>NC_140594.1:965314528-966514528 GCF_964204655.1 Triturus cristatus
TCGTTCCGATGACCTACTCTCTTCTGACATACTCATAGGAACAGAACGATTCACTATTGTGCCTCGTTCGCTCTCTGCTGTTATCACACTCTGGCTCTGGTTTCTCATTGGTGGTGTCCACATTCGCAAATCTGATTTTGACTCGGCCAAAGACCTCGGTCTCACTGGTCTCGGCTCTCCCTGTCCCCTAGAGGAGTCTGCTGTGGCTGGCAATGGTGTACTCCATTCTATAGGCTTCGGAATCTGCTCCATCCCACTCACTGACCCACTTCCCTCGGTCACACTCCTCACACCAACAGCTGACTGTACTAAGCTTCCAACCTTCTCTTGATCTGGGTCATAAACAGAAACAATGGGTCCAATAGTGAGCAGTACCCTCAGAGCATCAGGCAAACTTGCACCTCTTCCAACCTCTGCGCTAGCTACAGACTGATTTCTAGTATCCTCAGCTCCTGTCGAGATCTTTCCTTCTACTCTCACCTCTGACTGAGTTGGTACTCCCCCAGTCCCTTCCATCGGGGCTGACCTCCCTTCCGGGGCATCTGGGTTGTATGGAGGTGGTCTCTCAGACAATAACCTCTCTAGTAGGCTATCATCAGTATCACTGTCATCCTCATCGTCCGCTGCCTTCACTTTTAAACCATCTGTCTTTACCAATAAAGGATACAATCTGTGTCCTTCTATTGCCTGTACTCTCCATCTTTTCTCTTCTGCATCCCATCTGGCATCCTGGAACGCCTTAATTGACTTTTTCACCCTTTCCTGGCTTCTATCTCGTTCCCTATCATGCGCTGCTCTAATCCACGCATGCAATGCCTCAAATTGTGTTGGCCTCGGCAGAGGTCGTAAAGCCGCCATTACGGACTTCAACTGGTACAACACCTCCAACTTGAATGAACCATATCCCGGGAAAGCTAATTCTCCTTCTCCTTGGGTAACTTTATGCCAATTTTCAAGCCAAATTATAGTATTTCTTGCCATATAATGTGCCGGAGTATCCTCTGGAGGGGCTTCTTCTCCCCCACGAGTAACCACATGTTTGTCACCTCTACACAACTCTCGGAACACTTTAAAGCACTTCATCATGACCAAATTTTGAATGCACACAATATTTTCGTTTACTTCCTGGTATTAGTCCACCAATGACAACGCGGCTCACACCAACCGACCTATCGCAGCGTGACACCCTCTGATGTCACTTTTTCCTCCACTCGCAGCAGCTCCCCTCCTTCAAAACTCACGTCTCACTCTTACATTTATCCCATTCATACGCTGAAATAACCGTTTGTCCCAAACAAGTTACTTCTCTAACTGTACGTCCACAGTCTCTCGAAGTTGTCGACCTCGGTTGGCAACTGTCTGTCCCCGCCCGGCCAGACAGATCGCCTCTGATAGGTTACAAATACTCAAATCCACATACAACAACCCACGACCAGCGTCGGCTTGTCATGCACTCACACGATCGCTCCCCCTATCTCGGTCCAGGTGATCGATGGCGCCTCACGATCTCCTTAGGGTGGTCAATAAAATCTACCGCGGGTGTCTTCTACACCCAATCGCTTAAGCTACTCGTCGAGCCTAAGACTTTCCCGGGCTGCGCGCGCTCACAGCCTGATCTCACAATCACTCAACATTCACACCAACTCCGCAAGACATCACACAACAAATCAACACCGCAATCTACAACATCTCGCCCTGTTCATACTCACTCCTCGAACCGCTGCTTTCTGCCGCACTGCTACTCTCCGTCGATGTCCATCAGCCGCCGCCGTCCGCTGCTCACCATCTGATGATTCACCATCACTTAGCGTCTATGGGCCTCAAGGATCACTTATCCTAATCTAGATCTTCCCTCACTATCGGAAATAACCATCCTCTGCTACCAACTGTTAGGGCCGGATTCTTGTCTACCCAATTATCTACAAGAACCCTTTCAGGTCGCCAGGATCTTTTTACTTGCCAAATAGCGTAGAGGGAATAAACACAATTATCAACAGATAACTACCACAGGTTGACATCATTAAAAGACTAAGGACTCAAGATCTAAAATTTCCGAGATTTTATTATGAGCAAACACATCTGAACATAAAGGCACCTTAGTACAAGGCACAAAAGATAAATGGGCACTAACACAAAAGCTAGCCTACGAAAGAATTTGCATTCGACTAAAAACGAAAAGAATTACAGATTCTAAAAGCATCAGATAGAAAATCGAAATACTGATGTCAATATTGGGAATCATCAGTCAAAGTCTTTCTGTCCCTACTCTATTCTTAAGTGGCATCCCTACTTAGCATTCCCTCCCATGCAAGAGAATCACTGGAAAAAGGTGTCAGAAGTGAAACTCCCTAAGAAGTCTTCACTTAGTGAGAGCTCGATCTTCGATGGTCCTTCTAGCTTCCCATCTAAGCCTCATCTGCTCCACCCACGAAGCACTGTCCCTGATACAAAACCCCAATAATTCAGAACACGCCCTTTGACACCCCTCTTCAGCCAGGTCTTCCTCCGGTAAATTTCCATCCAAAGCTGTCCATCTTCCATTGCCCGTTAGCTTGTCCTTGGGTCCCAGGCACCTTCCATCCCAAGAGTTACAGTTGCACATTCCAATGCACTCCCCTGTTGGCTCCACACCGTATCTCAACTCCTAAAACAAAGACTTATTCTCACTAACGAGCTAAATGTCCTTGCACCTGCAATAGAAACATGGGAACGAAAAAAGAAAAACTCTTCGCATCTTGAAGTTTTACACTTCGCTGCAACTCAAGCCTTAACCAAGAAAACCCTGCAGGCCTACAACATAGCTAAAATAAGAAATAAACAGGACTTCTCTTCTACATATGCGGTTAGGCCTAGCGAAATTAAACACACTACGGACTCACATTCTGGGCTTTAATTCAACATTACCATCATGTAAATAAGCAACCTACACTTTAATTCTAACATGACACACATTTAATTCGCATTACATTGATTGTGAAACCTAATCAGCTACGTTATAATGAATACATTCACGATAACTTGCAACGTTAAACTTCATGTTACATGATTATAGCAAATACATTTCTATAACGCTTCTAGATATACATTGATTATATGCGGGTGCCGACTAACAGTGAATATGGTGTACCCCTTCAAATCTCAGAATCACATGGCGCTCTATCACACACTTCCATCCATTCATTTTTTAACCTTTTCTTCCCTTCACTCTTTAATCCCGCCTTTCGGTCTTTCTTTAGCGTGCATACTAAAATCAAAGTCAGAATACGGATGGTACTAAATACCGAGGACCCAAGAGTGAAAAACAAATATTTACAAGTAATTCTAGACTTTCTATGCCTAACTCTAACTATATGTATCTACGCGGTGCAAATATCTTCAAAGCACCTAGATGTGGAGTTAGGAATATTAAAAATATACTTCCCATTATGCAGTTAAATTTTTATTTTTTGTCCCTCGATATTCTGTCCTCAATATTCTTGTATGCCGATATTCTTCATGTCGATATTCAGCAATACAATCCTTTCTCCCTTCTTTCCTTTCACGTTTCCTCTCTTCTTCATCTCTTGTTCCTTCTCTCCTCTTTCTTTTTTCCCATCTTTTTTCTCTTATTCATACTTTTTCTTTTTTACCTTTCTCTCTCAAGCTCACATTTTTCGCCTGTTTACCCTTGTTCAATGTTCATAAGTTCTCTTTCTCTGTTTTTTCACTGTGCATGACAGTTCACTGCCCAAACCCCTCTGTCATGGAATTCCCTAAGAGTGTTATTTAATAGTATGTGTCTGCAGACCTGTAAACAGATGAGGCCCATGAATAGTGGGTCACAGTTCACCAGTTCTCGTAGCAGTCCATGCTTAATTGGCCAGAGTTTGAGGTTCTCTATGCTATTGTAAAGTAGAGTTTTATGACACTGTATTTAGGACTATTATATCGACCTGCATCAAAATGACATTGACTACATTTACTACCAATACATCACCAAGGTAAGTATATATTTACTAATTTTATCACCATGTCCACCTTCCTAGACTTAACTTGTTACCCAGTGGTAAGGTTGATGTTGTGGATTTCATACAATTGCCATGTGATATGGTGCAAACAATATAGTGGCGGAGTAACACAACATAGCTAAGTGTAAGAGAAAGATCTTGACATAGAGGTGATGATGTATGGGGAATGCCCCCACACAACAGTGTCAGAGACTGGACTAAAGAAACCCGAATTTGATGGAATGGAGGTATGGTGAGGGGGATCACTTTAAAATGTACAGGTTTCTAGTCAGCACACTTTATAGTATCACTTTACATAATACATGTTTCTGTATCCCCTTGGGTGTCATATCTGGGTTGCACGAATGCAGCTAGCAACAGCAATCAAAATAGTTTTAGGGAAGCACTCCACTCTCCAGCAAATATATTGAGAGGTCTTGGGGTTTCAGCAAACGTGGTTTTGTTGACACGTCATGCTTACTACACTTGTGACTCTTACAAAATAAATGGCATGGCACACAACAAAAATACATTTCTCTAATTTGAAGAATCCCTTCTGTTGACATTCCACAGAATTTATATCCTAGACTTGAGCTGAAATAAATGTGTACAGTCACAAATACTGTTACATGTGCACACTTTCTAATATCTGTGCTCACTGGGTCTTCATCACAATCTGCTCAGCAGCAACTAAATACTCCCAAACCAGTCACACTCCTCTCGGTCCATACCCAATCTGTGCAGCGGCCTCTACTGCATTTCCCTGTTTTTTTATGTGTAAGAAATACACTATTAACAAGGGCAGCATGCCTGGGTTGACCAATACAGGAGTAGTTTAAGTTCTGACTGAGTGTGCAAAGGTTTTCCCAGATTGTAATCGTTCTCAAATATATATATATATTTGCTCTATAAGCCTAACAGGAGTTCATACCCCTAGTTGCAGGATCAAGGATGCTCGTGGGTCTCCAATAACCTGCTGCATACAGAATTTGTACCACCATTCAACAAGCCATGTGCAGCCATTCTAGTATTGGCACTGCAGATTGTATTTGTGTCTGCAGAGAGGACATGTTTTGACCCCACGTGGACCTTGTTCAAGGACCTCATTGGTCAATGGTGTTTTCCTCTCTACCAGCATAAATAAAATTTGCATTGCCAGTACACTAGTGTGGCTCCATGTGGCCTTTTGAATAATTGGCACAAAGGATTGTTTATATTCAATGTATCTGTATGGTTAGCAAAGTCCAGGAACCCTAAGTATTGATATCAAGCATAAGTCTAATAATCATTTGTATTCATCTGGCTAGGTGGCAAGGTCAGAGATTAAATCATAAAACCGACACAGGATGGTATAAGCAACCCTAATACAAACCTATTAAAGATATGAAAAATAGCAAAGTCAAGCGATAATCAAATAATTTGTATAATTCATATAGGGAACATATTGCACCTTCTTGCTCTCACAGTGCCCAAAGAGATGCACAAACGTCCACACGGTAACAAGGTAAATTGATATTTCTCCCATTGACCAACACTGAGGTACCTCATCCCTTCCTAGATATCACCCAGAAATGTTCTACACCTATTATAGCATTTACACAAAATCAGTAACAAGGAATCCGTGAGCAATGTGTTGTCCATTCCTCCTAAGCCATTGAAGGGCCCACGTGAAGATTGACTGCACTTTGAATTCCTTTTTTAAAAAAAAATATTTTTATTGAGATATTTTAGAGCGGGGCACATAAATAAATTCATATGCAGACCATTATTCAGAAAGATTTCACAGTGATAAAATAAACATTGGGGTAAAATCATATACATTTAGTAGCAGCATTACTTTCATACACAATATTTTCTATTTATTGTTACATATACAGGCGATTATTCAGAAAGATTCCTTAGAGATAAAATAAGCATTGGGGTAAAAACCTATACGTTAATAGCAGCTTTGTTTTCATATACAAAATTTCAATTCATTATTATTTCCGGGGGCCCCAACCTCCGTCTTCCACCGATAGATTGGAGCCCATATTGTTTTTCCCAGTTTTTGGCCTTTTCTTTCATAAATTTCTTTCTCCAAATTAAAAGTAGAGAGGAGCAGGGCAAGTCATTGCGAAAAAGATGGGGCCACCGGGTTTAACCAGGCTGTGGCGATACAGATTTTGACCACTGCCATCGCCAGGAACATAAAGTATGGATGGGTACCATCTGATCCTGAGCTACTCACCCCCAGTAGCATTAATTCTGGGGTTAAAACCACATTCACCTTCAGGGTTAGCTCTAGGAACTGTTCTATATCTTTCTTAAGGGCATCCTGCCGCGGGTCGGTCAAGAACATGTGCACCACATCTGCTCTGGAGGCTTGGTAACAGGGGCAGCTGATACCCACAGATCCTCCCCACTTTGCTATTTTGTCTGGCGTATAATACAAATCTAATATCGTTTTAAAGTGCTACGCCTGTAGTTTTGATAAACAGAGTATATTATGTCCCTTATCTAAGGAATCGAGGAAACCGATCAACTCGCTATAGAGTCTACTGATGGTACACCCTTCTTTTTCTCTTAGCCTATCAATCATGGTATTCTTGGCTAACCCTTTTGGGCCCCTTGTTTTCTTCCCCCAGTAACTACGTACCTGTTAATATTTGAAAAAATCTTTCCTGTCTACCCCATATCTATCTTGTAACTCTGAAAATGACCTGAATCCAGTTACCTCAACTAAGTCCCCAATCACGTCTACACCTAAGCCCTTCCATCGTCTCATTGTGTTATCATGAAGGACTATTGGTAGTGCTGGATTCATGTATAGGGGGGTATAATAATTTATTCTCCCTATCCCCATCTTTCTTTTTATCGTCTTCCAAACATGACCTGCTACTGATTAAGTCTTAAACCTCACCTTCTTGTAATAACTAGGCTCGGTAAACCTTAAGAAAACGTTTTTAGCATCTTTCTCTACCAGTAACTCATAGATATCCTGTACCCTCCCCTGATTCCAGGTATCAAAGGGGTTTCCCCCAACTAATCCACACATATATTGCAGGGCTGATGCTAGATGATATAATCTGAAATCTGGGACTGACAATCCTGCTCTCTCCCTAGGGAGGGACATGAACTTCAGGGTCCGCCTTGTCTTCCCGTATGCCCATATAAATCTATTTACCATCCCATCTAACTTTGTAAACCACACTGTCTCTAATATCAGAGGTATTGACCTGAAAAAGAATAAAACTTTAGGCACAAAAATTCATTTTCACCACATTACAGCGGCCTATCAATGATAAATGGAGATTATTCAACCGGGCAAAATCCTGTGAGCCCTTCTGATATATTCTGAAATATTTACCCCTAAATACGTTGCCAACTGAGCGACTCGAGGGTCGTTCAGCCAAAGATATTCATTAATTATAATTTGGGTTTTATGTTGATTGAGTAAGTACCCTGATATTTTCCCAAAGGCCAGTGCTTCTTTCGTTATTTCGACCAATGCTGACTCCGGTAGTGATGTAGTGACCGCTAAATCAAGTGCATAACCTAAGATCTTGGTTTCGAACCCATGAAAGCTTATAGGTTTTGTCCCAGGGTTGACATCGATCCTGCTAATTAGAGGGTCGATATAACAGGCGAACAATAATGGAGAACAGGTGCAGCCCTGCCTGATCCCGCTTTTTATCTTAAATTCCTCCGTTTGTCCTCCCGCCAATATGAGTCTAGCTGTAGGAGAGGCATACAATACACATAGGGCATAAATACAATCCATTCCAATCCCCAGCCATTCAAGTGCCGCCTACAGAAAGTCAGAGGAGACCCTATCAAATGCTTTCTCTGCATCTAATAATATAAGTGCCATAGGGTCCCCCGTGACTGACGCGGCATCAAAAAGCATGATGACTCTTCTTATAAGATCTATGGTCTCTCTCACCAGGTATGAACTAGTGCTGCCTGGGCGAGATGACTCGTCCAATGACCAGGCTAAAACGATTCGCCAAAACATATATATATATATATATATATATATATATATATATATATATATATTACCTACTGGCGGTCGCCAGTAGGTAGTTATAGTTAGGACCCCTTTTCCATAGGAAAACCTCAACATTCTATTTTGAATAACTTTGGCGCCGGTCGATGAATCCTCGCGAATTTCTCAAAATAGGTGGGGCGCTACGCTCCGCTCCTACCCTGAAAGTCTCGGGGGGATTCGTCAAGCGGGGGCTGAGATAAAAGGGGGGTCCCAAAACGCGTTTTTCCCATGCATTTTTCCATAGGACCTTTAGAACGAGCTACAGCCCGAACGGCTGAACAGAATTACTAGAAATTTGGCAGAGAGGTAGTCCCTAGGTCAAGGAAGTGCCTTTTGTAGGTTTGGTGTAAATCTGTTCAGTAGATTCTGAGAAAATAGCCTTTAAATCAATATATATATCTGAGCCCGCTTACGGTACGCTTACCGTACGCTTACCGTAAGCGTACGGTGGCGTGCGCGAGCGCGATTCTGATTGGCTCTTAGATCTTAGTAAACATTCGAATCGGCCGAAACCAGGAAGCGGCGTCCGCCATTTTGTCTCTCGCATTGAGAGTTATTTCTCAAACTTGATGCCCAAAAACATCTTACGGGGCATTTTTGACAACTCCCTCCCACACAGTCATGTTGAGGGAGTCCCCAAACATCCCCCAAGAGCAAAAACGGTTTTATTTTTTTTTCGGCAATTTCGCCGAGTACGCTTACTGTACGCTTACCGTAAGCGTACGGTAAAAAAAAAAAAAAAAAAAAAACACTATCCACACTTACCCCACCCCCTGTGCTTTTGGTGGCCGGATGTCACCAAATGTACAGGGCTTATTAATAGGTAAAAAAAACTAAATTTTGGCAACATGAAATTATAAAATCGAAATAAAAAAAACACTATCCACATTGACCCCACCCCCTGTGCTTTTGGTGGCCGAAGGCCACCAAATGTACAGGGCTTATTAAAGTTGATAAAAACCGTGCACGGAACGAACTGCGTTAAGTGGGCGCGCACGCCTCGAATGGCGTAAAGTAACTTAGCATTTAAAAAACCGTACAAATTCACTGAAAAAACCATAGGTTTCACACACGTTATAGTTAGGAATTAGCATTTAAAAAACCTTGCAAATTCACTGAAAAAACCATAGGTTTCACACATGTTATAGTTAGCGGAAATTTTACTGATAAAAAACCAATGAAATTCCCCCGTTATAGTTAGTGCAGGCAACTATAACTCACGCGACCGCAATCTTCTGCTGATGACATATGTGTCTTTATGAAAAAAAAATATTTGTAATATATGTATAGCTAAAAATGTATGGAAGAAGACATGGGCAAATAAGTGTCTAAATACAGTATTAGCATCAGCAGAGGATTGCGGTCGCGTGAGTTATAGTTGCCAGCACTAACTATAACGGGGCAATTTCACTGGTTTTTTATCAGTAAAATTTCCGCTAACTATAACATGTGTGAAACCTATGGTTTTTTCAGTGAATATATATATATATGTATTCATCAGCGTAATTGGTCGATATGAGCCTGGGTCTATGGCTGGCTTCCCCTCCTTCAAGAATACCACTATACTAGCTTGTGACCAGGATTCTGGGGAAGGCTCCCCCGTTTGTACCTGACAGAGCATGTTTGAGAAATCTGCTCTGAGACAGGGCCCAAAAACTTTATAAAACTCAAGTGGAATTCGGTCTGGCCCTGTGGCTTTTCCTGCTGCAAGCTCATTAAGCACTCTGAATTTTTCATTGGGTAAAAGGGCAGCTACAAGAACGTTCTGATCCTCCGAGGAGAGTTTCTCACAACCGTCAAAAGATAGATATTCACTAATTGCATTTCCCCGCTATCCTAGCTGTCCTTCGCAGAATCATATAAAACTGCGAAATTCCTCTTGGATTCCCAGAGCTGGGGTGACCAGATTCCCATTCTCATTTTGAATTGCTGTTATCTTGCTCCGCACATTTTTCTGTCTGGTACGATTGCCAATGTACGTCCTGCCCCTTCACTGCACTCATAGCATTCCTCCCTTCGTGTCATATGTTTCTCAGTAACCTTGGCTATAACGCCGTCACCTATTGCTGCTTTAGCTAGGGCAAGCCTGCTCAATATACCCTACATATTCTCTCCAGCCTCTATTACCCTAACTAGTTCTTCTTCAGTTACTCTTAATCTTTGGTATAGTTTGGTTAGTTGCTGAAGTTGTTTTTTGGAGTGGTGTAGGCTAAAACTTAGTGTCTCTCCACGGATACCTGCCTTCAGGGAATCCCAGACCATATTGATTTGAGCACTCCCTCTATTGTGTACCAGGAACTCTTCTATCCATTTTTTCATATGGGCAATATACCCCTCATCCACTAGCAGCCCTCTTTCAAGGGTCCAGTTCTGTTGTGCCCTCTCCCACCCCAATCTGTGATATCCCTAGGACTAGGGGGTTGGGGTCTGACATCACTCGGGGAAATTTTTCAATGCGGCATTTCCCAATTAGACACTGAGAAACAAAAAAAAAATCCAACCAGGCAACTGTTCTGTGAGGGGCCGAGAAATAGGTATTTCCAGAATCGAGGTTTATCGTTTTTAAATTTCTCCATACATTTAATAGCCCATTCCCTTCCGCTAAGTGGGACAGAGCCCTATAGACCCTGGGCATCGGGGCTTTATATGATCCCGGGCTGCCGCCCCACCGCACACCGATCCTATTAATATTCAGATCCCCACACATTATAATCGGAGTAGACCATCCTGCCAGATTCAAGAACTCAAAGACCTCAGGGTCGTCCCCGTTGGCCCGTATATTGAGCACAGGGTGAATGAGAATGGGGAAATATGTAGCTCTACAATAACCCAGCGCCCGTATTTGTCAGCCAGTTGTTTCTTGTAGACAATCTCTTTACCCCAAGTTAAGATAGCAACCCCTCTAGTTCTAGTGCCCTGTGTGGTTTGTGCTATGGGATTATACACTAATTGGTCTAAAACATTTTTTTCCGCACCCATAATATGCGTCTCCTGGAGACAAACAATGTCAGACTGCAACATTTTCAAATCTTCTGCAACCGTTTTCCAGGGTCGTTTAAGCCACAAATATTAACCAAGGCTATCCTTAAGTTCGTCATACTAATCTGTTTTCTACTTCCAAGAAATGTCACATCCCTCCATTGATTACCCTATTCTTGCTCTATCTTTCCCAAAATCTGATTTCTACTCTTGTCTGGAATCTCCCTAGTTCTTGTTGTGCCCCATTCCTCCCTTAATTACCCCTACCCCCCTTCCCTCCCCAGCTACCTCATCCACAAAGACCCTCCCGCTCCCATACTTCCCCCCTTCTCTCCCCCCACCGACTGCACTTTGAATTCCATGGTTGGAACCATGCTCCTGCCTCACTGAAGGTTAAATCTCCTGTAGGACCCACTAGCAAGCCATTGCATCCACATTTGCTAATAGAGCACAATGGCAAATTGCACATTCTAGTGAATGCTGAGCTAGTTTGTTTATTTTGGTCCTTTGTCTTACCTAGTTGAATAAGGGAGAGGGAGTTCCAAGGAGAGGGAGTTCCAGTTAATGCGATTCTCTGACATGACAGTCATTTGTTGGCCCACCGGAATTATGCGGCAGAGGAGAGCTAAATCATGATTGAATAAATTATGCAGCAACAAAAGGCAAATTATAGGGTGTAATGCTGCATATGCTACACCTTGTGTGATAGTATTACTTGATTATTTTGTCATTTTTACTCATGTTAGCACTTTCTGGGCAAAGGTTTAGCTTCATTGGTATCAGTGTAACACTCCAATACAGCAATAATCAACAGACTAGTGTCCAGTCAACCTGTGCGAATGGCCTTCCACTGCGCGGCATTTCTAGTAAGTTTGACCCTTGGAGCCAGAAACAATTTATTTTGTTAAAATCTGCAGAATATGCAGCAGGTGATGGATTGTGTGACAAATGTGGCAAATCCATATTAATGCGGAAAACACCGCAGCCTCAATATCGCATAATTCCAGTGGTCATGGCCATTTCCTATACACGCACATCAATATGAGGTTCTTTTCTAAGGGCCTGATTCAGAGTTTGGCAGATGGGTATTATGCGCTTGTAATAAGGCACATGGGATATTCATCACATTTGCATGGACTACACGCCCACCAAATTCTAAACCACACCCTAAATCATTCCCATCTGGGAGAGGATCATATATTACTTAAATAAGTTAATAATTCATGAATGAGACTGTATATTTTGCATGCTCCCAAATACATCCAAAAGGCATCTAGGCGCTATTCTTTTCATTAAAAAAAAACTCCAGAAGCTGCCTTGACTACTAATCTCAGAAAATAATCCACTCGCCTGCAAGGCTGTGTTTTTTTCTTTCCGTTTCCATTGTCATTGTTTACTTCTGTATAAGCATTCAGTGGAGGGTGAAACTGTAGCATTTAATTATATTTACAAATAGAAAGGTTTTCTTTTTGCAATAAATTTTCTGTTATTACCTCATATCTCCCTGTCACAGGGAATTATCTTTAACCTGTCATTTTAGCTGGTCTCATTCTATAAAATGGAATTGTCTCTCCCTTCTCATTTGTATGTTCGAGAAACGGTCTTTGTAAGAATAGGAAACTGCAAAAGTATTAGTATCTTTGGAAGGGCTTAATTCCCTTTGATCTACCAATTCTCTTCTAATCCTCTTTCTACGTTTCTTCTTCATTATTTAGGAAATGTATACGTTTTAAATTCTGCGAGTGTGCAATCTCACACCAAGAACTCGGCGGCAAGCTAATGCTTGCGGAATGCCAATGAACAATCTATTTCCTTTTCATTTTGTGCTGTCACTTGGGATAGTGTGAGGAAAAGGGTGATATGCCTTCTGATTGTGAGTAAAAACACACACTTCTGCAAAAACTAAGGGAAAGAGAGAGATGTGCTTCCTTCGTTGTGCAAGTTGTAGAAAGTGAAGACATACTTACACAGCCCAGTTCTATCTTAACGTGTTTGTTTGAGATGTGAGAAAGAATTAGACCTGAGCAATGCATGCAAGTGAGGATTTATAAGACAAGCACTGGCAAAGACAATGGATGTAGGTTTAAGACGGTGGCACATGTAACGTAACCTCACTAAGGCTAGAGAAGAAGCGAAATGTTGACTGTAATGAAGGTTTCCTTACCTTCTATATAACCCTGTTTTTGTTTCTATTTCGAATAAAGGTCAGATAGCCTTCATTATAGTCCTTCATTACTTTCTAGGATATTGGAAGAAATACTGTCACAAAAGTTGTCTGCCAAATTACCTTCTGTTGACTTAGAAACAAAAAGAAGACGGTTGCCAAGGCTCAAACCAGTGGCTGGAAAAGGCTCATCAAAGCGAGCCAGAAGTTGAAAGGGGTTGCACCAAACCCAGTGTATACATATTGTAAGCAGTAGGATTGTCCCATTTAAAAACCCTGTCCCGATAGCCCTTGTGCCATGCTGCCAGGATGGAAGGTGGGCAGGGAGGGGAACAAGGTCAACACAAAGTAGGGAATCAACAAATTGAACAAAAAAAAAAGATTGGGAGGGGCGTCAGGGAGCTATGAGAAGTTGGCGGGATGGGGACTGAGGAGCATGCAGTGGAACGGGAAGGGGCAAAAGGGAGATATGAGAGGGGGATGGGATTAGGGAAAGAGGAACACACAGAGGAAGGTGTTGGGATCAGGAGGAAGATACAAGAGGCTGGTGACTTTGGAACAAGGAGCACACAAGGGAAAGTGAGGGGCGGCAAGTAACAGAGAGGAGGAATAGATGACACAAAGATGAGGGAGCCTACACAAGTGGACAAAAAGGGCTATAGTTGTATATTATTCTCTAATGCAGTTCAGTGCAAGACAGTGGAGGCTGAAGGAGAGACCCAAGTGGCTAATGGTGAAAGATGAATACTCCACAGGGCTGAGCCAAGATGTGATTGGGAAAAGTCTCAAACCAATAGCTAACAAGCATTGGCATAGCCAATAGGTCTCGCATTTGTGACCTTATAAGTTTTTAGCTATGCAATAGTTGATGTTATTGCACCAAGGATATTGTGCTGCATAACTAAATACTTATAAGGTCCCAAAAGCGAGACCTATTGGCTATGCCAATGCTTGTTTTGTGTTTCTAGGCAAGCTACATGTTCTGTGATATGCTTGTTCATATTTACTGGCCATGTACTATACTTGGTAATTACACGTGCCTGCCTTTTCGGCTGAAACAACGGATGAATGTTACCTTTCGTGAGATTTTTCATATTTCGACTAATGGAGTGTGCTTTGAAATCCACATGTAATGTTCAAACCTAGGGCATGTCACGGTAAAGTTTGTCATAGCGGTATGTCCAGTCTGTCCTCTACGTCACAGTATATGCCGTGGCACAGTTATTTGTCAATATCCCAGTCCAGTGAGTGTCCTGGTTTGTGAGTGTCCTGTGTGTACCCTTGAACTTCCGGAGGCCGTGATCAGGGCTGTACAGTTTTCCGTTTGAGTCAGTGCACTCAGTTCAAACTACATGCTATAACAGCAACTTTATACATTCCTCGGTTTTAAAAGCGTTTTTTACGATTCTCTCTAAATAAATGCAGTGTACGGACTAGTTTTTTAACTAATCGCTTTACAGGCCAACACTCTCAATGTCATTCATTATGCCGAAAATATTGGGCTGCCCTTTGAAAAGATGTTCTGCTAACGAGCCCACTTCTCCTGGCGGCCGGAAGGTCTGTAAATGTGATGGATTTTTCAGGAAGTATCGAGGCAATATCTGCTCTGGACCCGACTGTTCATTGAAAAATAATTTATTTTTAAATCTGAATACATTTACAGACGTGAGCTAATTGGGTAGTATGGATATTTAGTGTTGTGCCGCTCGTTTGAGGAACTATAATTCCTTGGATTTTTTGAGGCTCTTGATTTTGTGTCCAAAGAAACTCACTAGTTTGTGCTGTTTGGTGTTTTTATGGCATGAGGTGGCCAGAATGTGACCGGTTCACACAGCACAAAACTCCTGAGATAAATAACCTTCATTTTTTCTATAATGTGTATTTAGCTTCCATTTTGCTAGTTGCATATTCTTACAGGTTTTTATTTTGTAGACCTGCACAAAACAACAAGAGAAGCTGAGCGTGGCGCCGCGCTTGGCGGGGGCGGGGGAGCGCATTCCAGGCGGGGGAGCGGACCCTTTGAAGTATGATGCCGAGTGCGCCAGTGGGCTGAAGCGCTGTGAGTACAAACTGTGAGTAGGGCTGTGAGTACAGAGTGTGAGTAGGGCTGAGTTTACCGTGTAAATTGGGCAATGAGTACAGTTTGCTCGAGTAGGGCTGTGAGTATAGAGTGTGAGTAGGACAGTGAGTACATAGTGTGAGTAGGGCTGAGTTTAGCGTGTGAATGGGGTTATGAGTACAGTCTGCACAAGAAGGGCTGTGAGTATAGAGTGTGAGTAGTACAATGAGTACATAGTGTGTGTAGGGCTGAGTTTACCTTGTGAATTGGGCAATGAGTACAGTGTGCACGAGTAGGGCTGTGAGTATAGGGTGTGAGTAGGGATTAGTTTACTATGTGACTAGGGCAATGAGTAGAGGTTGCAGGAGTAGGGCTGTGAGTATAGAGTGTGAGTAGTACTATGAGTACATAGTGTGTGTAGGGCTGAGTTTACCGTGTGAATAGAGCTATGAGCACAGGCTGCACGCGTAGGACTGTGAGTATAGAGTGTGAGCAGGACTGTGAGTTTATGGTGTGCGGACGACTCTGAGTGCAGTAAGTAAGTAGGGCTGTGAGTACTGTATATGAACACGTATATGGGTAGTGTGAATGCCTTGTGCAGGTGAGGCCAGGGTGTCATTGGGTTTGGAAAGGCCGCTGCCTCATGGAGAATAAATTGTGTGGAACGATCCTGAACATTCCATTAAAAGGAAAACGCTGATCCCGGAACACATGTTCCTGATCCGAGATAAAATCACGTTGACGTCTTATAAATAAATCTACCCTTACAATAACTGTCAGCGGCCGTTTCCACGTACACAGAGCCCGTGCCAGAGCAGCGCTATTAGAAGCTGTGGTTCTTTAAAGTTAGATACACCGAATACAATTGACAGCAAACCCTCTTGTAATATTTCCTTGATAATCCGAAGAATAAAGAACAAAATGTCATGACTACAATTTACAAATTGAAGATAATTTATTTTTCCATTTTATTCAAAGTTTAGCTCAGCTATCATCATCGGAAGGATAATTACGCAGGCAGAGTGACTTGTCAAAAAAAGCAACCTGTTTCCGTGGGTGGCTCAAACTCCGTACTAGTGAAATAAACAAGACTGAGGCGCAAAAGTGAAAGCAGGCTGGCTGGCGAGAGGTGTGCGATGTGCGCGCACCATGACGAGAGAGGAGAGCCATATGGCGCCTCCGCTCGTCACTGTGCGCGTAACCGCACGCCCGTCGCCAGTGCACGCGCCAGTGGGCTGAAGCGCTTCCCCAAAAGTGGATTGCATGGCGGCACGATGCACATGATTGTGCGCGTGCTCGCCATGCAATCCACTTTTGGGAGCACTTTTGGGAGCCCCTTACTAGAGTCTCGCATAGCGATTGCTATGCAATAGCGATTGCTATGCAATAGCTAGGCGGGACCTAAAAAAAGGCTAATCAAAGCGAGCCAGTAGTTTAAAGGGGCAGATCCAAATCCCAGTGTACACACTTTGTAAACAGTAGGGTTGCTTTGACAGCTGGGTTGTCATAACCAAGACCTATTGAAGTGAACAGTAAAATGGATGATATATTTCCTTTCAGCGATATAAATTGTATCCCAATGTTTGCCAAGGTTCAGGTTTTTCTCCACTAATTCATACAAGATGTAATGGGAAGCGGCTGATTCCTGTTGCTGTTTCACAATGTCTTAGCATATGTATTGTCGTTATTTTTTCTCATTGAATCTCATTTTATCAGGATTTATATTTTGATTAAAAATAGCAACACAATTAAATCTTATGTGAACTATCCTACAATTCAAACACATTTATTGTAGCATTACTATAAGTTACTGATATTTGAGGCCTCTACTGTTGAATGAGAAGGAACCTAAACTTTCAACCTCTGCAGGGAAGTGGACAGGTATTATGTCTTCAATCATCATTGTTTTGTACACAAATGTATTTTTATTGAGGCAGTATTTGTCACGATTATCAGATCTGAATTCAATATTTTGTTCTTTAAAAATAGAAAAGATAGTCACCGACCTTAGTCTTTGAGTACGGGACTGTGAGAACATCGTGAATCCACCAACTTCCTATTTTTGCACAGTTCAGGCACCATATTCTTAGTGCACCTCAGGGTTAGTTTAACACCCTCGTCCTAAGATAAACTCAAGACCCTACTGGAAAAAAATCACTTTCCTAATTCGAAAAACCAAACATCAGCAGCACCCATAGACCAGTACCTCCTAATTCTGTAACATGTATTGCATGAAAGATTAAGGGCCTAATTACTATGCCAGTCGGACAAGCGTTCGACTGGCATCCTGTCGGAATGGAAACCGACCGTCTAGAAGTCAGTGGTTCCATCCAACGAATTTGGATGTGACCGCCCATGAGGCGGTCATACACATCCATTTCTCCATTGCGGCTTGTGCAGCACCCGCATTAGTAAAATGGGTGTTTACAAACATCCATACACTGAGTGGCAGGCACCATGTGGTGCCTGGCACACGGGGTATGAATGTTTAGGGGGGCACCAAAGGTGCCCCCCAGGCCTCTTAGTAGAGGCCGCAGTTGGACGGGGACTCTGCTAGGGGCTCCCAAAGTACTTTTCCGACAGCCTTTCAATGGTGGTCGGACCACCATTGATTGGCTGCCTAAAGAGAAATCGTAATCCCTACGGCGGTGCTTGAGCAGGCACCACCCCATTGTAGGGTATTACATTCCGACCGCTGCCACGCCTAGCTCCTTGAGCCTGTCAGAAAAGCAGCTGTCAATCGCTCCACCCCCTGCCTCCGACCGCCACATCATAATGCCACTATCGGATTGCATAGTTAGATGTCGGTTGTACCACAACCGACCGGCTGTCGTTTGCAGTCCGACTGACATCATAATGATAGCCTAACTTTCTACTAAGCTACTACCCTTACAATAACCTCGCTTAGGGAATTCAGCCTTAAGGTTGACAGTACTCCTTTTATTATGACTCACAACGTCTATTCCTGATGAAGTTAAGTCATGAATCAAAACTACAGTTATCCAAAAAACAGGGGCAGTGATAATCCACAGCTGGCAGATTATTTGTATTCCACCTAATATACTAGATCTAGCAAGTCATTCCTCTTCATAAAACACTAGTAGTACACTATTAAATGTCAGCATATAAAGAATAGATCACAAATGATGGATGCAGTGCTTGAATTAATCTCAGAAGCTGGGTAATAAATCTGGGTCACATTCCACTCTATCAAGTTTTGTTCATTGTGCCTCTGCAGGTAGCAACCAACCCTATACAAATCACTCTTGCCCTGCCCCTTGCCCTGCCCCAAAAAGGGCAATCCTGCCCAAACTGCTAGGTCGTGTTCCCAACAGAATTGTAACATAAAACCCCCCAGACTGGTGTTCGCCTTATTTCTCCAGGTCAGTGAGGTGCAGCTTGAGTCCTGTGGCACAGTTAGCTTGGGACCCTCCTGAAGATACCAGTGGCAGAGGTCAATTCATTTGTCAGTTCGACAGCTTAAGTTCAATGCTTAATACCAGACGTGTGTCCCATAGCCCAGTGTGCTATATAGCTCATACTGTACCTCACTGATGAGACCAAAATGAAAATTGTACCAGACGGTCTTCTTTTTGACTGGGTGGAACAACTGGGCTTGCTATTAAGTCTTTTAATCTGCTTTTGTAGACAAACTAACTCCATGTGTGGGAAGTACAGTAATTTTTATTACAGATTTTTGTGTATAATATTCATACCTGCTCAAGGCACCTCTGATGGATACGCAAAGCTCCTTCAAACATAACTGGGGCCATATTACTGAAAGGATGCACTATCACACTCTGCGCCATAGTTCAGGCTTAAGTATGTGTGCTGGGTGCATAGTGGGGCAGTGCAGCATATCACAGCACATACAATATCAACAGTGGTTTGAAATTGGCTTACAGTTTGAGGGGGATGAAACCTTACTCAAGCAGCAACCACAATTTGTTTCAGGGTGAAACCCAAGCAAACCCTGACTTAACCTGTGCTCATCCCTCTGGTAGCTTGTCACAAAAATAGTCGGGCTTAACTGAGAGGCAATGTATAAAGTATTTATGCAGCACTTCAAATAATAATAAAGTGAAAATACAACACAAGAACAATCCCTCACCAATTTAGAAACATTGAGTAAAATTGAATAAATTATTTGAGACCAAAGCAACAAAAATCCAATCAGTATGACCAGAGATATGCAATTTTCAAAATGTAGGTGAAAGGTCACAAGTTGAGGCCCACTGTGGTGGATTGCGGGCCCAGAATGGCAACCAAGTGAGGCCTGCTGAAGAAGAGTATCTTAAATCCTGGTTGCGGAGCTTTGCGAGATCATACATCCAGGATGCATCCTGCAGGGGTGATTCTGAGGAGCTGCAAAGCTGCAATGTGAGGGCTTACGTTGACATTGACAATGCTGTTGACAAGGTACTTGTCATGTGAAGTCCTGCGTTGAAGATGTGTCATGCATCGGCTGGTTCTGAAGGAGTTGCGGGGCATGTGATGTGAGGTCCTGCATCGTCATCAAGGATGCCATCGAGGAGCTTGCAATGCAAAAGCTTGATTTGAGGATGCATCGAGCAGCAGCAGTCCTTCATCGAAGATGTGGCACGCAGCAGCAGTTCCGAAGCAGCGCTGCGAAGAGATGCATCACGCTGTGTTGGGTATGCCCACAGCACAACAGCTGGGCTTGCAGAGCACCTTCAGGTCCTCTTTAATTGGTCAGTTCTCGGGTGGCACCACTTGGGTGACAAGACTCACAGCAGACTGAGTGAAGGTGCTGAGTTCAAGGTAGTCGGACCTGTTCTGTCCCTGAGGCTTCTGATTAGGAGGCCAGTCAACTTGCCCTTGGAGTCACTTTGGTGGTCCTGGGTTCAAGATGCAGGTAGCAGGCAGCAGGGCAATAGAGTTACAGTCCTTCTGGTAGAACAGTGCAGCAGTCCTTCTGAGTCTTCCACAGGTCCAGAGGTGTACTGAAGAGTTGGGGCTGAGGATCCAATGTTTATACCTGGTGCCCACTTTAAAGTAGGAGAAGGCTCTGTGGTCTCCACCCCCAGAAGTGCTTGGAATTTCCTCCCTCTCTGCCCTGGCCCCAGATTGTCTGGGGTCACAATAGACTAGTGTCAACCCCTTTGTGAGTGTGCTCAGGCAAAGCCTATGACATGTGCTAGTGTGGTGGTGACAGCTCCTCACCCTCATCAAGTACGAGATGGCCCATCCTGCCTACATCTATGGCCCTTTGTCTCACTGTCTGATAACGATACACAAAGACCAACTGCCAGCGACACCTAGTCATGTTACCCAGGATACAGGCAGCAGAGTCTAAATGGCTAGGACAAGAAAATGCCAACTTTATAAAAGTAGTATTTTCAAATTTGTGACTAAAAATCCAACTTTGCCAGTAAATAGAGCTTTAAATTACTATTATTTAGACATCAAAATGTACATTTCTATCTCCTTCCAATTGAAAGCTATCACGTATTAAATGTAATAAGTTAACCCAGTGCTATCCTATGGGAGAGATAGACCTCACAGTAGTGAAAAATAAATTAAGGGCTGTTTCACTACCAGGACATGTAAAATATCAAAGTGCATGTCCAACTTTTTAAATACATTGCACCCTGACCACTGGCCTATTTTGGGCCTGCCCTTGGGTTGACTTATATGTAATAAAAAGGGAGGTTTGGCCCTGGCAAGAGGTTTATCTTGCTAGGTCAAAATAGCAATAGAAAGCTGCACGCACAGGCTGCAGTGACAGACCTGAGTCATGTTTAAATGGCTACTTAAGTGGGTCGCACAATGGTTGTTATAGACCCACTAGTAGCATTTACTTTACAGGGTCTGAGTATATGTAGTACTACATTTCTAGGGACTTAAAAGTAAATTAAATGTGCCAATTAGGTGTAAGCCAATGTTACCATGTTTAAAGGAGAGAGCACAAGCATGTTAGCACTGATTAGCAGTGGTAAAGTGTGCAGAGTCCTAAAGCCAGCAAAAACAAATTCAGTAAAAACAGAAGCTTTGAAGGCAAAAAATTGGAGTAAAACCACGCCAATGGTATTAGGTCCAGCAACAGTTCAGACTAAAACCCTGCACTGGGAACAATGCATTAATTAATAGTGGACCATCTGCTGTGTTTTCTCTAGTGCTGGTGCTAAAATTAGCTGCCAGGCGCCAATTTAGGCACCCTTGTGCCATAGTTCAAGGGTGCCAGCATAGTAGGGAATGATTGTTTATGTGCAGGGCACTGTAGTTTCTTGCACATAAACAATCAATAATGGCAATTTGTTACTCCTATGTCTGCTGCGTTCTGCAGCACTCATAGAAGTAACAAATCGTCATTATTTAATGTTTGTTTATATGGAGGAAGGGACACCTTCCTGAACATAAACAATCATTTATGGTGTTTTGTTCTTTCTGTGTGCTGCTGAATGCAGTACACACCGATAAAGGAAAAACGAGGAGAAATAAAAGTATTTCTCCCGATTCCGCCATTCTGACGCCTGCTATTGCATGCCATTAGTTTTTGGCGCTGCCTCAGATTTACACATCCTTGTAAATGTGGGACAGCGTCAGAATGCAATGAGTGTTGTGGTGGATTGCCCTCAGCAACATCCCGTGCATGTCCCTTTTCACGCAAAGTGATACGTGTAAAGGGATCCTATTTAATAAGCGGTGTTAAGCCACTGAAAGTTGCTTAGCGCCTCATTGTAAATATGGAAAAGGGCATAGCGCCACCAGAACATCGCTAAAAGTGATATTCTGGTGCCGCTATCCCCTTGTAAATATACCCCACTGTGTGGTTAGTATTTGGATAAACTAAGGCACATCACGGATTATACCCCTAGAGGAATAGCCTCTTTCATAAGCACTGCAATCTTTACATGCATTTGTTTTCTGTACATTTACCTTTTTTGACCCTTATTTCCCAAATCTCAGCTTCAATTATTGCCTCACAAGGCTGCAGTGGTGTGCACATGCACCCATGATGTGCGTCTGGCTTGCTGCTTCCTCCATGGTCAATTGAATCCCAGGCCCTCTACAGAAAGACGCAAGCTGTTGTGAGAAAGCAATCTTATTTTTCTTTGGAAAGGTGCTCACAGTCTAGTTCTGCCACATGAGATATTACGCTGGCCACGTCGGCTTGGCTGTACTTCCACCTTTCAGTCTTGCTGCTTCCCAAGACGTTTATGAATATTTTACTTTATATCTTGATGTCTCCTACACAGTTTTCCGAGGCTTAAGGATTAGATATCAAGGTTTGTGTAAGAAATTGGATTACTGATTGATTGGGGTGTGAGCCCTGGTCAAGCAGCAACTACAATCCTTGTCAGGCAGGGTAAAGCACAAGTTAACCTGTGCTCAATACCCTGATAGCTTGGCACAGAGCAGTCAGGCTAAACACAGTGGCAATGTGTAAAGTTTTTGTGCAACACTTGAAACAGTAACACAGTGAATGAAACACACAGAAAGATTCCTTTCCAGGTTAGGAAAATAGAGCAGAATTTAATAAATAAAACAAGACCAAAACAATAAAAATCCAATCAGCAGATCTGGAGGTATACATATTTAAGAATAAACTGTAGAATGGCGCCTAAAAGCATAAAGTGCCAACTGCAGCCATCTGGTCGCACTGGGCCTGGTCAAGGTCTAAAGTTCAGGCCGAGCGCAATGGAGCACAGGTCAGATACAGTCCCAAATTATTTCCACTGAAGATTTACCTTCTCAAGTTTAGTGCAAGAGTCCTGTTCACATTGGAGGGGGTCTTGGGGAACAAGGAGAGTGTCGCGGGTGGTGATTGGCATAGCGCGAAGAACAGGCTAAGTGTCGCTGACAGGCTGGCCTTTGCTTCACGCTGGCAGTCCTCTGCAGGTGATCGATACTTGTTATGCAAAGAGACGCACTTGGCCCGATTCATGCTAAATTTCGGTGCAAGAGGCCAACTCTTGGTGCGTATGAGCCCATTCATGGTCGCGAAGAGCCCACAATCTTGATTTTAGGAGCCCATGAGCCACACTAATAGTCCTGGACCTGAGGGGCCGCTTTTGGGGGTCAAGACCTCACTGCAGCTGGGTCCAAGAGATGGTTAGGTAGCCTTTTTTGTCCCTGATGCTCAGATCAGGAGGCCAGCAGACTAGCCCTATGAGTCACTCTTGGGCCCTGGTGTAAAGGTGAAGTTGCAGGTCCTGTTCTTCTTCCCCAGGCAAGAGGGTAGCAGGTCAGCACACCAGGGGAGCAGTTCCTTTAGCATAGTAGTCCAGCAGAGTGGCAGTAATTGTTACAGCCCAACAGCCCTTCTTCCTGGCAGAGTATCCACAGGCCCAGAAGTATACTGAAAAGTTGGAATCTGTGGTCCAGTATTTATACCCAGTTGTGCCTTTGAATTGGGGAAGAAAGTTCTAGAGGTTTCCCTTTGAAATCCCCAGGCATCCTGCCTTCCTTGTCCGGAATTCATACTAACTATAGGAGGTTAAGCCATGGATGCAGATATACCCTTTGACCTTAATAACATTACGTGAAGTGAAATCATATGACCTTTGACCATCACTTTTCCCAGGAAGTAATGTCACAAGACAGTAACCCTGATGACACCACAATTATTGATACAGTTGATGGTTAAAAAAACATTAAAAAGACTGTTGTAGACAACCTATCTTAATCCAGTCTAACCTGAAAAGTGGGCATGGATTGGACCTTCTTGGACGCCTGTGAAAAATCTTCTGTTGAATTCTGTAGAAAGTTTAATACAGAATTGCTTGAAAAATATAAGATAACCTTGGTGACAGCCAGTCTTAATAGCCATTCATTTCTTAGGTATTTGTAGCATCAGTGAATAAAAAAGAGACCTATCCATTATAATTGTGGTTAAATATATGCCATGTGTGTTTACATTACTTTGTGAGTCTGGTTTTATTCTCTTTTGTGCATTAATACTTTTTTTCTGATAAGCAATATTCACATGGAGTACATGTTGTTTGCATGTTTTCACATTTGAATATAGTTTCATACTCTGGACTTTAAAGCAAACGATGTGTTCTCAAAAAATATGGCGGCGGAGAGCTGAGCTGCCGTAATGCTCCGCTCATGAGCTCCCGTCCAGCAGTCTTTTTCA
This sequence comes from Triturus cristatus, assembly GCF_964204655.1. Lineage (NCBI taxonomy): Eukaryota > Metazoa > Chordata > Amphibia > Caudata > Salamandridae > Triturus > Triturus cristatus. The sequence goes on from NC_140594.1 coordinate 965,338,850, forward strand.
GCTAAAGCCGTCTACTTGCTGAGGTCCGTTATTTCCTATGTCTGGGTACCTTTTCTTGGGGGCCTGAGTGTTTCGATTTTATTGGGTACCTGGTTATCTTGATAGTTCTGCGTCTACATCTCTGCCTCCCTTGCACGCCCGCGCTGAGCCCCATGTGTGTGGACGGGACGGTACGAGGCTCTCCGGACTCAACTGATCGAGCCTTTCCGCAGCGTTCCATACAGCGTTTCACACAGCCTTGCTCCGCTTCTTTGGATTTGCAGCGGGCTGTCGCAGGCTTGCGGCATTGGAGTCCGGCCGCCCTGGAGCTGCGGCGAGGGCGAAAAATCCGCAGCCTCATCCGAGACTCGCGTGGTGTCTCTGCCGGTGCCTGTACCAGTATATCGAATGGAGAGAGGGAGATCAGCTGCAAGACAACAACGCTGGTAGGAGGTTCCAAGGGGGGGGGGCGGTGTTTCCTTGAATTGTTTTGAAACCGTGGGCAGTAAATCTGTTGTGGAAGACTCAGGGGAAGCAAAAGGGAAGGTTGGATTAACCTGTAAAGGGGTTAAGGGGATTAAGAAGAAAAAAAAAAATAGAAACAGCAAGAAATAAAACCCTGACTCAGTCCTAAATGTGGAGCTTGAGCAACCTAATCCTGACTTAAACCCTATGAGTAAAAAGAAAGTTTCATCCTTTCTAACTGGGCAGGTTAAAGCTAAAAGACCATTTACTAATAAAATTAGCAGAGCTGTTAATAATCCCAAATCCACTAACAACGCAGGATCCAAAATAACCCCGTCCCTTCGATCCTACTTTAAAGCTGTCCCTCAGGTCTTACATCTCGCAGAGCAAAATCTTGAGAAAGAACATCCAGGAAAAGAGCTGACCCCTATGGCCTCACTAGATCCATGTGATGCGATTTCCGTAGTTTCTGCGAATATACCAGGTGGCATGGCTATGGTCCTGGAAAATAACATAATCATCACAGATGAGGTTGTTTTAGACGAAGTGGGTCGGACGACGGAGGCGGGTGTAAGGGCAAATGGCACTCTAAATATAAGTGAGTCTTCCAATGGCACTTCGGTAAATCTGGGGCTGTCGCATCCTCTTCTCTCGCCTAATCTGGGTTCAGATTTAACACCCTTAGCAGTTTCTTCTAACACTCTACAGGGAGTGCCCAGTAAGAGTAGTGAGGCTCCACAACATGGAGTTTCCCAAGATTGTATATCTCCTCTCCCTGGCCCCCGAGACGAGGATCAGCATAGGGCACCAACATCATCAATTAACTCTCTTCAAGAAATGTTTGCATCTCTGTCCCCAGACATTAAAAAAGGATTCGAAACGTCAGCAGCAAACCAGTTGGAAATAAGAAGTTTCTGTGAATACCTAGATAATAAGATCAGTGGCTTGTCTACTAGAACAGAAACACTGGAAAGCACTGTAACAGAGTTTTCTCTGTACCTAGATGAAGCTAAGGCAGATATTGTTAAGCTCAAAAAAGAGGATTTGATGTTGGCCGTGAGGATGGAAACATTGGAGAATCATGCTCGATGAAATAACCTCCGCATTTTAAATGTCCCGGAAGATAGTGAAGGCTCAGACATAAAGAAATACATTATCCTTTTGTTGAAAGAGTCCCTAAGGCTAGACCAATCAGTGGAAGAATTATCCTTGGACATTCAACGTATCCACAGAGAGCCTTTTAAGAAAACCCCTCAAAGAACCAAGCCAAGGAAGATCTTGGTGAATTTTCATACTTATTCTCTTAAGGAAATAATTCTCAATCTGGCCCTTAAGATGAAATCTGTGAGTGGGAAGGGATATAACTTTCAGATTCGGTCTGATCTCTCTAGGTCTACCCTAGATAAACAATGGGAATTTGGAAGAAGGCTTGAAGCTTTTAGAGGCTATGGCGCAGTAGCCCAGTTAGTTTTTCCTGCTGCATTGAAAATTATGTATAAAAATAAGATGCACAATATTACATCGGTGCCGGCAGCGGATGAGCTATTAATGATCATGGGGAAAGATAAGGGGACATCAGGGCAGCTGTAGTGTTAATATATGAAAAAAAAATTCAAAATTTTTCGAAATGTTATGAGAAAAAGTTATTCTGAGAATAGATATCTAGTAGTATATACATGTATTGGTACTTTTTTGTATTAGCACACAAATAGCAGACGGCTACTAGACTTAGTTGGTTAGGACGGGAGTTAGTGAGGGGGCACCACCTTCTGGTACTTCCAGATAGGTAGAGTAAGGGTATGGGTTTTCCACGGGGGGGGTCAGAGCGGGGTAGGGCGCAGGGTAGGTTTGCATTGGGTAAAAACAAAAAAATTCCTCATTTTCGCTCTCGTTTTAGCTTATTTTTTGGAGAATTGTTATTGTAGCAGAAGTGTAGTCATGAAGAGTGGGAGTAGCTACCGGGTTTACTTTTGCATGAGGAGGGTGATGTTGATGGGGAGATTGGAATATTAACGGCCTGCGCACTAGCCCAAGAAAGAATAAGATAATGCAGTATCTGCGTGATTCTGATGTGCAGGTAGTTATACTCCAGGAGACTCATTTAACGGAATGTGAGTTGCTCTCAGTAGTCAAAAAGAACAGATGGATAGACCTTTGGGTATCGATCTCGCAAACATCACATATTAGGGGTGTAGCAATTCTTTTTAAGAAATCCGTAAAAGCTAGATTAATTTCTAAGATGGTGGACCCAGGTGATAGATGGGTTATTGTATTGGTAATAGTAGCTGGATCCCCTATTACTATAGTAGGATATTACGGCCCTAATGGCGATGACCCGTCGGTCCTAAAAACTATTTTCTCCCACTTGCTTTTGTTTCCTGAGCCAACCATCATAGCGGGAGACTTTAATATAGTCTTAGATCCCCTACTGGATAAATCCCCGTCTAGTAGAGCTTTAGCTTTGTCTAGAACTAGGTCTTTTCTGCTTGACAGTATGAAACAGTTAGGGTACATTGATATCTGGAGGGCAAAGTTTGGGCAACAAAGAGCAATTTCATTCCGCAACTACAAGTATCACCATTAGTCGAGAATTGATTATATTTTAATTAGTCAAAAATTGGCTAGCGCGACGAAATGTATCGCGTATCTCCCATTTCACCTTTCTGATCACGCAGCAATATATTTAGAATTAGGTTTTTTTTTAAAAAGCCCTACGAGAAGCTGGTCTTTTGATCGTTTTTTGCTTTTATCGTCAGAGGTTATTAACTCTCTTCAAATTGAAGTCCAGAATTTTTGGGATAATAATATTGGCTCGGCCTCCCCTGAGTGGGTTTGGGACACTCTTAAAGCATTTTTGAGAGGTATGATAACGAACAAGGCCACATACAAGAAAAAGAGTTTTAGAGAGTTGGTAGCCTCATTGGAAGCTGAGATGGTTAAAATACAGGCAGAAATAGAGCTATATCCAGACGCTCCTGCTCATATTTTACAGGAATGGCAGTGTAAGTTAGTTGTCTTGAAAGGAGAATTGGATACTGTATTGAATTCAAGGATTCTCGAGAGGTGGGAAGCGAGCAAATTAGCCCACTTCCAATATGGAGAGGGAGCAGGGAAATTATTAGCTTGGAAGGTAAAAACCGACCAGGTTAGAAATAACATAGACTCCGTCATCTCTGGGGGAGTAGTATACTCTTCCGATGAAGATATTAGACGAGCATTTTGGGATTTCTTTAGTAAAATATATCATGAAGATAAGAATATCGATGAAGCTCAAGCGGAGGATTGGTTGAAGGATGTATCCCTTCCAGAATTGACCCCTGAACAGAGCATTTCCTTGGATCGAGAGATTACAGAAAGAGGTTAGCCGTGCTATCTTAAAGTGTAAAAAGGGTAAGGCAGGGGGTCCGGATGGCTTGCCATCTGAATTATATATGGCCCTGGAGTCAAAAATTCTCACCTTTCTTACAGCTCTGTTTAATAAGATCTTTCGGGAAGGGTTGTCTCCTCCCTCCTCGTGGAATAAAGCCTCCATAACCCTTATATTGAAACCAGGAAAGCCTGATTCCAGCTGCGGCTCATATAGACCGATTTCCATCTTAAACTCTGACTATAAAATATTTACGGACTGGTCTCACACACCACCTGGTGTCATGCTTCATCATTGACCAGTCCTCGCCCTCCAAAACCTTCGTTTGATGGAGGGTGGGCATACACTTGACGACAAGGATGCACTTCTAAGTGACTAAGTGGGGGCCTGTGAATATGTGAGTGAGGTTAAAAATCATTATAGTAGTCAGAGGCGTTTTTTTATGTGAAATGAAAACTATATGATATTAAAATGTAAATGTGACGGTGATTGGGGTGGTTATTGTCCCCAACCGTCTAGTGGATGGTCGACATGTTTCTGTCCAAGCGGCCCAATTGGGTCCATGGCATTCATCAGGACCTAGAGATAAGAAAAGGAGGCTCCGTTCTTACCAAATGTTGGTAAGATGTTACCACTGCGCGAGTGTGGCGTTGGTCACCCTTCACCGTTTTGAACTGCTTCCAAAGGTGAAGCCCTAGTTAAATGGACAACTTGTCCCATGGGGGAAGGGGCGGAGGGAATCCACAGTTTTGTCTCCTTATAACATGTGATGGATGCGTCCCGAAACCTGTACGTCCGCTCCCGGTCCTCCCGAATGTCATTCGGGAGGACCGGGCGCGGACGTACAGGTTTCGGGACCTTTGGAAGCAGTTCAAAACGGTGAAGTGTGACCAACGCCACACTCACGCAGTGGTAACATCTTACCAACATTTGGTAAGAACGGAGCCCCCTTTTCTTATCTCTAGGTCCTGATGAATGCCATGGACCCAATTGGGCCGCTTGGGCAGAAACATGTCGACCATCCACTAGACGGTTGGGGACAATAACCACCCCAATCACCGTCACATTTACATTTTAATATCATATAGTTTTCATTTCACATTAAAAAACGCCTCTGACTACTATAATGATTTTTAACCTCACTCACATATTCCCGGGCCCCCACTTAGTCACTTAGAAGTGCATCCTTGTCGTCAAGTGTATGCCCGCCCTCCATCAAACGAAGGTTTTGGAGGGCGAGGACTGGTCAATGATGAAGCATGACACCAGGTGGTGTGTGAGACCAGTCCGTAACTTTTTGTGAGATGCCCACACTCACGACGTTCTTATAACTCGTTTGGGTTATCACACTAGGAGCAGCTCTTTTGTGGTAAACATTTAGGATTGGAGGCTGCTAGCTCCTAGAACCCCACGCCTCTTGTTCCCTCCTCCACACACCCAGTGGAGTATCCTTGTGATTAGATATAAAATATTTACGTCAGTCTTGTCAGATAGGTTGGGAGCAGTAGTAATGGGGGTTTTGCACCCAGATCAGAAGGGTTTTGTGAGGGGTCGACAACTATATGAGCTGACATATGATCTCATAGCAGCCATCGATATGGCAACAACAGAGTCTCTCCCATTGGCCGTACTTATATTAGATGCTACCAAGGCCTTCGATAGGGTGAACTGGGCATACCTGTCGAAGGTCTTGAGGAGGTTTAACATCGGGGAGAGATTCCGGCGAACTGTGAAACCCTTATATCAGAATCCTTCTGCCTCCTTGTTGATAAACGGAGAGCTGTCAACGCAGTTTAACATATCGCGTGGTACGCGTCAGGGCTGCCCTCTTTCCCCCCTTCTATTCGATCTATATATTGAACCCTTTGCTCAACGGCTGAGGGATGAACGTAATATTAAATCTTTCACTTATGGGGGGTGGGAGAGGAGGGTAGCCTTATACGCCGATGATATCCTGGTCTTTTCCTCAGAGTTAAGTACGGCATTCCCCACAGTGATCGCTTTGGCACTTGATTTTGGGAAAATATCAGGATATGAGGTCAATGCTTCCAGAACTGATATAATGGTTTGGAATGACCCCGTACCCGTGGCCGGGGCTCAATTGAGCTCTAGTCTACGGTATTTAGGGATCAATATTGTTAGGGATATAAACAAAATTGCATCCTTAAACTTTTCCAATGTTGCTAAAGAATGTAGAAGACTTATGCGATCTTGGTCTTCCCTACCGTTATCTATTCTGGGCAGAGTAAATTTAATAAAAATGTCTATCTTGCCAAAAATATCTTTCTTGTTTATTACTATTCCCCTCTTTTTTTAACCTTCCCTTATAACTAAACTACAGAGTCATATTAGCTTCTTTATATGGAATAACCATATACCCAGGATTGCCTGGAAAAAACTCAGGCGACGTAGAGAGAAGGGGGGCTTAGCGGCGCCTGATCTTCAACTATATGCATGGGCATTTCAGCTTTCCCACGCCAGGATGCTGCTAAAAATGCCCACAAACTCTCATATTGGATGTATGTTTGCAGCATTACTCAGTGGAGAGGGGGTGACCCTCCAGGGGTTTTTGTTTAAGTTTGGAGATCCAAAATTTTAAAAAAAAGTGAAATTGAAGGTGCTGCGAGACATGGCAAAAACCTGGAGTAGACTCAGGTGTTCTCTAAAGATTGGTTATTTTATAAATAGGTCACCACTGTGGAATTCACCAGGTTTCCCAGATTGGTTGATGGACAGCCTTGCAACACCTTTGAGGGAGGCAGGTCTGGGGGGATTTATTCCTGGAAGGGTGTTTGCTTCCATGGGAGGCTTTACTATCTAAAATAGGACCAGGCCTCTCTAGGTTTAAGTTCCTTCAGATTACAAGTTGGGCACACTCACAGATCTCTGCTAGGGGCAGATGCTTACTAGGAGGAGATAGTAACCTAGTGACGCAGTTATTGGATAAACCACCAGCCCGAAAGGAGGTCTCGATATGGTATGAGTTATTATTAGAAGAGATGGATGGCGAATTTAAACTACCAGATTTGCTGTGGGCCTCTACCATTACCAACCAGAATATTGAGAGTCTGTGGTTAACATCTTTTAAGATTATGTGGTACATAGTGAAACCTGCTTGGCTTGGTAGGAATCATCTTTTTACCCTACATAGGGCCTATTATTCGCCACAGAGACTCTCAAAGTTTTCTAAGGGCATTCTAGTGGCATGCCCCAAATGTGGATTGATTGCTGCCACAGATATACATATGTTCCGTGAGTGTCCCCTTCTATCCCCGTATTGGAAGGCGATTAGTACATCACTTTCATCGGTTCTGGGATGCGAAATCCTGATAACCTCTTCTCTTGTAATTTTTGGAGTTTCATCTGAAGTTCGGGGTCCGGCGAAGAACCTTCTCTTTTATTGCATATTGTTGGCCCGAAGAGAAATTTGTAGGAAATGGAAGGACCCGACTCCACCAACCGTGTTCGATTGGCACACTTCAGTTTTACACACATCTAAAGTGGATTTAACAAGAGCGGGTAACCCTGACAGAAGACATTTTTGGATTAGTTTGAATTGGGTGTAATTGGTATACTGGGCAATGGGTTATTTTTTTTTTTTTTCCCATGGTCCGATGATTAAGCTGCTTGGGGAACTTCATGTGCTGTATATCCATTAGGGCGCCCTCGAAATCAATAGTAATGGGTACTTGACTGCAGCAATGTTACCTCCTTGCTTATTTTTTAATGGTTGTCTTGGGGAGACGTAACTTTCTTGCGCCCCTAATTGGTAAACAAGGGCGGAAAATGAGGACCAAATAAAAAACAACAATGTGTTCTCTGAGGTGTTTATTTATCTGCTTACACTTTTCAAAGTATTTGTGCCTAAACCCAGGAAATGGCATTGCACTGACACCATAGGGCACCTCCACAGACTTCCTACAGTTTCACCACTTTATCAGCTATAAGCAAAATCAAGCATGATGTAATGGAAATAGCTAAAAAATACTTGTGAGCTCACGATCGATCAGGAGGATATGGACAAAGAAAAGGTGCACACATCCAATAATAGCAACAGGAAAAAATACACAGTTTTCATGGCGGGCGAGGCATAAGGCCCATTCTGTCACTGCTCCTATATTTTTCCTGAAAATGGCACAAAATCATGTGATAATCTATGCATGCCAGGGTAGATTGCTGGCAGCAAGAAGGGGCAGGGTGAGACCTTTTTGTCTATCAGGTGGGCATGTGGTCTCTTGCAGTGCTGTATCAGGCACAAAGGGAGCCTAGCACAGCAGCAGGAGTTACGCCACACACCCTGCAGACAATGAACTCACAAACAATGCTTTAAAGACTCAGCAGCACACATGTTTTTCATTTTTTTTAAATTCTGGTACCACACTTTCAGTTTATCTGGGGCCTGTAGGTATTACGGCTTCCAGGTGCTTAGGTGGGGGGAGTATGCCAGCTGATGTGAGGCAGATGCATTGTAGGTGCTTCATAAGCATTATCCCAGCTACAGCATGACATTGCCACCAAAATCAGAGAGCTGAGCAGAGCAGAGAGGTATTTCATGGAGTAACATTGGAAGTTGCTTGTGTGCTTCCAGAGCTGTGTGTCCCACCCTTGCTGAATGAATCAGCCAGTAGAAATGAGCAATACACAGACAGTGCTTTTAAAATACAGTGGTGAGCAGCCCTGTGATTGGCTGATTGCAGCGCGGTCTCTGCAGCCTGAGCTGGAGCTGCAATCAGTCAATCAGAATAACTGTTATTTGTTTCCCATGAGTTGTATCTATTTTGTTTTTACAGTTCAGTTTTCACCTTGAATTAGGCAAACTGTTGTAGGGCAGGCATAATCTGCGTGGTTTAAGTGTTCTGGGTCTACTCCTCATAGTGAGATGGCAAGTGCATTTTTCAAGGTCAATTTGGTACTGATTTCACCTTCTCTGATCCAGGGGTTGCAAAAACAGTGCCAGGGGTTGCAAAGTACAGCTAGGGATCGCAACTGCAACCCCTGGCGACCTCTAAATGATGTCCATTGGTTAGACAGTCTTTTGTGTGAAGGCAGGACATAACCTATTCAAGTGCAAGTTGGTCTGTATTCAGCTGCCATCCTCTCAGTGATAGCCCATCCAGGCACACTTAAGCTCCCTGTTGTGTGTGGCTGTCTAGGAGGAATACACACATTTCAACTGTTGGCTACACCCAGTCATGTGCCCAGAGACAGGCTACAGGCACTAAATGGCTAATGTAGGAAAATGCCAACTTTCTAAAAGTGGCATTTTCAAAATTCCAATTTAAAATCTGAGACATTAAACATGAACTAGTTATCTCTTCCTGTTTGGAAATTACACTTACAAAATGCAAAAAGGTAACTCCAATGTTATCCTATGGGAGAGATAGGTCTTGCAGTAGTGAAAAGCAAATGTAGATGTTTTTCACTACCAGGGCATCTAAAACTTAAACATACATGACCTTGTTTTTAACTATACTGTACACTGCCCTTTAGTCTGTCCAGGGCCTAGCGTACGGGTGACATATGCATTGAAAAAGAAGGTTTGGGCTTGGCAAAAGGTTTATTTTGCCCTGTCAAAATGGTAGTTTAAACTGCACACACAAGCTGCAATGGCAGGCCTTAGACATGTTTAAAGGGCTACTTAAGTGGGTGGCACAATAAGTGCTGCAGGGTCCACTAGTAGCATTTAAATGACAGGCCCTGTGCACATGTAGGGCCACTTTACTAGGGACATATAAGTAAATTAAATATGCCAATTGGGGATAAGCCAATATTACCATGTTTTAAGGTGTGATCACATGCAATTTAGCACTGGTAAACAGTGTTCAGAGCCCCAAAACCAGCAAAAGCGAGATCAGTAAAAATGGAGAAGGAAGGCAAAATGTTTTGGGGGAAGACCACCCTAAGAATTTTTCAGAATATGTATTTTAAATTGTTAAAAAATAAATACTATTGTTTTTTAATTGAAAATGTATTTAAAACACATTTCCCTAACTCCTTCTCACCATGGACTACCACAGTATCAAGACAAACCTTATACACGTTGTACTATTGTATAATCGCCATTGGCGATTTCAATACGTAGTATGGCATTCCTACAGTCATACAGACTTTTGTGAGGCTATGGCCTTATTGTCCAAATGATCCATGGACCGATTCACGTTAAAAGCCACACAATTGGTCTGGTATGGGCTTATAATACCCCTGTCTCACAAATGTGCATGCTTCCTTGCACCTGGTCAGATCACCACCATATCAGCTTTGCAGCATCCTCGGAAATACTTCCCTTCCAGGCCAGCCCCTCAGACACCCTCTTCCGCAGTTAGAAGTTCCGAGGTGTAAGCTTACCTTTGTGAACCAGGCCTTCTGTAGTTAAAGCCTTTTATTGTTAGGCAGTTACATTGCACAGCACTGTAAAAAAAACTATTTGTATCCCTTTAATAACCATGGCAACAACATTTCCTGGAAATTATTCACCAAGAGTAGCTCTGGGAAGCAGCATTGTGGTAGCATAAACCCTTTACAAGCACACTGCATGTCATAACCTAAGGCACTCTTTCTTCCTACAAATGGGGGATGGGAGCACACTGCCTCACCTCCCAGCACAGTTCGCCCCTTAGCATTGTGGTAAATGCAGTTCACAGTGATTTCTTACTTGAATTTTAGCTGTTGGTGCAGGTTGTGCTGTGAATCTCTAGACACATGTGTTTCTGGATATTATCCGTCTTCAGTAGAGATAAAAAATGAAAATTCCTTCTGGGGTTGCTGGAAAGGCTGCCATAGTCTCTCAGGTCTCAGTACCTCTCTCTGGCGCACAGGTGCATCGCCAAGAGCTCGTCAGCTCAGTGGCTCAAGGGAGCCTTTTCAAACAAATGGGGGATGGGAGCACACTGCCTCACCTTCCAGCACAGTTCGCCCCTTAGCATTGTGGTAAATGCAGTTCACAGTGATTTCTTACTTGAATTTTAGCTGTAGTGGTTCACCAAAGTTGGTGCAGGTTAGTGCTGTGAATCTCTAGACACATGTGTTTCTGGATATTATCCGTCTTCAGTAGAGATAAAAAACGAAAATTCCTTCTGGGGTTGCTGGAAAGGCTGCCATAGTCTCTCAGGTCTCAGTACCTCTCTCTTGCGCACAGGTGCATCGTCAAGAGTTCGTCAGCTCAGTGGCTCAAGGGAGCCTTTTCAAACAAATGGGGGATGGGAGCACACTGCCTCACCTCCCAGCACAGTTCGCCCCTTAGCATTGTGGTAAATGCAGTTCACAGTGATTTCTTACTTGAATTTTAGCTGTAGTGGTTCACCAAAGTTGGTGCAGGTTAGTGCTGTGAATCTCTAGACACGTGTTTCTGGATATTATCCATCTTCAGTAGAGATAAAAAATGAAAATTCCTTCTGGGGTTGCTGGAAAGGCTGCCATAGTCTCTCAGGTCTCAGTACCTCTCTCTGGCGCACAGGTGCATCGCCAAGAGCTCATCAGCTCAGTGGCTCAAGGGAGCCTTTTCAAACAAATGGGGGATGGGAGCACACTGCCTCACCTCCCAGCACAGTTCGCCCCTTAGCATTGTGGTAAATGCAGTTCACAGTGATTTCTTACTTGAATTTTAGCTGTAGTGGTTCACCAAAGTTGGTGCAGGTTAGTGCTGTGAATCTCTAGACACATGTGTTTCTGGATATTATCCGTCTTCAGTAGAGATAAAAAACGAAAATTCCTTCTGGGGTTGCTGGAAAGGCTGCCATAGTCTCTCAGGTCTCAGTACCTCTCTCTGGCGCACAGGTGCATCACCAAGAGCTCGTCAGCTCAGTGGCTCAAGGGAGCCTTTTCAAACAAATGGGGGATGGTAGCACACTGCCTCACCTCCCAGCACAGTTCGCCCCTTAGCATTGTGGTAACTGCAGTTCACAGTGATTTCTTACTTGAATTTTAGCTGTAGTGGTTCACCAAAGTTGGTGCAGGTTAGTGCTGTGAATCTCTAGACACATGTGTTTCTGGATATTATCCGTCTTCAGTAGAGATAAAAAACTCTTTCTTCCTCTCCACAATTTCTTCCTTCTTTCATTTTCCCACCTTCGCTCTTATGTCCTGTCCTTGTGCCCTGAACTCTTTGAAGCGCCCTTCGTGATATAAGCAGATGGTATGGCACAACCAAATTATTATTGCGCCCTCATCTCTACCATTTGCAAATAGTACTAGTATCCACCAGTGGCGGTGGGTCCATTGGGGTGCTGGGGCATTGCCCCACTAATGCCACATGGCCCCATTCATTGTTACAGTAAACAACTTCTAAGTTACTTACTGACGCGAATTCCGGGCCGGCCGGTCACCGGGCCATGCCCAAGGCAATCAGGACGCTGAAGGGGGTGGGGCAGCACTCAGGGTTTGACTGACAACAAGCAGGGGTGGTGATGGTCTAGCGTACTAAGCGCAGCAGCAATAGTGAGCATGTTCGGTTTTGGGCTGGTCATTTTTCCGACCAGCCTGAACATTCGCACTTGCCTGCACATTAGGAGAGCGAGGGTTGCTTCATCCCGCAGCCCCGTGTCACCTAATGGGCGGGGAGTATCCCTGCTCAAGCCAATTCTGGTGCTGCTGGAGCAGCTTCTGGATTGGCTGAGAGGCACGCGTTCACTGCGCAGTCTGAGGCATTGGGTGCCGCGCGTGGGTGGCACTTGGTGAAAAAGTATGACCAATCACTGTGGCTTATGTGAAGCCATGCAGACAGTAATTGGCCATTTAGTTGATGATGATGACTGTGATGTCGTCGCAGCAGACCGCGCCACACACATGACACACCTTGTGTTCAGTGCCTACTACTGCTCGTGGCTCGTGCTCGGGTCACCTCTCAGCCTTGGTTGGATTGATTTCTTACATCACCAAAACGAACTGAAGATCCTGATCATCGATCTGATAGTAAGTCAGCGATTCTAGTGTCTTGAATAACTATAAGTCTGCAGGGAACACGGGTAGAGTCATCAATCTCTGTCCTCTCAACCGGCTAATGTCGTTATGACGGTCCCAATGTAGAAATGCTGGACCAACTCCAAAATCGCATTGATGGAAAAACACACACGTTCACCTACATACATATCAATTATCGATTTCTTCTTATGTTTTTTCTTCATCAAGAAGGCGACGCTGTTAGGTTAATCTCTAAAATAGAGGGACTTTGAATTTCCACCATGCGTTTTAAAAAAAAAATGGGTAAACCTTTGACGTAAATGGTGATCTTCACTAACCGCCTAGTTATTTTCCAGAAAATACCCATTTCTTTCAAAATGTGGAGCAGGCTAACAACAACTTTGATTTCCACGGTTTCCCATTTGTCTTGAAGTGCTGCTAAACACTTTAATCCCTGAATTCGGCTCTTGAAAATTGCTTTCATGTCATTCCACTCTTACTCCGCTCTCCATTGCATGCGATTTTTAAATTGAACTAAATTACTGTACACTTCATACTTGCAGAATGTACATTAAAGGGCAGGGCAAAAGGTAGCTTTGAATTACATTCGGAACTGCAATTTTAAAGGTAAGTTCAGAACATTTGCTCTTCAACGACTGCAACATTGAAACAGATAGAAGAATTTCCTAACAGACAGAAACTGCGCAACTTTTCTGTATTTACTTTCCGGCTTAGTATCAACATCTCACCCCTTCATATGGTAAAATGTATTACAGTCTGAGCTGTGTTTATAAACGTGGCCCACAGCTCGTAAAAAGTAATTGAAAAGTCTTTAGAAGTTAATTTCAAACGAAAAAGGGGAAACGGGAATATATTTCAAATTATTTTACTTTTGTATTTAATAGGCAGCGCTATGTACTGCGAGACAGTAAGTAATACATATCTTTTCAAGCACTTAAAACGAAGGGGTTAATTGCGAGTAAGGCGTTCTTGATAGCGCTGTACCCATGGTGGCGGTCCGACCGCCGTAACCTAGGTGGTTCGACCGCCTGATTACAAGTCTGGCGGTCAGACCGAGCCGCGGCCCGTGGAGGGAGTTCCATGGGGCGGAAAGGTGGGGCGGGGGAGGGGCAGGGTGGGGGTACTAAAAACCGGAATATGGATAATTGGAGGTAAGTAAACAATTAAATAAATAAAACGAATTTCGTAGCGCGTGCTGCATCGCAATGAAATTCATAATACGATGCAGCGGGCGCAACGAAATTCGTTTTATTTATTTATTTAATTGTTTACTTACCTCCAATTATCCATATCCTGCCCCTCCCCCGCCCCACGGAACTCCCTCCACGGGCCGCGGCTGGTCAGACCTCCACCAGCCCACTGCAACACTGCTGGCACCGCCAGGATCCTGAATCCCGTGGTGCTGGCGGTGTTCAGAGTGGGGCGGAATGAAGGCTGTGCCGAGCCCGGCACCGCCGTCCATATTAAGACTTGACCTTCCGCAAGCCTTTTTGTGGCGGTGAAACCGCCACGAAAAAGGTGACGGAACGGCAAGGATGGGGCCCCATACTGGGCCCCCAGGCATTGTTGCCCTTCTATTATGTGACTGGGGGCACATTTTGTGCCCCTCTATGCCTGCACGGTCATCCATGCACTGTGTGGCGTGCACAACATACTGCCAGTGCTTAATTTGTAAAATATTAAGTACCAGGGCTCAGACCAGAAGGCCACTGCAGCTTGCACCACCCATGACCCCTGTCATCGCTGCCAAAACAACCACTAACCATCTCTCTCGCATGTAATTGCATGTAATGATTATTCTAGGTCCCCAATGCTGAAGGAATGGCTGGGGAGGCAGGTATTTGTAATTTTTTAATGTATATTGTTTTCCTAAACAACTGTTAATCTGCTGATCTCTACATTACAAGAGCAGCGCCACCTTGTGGCAGACTGCCCTAAGTGTGGTGTTGACAATTAGGTCCCGGTGCCGAGCACCGGAAACAAATTAAGTGCCGGTGCTCAGCACCGGAAAGCTCCGGCTCAAATTAAGCACTGCATACTGCATGCCAGCAGTGCACGCACAAGTGTGCAGGTGCTGCTGGGCTGCTTCATTGGCTTCAGGCTCACTCGGTGAGCCTAAGCATTCAGACAGCGCAAGACCGCGGCCGGCACTCTGCCAGCCCAGTGGTCCCGTCATAATGCAGCAGTCTTAAGACCGCCGGCATTGCAGTCCTGTGACACATGAGGCTTCGACAGTCTGGCGGTTGGACGGTAAGTCGTAATCGGGCCCTAAGCTATGTGTATGCACCGCCCCCAGTCTCCTGGTACAAATAACCACAGATTCAATATGAGGTTAAAGGTCAGAACGTGCCAACTGCCTGGTCTGCCGAGTCATTCAGGTTTGTTGGGCATGTGTATCCAACTTTAGGGGGTAAGAGTGAGGGGTCAGCACATCCTGCAAACGTTAACTTATATAAGCTCTCACACCTTTTCCCCTTAAACACAGAGTGGGTAAAATGATTTGATACATCAGGCCCTAAATCCACTATGACATGGGTTTGACTTGCAGGAAGGAGAGTTACTGCATGGTCTATTTATCCCTGAAGCTCTGGAAGGACTTAGAGTACAAGAACATCTTAGAATGCCCATTGCATGGTTTGTGCCACATTACCTCCTCACACACTTTAGCACCCCAGTCCTTACTAACCTGAGGTGTGTGCACCTCTCTAACAGGCACCCATCAGCCCATTAAAATAAACAAGCACTAGCAACATCAATAGCTCTAGCGTATGCAAGTGCTATTGGCTTTTCCAATATGTTTTAGCCATGTTGTACACCAGCGTGGCTTCTGTTTAGCAGTGGAGTGGCATTGTATGGAGTACAGTGGCATAGATTGGAGTTGCGTGGAGTGAAGTGTGTGTAGAGTGGAGTGTTATAGAGTAGAGTGGAGTGATGTAGAGTGGCCTAGAGCGGCACAGAGTGAGGGGTGTAGAGTTGAGAGGAGTAGAGTGGGGGACATAGAGTAGAGTGGAGTGTCATGGCATAAAGTTGGGTAGAGTGGAGTAGAGTGGAGGAACATAGAGTGGACGGGTGTAGAGTGCCATAGAGTGGAGTGGCATAGAGTGTCATAGAGTGGAGTGTCATGGAGTGGAGTGGTATAGAGTGGAGTGGCATAGAGTGTAGTAGAGTGGCATAGAGTGGAGTGCCGTGGAGTGTTGGTATAGTGGAGTGGCATAGAGTGGAATGTCGTAAACTGTCCTAGAGTGGAGGGTCGTCGATTGGAGTGTCATAGAGTGAAGGGGTGTAGAGTATCATGGGGTGGACTAGAGTGGCAAAGAGTGGAGTACAGAGCAAAGAGTGGCATAGAGTGTCCTAGAGTGCAATGGAGTATAGTGCCGTAGAGTGGAATAGAGCGGCATTGAGTGGCATGGCGTCGAGTGGAGTAAAGTGTTGCAGAGTGGAGTGTCGTAGAGTGGCGTGCTGGGTCGTAGAGTCAAGTGTTCTGGAGTGGCGTAGAGTGGAGTACAGTGGCATAGCAAGGAGTTGCGCAGAGTGGCGTAGAGTTGATTGAAGTGGAGCAGTATAGAGTGGAGATGTGTAGAGTGGAGGGCCATAGAGTGGAGGGGCAAAGAGTGGAGTATCTTAGTGTGGAGTGTCCTGGAGTGAAGTAGAGTGGCGTTGAGTAGAGTGGTGTAGAATGGAGTGACATGGAGTGGAGTGGTGCTGTGTGAAGTAGAGAAGCATGGAGTGGAGTGGCATAGAGTGTTGTGGAGTGGCATAGAGTGGAGTTGTGTGGAGTGGAGTGTCTAAGAGTGGTGTAGAGTGGAGTGTAATGGAGTGTCTTAGAGTGGAGTAGAGTGAAGTGGTGCAGAGTGGAGATGAGTAGAGTGGAGTGACATAGAGTGCAGTAGACTGTTGCAGACTGTCATGAAACGGAGTGGAGTAGAGTGCAATAGAGTGGAGGAGCATAGAGTGGAGGGGCATAGAGTCGAGTAGGGTGTCATAGAGAGGGGTTGCATAGAGTCAAGTAGAGTGGAGTGGCACAGAGTGGAGTAGAGTGTCATAGAGTGGAGTGTTATAGAGTGGAGTGTCATAGAGTGGAGGGTCATAGAGTGGAGGGTCATAGAGTGGCGTGTCATAGAGTGGAGTGTCATAGAGTGGAGTGTCATAGCGTGGAGTGTCATAGCGTGGAGTGTCATAGCGTGGAGTGTCATAGCGTGGAGTGTCATAGCGTGGAGTGTCATAGCGTGGAGTGTCATAGCGTGGAGTGTCATAGCGTGGAGTGTCATAGGGTGCAGTGGCATAGAGTGAAGTGTCTTAGAGTGGAGTGTCATAGAGTAAAGTGTCGTAGAGTGAAGTGGAGGATCATAGATTGGAGTGTTGTAGAGTGGAGGGTTGTAGAGTATCATTAGAGTGGAGTAGAGTTGGGTGGAATGTCATACAGTGGAGCAGAGTGGTGTAGAGTGGAGTGTCATAGAGTAAAGTGTTGAAGAGTGGAGTGTCCTAGAGTGTTGTGGAGGGTCATAGACTGGCATATCATGGAGTGGCATAGAGTTGCGTAAAGTGGCATATCGTGGAGGGCATAGCATAGAGTGGCATAGAGTAGAGTGGAGTGGAGTGAAGTAGCATGGAGGGACATAGAGTGGAGGGGCATAGAGTGAAGAAGCATTGAGTGTAGAGGCATAGAGTGTAGAGGCATGGAATGTAGAGGCATGGAATGTAGAGGCATGGAATGTAGAGGCATGGAATGTAGAGGCATGGAGTGTAGAGGCATAGAGTGTAGAGGCATAGAGTGTAGAGGCATAGAGTGTAGAGGCATAGAGTGAAGGGGCATAGAGTGAAGGGGCATAGAGCGGAGGGTCATAGAGTGGAGGGGCATAGAGTATAGAGGCATAGAGTGAAGGGGTATAGAGTGGAGGGCTGTATATTGTAGTGTCTTATAGTGGAGTGGCGTGGAGTGGTATAAAGTGGCGTAGAGTGGAGTAGAGCGGTGTGGAGTGAAGTGTCATATATTGGAGAATCGTAGAGTGGAGTGCCATAGAGTAGAGTGTAGTGGCGTTGCATGGAATAGAGTGGCATAGAGTGTTGTGGAGTGGCGTTGAGTGGAGTTGTGTGGAGTGGAGTGTCGAAGAGTGATGAAGAGTGGAGTGTCGTGGAGTGTCTTAGAGTGGAGTAGAGTGGAGTGGAGTGAAGTGATGTAGAGTGGCATTGAGTGGCGTGGAGTCGAGGGGCATAGAGTTGAGCAGAGTAGAGTGGAGTGACATAGAGTGCAGTAGGCTGTTGTAGACTGTTGTGAAATGGAGTAGAGTAGAGTGTTGTAGGGTGGAGTAGAGTGCCATAGAGTGAAGGAGCATAGAGTGAAGGGGTATAGAGTGGAGTAGGGTGTCATAGAGAGGAGTTCCATACAGTCAAGTAGAGTGAAGTGGCACAGAGTGGAGTAGAGTGACATAAAGTGGAGTGTGTAGAGTGGAGTCAAGTGTTGCATAGAGTGGTGTGGCGTAGAGTGGGGTGTTAGAGAATAAAGGGTCATAGATAGGAGTGTTGTAGAGAGGAGGGTTGTAGAGTATCATGGAGTGAAGTAGAGCAGCGTAGAGTGGAGTGTCTTACAGTAGAGCAGAGTGGTCTAGAGTGGAGTGTCATAGAGTAAAGTGTTGCAGAGTGGAGTGACCTAGAGTGAGAGTGTGCTGTGTCATGGAGTGCCATAGAGTTACGTAGAGGGCATATCATGGAGTGGAGTAGAGTAGAGTAGAGTGGAGTTGAGTAGCGTGAAGGGACATAGAGTGGAGGGGCGTAGAGTGGAGGGGCATAGAGTGAAGGAGTATTGAATGGAGGGGCGTATATTGGAGTGTCTTAGAGTGGAGTAGAGTGGCGTAGAGTGGAGTACAGTGGTGTGGAGTGAAGTGTCAAAGATTGGAGAATTGTAGAGTGGAGTGCCATAAAGTGGATTAGAGTAAAGTGGTATAAAATGGCGTAGGCTGGAGTGGAGTGGCATAGAGTGGAGTAGAGTAAAGTGGTGTGGAATTGCATAGAATAGAGTAGATTGGAGTGGCATAAAGTGGAGTAGAGTGGCATAGAGTGGCGTAACCTAGAGTGTAGTAGAGAAGAGTGGGGTGTTGTGGAGTGGAGTTGCGTAACGTGGACTGGCGTAGAGTGGAGTGGTGTAGCGTAAAGGGGAGTAAAGAGTGTGGTAGTGCACTGCCATTACAGACAACACATTTTCAATTGAAATAACCATTACATTTGCACAGTCATACAGTTTTACTGATAAAACTAAACAGCGCACACGCAATGTGTGGAAATGGCATCACCTAATGTATTCATTTGTTTTTATCGAGTTCAAACATTTGTTTCCACCACACAATTTAGAATTACAGAAAAGGTGCTTCATTAGTGCTTACCTAATTCCGATGTATTCTGAAATATTTGCACCGTTCATTTACAGATATTTCAATTTTATGGTACGCTAGAAAAAAAAACATTGTACAGCTTTCCTCTAGCTTACCCCTAATAACCAGCATGATTGTCACATAAATCCTCTCACTTTGAAGTCTAAGTAAAAAAAAGTAAACACCAAGCTGCATCAGAAGACAGAGCTGAACATTTGACCTCTGTCTTTGAATGCACAGCAAATGAGACAAGAGAAGAACAAAATCTAAAGGCCTGTTTACAGAAAGTGAAAGACACATAATTGATGGACGGAATGCAGAACAAATCAAAACATTCAACCCCAGTCAAGAGATCTGGGTTAAATTCATCATTCTTTTGCTCACCATGCCACCCCAGTTTAGACCTGGCCATATGCAAATCAGTCTTGACCCTGTGCCTCATGGGAACAGTCCAGCCCGAACTGCCAAGCCAGGTCCTCCCTGGACCAGAAAAAGCATTCTAAGACCGGTGTCGGGGTTTCCATGCTGCTCCTGCATCAGCGGCCCACTGAAACAAATCGGGATATTGGCTGAGGGAGGTGTAATCCCCAGTCAGGCAACAACCACAATCCTTGTTAGGGTGAACCACAAAAGTCACTGAATTAACTTGTACTTACCCTTTGGTAGCTTGGAACAAACCAGTCAGTTTTAACTTAGAGGCAAAGTATTTATGGGGTGCACAATCAGTAATATAGCAAAAACACAACACAAGACAATCCCAAACTAATTTAGAAATATTGTATACATTTCAATGTATAAAATGATACCAGAATGACAAAAATCCAATCAGAAGACCCGGAGATATGCAATTTCAGATTTTTCTGAAAGCACAAAAGGCTACTCACAGTCATCTGGTCGTGCTAGACCAAGGAAAAGTCACAAGTTAAGGACAACAGCGATGGAGTGCGGTCCAGATACAGGGACCAGGTTAGCCCTGCTAAAAAAGTTACCATCTCAAAGTCCAGCATGAAAAGCTCCATTCAAGGCAGCGACGCTCCCTGTGCGTTTTGAATGGTAGTCACTGTAGCGCACAGTGATGGGCCTGGCGTAGTACATGGACGTTGCTGGAGCTTCGCTTTGGCAATCATTGTGGGCTGTCTTTGCTGTAGCCAGTTGACTCTAGCAGTTGCTGTAGAGTGAGAGCTTCTCATTGGCGAGTGATGTGGGTGGCAGAGTCTCGGTGCAAACAGGCCCGTTTGCTGCTGTGAGGAGCCCAAAATGTCAGGATTTCAGCTTTCTTCACGGGGTGAGCTTACCTGATGCCGGACAAAGGTCTAGGACCTAGAGAGATACCTATTGTGGATCAAAAACGTACTCCTGTAGAGGCCAACACTGCTCAGAGAGGTCCAGTTGCAGGTACTGTCAGGTCCAGTACAGCAGGTCAACTGGGCAGTTGCAGAGAGGCCATTAAAGCTTATTGTATCCCTGTAGCTCAGACAGGAGGTCAGCCAACTGACTGTTGGAGTCATTCAGGTTAGCCTGGGATGAAGAGAACAGGTCCAGTCTTCCTTCTCAGAGAGCAAGTCAGTCCTCAAGCAGCAGGGTAGTCCTCTGGGAGCAGCAGGGCAGCCCTCTGGGTGGCAAGGCAGTCCATCTTCTGTAATGTCAACAGGTCTGGGAGTATACTGATTACTGGCTCTGGAGGTCCAATAGTTATACCTACTGCCAGCCTTTGATTAAGGGAGATTCCATATATTACCTACACATCTAGTTCTGGAAAGTTCATGTCTTCCCCTGTCAAGGCTCCAAGAGTTCTGGGGTGAGAGACGACTAGTGTAAGGTTCCTTTGTGTGTGCTGTAGGAAAGCCCTTTGAAGTATAAGTGGGTCATGGCACAGCTCTGCTCCAGCTATCCTGGCAGGATGGCCCATCCTGCAAGCACCTTGTCCTTTTTGTGCCACTGTCTGGAAGGAATACTCAAACCCCAAACACACAGTCATGTGATCCAGGGCACTGACAGAAGGCGTAAATGGTTAGGACAAAAATAATGCCAAGTTTTTAAAAGTGGCATTTTCAGAACTGTGACTTTAGATTTAACTTTACCATTAAAGAGGATTTTAAATTACAATTCATTTGAGTTTAAACAGCATATTTGTGTCTGCTCTAATTCCAAAATTATCACTTATTAAATTTAATAAAGTAAACCAGTGTTAGTCATTTTGCGAGATAGGCTTTACAACACTGAAAACGACTTCCCCTGTGTTTTTATTATTGTCCTGGTGTAAGGGCTTTTACCTAGATTGGATGCATACCCAAATCTCAACTATTGTGTATTAGGTGAGGTCAGTTCTTTGGTAAAACAACCTATTTAACTCTTCATATTTTCTGACAAGCTCGCTGTCAAGGTACAAGAAAGTTTGGGACGTAAGATGTTTCCCAGAGTGCTAATGTGCAGGGGTGTCCAACATTAAGCTTGGGCGATGAGCTCCGCTCTATTCACAGAGTTTGCTGAGTTTTTTGCACTCCGTGAAGCTCTCAGAGTTCTGAAAAACTGTGGAGTGAAGTTTTTTTCCCACTTGCGCATGCCAAAGGTAAGCTGGCGAGCACAAGCGAGAAAAATGTAACGCTAGACCACTCCCCAGAGAGATTTCTCAACGCGGGCGGTCACGAATGGACGCTACTGTTCGCGTTGAGAAACCCTCCGTTCGCGTTGAGGAAGTTGCCGCTCAAGTAGAACTTCTACTTGAGCGGCAGAAAGAAGAAGCTCCTTCTTGCACGGTGCGAGATGCCGTTTGCGCTGATTTTCTAGTGCTGGACAAACACTCGGCACTAAAAATCAGTGCGAACGGCATGAAGTAATCCACTCCGCCGCTCATGGAACTCTGTGTAGCTTGGCAGAGTTTTTTGTCACTTCGCAGAGTTCCGCATAGTGGAACTCCATGAACTCCGCCCAGGCTTATCCAACATAAGAGGCATGGTTCAAGTTCAGGTTTTCAGAACCACTGCAGGCTAAGTAAATTATATGTATTTAATTGTAGTTTATGAAAATCTGGGAAGGGTCTGCCTGTCCTGACTTCTACTGATATCATCCCTTATTTTACATGCCAATAATATACTCACAAATTTCTTCTGTATTTCCACTGTGGACATTTGATTAAAATATGCTAGCTATAGTACATCTTCAAGCACTGCGGCTTCTACTACTGTCACAGAAGAATCCCACTGTGATGGCCGTTTCAAGAGCTTCAGCTGTCTTTTTGATTACTGTTCGATTCTAATATTTCTTGGGTTGTTACTTATATTTTAAGGTTCTTTTGAGCTTAACTGGGGCTTGCAGAAGTGTCAAGGGTCTGCTCAGTAAGGAGGGACATACGTTTTCTTGAGTCCACCACCATTGACGGGTGTGCCCAGTACTTAATTTGTGCAACAAAAAAACAATTAAGTACCAGGGCCTGTGCAACAAAAAACACTTAAGTACCAGGGCCTAAATTGTTGTCTTAGCAGGGCCCACGGTCTAAGCCTTTGAATGATGGGGTTGCTGAACACCATGGCTGCCTAACATCGATTGCACTTTACGTTCCTTTTTCCGCCTCACTACACTACCAGTCTATTTATCTGACTCTACCCCTCAGGTACTTTTTCTCCCTGTGTCACTGTTTTCCTACGCCTTTCTTTTTCCTTCTTTATTCTTTTTTGCTTTTCTCCATCTTTCTCTGGGGTCACAGTCTATTGAGAAATAAATCTTGGTCCACAAATAGGAGTGCTGGTGCCCACCTCTTACCACACTCCGTCCAAATTAAGCCCAGTCCTTATCTGTCAGTTCTGAGTTCCAACCTGAACATGAGAAAGAGACTGAATGTTAGTGTCCGGTTCATAGAGCTCTGTTTCCTTTAGAAAGTACTGCATTCTTAAGCTTTGTGACGAGATGGAACCCTTCGTTTAGTCACAAAGTCACAGATAGACTCTTGCTAAAAGCGAGTCTCAGGACTGAAATTAGGATAAAGGTTGTATTAAATGTGTGTTGTGGTAAAAGCAGGGTGGGTTCATATGTCAACACTACATTCTTGTTTTTTCAATTTTTAAAACCTTTTTTCTAACTCTTAATCCACGTCTCCTTAATACTTTTTTTATCTTTTCCCAGTTTGAAAGGTTTGTGATAGCAGCTCTTCTCCTTTTGCAACTGACATTTCCGATGCTCCAAAATGTATCATACACAATAATAATTTAGAAAATGTATAGGAAATGTGTGTTTCCAATAAAATATTTGTGTTATTTATACAAGAACTTAATCCTTGAGGATCTGAATTTTTGCGTGCTGTTGACCAGTAAAAGATGATCTCAGTTTAGCCTAAGTGTAAGGGAGCAGGAACTGTGCGAGGATTTCCAGCTAGCCAGGAAAATTGAATTTGTTTTGCTGGAGTTGTCCATATGCACAAAGGCAATTTTTCTAGTCCATTGCAATAATTTCCCACCACCATTATTTGGCCCTGTACAGCTGCTGCCTTAACTTGCCAGATGAGAGCGCCAGCCATGCTTAGGACTGCGGATCTGGTTTGCACTACAATACGTTCCATATGAAATTGCCACAAGTTTCATCTCCCATTGATTCTTATTCAGTTTGGAAATGGGCAAGCTCTATCCCAAAACCCTAAGCTTCTGTTGAGAAAACATAAAAGATTACTTTTGTGTCTTCACTTCAATCTCATGGTCATGCTCTGTTTTAGGTATCAGCACAACTTCTCTTGGAAGTGGTTACAACTCTTTCCCACAAATCTGTGGTGAAGTCGTAGGTGAGGGATCCTTTACATTCATTGTTTATGCTTTCTTTCTCTGAGATAAGCCTCTCTTTGCATTTTGATGCCACAAGAAGTGAGGCTGTTTGCTCATTATATACCACTATATGAGCTGAAGGGCTCTAAATAAAGCTAGTTTAACTGTTCGGTAGCTACGCCCCAGGACATTTTTTCCGTGGGCTGAATTGACTTTATGATTCTGAGTTTACATCCACAGAATGAGGAATAGTATGCAGAATCAGAGTTATTGCACCAAAGTCCACTCATTTCCCCTCTGTTCCAACCAGTTTTCAAGAAACACACGTATCGGAAGATGCGGCGGTTCAAACATGAGATGCGGAGTGCATACAGAAAGTGAATGCACATAATAAATTTAAGTGGCATGCACAAAATGACAACATCTAAAAGGGAAACTGGATGGGGGTCAATGCAACAGTATCGGAAAAGATGTTAGAAAATCCTCATGAAATAGAATCTTTGAATATCACTGCCAGAAAGGTCAACATGATTACAGCCACTCAGATTAGAAATCCATCCTAAGGAACGTCATGCATTCCAAACAGGCAAAGAGACCTTCCGCAGCAACCAGGAAGAAGAAAGAGGAATGATCCTCGCGAGGCAGCAGCCCAATCCAGACGTTGACTTCACTGGTTGTGCTATACCAATCTAAGATACTCATTCCAAAATTGAATGCTTATCATCGATGAAATTTGAAAATCAGCTGCTATGTGTTAATCTTTAGGAACATGCTGAGGAAGCCTTCATAATGATAGGATTTGGGGCCACATTTACGGCCACCAGATTTTGAGAGTTCCTAATTGCGACTTTTTGCATCTCGCAGTTAAGAAGTTGCAAAAGGTGATGTACAACAATGTTTTTAAGACTGACTGCGATTCCCAGTGGGTCGCAAATGGACCTGCCTCATCAATATTCATGAGACAGGTCGCAATTTGCCACCCATTGGGAATGGCTAAAATCATAGGGATGGTGGCCTGCTGGGGTCAGTAGACCACCATGTCTGCGATTACTTTTTCAATAAAGCAACGTTGTTTTTTTAAATACAGCCCGTTTTCCTGAAAAGAAAACAAGATGCGTTTCAAAAAGAAAAATGAAACATTCAGTTTCATTTTTTAAGAGTAGGCAGTAGGCAGTGGTCTGTGGGACGACTGTCTGCTTTTTAAAAATGTTTTTGCAACCATTCACAAAGGGGGAGGGGTACCCTGGGGACCCCTTCCTGTTTGTGACTTGCTTACTACCTAATTGTAGTAGGCGGTATAATGCAAATGCATTGCAACTGCAGTTTGGTCACAAAACATTCATATATCCCCCTAGACTCGATATTAGTAAGGGACGCCCTTAACATGCCCCTCCCTAATACCGAGTCGAAACCCTGTTTTTCGCAAAATAGGGTTAGTACATGTCAAAAGGATATTAAGCGGTCGCAAATGGCCTGATTCTCCATTTGCGGCTGCTAAAACCTTTTGTACACGTGGCCCTTGATGTGTAATATTGCTCACCATACTATTACAAACCAAACACCGGAGCCGCTAACTGTAAACTAGACAAGAATGGGCCTCTAAACATCAACAGGCAGGCTGACTTAAAAACACATATAATAGTTTACAAAAAAAGAAATGAGCTAATATTACTGCTCATACATTTTTTCATTCATGCATTTTTTTAAAGCAGCCAATTGTGAGAAGGTGGCACAGTCTAGGGATATGCCCAATTCCCACTCATAAGTTACACATTTGCCTCCAATGCAGAATTACAGAGTCCAATGACCACATCAACAAAGGCTATTATAGCACATATTACAATCACTACTTCTGATGAGTCTGTTATCTTCAAGGGTCAATCTCAATGTGAGAGTCAAATGCAGATGGGAATCCAGCACCTCTCCAGGAAAAGGCTGAAAGAGTTATGAAAAAGGAGAAACATGTCAACTATGTCTCCCAGATAATTAAAACTCACAACTGTTCTCTGAAGTTGTTCCATTCTATACGCAAACTGGAAAGGCTTGGAGTATAGTTGCAATAATTCAGTGGCTGAGTTTCAGCCCTTGGGTATGGTCCCTATCTTAGAGACAGAAGGCAGAGATGATCCTTTGGCTACAATATCAAAGATGTTAGAGCAACAATCGTTTGCTGGGCATGCATTAGCAATTACAAAACCCAAACCTTCGAGGAAGAAAAACAGCCACCATTAGGAAATTCACATTTCAAACCACCTGCTACCATGGGTACAAATTTCAAAATCGTATCAAGAATTGCTGCAGCTTTGTTGATATTACCTGTATCTACACCATCCTGATCTCAAAATCTTCACTGAGAAGCTCGCTATTATTTTGTTACAGGGGGCTGATATTGAAGTACTGCTGCAAAACCGGCCCCCTGTGATAAAACCGGCCGCCACGGCCTCAAAACCGGCCACCACCCCTCCGGCCCACTGGGGAAACGCCCGGTGCCCGCTACAGCCAGTCTGGCCCTGGGGGCAATGAAGGTCACATCAAGGAGTTAGCCTTATATTCTACATAGAACTAAAGGCCTGTACACGACTGACAGAGATACCTTGAACCAGAGGCCAGTGTTGAGTGATTGTGCATTTATGGAGGGATGGGATGTGACACGGTCCAAATTCATATCAGAGAACCCGTCCCGAAACTGTGCTTCATTGGTGTTATTGGCAATCAGAATGAATTCAATTTTAGGTTCACTTTGAGGTAGCACCTTGATAAGCATGCTTAGTTGAAGATGAGGCAACCCTTTCAATTTCTATTTTGAATTTCTAGAGCACACTTCCACCCGTAAGTATCAAGGTGCTGTGAAGAGTGTATGGCTTAAGTAAGCAAGAGCTTGGGTAAGAACCCTTCCATGAGTGAATGGTCTTCATTCTGAGAAATTCTTGTGTGCCATTGGGGTTCCAGTGGATCTTAATACTGGGTTTAGCCTGGAGGGAGTACCTTTATGGACTCAATGTGTAGAAACAATCACAGAGAAGATTAATCCATTAGGCACTAGACTGCGCATTACAGGTAGCCACTGATATTTTGAGATACCCATATTAATGAGTTAGTGATTGTCTTGTTCCATAATTGATTTCTTCAGAAACTGAGTGTTAAGTCCTGTTTTTCGTGCTTTAGAGAAGATATACTTTGTGAGTGAGGTTTTGAGATTGTTGAGGAGAGAGCATCAGCGATTTGCTGAAAGGGTCTTTGCAATGACAGGGACTGAGACATCTACTTTAAGATGGGACCTTCAAGGTGGCATAGATGTCAGCAGTTATTTATTCATTCATTTATAGGTCTTTATTTTATAGGGAAGTGGGCCAACACCTTATGTTTCCATGTGCTCCTGAATGACTAGCAGCTCCCTAAAAATGTCCTATTCTGAGCTTACTTTGTACTTGAGAGTCTCCTGAAGCTTGTTCACTTGGGAGCACTGCTAGGAGGTGGTTTCACTGGTGCTGTCAGTGTGGTTTCTGATCAGCCTACCTTATCTAAGAAAAACTGATAGATGGAGTTGCATTTGTTACATTACACGGCTGCAAAAGATGAGAGATTTTTGTGAATTAATACTTAATATTCTACATACACAGAGAAGCCCTAGCACAGTACATCAAAAAACATATGGTTTGAGTTTATGAATGCCCTGGTCATATGAACATGCCTCTTCATAAAGCCTATTCTATGTGATTTATATTCTCACATTGCTTTTTGTTTTCCTGTAGTAAGTCACAGATTAATAAGTTAACTGAGGGATGTGGAGTGGTTTTGGGTTCAGTATGTTGATCCTTACCTCTGAGTGTTAATGTCCCAAATATTAACTTTAGGGAGGTAAGACCCTTTTCACAGTCCTCTATTCCCTCTCATGGGTGTCAGAGCATGTGTTCTCCATCAAGGGCCCCCCTTCCTAGTTTGTGGATGAATCCTGATCCCTGACAGACAGGAGTTTACACGGAGAACCAATCAGAGATGTGCAATAATTCTTTCACTACCTATAGTTCTCTCCTAACAGTTTTCAGCAGTCCAAACCTGCGAAAATGTATTTGGGAAAAATGTGGGATAAAAGCCAAAACATGCAGGTGTAGTTGAGATAAACATGAAATCTGCATGGAGGTCCTCATTTTACCTTGCAAAACTCGAAATAGGAGGTATTACACCTGCAACTCCTTGCACAAATTATGAGAACTGCATGAAGTTCATTACATTAGTATCTATGTTCTCAACACCAAAGATCAATGCATATTTTGTCAATGTGTTTTGTTTGTTAGTTATGGATTCATGCACAGCTACTCGAACAGCAGATTTGATCGAATAATGCCAAAATTGTGTTTCTCTTTCTCTCCAGGGTTTGTGAATGATTCAGTTACTAAGTGTATAGTAGCATTACGTTTGACGGTGGTCGTTAAAGTCAGCAAGTGTGTGCAATTTGAAAGCCACTCAAATGACCTCCCTTGCAGTGGAAAAGGAACATGTACCACAAAGCCGTCTGAGGTAAAGCTAAGTCTTGCTATGTATTGATTTTAAAAGACTTTGCAGAATTAATTTATCCTTAAATGTGACCTTTGACTCATCCTGTTTTCCTAGATTAATTTGCTATACATTAAAATGATCATGATTCACAATGGGAATGGTTTACAGTTCTGCAGATAGACATATGCCAGTGACCTTTCCAAGTTTTTGATTGTTTTCTCATTACTGTAATGTAGGCATGTATAAAGTACGTTTGTAAGTGTAAACTTTTCGAATGTAGTAACAATTTAGGCCCCGGTTGCAGCGGGCCGTATATTCCCTTTGTGTTTGCACCCAAGAGGTCAGATACAAATTGTTGGAGCAGATACCATGATTTTGCTGTCTGTGCACATTTGAATGGGAAATAACATGGGCTATGTGTGCAGTAGTCCCCATTTTGAGGTGCCACATTTGGAATCGGGTGCAGATTGCACACCGCTTATTAGTGCACCTTGCATTCTATGGTGCAAAAATCAGAATTTCATGCTGTTTTCCAACTAGATTCTCTCCAGGTTGTACCTGCCATATACTTGTGGGGGAAGAGCACTTGGTTCACATTCTGCACATGAGCAAACAGAGCTTGTGCAAATTCAGATGCGTAAATAGTGCCCGACTTGGAATCCCTTTTCTAGCACAAACGGAAACGTCAATCCAAAATTAAAATAATCTCACAATTGTAACGGGGGCCTCATGCTTAGTTGTTTACACACATATATAAGTTTTAGCTCAATGTGTAGGCTACACACTCATTGTGGTCAGTATAAACACATAGAATACATGACACAGACATTCGGCACAGATCTACCTATGTTTCAATTGGGTGTACCTTACAAATGTACAATCAATTTTTTCACGTGTAATCCTGGAACAAGATTTGTCACTCAGGCCCCTGCAGCTCTATGCTTTTGCTCATCTCAAATTATGTTAACATCATTATGTTGGAGAAGATATGGCGTAACAACCAGAGCTGCCAACTGAGGAGCCAGGTTCGAGTCTCGGAGTTGGCTCAACATCCTGTGATTCAGGGCAAATCTCTTAATATCCCTGTAGCTACAAACAAATTGAATGTGTACTTGTGTAATTTAACTGGTGCTCATGTAAAGCACTCCCATACCTTTGGGTCGAGTTGGTGCCATCTAAAACTGCAAAGATATATATATATATATATATATGTATATATATATATATACATTATCTACTGGCGGTCGCCAGTAGATAGTTATAGTTAGGACCGTGTTTACATAGGAAATCTGAAAATTCTATTTTGAATAACTTTGGCACCGGTTGACGAATCCTCTCGAAATTTTCAAAACTAATGGGGCGCTACGCTCCGCTCCTACCCTGAAAGTCTCGGGGTGATTCGTCAAGCGGGGGCTGAGAAAAAAGGGGGGTCCCAAAACGCGTTTTCCCCATGCATTTTTCCATAGGACCTTTAGACACAGCTACAGCCCGAACGGCTGAACAGAATTACTTGTAATTTGGCAGAGAGGTAGCCATAAGGTCAAGGAAGTGCCTTTTGTAGGTCTGGTGTAAATCTGTTCAGTAGTTCCTGAGAAAATAGCATTTAAATCAATATATATATCTGTGGCAGCGCTCCGTGCGCTTACCGTGCGCTTACGGTAAGCTTACCGTACGCGTACGGTGCCGTGCGCGGGCGCGTTTCTGATTGGTTGTTAGATCAAAGTAAACATTCGAATCGGTAGAAACCAGGAAGTATCGGCCACCATTTTCTGTCTCTCGCACTGAAAAAAAAAGGTTGATAACATGAAAAGGGGGCAATGAAGAGAGTTGCAGACCCCCTAGCGTTCGTCAGGGGGTTCACGAAGGACCAAAAAGTATGAAAAATGAATTGAAAAATTTTAAAAAAAAATCGCGGGGTGCGCGTACGGTAAGCTTACCGTACGCGTACGGTAAAAAAAAAGAAAAAAGAAAAAAAGAATTAACAATCACATTTAATATATAAATCTAAGGACCCCCAAGAGAGAAAAAAACAATTGATATTTTGTAAAAAATGGCGAGGCGTGCACGGTACGAAATGCGCCACGTGGGTGCTCGGTGCGCGAAGCGCACCGAGTGCCCAAAGCGTGCGCACGGTGCGCGAAGCGCACCGCACGCGCAAAAATTTAAAATAAATACATAACTTAGCATTTAAAAAAAAGTACAAATTCACTGAAAAAACCATAGGTTTCACACACGTTATAGTTAGGAATTAGCATTTAAAAAACCTTGCAAATTCACTGAAAAAACCATAGGTTTCACACATGTTATAGTTAGCTGTACATTTCACTCGTAAAAAACCAATGAAATTCCACGTTATAGTTAGATCAGGTAACTATAACTTGCGCGACCGCAATCCACAATGTGTCATTTCAGATGTCATCATTGATGTGAAGAGTGATGTCACTGACCATGTCATGAGTGATGTAATATGTGACGTCATCAGCAGTTTATTGTGGGCGCGCAAGTTATAGTTACCTGATCTAACTATAACGTGGAATTTCATTGGTTTTTTACGAGTGAAATGTACAGCTAACTATAGCATGTGTGAAACCTATGGTTTTTTCAGTGAATATATATATATTTACATTAACTACTGGCGGTCGCCAGTAGGTAGTTTATAGTTAGAACCTAGTTTCCATAGGAAAATCATTTTTTGATTTGCTAATAACTTTGACGTGGTTTGATGAATCTTCACGAAATTCTCCCAAAAAAAGTCTATCCAGGTCAATCCTCTCCTGAAAGTTTGGGGGTGATTCGTCAAGCGGGGGCTGAGAAAAAAGGGGGGTCCCAAAACACATTTTCCCCATGTTAATTTCCATAGGAACTTTTGAGACGGGCAACAGCCCGAAGTGCTGAACGGAATTACCCTACATTTAGCAAAAAGGTAGCGCTTGGTTCAGAAAGCGACCTTTTTTTAAATGGTGTAAATCCCGTCAGTAGTTTTTGAGAACTTCAAAAAATACGAGTCAAAAATCAATTTCCCATAGGAAACTTTGGGCAAGACTACAGCCGAAACTGCTGAACGGAATTACACCAAATTTGACAAAAAGGTAGTGTTTGGATCAGAAAGCGACCTTATTTTAAATGGTGTAAATCCGTTTAGTAGTTGCTGAGGAATTCAAAAAATAAAAATATCGATATCTAGAGGCGCGGTGGATCTGCCCACCCTCTCGACCACGAGCTTTATTCTAATATGCTGTCAACACTCCAAACCAGGAAGTGTTGGCAACCATCTTGTGACTCGGTAGAAACAAGTCACAAGAAAAGAGAAAAACAAACGCAAAAAACAAAAAAAGGGGGCAGGGTAGAAACACCCTGACCCCCTAGGCCTGCTCAGGGGGTCCCACAAGGACCCCCAGGACCCAAAAAAGTATTTAAAAAAAAAAAAACGTCCGAATTCGCGCTGGGTGCATGAATCCAGCCGAGAAAATTAAAAAAAACGAAGCGCGGGTTCCTGCGCTTCATTGAGTTGAAGCCCCAGGGTAGGCAAGGTCCCGGGGGCACTGAAAACATTTGTATGGGGCCCCAATCCCCCCCCACACTGCCCCAGGGACCGCCACCTGATTTAAGAGTTGCGAGGGGGCACGCAGCCCCCCCCAAGCCTCGGGGACCGCCACCCCCGGGGCTTTTATTAATTATTTGCGGGAGAGCACGCAGCCCCCCCGCTGCCCTGGGGGCCGCCACCCCCGGGTTTTTTTTAATAAATAATTAAACCTGTGTGGGGGGCTCTAGCCCCCCCACATGCCCTGGGGTCCGCCACCTCCCCAGGGCACTAAGATGCAAATGTGGGGGTCCGTTACAGACCCCCGAGCCCCAGGGACCATCACCCCCGAGGCTTTGCAAACATTGGCAGGGGGCTGCGTGGCCCCCCTCCTGGAGCCCTCCATGGCCCTGGGGACCGCCACCCCCCAGGGCCGGCTCCTGCAGTGTCCCGGGGTGCCCACACCCAGAACACTGCTGTTTACTATGGCAGGGCGGGAGCCGTGCGGCTCTCGCCCTGTCATAGCAAACTGTGTTTTGGATTTTGTAAGCGAGAGCAAGCTTCCTGCTCTCGCTTACAAAATTCAAACCACATTCCTTTTCCACAATGGGAGCTGCATGTCAGCAGCTCCCCTTGTGGAAAAGCAATGCCAGCTCCCGCAGGAGGCGGGGAGCCGGAGGGACCGTGGGGGAATTGGGGCTCCCCCCACGGTCCCCAACGAAGAGGCCAGGCCCCGGGGGATGGGGTCCCCGGGGCCATATTTGGCCTCAGGAGTGGGGCCACGCGGCCCCCCTCCCCAAAAGGTTCAAATAAAATGATGGCCAGGCCCCAGGGGATGCGGTCCCTGGGGCCAGAAGTGGCCCGGGAGGGGGGCCGCACGGCCCCCCTCCCCAAATAAAAAAAATTATAAATAAAGGCCAGCCCCGGTGGATGGGGTCCCCGGGGCCAATAGAGGCCTCAGGGGGGGGGGGGCATGCAGCACCCCTGCCTATAAAAAAAAAATATGTGGCCATGACCCAGGGGATGGGGCCGGAATCGGCCATGGAAAGGGGTCCCACACAGGTTGTAAGTTGGGTAATTAATTCCCCTTGAATACTGAGGGTCCCTGGGGGTCAACTAGCCCACCAGGAACCTCCAGTATGCGTCAGGGAGCTGCGTTGCTGAGAGGTGTTCAGAGTCCACGCCCCTTTTTACACCTCTCTGCAACGCAGCTCTGTGGCGCTTACTGGAGGTACCTGGTGGGCTAGTTGGCCCTCAGGGACTCTCAGGACTCAAGGGGATGTAATCCCCCAATTTGCAAAACTCCAGGGGGTGTGTTTGCACAGTGGTGCAGGGAGGGGGCATGGTCTGATGGGAAAAGTGTGCAAACGCGCCCTGTGGCACGTTTTAAGTTGGGGGATTAAGTCCCCTTGAATCCTGAGGGTCCCTGGGGGCCAACTAGCCCACCAGGTACCTCCAGTAAGTGCCAGGGATCTGCGTTGCAGAGAGATGGTCCAAGGCCACTCCCCCTTTTTACACCACTCTGCAACGCAGCTCTGTGGTGCTTACTGGAGGTAGCTGGTGGGCTAGTGGCCCCCAGGGACTCTCAGGACTGAATTCTGAGGGTCCCTGGGGGCCAACTAGCCCACAAGGTACGTCCAGTAAGCGCCATAGAGTTGCATTGCAGAGAGGTGTAAAAAGGGGTGTGGCCTCAGACCACCTCTCTGCAACGCAGCTCTGTGGTGCTTACTGGAGGTACCTGGTGGGCTAGTTGGCCCCCAGGGGCCCTCAGGATTCAAGGGGAATTAATCCCCCAACTTAAAACCCGCCAGGGGGTGCGTTTGCACAGTGGTGAAGGGAGGGGGCGGCGCCTGATGTGACATGTGTGTACTTATGCAATCACTCCGCTAAAACCCAAGCACTTATAAATTCACCATGCACTCTCCTTGCAGCACTTTAATCATCCAGTCACTACCCATGCACTCATGCAATGACCCATGCACTAACTCATGCACTGCTACAATACCCTGAGCAGTACCCATGCAGTCCAGCCATCGCTCTGTCACTACCCATGCACTCCTCCAATCACCCAGCATGCACCATGTACTTATCCATTCACTCCACCAAAACCCAGGCACTTATAAATTCATGATGCATTGTCCTTGCAGTACTCTAATCATCCAGTCACTACTCATGTACTCATGCAGTGACCCAGGCACTAGCTCATGGCAAATACAGAGGAGGTCATGCTAATTTACAGGGGTACCCCAACGCATAGTGTTCCCTAGTGTATGTAGGTGTTTTCACTGTATTCTAAGTGTCTTTTAGCATAGCACTGGCTTCGGTCCTGGTTATTCAGAGTCAGTTACCACCAGTACTCGCCAGTAAAAACTTGGGGGCACAGGAGGACTTTCTGCTCCTCTGTTGGTTCTTTCTGCACATCTCTTTCTTCTTACTGCACTTTTCTTTGTCTTTCTGGACTTCTGTTGCCTCTTTCTGCATTTGTCTTGCTTCTTTCTGCGCTTTTCTTCCTCTTTCTTCACGTCCTAACTTTGTAGGCATAGTTAGAAATTAGCATTTAAAAAACCACTGAAATTCACTGAAAAAACCATAGGTTTCAGGCACGTTATAGTTAGAAATTAGCATTTAAAAACCATTGAAATTCACTGAAAACTCAATAGGTTTCAGGCACGTTATAGTTAGAAATTAGCATTTAAAAAACCTTAGAAATTCACTGAAAAAACTATAGGTTTCATGGATGTTATAGTTAGTTGGACATTTCACTCGTACAAAACCATAGAAATTCCCCCATTATAGTTAGTTCAGCTGTGTATGAGTGCATATGATAGTGTTGTATTGATGAGTGACTGTGTGTGTAGACCTAGGAATCAGTGAGTGCGTATGTAGTAACTGGTATTGGTGTGTCGATGGTTTCGAGAATGGTAGTCTGTATTTTACAGTGGGTGTATCAAAGGTTATATTAGAGTGTGAGGAGGTGCATCAGATTTTGACGTGGATGATGTCATCAGTGATGTCATTTGAGATGTCATCAGTGATGTCATCAGTGATGTCACTGACCATGTCATGAATGATGTAATATGTGACGTCATCTGCAGTGCATTGCGGGGGCGCCAGTTATAGTTAGCTGAACTAACTATAACGGGGGAATTTCTATGGTTTTGTACGAGTGAAATGTCCAACTAACTATAACGTCCCTGAAACCTATGGTTTTTTCAGTGAATTTCTAAGGTTTTTTAAATGCTAATTTCTAACTATAACGTGCCTGAAACCTATGGTTTTTTCTGTGAATTTCCAAGGTTTTTTAAATGCTAATTTCTAACTATAACGTGCCTGAAACCTATGTTTTTTTCTGTGAATTTCAATGGTTTTTTAAGTGCTAATTTCTAACTATAACATGCCTGAAACCTATGTTTTTTTCAGTGAATATATATATGACATTTGTGTAGCTCTCACTTTCTGCTCTTTGTATGGTGTTGCATCACTTTAAAAATGTGACGCTGACTCTTCTGAGTGGTTCTAACGTTTCCATCGCAGACAGGAGTTGGACTCTGTTTATGGTAAAGTGCTGTCAGTAGAGTCCATGAAATCACATCTATATTGTGTGGGTTTTCAGTGTGCAACTCTGTGGTAGCCATTTGCTGGATGCAAGTGCTGTTGGCTATATTACTATCCAACTCATTGAACGTTTTGTTGCTATTGTCTTAAGAGCCCTGTCTATAGTCAGCTGTGTGACACTAACCTCACAAAATGTCATGAACTACAATTTGAAATAAAATACTTTAAAAAGTTGATAACTGGCTGAGGGAGGCTGGCTGCATTCCTTTACTGTTGTTGTTTATTGTTGTTGGCAGCATTTACTATGTTTGATCCCTGATTAAGATTAGCTTGACTTTTTAACATCTTCAACACTTGGGGAATTGAATGAAAAACTCCAGGGTACTTGTGACATTTTCCTTAAGTTTATCAAACTAAAGATTGTTTGAACTTTACAGAGTTCTAAAGGGTGCGTCCATTTGACCATTTTCTGTACATTTTTGTGGACAGTCTTTTCTCTCTTAGATCTCACAAACCTAGTAGTACCCCATTTCAGAGATCATCTCCAACGTTTCGAAACTTTATGTCCCAGAGAGAAGTATAATGCAACTGGTTTTGAAACACACTGCTTGATCCCAAAACGTTTTTGACTGGTGCTATTTCATGTGATACAGCCAATGAACTGCTCTGAAACAAACACTTGATTGTGCAATCATTCTATTACTATGTGATGGTGTATGTAAAGGAAAGTGCCTTAATTTAGGTGGTGTCCACTTTAAGATCAGAAATATAGACATTTTATTGCCTAGCAGGGTGAATTATAATCCAGTGAAGAAAAAGTTACTTTTGTGTTATATCATTTGTCAAGTTTAAATATCCTCATTGTGTATGTACAACCAGTCATAGCATCTTCCTATGAAGGGGGATGAGCTAGCTCTGTGTCTTAGAAGACAGAAACCCTGAAGAACCCCTCTGTGTTACTGTGTGACATGAAGAGGCCTGGCCAGGTGATCGTTCTAAAATAGGGGTGAGTCCAGTGGCGGCAGCTCCCAGGCAGAAGTAGAGGAGGGGGAGGTTGTCTGAAAAAAAAGATTACTTACCTGTCGGCTGCCCGACCAACACCTCTCCTTCGTCCTCTCCAACCTCTTCCTTCTGTGTGAATAGGAAGCACCCAGGCTCCCCTAAACCAATTATGATGCTGCTGTCAAAATGATAGCAGCGTCGTCATTAGTCTGAGCGCCGTGGTTCAGCACTCAGACAGAGACTGGGAGCCTGGGTATGATCTCCACCTCGGCTGTAGAATACAGCAGGTGGAGATCATGCAAAGTGTGCATGACTGTTTGGCCGGCCCAAGACGGCGGGCAAAACAGTCATGCGCACTTAGAGAGTGCCACCACTCCTCCCCCCTGCTCTGCCAAGCCCAGCAAAACTGCCTCAGCACTGAAAAATAAAATTATAATAATATTGCATTATTATCATTTTATTTTTCCCCTTTTTGCAGTGCTCAAATGCAGTGGGGCGACGCTCCTCCGTCTTAGCCTAGGAGCTGCTCTTGGGTGAGTGTGTCAAAGTACTTTGTAATACATGGGATTCTGCAATCGCTGTATTAAGAAAACATCTCTAAATTCTTTGTAACCTGCGTTTTGTAACATACCCGGTTGCCTATAATAAAGAAATCATGTCGCCATTCATCGGTAATAACTTATTACAGTTGAGTTCTGACATCACAGTGCAATTATAGAAAATTAGAATCTTTCTGCATGATTTTGCACATTCTGAGCTACTATGCCTTTATTTTACGCACCAAGGATTTACGTGGTTTGTGGGAAAAGCGATTATGTGACCCCGTAATATAAGGAAGAAAGACCCCCCTGCAGTACCTGATAGGGATTTTGCAAGTCCCCTCGGAGCACCATAACCTTATAAAGGCACTCAGCCTATGGTCTCTTTTCTCTACCTGGTCATGGAACTAGTAGGTGACTTGCAACATCCCTATAATGTACGGAAGGGGGTACTTTATCCCCTATAAACTGACAGTGAAGGATATTCCACTGGTGTAATTCCACAAAGCCTTACTACAGATATGTTTTTCTTCTCAAACCTTAATGCAAAAATGAG
Source organism: Triturus cristatus (assembly GCF_964204655.1). Classification (NCBI taxonomy): domain Eukaryota; kingdom Metazoa; phylum Chordata; class Amphibia; order Caudata; family Salamandridae; genus Triturus; species Triturus cristatus. The sequence continues at coordinate 965,376,359 of NC_140594.1, forward strand.
TTAAAACTCTGCAATTGCATTGTGAAATTTTCTTTATCTGTATGCATCCTGAATTTTTTCATTGTTTCCAGTTCAATATGGATCTTCTGCAAAACGACCATTGTCTAAATTCAGCGATGCTCACGGTGTAATATAAAATTCCTGTGGATTTACAATACCTACATTACATTTTATATGTTAGTGAAATTGTGTTGTATATCTGGCTCACTCCCTAAGTTATGTTTACATTTACCAAATGCAATTTATTTATTTATTTCATTCTCATCTTACTTGTATTTAGCTTCGCTCTTCCCTAGCTAATTTATTCATTTTTGGGTTGCTTTTCAGGTATTTGTTTTTGAGGCCTTGTGGCATAAACACACATAAGATTCCGCATCCTAATGAATTGTGAACAAGTATGACCATGCAATCTTCTATGAAAAATCGGTAGAAAAGACACTGAGTGCTGAAATTGTTTGATTTAATGATACCAGTGATATTACTTATCCCCCAACCATACAGTTCAAGGCCACTGGAAGCCACTGATGAGTTCTGTGACCATATAGTGGCACAAGGCAGAATGCCGAGTGTCTTCATAAGTCATAGACTGCTGTCAGGGCTTGTAACATCCTTTTTATGTGTGATAGGTTGGGGGGGTATGTCTTATAGTATATAGGTCCTGCTGCCTCCTCTGTATTTCTTTTCTTGCAAGCTCGCTCTGTTGGGCACCTTTAGCCAGGCCTAGCATTTTAGCCTAAGACTACTTTGCACGCTGGATTTTGAAGCCAACAATCACACACTTTAAAAATGAAACTGCATGTCCCAGGCTGTATCATGCTAGTTAAAATAGCCAGGCCTGGATGAAAGTGTCACAGATGTCACACTGTGGAGAAACAAATTATAAACCGAAAACCCCCACATAGCCAGAGCATAAAATGTCTTTGTGCAAGAAAAAATTCAACCAATCTGCTTCTAAATACTGTTTGCTATTTGCTTTAGGATACAGCATTTGCCAATCTGAAGTGCTTCTTTAACTATTGTTCTATTTTTTTTTTTTTTTTAACTAAACATAGTTTTGGATTACTGCTTTTGGTTAAAATAGTATGCTGGTGTGCACTAAAATGTCTTGCATGCATGCGTCTCTTGCTTTGAGTGCTGCAGCTTTTGGTCTTTTAATACCAGAGTTGAGCTCTAGGTGGCGCCAGACAGAGTCACTAAGACTTGTAACAAGGAACAATGAGATGCTTTCCTCAGAGTCTGCCAGATAGAGGGTGCTCCTGCACCCAACAGCCACTGTGCTCTGGAGCAGGTGGGAGTTTATTTGTACTGCAGCTTTGGTGCAGAGAGAGTGCTCTTGCAAATCCTGCACAATGTATCCCACAGATTCTGAGGGAATTTGCGGCCACCTATTGTGCCCCCTGGAGAAGAGGGCATTGTGATGTCAATACTCACTTGTAATAAGTTATTTCAAGTGAGTAGTGATGTAACTTTATTTTACTGGTAACATGTCTTTAATAAGAAAATAAAGCAATAGGGGGTTTATTTATGAGCCCTTGTGTCACATGTAAACCGCTGTTGTGTCACTTTTTGTGAAGCTGCGGCGGCGTGAATAATGTGCCATGTTGGTCCATTATTACGAAGTGACGCATCTAGGCAGATACGTCACTTCGTAAAGCCCTGTGCTACATTATACTTGCATCCGGTATAATGTATGCAGGGTGGACATTCCCTGTATCAAAGCCTTGTAGTAGTAGCGCATTGAAATCTATAAGATTTCAGTGCGCCACTTCTAGGACGCCACTGCGTCAAATCCTTACGCCTGCCTCATAACAGACATAAGGGTGACGCAGTGCTATAATTATAGTCCTCCCCCTGAATTGCTGGAGTTGCCTCACGCTTCCGATAGAACTCCAGCAATGCATCAGTTTTGCGCGTACAGATACATCAGTAATGCTGATGTATCTGTCATACCTTGCAACATGATGCGTCATACAGTAAATATAACGCATCAATGGTGTCGCAAGGATGCATAGAGAAGTGTCGCATCACTGCTTTGTTGTAGCTATGCTAGATTTAAAACGTATATTTCGCACTCATGTATGTTAAATAAGTGCACTTATAACTTTATTGATTATTTCTCATATTTCCATTTTATGGTAATTTAAATATAACACTGCCATGACACTTTAATGAAAGTATGACCGCACCTAGAGTCGTTTAAAAAAAAGTTGTTGAGCGATGATAAATATAATTTCTACATACCTAAAATAATATAATCTAATAGCTGCAAATTTATGGCAGTTTGCACTGGACCTGATTAACAAACCAATTTGCACAACTAAGATTGGGGCGAAACAGATAAAAGCATTTGTGTGTGCATATGCAGATTTTTTTTATTCACGAAATAATATTTTGCATCACAAATAGCTTTACTTAAAAAGTAAAATTATACTAGTATGGAGTAATTCAGTGTGGAAGTCAATGCCCTCCCAATGGTGAGAAAGAGGCGTTGTGGTTTTTTCAGGTTGGTGCCACCTGTAAAGGTTGTCAAACAGCCACAAACTCTGAAGTTTGTAGGTTTTCACAAAAACTTCGCAGATAGCTTCTCACCTAGAAAACTGTCAATTAATTAATTCTCCCAAGAGAAAGAGTAAATTCCTGTTCTGGGACGGTAAAAAAGCAGAACAGCCTGAAAATTGGCGATGGTGCCAAGAAAGTGGTTTCTCAAGGGAGGACATGTATTTTTCTGTACCGAAAAGGAAGGTAGCAAATGCAAGAACACTTACACATTTCATCATCATAAAATCTTTATTCGGTTGATAAAACAGCCATAAAAAATACAGACAAAACCATTATAAAATCATCACAAAAAAATGGACATAATATAATGATCATTAAAACATGAATATCCCGCCCAACCAAAACAGCACATCAATTTATCAGGTCTCAGGCTTGATGCATTTAATTTTACTATTAGGAAAAGTACACACATGACATTTCTGAATGTGTATACTTTTATGCATTTTATTGCTTCTGTGAAATTGAGACAATCACGGCCTTTAGGTATCATGCCTGTTTTTTGTGTTTTCCAACAGGGTCGGATTTATTTATCCAAACATATAATCAACTGTGACAATGGATTAACACTGCACATACTTGTCATGTTGCTATTCGCGATAGGTGACAACTCTTTCCTGTTAACCACAATAAGAAAAAATGGCCCCGCAGTCCCTTCAACACAAACGACACACCTAGCTGGCCGGAGCTGCGGCCTGATGAATTACTTGCACAGGTCTGGGAATGTAATCTTCAAGTCACACCTAAGAACACACTCTTACAACTGTAATTGGATCAATGTGGTTTGTCTCAGGATTAATGAGGCTGTCCACGGGTTTAATTGCAGTGCTCAGGAGCTGTGACCTGTGGGTTGCATTTGTTGACTTGTGCAGCTAACTGATAACTCTGGATTGTGCACACACCTTTACAATGACAGCTTCCTGGCTCGTTCTAATCTGGTGTAATGTAGAGCTATTCTACAGACCATGAATGTAAATTTGCTTTTTTTTACAGACTGTGTACATTCCATGAAGATTTAATTGAAACAGTTCTCCCTCCACCCCCCAGAGAATATCAGAAGGAATTTTCCCACCTGGTTGATCTTGGAAAACTGCATTGCTCATACACCTCCTAATCAAAAGTGGAAATTAAGAAACAACTGCAGTACTTCTCTGATGAGGATTTTTTTATTGGAGTGATATAGTTATGCATCCTATACAGATCTGTCATATAGTTATAACTAACAATTAATATTCTGCCCTCGTGGCCATGGCTCATGCGGTCCATGGCGAGACTCCTCAATGTCTTGGGAAAAAGCAACAGGCCTCTACATCCTCTAGTGATAACTGGCACCAAGCAGCCATGTTTCTGCTAGGCAGTGACACTCCGCTCCCCATCCCACCGACAGTGGGGTAACGTACAATGATGAGGCCCACCTGCGGAGTGTGGAGAGAGGCCCCAGAGTCTTTCAAACCCACTGATATTCATTGGTCCTTGGTCTGAAGGGCTTGGGAGCCCTTGAAAGGTTGGGGTCCCCCTGTGCAACACAGGCTGCGGGGGGCCGTGTTACACCACTGCCCACGGATCACAATGTCCACGTACATGCAAGGTGGCAGCCTTCCTTGAGCCGACACCTCTCTTATTCATTTGCTGTGATAAAAACAGGAATAAATATGCATCGCTTGTAAGAAAGATGAGCTTTTTTCCAGGCCATAGTGCAAAAACCTGATATGTAGAGAGGCAGCTCCTAAACCCATTATCTTCAGGTAATTACATTATCCTGATTACCCAAGAATCCTGGGTCCTAAACATTATCAAATGAGTTTTCTGATACATATTCCTATTCTTCCCTATTAATGTCTGCTTTAGGACTTACTCGTTCTCCTGTAAGTTATGCAACTGCTAAGATTCAGTTTGGGTCAATGCTTGAGGAAAGGCCAGATATTCTGTTCTTGTTGCTTCACAACTCTAAAATGCACAGTAGGTGTGTATCTTATTGGAAAGGGTGTAAACTCAATCCCTCGACTCCATTTGTATAGTTCAGGATGCTGATTCAATGAAGGGTCTGACCTCTGTTCATTCGTGGTAGTGCTATTATCTATAGACTCCTGTAAGGCCTAATAACACAACTCCATGTGGGAGGCACTGAACTGATGTTCTATAAATATGTGATGATGGGAGTATTAGTAGTTCAACACCCTTCATTTCATTTCAATGCTGTACTAAGTGTCTTTAATAAGGTCCTGTAAGGAGTGATGGTCTGGGATTGCTGGCTGATGTTTGCTTAGATCAAATCAACAAGAAATGAAACTTAATATAATTACATTTTCTGCACGACCATAATGACAAACCTAGTAACACATTCAACACATAACCTTGTAATGTTTCAGAACACATCCTTTCAGCTGAGGAAGCTATGGAACAATGTTACTTTACACGTACAGAGACAGACTGGTCCTGCAGCTGAATTAATATGATTTTCTGAACAGCAAATGAAAAACAAGCATTGGCATAGCCAATAGGTCTCGCCTTTGGGACAATATAAGTGTTGAGCCATGCCACAGTTGCATAACTAAATACTTATAAGGTCCCAAAAGCGAGACCTATTGGCTATGCAAAGCGGCCATGCGGCCGCGAAAGTGAAAGTGATCGGGAATGCGATCACTATCAAACATGAAAGTGAAAGTAATCGCGGTAAAGCGCGGCTTGCGCATGCCCGCGCACATGCACTGTAGGTCTAGGCTGGCCTGGAAGCACTTTTTGAAGCCCTCTCAATAAGTCTCGCCAGACCAGCACTTGCGCTGGGTCAGGCGAGACTGGCGCCCAACATTTAAATATGTAGTTTCAATAATGTGGCCTAGTGTGTCATGGTTAGGTCTAGTAAACCAAACCTATGTTAAGCAATATTGTGTCATAGAAAATTGATTTCCCACAAAGTAACTCTAACAGACAAGGGTATCATTGAAAGATCGGACCAAACTGGACGCATTTACCCTGAAATGCCTCTTGCATCTGTTTTGTTACATAACTTTGTTGTTGATCGAAATTCTCTAATAACAAATTACACCTGTAATAAGAAAGGAAAAGTATGGGAGTCTATAGAGTTATTACTCTCTCCCACTAATTATAAGTAGCTGTTTGCCATCAAGATGCCCAATATCATGGAAGTCTATGCTGCTGTCTGTGCCAAGTCTCCACAAATGACAAATAAACTTCAAGTTGCAAGCAGGTAGACCCTGGTATTCGCTCATATCCTGCCTAAAACCGGTGATACATCTTCTTCAGTTCCTGAAAAAACTTAAAACTTATCTCTTTAGCATCTGTTTTAATGAATGATTGACAGGTAGACACAGCATCTCCAGTGTGACACTAATGCAATGCAACGCGGCACATACTTTTTATTATCTGGTGCAAAGACTACTTTGTGCTGTTTAGGTGCACTTTTCACAGCGCATAAAACAATTCTTTCCATTTTGCATCATGGCTGGCGGTACCGGGGCAGATCAGCGCCAACACCCATAGGTTTTGAAGCAAAGTGGGATCTACTAAGAGAGCCAGAACGGCCTTTTATGTGAAAAACTAATGCATACTTAAAGGGGACTCAAACAACAGGAAATGTGTTTATTGCTCAAGAAAACAGAGCAGTGTATGTGTGCTGCAATGCTTAATACACATGCAATACATATATATAACGGTAGAGGTGTGGCGCCGCGGCCAGAGCAACTGACTCCGGAATCTGGGGATCACGGTTCGATCCCCGGCGCCAGATTAGCCCAGCACCATGTGACTCTGGGCAGTAGCTTACTTATTCTTCCCAACGGCCCCCAGCGCCTAGAGCCCTTACGCGTGATTGTTCGCGCTTTTCAAATGTGGATTATTATATGAACCTTTTGAGCCAAAGAGATTTATACTGGTGTGGTTTGCTTCCAGTACCAAGCCAATGCTAGACCGTGCACCCACACCTCTTAGTCATTGAGCAATAAAGTGCATCATGGAAGGCAGCCTCATTTGAGCGCAAGTGCTGAGGATGACACCAGTAGTAGGCCAGTCTTTGTGGATATTACTCATCCAGTTGCTGTGCTATGTGAAAAAAAGGAAAAATGGGCCTTCGTTCGTTGAAAGCAGCTGAAATATCCAGGTGAAATTCTGTAGGAAAATGGGGAACTACCCAGAGAGTCATGTGTGGTATTACTAATTCTTCTGGTATTGCCTAATTTCTAAGGGGCACACTTACAGTGCAACATAGATTCCAACAGTTTTCCATTCCACAACCTTCAGAATTAAGTATGCCCTTGAGACTAGTAATTCTGAGGGGGAGGTTGATGTTGTGGCGTACTACTAACCAGTGCCCTTGTTTTTTCCCGTGTTCACAACCAGACGCAGCCGGTCCAGGTATTCGCAGTGGAGAGGGGGGGTGTCGACAGACGACGGAATAGGTTTTAATTATTTATTTTTACCTATTCTGTCTTCTGTAGACTCTATCCCACCCCACCCTGCCCCGCCTCACCGCGCTTGCCTGTGCCGGCCGCTGCTGCTGACAACATGACAATGTGGCTTACCTGGTAAGCCTTATAATACAATCTTAGTAACTTAAAATTTTGGGAAAATATGCTAAGAGTTATTGACATGTAGGTACTACCCTTAACTTTATCTGTATGGTGTTGATATGATTTTAACTTTTCGCAGAAGGCCTCTGTCACCATTTTCTAAATCTTTTACTTGACTCCATTATTTTGTACTCTACACATTCAAAGATGATGTCGGACATGGATTTAGGTTTGAGGTGAACGATAAAATGCATTTTGTTTCATATTGTCAGAGAGATCTTCATAAACATGTTTAAAACAAAACACCACTGTGTGACCCTTAAAGCTGCTTTTGTGTTACTGTATGTAGTCATGCACCTTTTACGTCGAGCTTGGATAGCGCATGAGCTGTTTTGCAAGGACTGCTGTATTTGGGTATAGATTTGAAGCCCCGCCCACTCTCCGCCCATATTTTTCATAGGCTTGTGTCATTGTCCTTGTAAATGCTTGCTTCTGATTTGTTAATAGGGTGTTAGTCCCTCCTTAGCACTGCCTTGTCTTCATTTGTAACCTCCCATGAGGACTGGCCCTTTTACTTCTGTAGTTACATGGTATGTCTTATTTAGTCTGTAAGCACTATTTTCTTTAAAGAGTTTCTCCTACTACAGGCACGACATGCTTTCCTGCAACATTCAGCACACCATGCATGTTTTTACTTTCCAAGCAGCCGGGTACAATGGCGGTTGCTTCTTTGAAATGAAATAGGTCTCGCATTTACAAGAGTTTGAGCTATTGGCATTGTAAATGACAATGCTTTTCATTTAGGTGTTAATTATCAAAACAGATAAATAAAAGGCATTATAATTTACAATGTCAATAGCATAAACTCTTGTAAATGCGAGACCTATTGCATTGCAAATGGTTGTTTACAATATGTTATTGATGACCCGCTGCAGAAAAATGGACTAAAATATCAGACAGCGTGATTGAAGAAGGTGGATTTAGTGAAAATGTGTAGTCCTGACATAAAAATCAAACCAGTTATTTCACTGTAATAAACAAACTCAAGATCAATGCTAGTTGTCATGAAAAGTCATCAAGTTATTGATTCCAATCTGTTTCCACTGCTTCTCTCTCATGGTATTTCATTAGGTGCTGTCTCTCCTAGAGCCATAAACCAAATATTGATATAGATCTCTTTAAACTCTTAGCGCTATGTGGAAGAATCACAAATTTATATTTTCAGGGTAGTGAATTTAGTTGAAGTTGTCATGCGGCCTCCTGCTTTAATTCCTTCTAATACAATGAGCCTGATCATTTTTTATTTTTTATTTATTTGGTGTTTTTATATAGCGCAAATATGACCCTAAGTAGGGTATCAGAGCGCTTTACATTCACATCTTTAACTTAGAACAACATGAACGTCAAGTAGGTTTAGTAACAATACTCCATGTACAGCAATCATATCATAACAGTGCAGTGTCATGGCGAAGGGGTATGATTTATTGTGACTAATTAAGATGTATGATACTAGATGTTGCAATAGAAGAAAGGTTCCACATTTGAGACATTTATTATTGAAATTCAGATGAAAAGTGGCTTTTAATAGGATTGTGCAAAATTTGCTTAATTTGCTTTCATGAAATTACGGCAAAATTGAAGGAAAAGTTTACAAATCTGTTATTTTGCTCAATATTTTAGCTCGTGATGCATCTGTGAGTCACCTTTTGGCACGATGATGCATTTAAAAAACAGCTGTTGTTCCTGTGCACTTGCGGTAAAATTTTAATGCAAATTACCATGAAATACGCTATTTGCTGTAAAGTTTTACCTCAAATGGCGCAAAAATACCCAAAGTGGCGTCACGGTGTAGCTTCGGAAATGTCACGAAATCCTGAAACTACACAAAATTTGCCGGTGTTATTTCAATTTCAACCAGGACTAGTTTTTAGCAAACTTTACATATGGAATTTCAAGCACTTAGAATATTTGAAAACAGCCACAGAGGACCCTTTTCACATTTTTAAGGTTAAATACGTAGCATAATCAGGGTGCTTAGATCAGAGGCATCTACTGATGGTGAGACAGCAGAAACTGGAATTAAAACACCATTTAATGTTGCATGCTAATTCGATCTGTTGAAGAGGCGGGTCTTCCCTACATCAACCATTGACAGCAGAGAGTCCTGGTCATTGAAGGTTAAATTCTCTAGCATTGGTGGACCTCCTTAGGAGTGGCCCTGTCATTCCGATTGGGCCAGTAACAGGAATAAAAGGCCCAATCAAATTTTTGAGTCCTAGAAGAAATGGAGATTAACAATAGGAATCATGTGCAGTCTTCTTGATTCTGCCGGTCATTCCCCATTTCTCAAGGGACTCTCACTAATTAACTCATGATCCCTCAGTAGCCTTCCCCAGGAGTCAACAATGCCCCAGTGTTGGTCAATAGCTCCAGGGGTAGACAATAGTGGGTCGCGTTACGGCCTTCTTGTTATGGGCCACCGAGAAGACTGCAGATTAGACAGTCACTTCTATTTGAGTCATGTTTTGCCATGGGCTGAGCACAGTGACTTTACAGGTATTTACCGCAGAGCGCTCACAATAAGTTAATTTGAACAGTTTGGAAGGTACTCTGAGAGATTAATATAGGATTCCTACCCTGAGACATAAAAGGAACCACAGAGATGCACTGTGGTGACCGGAAGAATTGACGAGTCTTTATCTGGTTTACATCAGTGGCTGCTTAAGAGTACCTCTGAGTGGGTGCAGAAACCACACACTTCCCCTGATACTACTTAAGTAATTGCTTATGGTATTGTACCAGGTACAGATCAGTGACAGAATATCAGTAACACAAATATTGTGTGGACAGAATATCATGTCAAAAAGTATGAGAACAAGGATATCGAGAAGGTAAGTGCAGATAGGTAAGTATAAATGTACCATTCTTAACTCCAGATCTACATACCTTGAAGATATATATGTTGTCAAGGTATATATATGTGGAGTTATATATAGTAAAACTTTACTTACGCATAGAAAATTACCTTCACTGTATTCTTGTCCTCGATATTGTTGACACGATATTCTGTCCCACGATATTTGTGTTTCCGATGTTTTGTCCAAACACCACCAGGTACAGCTTCTAATAGCACAGGCTTTAACTTTATAAGGCATTTACTTTACATGTCAGTAGTGGTATTTGGAAGCTGGGCCTACAGGCCTCGCCAGTGCAGAAACATTATTAAACTGCTTCAGCTACTTGAGAAAGCAGAGAGTTGGGCTTTGGGCATTGTTATGGAAAATGTCATATTTAATGATAAAGCACTGCTTGCTCTTGTTCTGTCAGTATTTGTATTCTGGGTATTTCCTCTGCGGACTTCGAAGTGCTGCCACATCCATGAATGTCATTTGCTGTTAATTAAAATGAAGGCTGAAATAACTCATAATTCAAGGTAAATCCATAAATGATTGTGATGAATACAGTTACAGTCACCTTCCATGTTTTGAACACTTCCAGTGGTGGCTGTTGAAGTACGGGGGTGGAGGGTCAGGGTACTGATTGAATAAAAAAAATACTTACTTAATTTCACCGCATCTCTCCTCCGTCTCTACCATGTCGAGTGAGTCTCCTTCGGGAAGTACCCAGGCTCCCCACAGCCAATCACAATGCTACAATGCAGCGTTGTGATTTATAAGCATCCAGGCTCCCCTTAGCCAATCACAACGCTGCAATGCAGGGTTGTGATTGGTCTGAGCGCTGTGGTTCGGCGCTTAGCCAAGGAATGGGGGCCTGGACATGTTTTCCATGCAGGCTGTAATGCAGCCTGAATGGAGAACTTGCGAAGTGCACATGACTCACTGACCCTAGAGGGCCGGTTAAATATTCATGAGCAGTGGAACAAGACGAGCAACGGAGGACCGGGATAGCCGCACTTCCCTGTTGTATTCCCTATGTGGCAGATCCAAAAGTATTTTGGGTTGGTGTGCACATGCAACTCCTGCACCTGTCGTTCTTGGGTGAGAGAGAACTACACCAGAATTTGGAGTGGTGCACGACCCAGGTGGTCAGTTCAATAAGTAAGTTCACTTGTAAAGTTGTATCAAAAACAGTTCTTTATTTTCAAAGTCATCCGACAAGACTGAGTTCCTGAGTTCCTGCCAACGCGTTTCTTCAGGGCTGAAAATTACAATACATAAAATAAATACACGTACAAAACATCTAGACATATTCAGTTACATACAAAGAGCTGCAATGAGGCGAAGCGCGATGGCCACCGCTTAGCGTAGCTCGGCCGAACCCTCTCGTTCCCCATATATCCGTCACACCTATCTGGACTTTTTACCTGCAATCTGACAAGGAGAAGGTGTCAGGTGTGACATCCCGCAACAGCGAGCCCCGAGGAGTGCCCAACGGCCGAGATCTGACCGTGTTCGTAACTGGGCCTGGTCAAGGCAGGGAGTCCGGGACCTCGCGTGGCGGCTGCGGCCGAAAGTGCAGTGCGGCCGGACGCATCCTGCGGCAGGGAATCTCACAACAGAGGCCGCGTGGCATATTACCGGCGGAAAGGGGCACAAGATATCTGCAAGATCCCCAAGGTAGGCATATGTATGTCTGGTGCCTAGAAGAGGAGTGAGCACCAGAGACTCGTAAATGGAGTGTGCCAGTATCTGATCCAGGCGGAGTGACCAATCGGCCTGTCTCGCCGACCTAACTTGCCGAGATTTGCTGATTCTCCCTTCCCCCTCTCCCCGTATCGCAAGCCAGCTGCCAGGGGTTAACTGCGGATGGGGGGAGATGTATTGAAACAGAGACGGGCAAGAGACTGGTAACCCGCAATTAGTAAAATAATCTGGAGGCACCCCTTGTCAGGCCTGCAAATTGCTGGGGACCCGTTGTGGCCGTCGAGCCCCCCCCCTCCGCCCGTGGATGTGACGGCAAAGGCGTCCTGTCTCTGCCTGATGCAGCCTCATAGTGAAAACCAGTGTTAAAAGCAGATTCCTTTTGTCTACAACCTACATACCATCATTGCCTCAGTGAGCGTTGCAGTCGCCTCAAGATCCTTATGACACAGCAGCAGGGGCTTTTGCCCCCCCCCTCCTGGACTCAGAACTGGAGCTGTGTTTGGCTTGTGACCCCCCCCTCCTGGAGCAGTATACCAGCCTTCAGGCATTGCAGTATACCGGCTGGCCCTGCTTTGAACAACTAACTAGGATACCAGACGAAGGGGCAAATTATAGCCTGGTTTTATTGTGACTCACTGGACCTGTTGCTGACACGGAAGAGCTCCTGGGGGGGCGTGGGGTGGAGTGTGGCTGAGTGGAGGTGCTACCGAAGTTCTCGTGTGAGGGAGTTTCCTGGTGGTCATGCCCGGCAAGCAGCCAGCTGCATGATGGCATCGAGGGGCAATAAGCCGGTGCAGCAGAACCGATTGGCAGGTACACGCTCCACAAAACATCGATACCAGACTCCTCTCCTACAAGTAAGGGGGGTGCAACACAGGGTGAAGCGACCCTGGAACCCACGCTTAAAGATGTTCTGGAAGCAATCGCGGGCATCAACCTCCCTAGAAAATAAGATGGATGCCATCACTGTTGAGGTCTACCTGCTGCGGGCAGCCATGAATAAGAACAAAGAGCGAGTCAAGCAAATCAAACTCACCATGGCGAGCTTGGTGGTTGACACCTCCCAACTGCAGCTGGAAATCAAGGACCTGCAATCATTTCGAAAGACTGCAGAAACCAAGCTGGATGATTACGAAGGGCGCCTGCCTTGCAATAACGTACGAATTTTAGGAGTCCCGGAAAAATCAGAAGGACAGGCTACGGATCTCTTTGTAGAGGACCTCATCCTTAAGCACCTACAACCTAAGGGACTGGGGAAGTTCTTTGTTATTGAAAGGGCTCACAGGGTCCCCGGGGGTCGACCGAAACCCGGGCCCCCCCCTCGCCCGATCCTTGCCAGAGTCCTCAACTTTAGGGATCGCGATGTCATACTCCAGCACGCCAGGGCGGGACCGCAGTTTAAGTATGAGATAGATATAAATACGCCATGCTGCTACCAGCCAGGCTCCGGGTTGAGGCAGATGGCAGAGCCTGGTTCTTCGAACATCCAGAATCAGCGGCGGAATGGCTGGAGACTCGCTGACCTGTGATACACTTGGCACTGTGGTAAAACCTGGGGGGGGTTGGGGGAATTCCTAAATGTTAGGGGCGATGCTCTATTTAGTCTCTGCACAAAACTGGCCAGATGGGGGATCGAGACTTGATCTATGGGATCATTCATGAGTCAGCTGCTTCATTCTGGACCCTACTCACCACTCATCGTAGAGTGACATTTTGATTTATCCATACCAGGTCATGTGACGGTATTCTTGGACAAAGGGGATGGGGGGTAACCACGCACCCTGTTTTTCTACTTTTAGTCAGTTTTAGGGGTGACAGGCACTCTGCAAGTTTGAGTATGGGCAGTTTGAAGCCCAGAGTGCAGGGAAGCAGGGAGGGGGTAGTTGGGAGGGAATGTTTTGGTTAATTGGATTTTCTTTGTGTTTTGGATCAGTGCATTTAAATACGCAGGGTGATGGCATGGAGCGGGAGCATCGCATGAAGGTAATTCTAAATGGGTGTGCAGTGGGACGTAGGGGGTTAGAGTCCTTAGATGGAATGTCATGGGCTTGGTGACAAGCTTAAAAGGAGTGTGGTGCATCTCTACATCAAAAAACAAGCCCCAGGCTGCATTGAACGCTGCTGGGGCAGCCGAGGTGACCTGAGGCCCCTGAGTCACAAGGTATATGCTGTAGAGAGGGGGTTCCCTGATCCCTGTGGATGCGTGAGTCCATCTATAGGTTGCCGCGCTAATGGATTTGACAGGAGGTAGACTGCCCCGCATGCGAGGTCTGTAATCCCCAGTGCCCGTTTGTATACTCTGCCTGGGAGGGGATTACCTAATGTGACATTATTATTGCTCTGCTGTGAGTTTTGTTTTTCTTTCAATAAAAATTGTTTTAAAAAAAAAAACAAGCCCCAGACATTATCCTGCTCCAGGAAACATATCTGATTGGAAACAAGTGTCAGGCAATGAATAGGGGGGGATACAAGTTAGTTGTACACGCAGGCTTTACCTCGGGTTCCAGAGGAGTGGGTTTCCTAGTTAAGAAATTGTTCCCCCTTACTGTGCAGTCCATTTGGTCTGATAGTCGAGGCAGACATGTGGGGCTCTCGGGGCAATGGGAGGGCCGAATCATTACATGTATCTCGATCTATGTTCCCCCCGGCCTTGAGAATGAGACTAATAAAGATCTGGGGACAGTACTGTTGTCCTTTCCACCGGGTCTTTTATTATGGGGGGGCTTTAATGCAGTGTTGTCTAGCGCCCTGGATCGTCACCCCCGCGAGATATTAGGCCTGCCCAACGATGGCTACCTAACTTGGTTGAGACCATGGGACTGGTGGATGGATGGAGGATGCACAACCCAGATAGGACCCACTACACTTTTCGATTTAGTGCCCAATCTCGCATTGACTATGTCCTAGTCCCTGCAACACAGGTAGGAGATATCCGGGAAATACGGCACTTGGGTAGGGGCATATCAGACCACTCTCCAGTCTGGATGCATATGGTCATGGGCCACGCAAATGTAGGTAGAATTGCTCCCATTAATCCATGGTACCTACATGACCCAGACATTCGTAAAAAGATTGTTCGATCCACTGATCATTACTTTCTGGAAAATGTGGGAATGGTGCCATCTGCCCAGACACTGTGGGAAGCCTATAAGACGGTTATTTGTGGAGAAGTTATCTCCCTCATAATGGGTAGGAAGAAGGACACCCAAAAAGAATTAGTGAGAGCGGAAGACGAAGTGCTTCACTTAGAGGAAGAGCTGAAGCATATGGTGACGCCCGAGAAGCTCCACCTACTGAACCTAACACAGGATGAATTCAAAAGTATAGTGACAGATAGGGCTAGGGTATTGGGGAGGAAAACGCAGAGTAGGCTATACGAACATGGGGACAAAGCAGGAAAATTGATAGCATGGCTGGATCGGATGAAGTGTGTGGCCCGACTGGTGCCCCAGATGAATGGGGAGGGAGACGCTCTGATCACTGACCCACAACACATAGCCGATCATTTTGCACACTTTTACCAAAGGGTCTATAGTACAGAGGGGCGTTACACGGAGGATGACAACAAAACCCTGCTTCGCGATATTGTGCTTCCCACCCTGACCGATGAGAACCGTGATTACCTTGATTCTGATCTTTCGGCAGACGATGTGGCACAGGCGATAAGGGCGATCAAATCTGGGAAGGCGTCGGGCCCCAGTGGAATTCCGATTCAGCTTTACAAGCTGGGACCAGATAAAATAGCTCCTCACGTTCGCTCAATGTTCATTGATAGTAAAGAGAAGGGGACACTTCCCATAGATCAGAGAATAGCCAACATTGTGGTCGTACATAAAGAGGGTAAACCTAAAACCAGTTGCACATCGTATAGACCGATACCGCTATTAAACGCGGAACCCAAGATTCTAGCAAAAGTATTGGCTATGCGCCTTGCAAAAGTGATTTGCATATGGCCATGTCTAAACTGGGGTGGTGTAGTGGGCTAAAGAACGATGGATTTAACCCAGATCTCTTGACTGGGGGAGAATGTCTGCATTGTCAGCATTCCGTCCATCAATTGTTTGTTGTAACGCTTTTCGCCTTAAGTGGGATGGGTATTCCCAGACGTGGGACCCGTGCTCACTACGCCACTGGAGTCAAGCTATCCTGGCTGATGACGGCTGATAGCCAGAAACCGGTCCTAGGATGCTTGATTCCGGTCCAAGGAAGACATGGCTTGGCAGTTCGGGCTGGACTGTTCCCATGAGGCACAGGGTCAAGACTGATTTGCATATGGCCATGTCTAAACTGGGGTGGTGTAGTGGGCAAAAGAACGATGGATTTAACCCAGATCTCTTGACTGGGGGAGAATGTCTGCATTGTCAGCATTCCGTCCATCAATTGTTTGTTGTAACGCTTTTCGCCTTAAGTGGGATGGGTATTCCCAGACGTGGGACCCGTGCTCACTACGCCACTGGAGTCAAGCTATCCTGGCTGATGACGGCTGATAGCCAGAAACCGGTCCTAGGATGCTTGATTCCGGTCCAAGGAAGACATGGCTTGGCAGTTCGGGCTGGACTGTTCCCATGAGGCACAGGGTCAAGACTGATTTGCATATGGCCATGTCTAAACTGGGGTGGTGTAGTGGGCTAAAGAACGATGGATTTAACCCAGATCTCTTGACTGGGGGAGAATGTCTGCATTGTCAGCATTCCGTCCATCAATTGTTTGTTGTAACGCTTTTCGCCTTAAGTGGGATGGGTATTCCCAGACGTGGGACCCGTGCTCACTACGCCACTGGAGTCAAGCTATCCTGGCTGATGACGGCTGATAGCCAGAAACCGGTCCTAGGATGCTTGATTCCGGTCCAAGGAAGACATGGCTTGGCAGTTCGGGCTGGACTGTTCCCATGAGGCACAGGGTCAAGACTGATTTGCATATGGCCATGTCTAAACTGGGGTGGTGTAGTGGGCAAAAGAACGATGGATTTAACCCAGATCTCTTGACTGGGGGAGAATGTCTGCATTGTCAGCATTCCGTCCATCAATTGTTTGTTGTAACGCTTTTCGCCTTAAGTGGGATGGGTATTCCCAGACGTGGGACCCGTGCTCACTACGCCACTGGAGTCAAGCTATCCTGGCTGATGACGGCTGATAGCCAGAAACCGGTCCTAGGATGCTTGATTCCGGTCCAAGGAAGACATGGCTTGGCAGTTCGGGCTGGACTGTTCCCATGAGGCACAGGGTCAAGACTGATTTGCATATGGCCATGTCTAAACTGGGGTGGTGTAGTGGGCAAAAGAACGATGGATTTAACCCAGATCTCTTGACTGGGGGAGAATGTCTGCATTGTCAGCATTCCGTCCATCAATTGTTTGTTGTAACGCTTTTCGCCTTAAGTGGGATGGGTATTCCCAGACGTGGGACCCGTGCTCACTACGCCACTGGAGTCAAGCTATCCTGGCTGATGACGGCTGATAGCCAGAAACCGGTCCTAGGATGCTTGATTCCGGTCCAAGGAAGACATGGCTTGGCAGTTCGGGCTGGACTGTTCCCATGAGGCACAGGGTCAAGACTGATTTGCATATGGCCATGTCTAAACTGGGGTGGTGTAGTGGGCAAAAGAACGATGGATTTAACCCAGATCTCTTGACTGGGGGAGAATGTCTGCATTGTCAGCATTCCGTCCATCAATTGTTTGTTGTAACGCTTTTCGCCTTAAGTGGGATGGGTATTCCCAGACGTGGGACCCGTGCTCACTACGCCACTGGAGTCAAGCTATCCTGGCTGATGACGGCTGATAGCCAGAAACCGGTCCTAGGATGCTTGATTCCGGTCCAAGGAAGACATGGCTTGGCAGTTCGGGCTGGACTGTTCCCATGAGGCACAGGGTCAAGACTGATTTGCATATGGCCATGTCTAAACTGGGGTGGTGTAGTGGGCAAAAGAACGATGGATTTAACCCAGATCTCTTGACTGGGGGAGAATGTCTGCATTGTCAGCATTCCGTCCATCAATTGTTTGTTGTAACGCTTTTCGCCTTAAGTGGGATGGGTATTCCCAGACGTGGGACCCGTGCTCACTACGCCACTGGAGTCAAGCTATCCTGGCTGATGACGGCTGATAGCCAGAAACCGGTCCTAGGATGCTTGATTCCGGTCCAAGGAAGACATGGCTTGGCAGTTCGGGCTGGACTGTTCCCATGAGGCACAGGGTCAAGACTGATTTGCATATGGCCATGTCTAAACTGGGGTGGTGTAGTGGGCAAAAGAACGATGGATTTAACCCAGATCTCTTGACTGGGGGAGAATGTCTGCATTGTCAGCATTCCGTCCATCAATTGTTTGTTGTAACGCTTTTCGCCTTAAGTGGGATGGGTATTCCCAGACGTGGGACCCGTGCTCACTACGCCACTGGAGTCAAGCTATCCTGGCTGATGACGGCTGATAGCCAGAAACCGGTCCTAGGATGCTTGATTCCGGTCCAAGGAAGACATGGCTTGGCAGTTCGGGCTGGACTGTTCCCATGAGGCACAGGGTCAAGACTGATTTGCATATGGCCATGTCTAAACTGGGGTGGTGTAGTGGGCAAAAGAACGATGGATTTAACCCAGATCTCTTGACTGGGGGAGAATGTCTGCATTGTCAGCATTCCGTCCATCAATTGTTTGTTGTATTGCAAAAGTGATAGGCACCTCGGTCCATCCAAATCAATCGGGCTTTATGCTGCACCGTAACACAGCCTTAAATCTGCGCAGGCTACATGGTGTGTTAGGCAGAGCTAAAACCATCTTAGAGTCCTGGTATCATTAGACACCACCATGGCGTTTGACATGGTGGAGTAGCCGTATCTCTTTGCAGTGTTAGGCAAGATGGGATTTGGGCAACACTTTGTGAATTGGGTCCGACTGCTATACTCCAAGCCCCTGGCCCAGGTTGTTGTAAACAATCGTAAGCCGGCGATATTTGAAGTCAGCCGTGGAACGCGTCAGGGATGCCCTTTGTCACCGCTACTTTTTGCCTTGGCATTGGAGCCCTTGGCAGCGTGGATTCGCAGAGATCCAATGATCCATGGTATGCGCTGGTCCCCGGAGTGGGAAGGCAGGATATCATTGTATGCAGATGACGTCCTGCTGTATCTCACTTCCCCAAGAACCTCTCTGATATGTGTAGTAGATATCCTCGCAATCTTCAGCAGATACTCCAGGTTTACCATAAATTGGTCTAAATCCGTGATGTATGTGCTGCAGGGAAAACCGCCAGTTATTCCCAAAGACTGTCCAATTCAGATAGCTTTGGATGGCTTTCGTTACCTCGGAATATTTATCACATTGGATCCGACGCTTCGCTTTACCCGAAATCACCTACCACCACCAATGCAGAGATTAAAATGTGATGTTAACCACTGGAAGTCTCTGCCTATTTAAAATGATGGCTCCGCCCCGTTTTCTTTATGCCCTTCAAAACGGCATGGACCCAGTTCCCAAATCTTATATTAAAGAGGTGGAAACCCTGCAATGATCTCTTTTATGGGACGGTAAGCCTCGGATTGCCCTAGCTAAACTCACCCTCAACTGGTACGATGGCGGTATCAGTCTACCAGACATTAGGAAATATTATTGGGCAGCCTATCTGACCGCAATAAACCAGGGGATGTACAGTCATCCAGATGATCCAGGCTACGCCATGAATCGATGGCTCCTCCCTGGCGGAGACATCTCAGAGCATTATACTCTAAACCTCGGAAATACCCCCTCACGGGCCCGACTGCGCACTCATTCCAAATATGGCCTGAGGTCAACCAACACATGGGATGGCACCGTAGGCTCACATTGGCGACTTCTCTATGGCAATCCGAACAGCTGGGGAGCCTCTGGTGCACTAAAGGGTTTGACAAATGGGATTTAATTGGCATTTCCCAAGTCAAAGACCTCTGGATCAAGGGCAAGATTCTCTCCTTCACCTCCCTTCAGCAGCAATTTAGCTTGGCGAACTCAGAGTACTATAGGTATATGCAGGTCTGGCATTCACATAAGGCCCAGATAACTAGTAAGTCCTCCCTCCCCGAAGCATCTCCCCTTGAAGACAGAATACTGGACGGTCATCTTCCTGAGAAGGCGATCTCTCTGATCTACAAGAAATTAATAAATAACATGGAAGATCCGCTCCAGTCCCTTAGAGATAAATGGGCAGAGGCGGTCTCCTCCCCTAGAGAAGTTGCGATCCAGGTAAGGTTGCGCCTTGTGCAATTAAAAATCCTGCATAGAACTTACATCACCTGGCCGGGTTTGGTCCGTATGGGTAGAGCTGATTGTGGAGAGTGTAGACGTGGCTGTGGGGAGATAGGCACGTTTATGCACATTATATGGGAATGCGACCACATACAGACGTACTGGCGTGATTTACACTGCACTCTCCGGGAAGTGCTTAGAGTTGACTTGCAGCCTGAGGCATGTAGGTGCCTCCTAAACATCTGGGAGCCTACAGACCTTACCTCTTGTACAAAGCAGTGGGCAACCCTGGCTCTTATGGTGGCTAAAAGGAATATAGCGCCGACTTGGGGGGCTCAAGAACCCCCAGAACTGGTTAAATAAAAGGAGGATTTAGATTGGTGTATGTTCCGGGAAAAATCTGTCTATGTTGCCAGGGTGTGCTCCGGGAAATGGAACAAAGTCTGGGGGCCATGGAACACATATAGAGGCGATATTTGTGCCCCACCAGTTTCCCAAACAGATGAAGAGACTCTTGAAACCCCTTAACACTCATATATTGCTTAAAGTGATTTGCACCTATGTAACCCATGTCAAACCTTTGAAGGATGTATGGTCTACTGCGCATGCTGAATAATGCTCTGTAATGTTGTTTGTTTATTAATAAAAAGATATATATAAAAAAAGAGCTGCAATGAACATGAGGGGCAAAGGAGCAAGTGGGGAACAGAAATGAAAAAGGAAGCAAGGGGTAATGAAGGTGGCAATGGGGGGGGGGAGGCAGCTGGGCATAGACATTGTGGACATATAGAGAATGGCTAAACAGTTCCCTTGTTCTGATGTTGTTATGGTCTATGTGGCCTGAAACTGAAATGACCTGAGTATCTAAGTTACATGGAAAGGGCAGTTCAGGGCGTGATGTGGGACAACTAATAAGGTCCGAAAGAGCACAAAATAAATTAAAGCTAATATCACTAAGGCCTGCCTGTAAATAAACATTTGGATGGCATTAGTAAATTGAAGACTAAACAGTCACTCTGAAGTAGTATAGTTGCGTCTCATGTGGCCTACTGTGGTGGTGTGCTGGCAACATGAGTCTGGTGGTGCGGCATTAAGGGCAATCAGGACGTGATCAATGGGTGGTAATGGCAGAAGGGGACCACATATGTACAAGGAGAGTGTTATGGCCTAAAAATTCAAAAAAGAGAAAAAGAGGGGAGTAAAAAGGAGAAGGTGACTAAAAACAAGGTGCATGAGCACGAAAACTATGCATACCGTTCGTAGTTCGGTTGGACGGCGAAAGAGAAAAGTTCTTCCTGGAGCCGTGTCCTGTGGTCGCGTGGTGTAATTACGCTCCATTGAGCTCGTCTGGAATTGTTAAACATCCAGCATCAGTACCGCCGACAGTACTTTACAGAGTGCTCAACAACTCCTCCTCCCTGACGTCAGGGGAGCCAAGCCCCGCCCCATCCTAGACTGATCATATGAAAAGTAAAATAATAATAATTTCAGTTAATATCATTTTATTTTTCATTGACACTGCCCCGTGAGCAGTGGGGTGACGCTCCTTTGCCTTAGCGGAGGAGCCGCCACTGAACTCTTCTCTTTCTGGCATCATCTGTTTTGTTAGCATTGTTTTATCATGAATTCTAGACTATGTCACAACAACTGTGGGGAAGTGTGGCTCAATGGTTAGAGCGGCAGACCCTGATGCAGAGGTCTGGCCCGGGACCAGGGTTCAATTCCCGCCTCGGCGGGTCTTGGGCTCAATTTCCTCGGACCTATTAATTCTCGCCTCGGTGCCTATTCTAATCATGGGTCCCACTCTGCAACTCCGGGCAATAGCTTGCTTAATCTCCACAACGGCCCCAACAGCACTGGGATGCCTGGCTTCACCTTGGGGGTGCCCAGGAGTGAACATTTCACAGGGAAAAGCCAGGAAGGGTTCCACAGTGGTATGAGTACAAGCACCAAGACACCCCGGTTTGGGATATAAGTGCGCTATACAAGTACAAATTCATTTCATAACTGTAGTTGGGCTTCGTAGCTCAATCGATTAGTAATAACTTCAAAATGTTGCTCCTTCGCCTCTTTCCTGTTTTTTCCTGTAGAGATGAATTCCCAAACAAATCTCCTTTGTTTCAAGACTAGCTTTTTTCAACCAGAACCAGGTGGTTTTAAATATACATAAGGATATTTTTGGGTACAGTTTGTAAAGAAAATGTAAATATTATATTTTCTGTCTTCTGTTGTCTGGCTATTCATCCTTCTGGAAATAGCTGAAAAGTTAGATATGGATCTTATTTTAAACCATTCAAGAGGTGTTTTGCTCTTGGTGAAACTATTTTGTATTCTATTGGCAGGGCCGGACTGGCCGTAGCGGGCACCGGGCAAACCCCCGGTGCGCCGCACGGGTTGGGGCCGGTTTTGGGCCCCTGTGGGCCGTTTTTGTTACAGGGCCGTTTTTGCAGCATAGTTACAAAAACGGCCCTGCAACAAAATCGGGCGAAAACCGGCCCTGGTGAGGGAGGGGAGGGGCGGCCGAACACTTTGCCAGGGCCGGATTTGGTACCCAGTCCGGCCCTGTCTATTGGCATCCGCAATCACAATCACAGAATCCCCTCAATCACCATTCCAGATTCCTGATTCGGGCCCAAACAGGAGTTTGCACCCAAACTGGGATAGCAAGATAGGAAAACATTCTACACATGATGTATTTCCCCACAAGAATTTCATCAGGTTAAACATAACAAAAGTTTCCTTGGGTAAATAAGCAGCACTCTGAACTCTGAACCTCGGAATAGTGGAAAAGATGAGGTGTTGTGATACCCCACATCCGAAGGTGAAGGCAACCAGATGGTGTGGAGGAAATGGACCTAATACATTCCACACTGTGTGGTAAATGTGCTTACATGTGATATTAAAACATCAAAATACTGGCCATGAGCAATAGGGCTTCAAAGGCATGTAAATCAAGTCGTTATTTCTCTTAGTCACACAAACAGGCATGCTAAACTACCAGATAGATTAGTTCACTAGAAATACAATGAGCCAATTCAATGTGTTTTTTAATCTGCTGCGGGTCCATTCCCTCTTCTATTATACTGAGACAAATGCCTTTCTAAGCACTGCCATTATACAGCAGTGTCTCAGTCGGGCAACAGGCTCCTCCCATAGCAGACTGTCACTGGCACTCTATTGCCAGCTCGAAACATGTAGAGCTGTTCAAATATAACTTGTCGGTGCTCTGAGTGTCTTAAGCCCACCTGAACTCATTTCCCCTTGTAGATACTACGGGGCTCATTCGCTAACGGTTCATGCAAAGCAGTGCAGCAAGTTGCAGCAAGGGAACTTGCTGCACTGCGTTGCATGAAAAGCAGACGTCAGAAATGCGCCATATTTACAAAGATATTAAGCATTTGTTGATGCCTTCTTGCACTGGCGCACTGAGCGCTGCCTAGCGCAAATGCAGGCACCCTTGCACCATGGTGCAAGGATGCCCGTATTATGAGCGGGATTGTTTTTGTGCATAAAGGGACATCTTCCTGCACAAAAACGATCCTTAAAGACATTTTCCTTTTTCTATGTGTGCTGCGGAATGCCAGGTTTACAACTCTTTGGAATGCACCAGATTCCCTGGGTGGATATGATATGATAGGCTATTTATACTGCGCACAGCTACTCCAGGGAGTGTCCCGGTGCAGAAAGTAGCAGGGTCTGTGGTGAAGGACTTAGGCTTGCACAAAAAAACAGGTATTAAGTTTCTTTTTAAACAACGCTGAATCGCTCATGATCCGCAGCTCCAGGGGAAGCTGATTCCATGCTGTAGAACCCGAGAATGCTAACGATCTTCCTCCTGCTCTTTGTTCCTGAATCCTGGAGATTCCTGCCAGAAATTATTTGGCGGATCTTAGCTGGCTTGTTGGGGAAACAACCTTTACAACGCAGTCATTACATCGCACTACCTTTACATAGCAGTCATTACATTGCAACATCCTTTACATTGCATGTAATTACAACGCAGCCATTACATCGCATGTCACTACAATGCATGTCATTGCAACGTATGTCACTACAACGCAGGCATTACATCGCAAGTCATTACAATGCATACCATTACAAGGCATAGTACCCTTACACTATCCAACACTTACCCTACTGTTGCACTCACTGGAGTTAGAATAGTAATTTTTACCCCTACACTATCCAACACTTACCTTACTGTTGCACTCACTGGAGTTAGAATAGTAATTTTTACCCCTACACTATCCAACACTTACCTTACTGTTGCACTCACTGGAGTTAGAATAGTAATTTTTACCCCTACACTATCCAACACTTACCCTACTGTTGCACTCACTGGAGTTAGAATAGTAATTTTTACCCCTACACTATCCAACACTTACCTTACTGTTGCACTCACTGGAGTTAGAATAGTAATTTTTACCCCTACACTATCCAACACTTACCCTACTGTTGCACTCACTGGAGTTAAAGTGGTAATTATTAACCCTATACTATTTAACACTTACCTTAAATGCGATGTAATGGTATGCATTGTAATGATATGCGTTGTAAAGGTATAATGCGATGTAATGGAATGCATTGTAAAGATAGTTTCTGAAAATACGATGTAATGGGATGCGATGTAAAAGAATGCGTTGTAAAGGATGTTGCGATGTAAAAACTGCGTTGTAAAGGCATGCGTTGTAAATTTATGCGTTGTAACTTCATACATTCGTCTTGTAGGGTTATAAAAGCTGAATCTGGTTCTGAAGTGGGGAGGCCGGTATGATATAGAGCATCATGTACCAATGAAAGAGCCTTAAATTTGACTCTCTCTCTGATGGGCAGCCAATGGAGTTCCTGCAGGTGTGATCTAATACGAGTTTGCATCTGTACATTTAGCATCCTGGATCACTTGGATGAGTGGGAACGCCCACATTCCACCCATAGAATGCCTCTGTGCCTCAAAGTAAAACAAGGCAGCGAAATGCGGTGAAACCTCACAGAACAGCGCAAGGTGGCTTTGCGCGGCTTTGTAAAGCCCACTTAAGGGTTTGCGTTGCCTTTCATCACCTCGTGTGACACAAGGGCAATGCAAGCCCTTTGTAAATCTGGCCCTGATTGTCATGAACCTATGTAATGTTGCCATTCATCTAAATAGTCACTTATGACTCCACTTCACCAGTTTTCAAATTACCCTTGGTTTTCGTCCTGTACGAGACAGGGAAAACCCGCTCGCAGAAATGATGTGCCCAGTGCCTTGCTACGTATGACTAAAACCCTGAACACTTCTCCAGATGGGTATTAAACATTCTTTTTTTTTTAATTTTAACTTTAACAGGTAACTGAAAATGCAGGTCAAAGATTCTGCTCAACCTATTTTATTTAAATATTTTTCGCTTGCTAGATAGTTTTTCTCTCTAACACTGTGCAATCTTCTGATTCCATGAAAAAAACTAACACGCCCTGTGAGTAGCTCAGTTTGACTTAATTTAACCAATGCCTATTATCTCAGAATCAACCTCCCACATTCATGTTGAGAATAGCACAATCATCTGTGACTAAATAAATTCCCATGTTGATTTCAGTGAACGTTTAATGTAAATGTGCTAATTTTTTCTACAGACCTGTTTTTCTTCATAATGCTCTTTACCTTTTCTAGTTCTTTTCTCAAAGTATATGCATCATTTATTAGTTACTCTCAGTACTCTCTCAGAGAGCATGTTCATCATCTGACATACCAGGAACATAGCTGCCAGTGGTGAAGCGGGAACAGTCGCACCAGGTCCAGTGGGCAAATGGGCCAATTGACCCATGATTAATGCTATGCATAATATTGTGAGAATTATGGTGTATTATATGGTATGCTTGTGCAACCTTATGCTGTAATACACTTGCAAAACTGTCTTGGGTCCAGTGAAGCTCATTTGGAAAACCTTTAGCGCAACCCTGGGTAGGTGTGGCTTTGAGCAGCAAGGCTTAAACAAAGGAACTAGCATAAAGTATTGAGAGGCACCAAACAAAGAAATGTGAGAGTCACACGACGTGAAAGAAATCCAACACCAATTTATAAAAAGTAGATGATATGAAATCCACTGAAGGGTTCTGGAGATAGATTTTCAAGTAAAATGTTAATCTCAGCTTTTCAGTCCAAAAGGCAAACAAGAATTTGTAACTGTGTGGGGCGATCAAATCCATCAGGGAGAAGGTCAGGATGGCCGTTAAGGAGTATTTGGACAGTTACCTGGTCACAAAAGAGTCCCAAGTTCAGTTCTTCACTTTACATCAAGACCACTATAGACTTAATGTAGTGGTCCTGATGCTTGGGATGCAGGATGCTGAAAGATGCTAAGAGTGCTGTTCAGTTGACGGGGGTGTCCTTACAGTTACTCCTTGATCCACGGGTAAGGTGGGGCGCCTTTGGCCAAGCTACCATGGTGCGTACCGTCTTAACCCTCATTTTGGCTGCCAGTACTCGGGGGGGCTACAAACCCAGCACCCTCCAGTGAGCCCTGGAGGAGGGGCAGGACTCTCTAAAGTGCTTTTATGTACACCAAGCAACATCGACGAAGGATGCACATAGGTTCCAGGTGAAGACCGGTCCAAAAGCAGGCCTGTCTTTGCCCACCATCGACCAGAAGCGGCCGGGCAAGGCTAGACCCCCCCCCCCCTTATGGCTATGTGTCTCCTGGTTTAGTATCTTCAACCGTTCTCATTGATTACATTTTAAAGCCTCAAAGTGAGGTACAACCCAAGGTCACTTATTTTCTTTCGCCTGTTTTAGCTTGTGTTCCTTGTGTCTAAGTGTACCGGCTGCCCCAGGGCCTGACCTAGGATTTGTTTCGTGAGGCTTGTCGCCTACTTTGTTGTGAAAGACTAGGGGCTAAAGGTCCATATGGGCAAGTGCGAACTGAGGACTAACTCTGCTAAAACTAAAACCTCTACCTTGGATGGGTTTATCAAACGAGGTGAGAAGGAGATTTAGCTTGCTGAGCTAAACTTGACCCTTGTTGCAGATAGCCTTGATTTGCCTTCACCCCCCATCCTTGCTAAATCATCCGTGCCCAATTGATGGCTTCAAAATATTGGGTCAGATGGCATTATCTATAATTGCCACCTGGCTATAGCTTGCCCACTACCCTCAACGTCGCTTTTACCCCCTGTGGTCTGCTGCCCTCCTGCGAAGCACAAGAAGGTTGGCCAATAACCTAGATCAATAGCTGCTATGGTTGATCACATGGCCTCACATTCTCGTGACCTTTCCAGCTCCCCACTTCTTCTTCTTCGGGCTCCAACCTGGACCTTTACACCCTTTTTACTTGGATGTCAGAAATTCTTAATTCATTTTTAGTCTCCAACCTTTCTTCTGTGCTTGAACGTTTATCTGCCATTGAAAGAAAATTTCCGAGGTTGTAGTGTTAGGACATGGCGCACATGGCAAGGAGAAATCAAATTGTGTGTCAGATATTTTGGAAACCCATACTCCAACCCCTGTGGATGTCAACAAGGCCTTGCCACATTTTGGTCAGTCTTTTCATCAGCTGCCATCTATTGCCATACATGAGGCACCCTCCCTTCACCAGCCCCACATGCCACCCCACCATCAGGCACATGGCGCCTGACCCATTCCACCAGCTCTGGCCAGCACAAGCTGTCACCCTTCTGTGTTACATTTACCACCGACTGTTTGCCCGTACGTTGTGGTCCTGGCCAATGTCCAAAAACTCAATCCATAGGTTACCAAGAGTACCAAACAGTTAATGAACAAGGCCACTCGCTGACTTTACTATCAAGTTCAATGTAATGCAAATTTATTTTCATGGCCTTTGTTTGCCCGTATAGTAGCCCGGGTGGGTCATATGGACAAGGAGTTCAAAGGAGATGGTGTAATTGTTAATTTTGCTGACCTGTTTGTTGCAGGTGAGCTCATTCGCTCTTCCTATGAAGGTCTGACCAGGTCAAGTGAAGTGATGCTAATGCAATTAGGATACTTTTATAGAGATCTGGGACTAAGGTGCGGTGATTTGAGGGACAGGTGGGCTATCCTTCTCTAGTCTTGCTAGTAAGTGTTTTTCACCCCTATCTGGGTGTGCGATATTGATTGACTCAACACCGCACTTAATACTACTCTGTCATATTTAGGTGATTGTGGAATTGAAAGCAATGCACCTATTAGTGAGCCAACTGTGTCAATTGCTAATGACTTAATTTTGGAAGCTACTTATAGTTGCTCGACCAGGCTACATTCTGCCCCTCCTAGCCCTGATTACAAGGTAAAACTACTGAGTTTGAACATCGCAGGGCCTGCTGCCAAAACCCAAATGAAGAATTGGGTTGACTTTATATCAGCATATAATACTGTCATTTTAAAGGAGACCTGGGCCCTGAGGGACTTGTTCTGTGATGGTTTCACCTGTTTTCTATCCTTGCCACTACATCTGGGACTGGCAGGGCTAGGGCTGGCTTAACCTTATTTTTCCCATTTAAACAAATAACAGGCTTTTTCAGGCGGTAACAGTCAAGAGGCCCAACAAGTTTTGTTTTAATTAATTTTTATAATGATCATTTTTCTACTAATGCTGGCTTCAATTTTGTTTCACTTTTTGATTTTAGTTCCACTTACTCAGAAACTGGCATAAATATTATTTTGGCAGGGAGCTTTAATGCCAAACTTGGCACTGAGGTGGAAGGAACAGCCAGGTTTGACCCCTATAATCACCATTCATTGATTGGCTCTGCTGGTCCAAGGTATTGCAGAGGTTTAATGTTGCTTCCATGTTTGCTTAAGCATGACCTTTCCAACATAGTTATATGGACTGAGCCGGGGTGTCTTACGAATCCCACTTTCGTTAGAGCGGCAGGCTTGTCTACAATTGATTACATCTTTGTCAGCAGGAATTTGTGTGACTACATTAAGGACAGGGCGGTTATTCCTTGCCCCTTTAGTTACCACAATCCACTCTCTATTATGTTGGCGTTCCCAGAGTTTCGACTCCAGGCTATTACCGTGGGAGGTTCTAGCTTAGTCTTGAGAAACGAATGACTTAGGTTAGCGTGGAGGTCCAACAACCTGACTGATGTTCACAGGAGGCTCTGTGCCAACCATTTGACTCTGCTTCATGATTGCCTTAGACCCAAAGATGAACTTAATTGCAGTGTGGATATTTTTGCCACCCTAGGTAATACTATTAGCATATTTTTTTAAACCTATAGTTCATAACAAGAAACCAACACATTCTTGGTTAGATAAGACATGTAGGGAGGGTCAGAGGTGCCTTTATAGCGCTTTAAGGGCAATTCCAAGGGATAGGGTGGTCATTGCCGCCAATAGGGGGCGTTTTAAGCTGGCTCTTACAAAGAGGCAGCATGAATTGAGGCCTATGTTTCCTCTGGATATTGAATTTACGATAGAAGAAGCTGTGGAGGCAATCTGCTTAAGTCCTAAGTTTAAAGCTACAGGGCACGATGGGGTTCCTATGGACTTTTATAAATTAGAGGTGAACCTATGGACACCTGTTCTTACCAATTTTCCAATGCGTGCAAGAGTGGCATCCTGGAGTCATGACACTCAGCCATAATTGTTCCCATCTTTAAAAAAAGGTAATAGGGCTTCCCCTGGTTGTTACAGACCCATCTCCATTATAGACTCTATGGTAAAAGTCATCAGCAGCTTAGTTCTTAACAGAATTATGTCCTGGTCCACTGATAATCTTATTATTTGTGATGTCCAATATCGCTTCAGATTAGGCTTTGGCACACAAGAACAGTGCCTCAATTTACATCTGTTAATTAATATATATACTCTAGCAAAATGCAGCCATATCCATCTAGCTTTTATGGATCTGGCCTGTGCTTTTGATAGTGTGGTCATGTCCAAACTTTGGGAGGTACTAGAATCAAAGGGGTTGGATTCTGACCTGGTGGCCTTTTTAAGCGACCTTCAATAGATCTGAATGCTTCTGTTAGATTTGGACTGAATGGTGAATGCAGCAAGAGTTTTGGTCTGGGCCGAGGTGTCTGGCAAGGCTATTTTGCAGCGCCAATTTTGTTTTTATTGTATATTAATTATTTGGAGTATATTTTAGTTAGCAAAGGAAAGGAAATGCCAATTGTGAACGGGTGGAGCGTCCCTGTTCTCTTGTGCCAAAGGGGTGTCAGGGCAAATCTTAGTTATTTGTTATCTCTTGCGGAAAAAATTCCAGAGGGCAGT
Source organism: Triturus cristatus (assembly GCF_964204655.1). NCBI lineage: Eukaryota > Metazoa > Chordata > Amphibia > Caudata > Salamandridae > Triturus > Triturus cristatus. Next base: position 965,406,448 of record NC_140594.1, read on the forward strand.
TTCATCTTTTGCAAACGTGTTTTATACAGTTTTTAGGAGACTTTCTCTTGGGTGAGCAACAACAAGTTACAGCCAACACGTGTTTCGCCCCTTTTACATGGCCGTCCGGCCTGGGGCTTCCTCAGGGCGTACATTAGTATCGAGGGACATGAATGTAGTCCCGTAGTATTGGTTGGAAAGTAGTAACTTGCAATAAAGGGCACAATGAGTCAGTTGATATTGCCGACCGCAAGGACAGACTGATCGCGGGCATTGTGCCCTTTATTGCAAGTTACTAGATAAATTCATGTCCCTCGATACTATTGTACGCCTAGGTCTGGTTACAAACTCAGCCAAAATGTTTGCCTAAGCTTGAGCTTCAAAACTCTGAAGCTGCGATCTCTCACACTTTGGGTAGTTCCTATTACAAGAAGGCACACGTTTTCTTATCTGGGGTCACACTTGACTCCCAGGGGTATTGGGGTCAATGTCTGAAACAGAAGAGAATTAAGTTCTGTAATTCAATTGGTTCTCTTTTCAGTCGAGTTTCCAAATCTGGCAATATGCCTATTGCCCCCCCCCCCCCAGTTGAGTTCTACAAAAGGAAGTGCCTACTTTTCCTAACTTATGGCTCTGGTTTGTGGGGTTATAAGGCAGTTCACTTTTACAGGATGAGGAGAACAGAGTATGTAGGTGTATTCTTAGTGCTTGGCCAGGGTTGCCAACGTACGCTCTTCATGAAGAATTGGGCTTATCGTATGTAGCTGATTGCATTCATCTCGCACCACTGATGCTACGATGCTCTATTTGGTGCAACCCTGAATCTTCTCTGAATAAGAAGATTATATTGGCTTGCCTTTCATGTGGGATAAAAACTGGATTAAATCCAATTTCAGGGATTCAAGAATGGGGGAAATAGAATTATTTGAGCTGAAGAAGTCGGCAAATAGGGAGTACTTGTTGGTCTAAACTGCATTAGGGCTGGAACCATATTTGGAGTTGGTGCCCAAATCTTGGGTAGGGTCCTACTGACAAGATTCAGACTGGGCCAGATCCGGAGCCAGCTTTGTTTCGATTGGGCCAGTGTGACCCTAATTTTATTTTGGTTTGTCCATGAGACAAGCATTCTCTGCAAACTCTGGCACCTTTTGTATTTTTTTGCAGGTTATATGATTGTTTTAGAAAAAGGTTTTTAATTGCGCTCCTAAAAGGTGATTCGGTTCTTAGCCATATTCCGACACACTTGTTTTTTGCAGAAGCTGTCCACTCTGGATGTCCGACTAGGTGTGGTTTCTTTTATGAAGTGCGCCCTTAGGTACAGATAAACACTAGCTGTACAGTAGCTGTCTTGATTTTTATGTCATTCTGTTGATGGAAATTCGTTGCTAAGGGGTTATCTTTGCACATGTGAAGGATGGTTTTTACTTAATAGTCTGCACTCTGCACTGTAGTTAATGAATCTGTCTGAAATGTGAAGTTCTTTTATGCTTGTTGTTTGTAGTCTTTTTTTTAAAAATCATAATGATTTCTTTTTTTCTTAAATGTTTTAATGAGTATGTTTTTTTTTTATGGTTTGTATTTACGAAACGAAAAAAGAATAAAGAAAGGGTATATACAGATAAGCTGGTTTTACTGATCCAGCCTGGACAGGTTTGCAGAGACTACTGAATACAGTGGCAGCAAAAAACACCAATTAACTCATTGTAAACTTGATTTCAATTGAAATCATTTTTTGGCGGGGAAACCACAGTTCATCTGTTAATTAAAGGGCATGTATCAACTAAACATTGGGTAAAGTAATCACAAAGGCAAATAAGAGTGCATAAAAGAGCAATACTGTGGTACTCTTTTACGTTGTCTTACATGCCTTTCTGAGTTGGCTATAACAACATCTAAAATGTGAATATTAAGGGAATATTTATATACAATTAGTACAAATAAAAAATACTGTGCCCTCTTTGAACTTTTAGTAATTGGGAGGTGGATGTTTCAGAGCAGATTGACAAAGGCATGTGGCAGCAGGGCCGGACTGGGCACAGCAACCAGCCCTGGCAGATTGGTGCTCGACTGGCCCTGGGAGCGTGGGTGTGTGTGTGTGTGCTAGAATGAAGACCAGCTCCTGCTTTTGTTATACAGGGGGTCGATTTTGCAGCTGTGCCTCAAAACCGGCCCCTAGTGACAAAACCGGCCCCCACAGGCACAAAACTGACTGCCACCCCTCCGGCCCACTGGGGAAATGCCCGGTGCCCTCTACGGCCTGTCCAGCCCTGTGTGGCAGTATGCAATAGAGTATTCTGTAGTACTGTTTCCCATACTCATAAATTCCAATGGGAATCAGACCCTTTCATTCTTTTTATTGGGGCTCGTGATCTATTCTATTACTTCTTTCATATGAATCCAAGGTTATACCGGTTTTGACCTGTGGTTATATTGTACAATGCGATCAAATGTCAGTTTACAGCAGTTAAACAATATTGAGTGTAGTAACATCCAATATCTATTTTCTTTGCTGCGGCTACCCTTTCAGGCAGCTACTAGACTGGATGTCGTGTGCCACAGTCTGCCCTTGGTGGAAGCAGACATATTATTCTGTGCTACATAGATCAGGGGAATGCAGCGGGTCCTGCTCTGTGACATCTATTGTTTGGCAATGTTTGCACAAAAGATGTGTGTAGGTTGAAGGTTTGAGCTGGATATTTTAGTATATAAAAATATTTTGCTCAACTGTTTGGAATGCTAAGAGAGGTTCTAGCATTGTCTCGGTGGGCAACATGAAGCAAAATCCGAATTTCTATTGATTATTTAACTTTGCATACAGAATGATGGAAGACCTTTGAGGTACATTAGCCCTCCCTTTACCTAAGTCACCAAAACATAAACGGAAAAATACAGGTCGAGATTTTCTTCTCTGCCTGAACATATTTTTGTTGTTTATTTTCTATTGCCCAACATTCATGTTAGTAAGCTTGGAAAGCTGCTTGAGGTGCTGGTTTCCAGGTGTAGTACTGGGAATTAAATATAGCATTTTTCCAAGGACTCCTAACCCCCCTGCGAAGTTCTTGAAATCGCATAATGGGTAAATGGAGCTTCCTGTGCGGATGCAATTTGTTTTCTGCAGGGGAGAAACATCCCCCCCACCAGAGAAATCTTTCCCCCTGCACATTGTGGTAAATATTCTTTTTACCGAAACTGAATTTCATACGGAATCCTTAAAATAAAGTAAAATAGCTCAGAATAACAAGAGGCAGAAATCCGTGGTATAAGAGGTTTCTAAATGGGCTTTATTCCATCCAAAATGGCCGACTCGAGTCGCGGCCTTCAGGTTCCGTCACCACGAGGGTTCAGGAAGTGAAGTACAATACTTTATTGACAAGAAGTAACTTTTATAGGTCATACATTTACAATGAAACAAGTGCAAAAAGGCGTAACAATTGATAAGATAAATTAACATAGTGATACGTAATTGAAACTAGGCGTAATAAGGAGTAAAAAGAAACATGATTGGCTCTCATTATCTTACATAGGTGGATCTATACGATAATACTTAACATGGATGCGTGCGCAGCAGCATGACGTGTGATTGACGTGCAACTAGGGGGTGAAGGGGACTTGACATTTAGCTCTACATGTGGGGACGAGAAGTCTAGGGGGTCATGTCAACCTAATCCCAAATCATATCTAACATCCTATGTTTAGAGAACTATGTTATCCACAAGGAAGGACTCTCGGACAGAATCTATTCTATACTAACTGTATGTGCGTGTACAAGCGTCTAAGTGTCTATATGAGAAGCGAGGGGCAGAAAACTTTCCATGGCAACAGGGCTATGAATCACTTGCAGGAGGACGGAAAGGCTGAGTCCTTTGCTTGTGAGCTAAAGGAAATGTTTACCTAAATCACTAGACAGGAATGCATCGGCTGAAGAGCAAAATAGATAATTCGAAGGTGAAATACAGCTTCTTGGCAGGCAGGCGAAAACTGGCCGAGGCAGGCACCGTTAGCTGCACAGGGAGTAGGACAAAGTTCATGGATACAGATGCGAGCTCAAGCTGAAACTGTCAGAGACAGAGAGCAGGGAAAGGCTTTGAGGAAAGAATCGGGCCTACTTGCCTGAACTGTAAAAATGGAGTACCTTAGCCATATAAAGTCGGTGGCTTTTCATACTTAGGAATTGAATATCCAGCCCATTGATGGCGGATCTGACAGAGAACATGTCGACGGTAGACACACATATGTTTGCGTCTTGGAAACTGGAACTGGAGGGAACATACATGTACTTGTGACATGCACATAGAATCGTTGGGGTCCAAGATAGGGGACATAACTGATCAGGAAAATCCACATTTCCACATTCCCTCCTTGTCCCCTACTTGCCCTTCAAGAGATATCAATCTTCATTATTCCATCGATTTGCTCATGGAGCATCATTTCTTCTTCCTTCTTTTTCCGGCATTTTGAACGAGAACTTTGATATGGAATGCATGATGTGGCACACAGACCACAAATCGCTGGTCCACATTGCAGGCATAAACAACAACTAAAGAGCATAAGAAGGCCAATACCTAGGAAGGATAGAACTCTCCATCCCCAGGCTGATATCACACTCCAAAACCACCCGGACCACGTCCAAGTGCCTGGATTCTCGTGTATCTGGCTTACAATCTTATGAAGGCGTGTTATAGCTTTATATACAGATGGCGAATTTTCTGGTATGAATATGCAGCAGCTGGATCCGATGACCCTGCAAGCTCCGCCCCTATCGGCCAGGATGACGTCAAGGACAAGACGATTCTGGAGAACAACAATTCTCATCACTGATTGTTCCTCTGTCAGATTGCCTAGGGCGGTTATAGTCTCGTTTACTACAGCTTCAAGAGTCTTGGTGAGTCTGCGTATCAGCTTACTATTTGATATAGTACCTATATAGGGAAAGATACCTTTATTGAAATCTACATACTTGTCCCATGCCGTCTCAGTATAATCGACAACTGGGAGATCTCTACGCTCTCTTTTGTGTACTAAATGAACATTTCGATAATAATCAGGGGGAACTAGGAAAACAGGTGGCAAAAGGAATGCTATGTAACAGGTACCATCCCAATCTAGAGGCAGACGCATATATGCCGTCTGACCACATATAAAGTAAGAATGGCGAGAAGCTCTAAATGAAGATTTCCCTTGATCACTATATTCTACTGTAGTAACGCATTTGCTATGGCCCATGTGTATGGAACCAACTTTTCTCACACATAATTCACCCTTAACTGGAAATACTGACATAGTGGGCAGAATTAATTCAACTTCGGATTTGACGTTCAAAATCATGAGGTTAGGCGTAAAATTACCTAATTTATACACTTCATTTTCTAAATCAGTTCCTGTTCTACTGGGGTGACCTTCCTTATTAGGGTGACAGACTTTGAATAAAACTAGATTCAGATTTCCCCATATCCAATGTTGTTGATAAACTGCTGTGTCTGGGTCTATGGAATTTAGTAAACTAAACCATGCTCCACAGGAGCCATTGTGTGTGAACGGATGTGGAAAGAAAGGCAGAACTCCTTTGTTATTCTGATAGGGAGGGAGTCGGCCACACACCCAACAATTGGTGGCATTACTAGTCTGATGGGAATGATGTAACATACTAATGAAGGTGTTATTGCGCAGCGCAAGTCTATAAGATAGTTCATGTGGCGGTAGGTCACTAAAAGAATGTTCAGCAGTAATATTATAAACATGTCTAGAAATAGGATGATATATGTGCAAAATCACACTCGTAATGATTATTAAAACACTCAATAAAAACAGAATTAATAATGTCCTCACACAGTAGCTACGCAGTGATTTACAATACGCCTGTCGTTTCAACATTTCTCTGGTATTTTCTCTACTCAGGTCCAAGGGATACATGTCAGAGACAATTCAACCGCTTCACCTTGGAGAGGACTTAAACAATCAAATTGCTCGACTGTTTGGGCCTAAGTTTTAATTTATAGTTCTGAGAGTCATTCCTTTCAACAAAGGGAAGTTTTGAATCAGTCTGTGAGGGAGTGCAGGGCACAGTGTCTATATCCGAGGATAGTCCATGAAATTTCTTAACGTGACTGGAATGTATCCATCCTTTGCGGCCCTCCACTTTCACGGCTGTTCTTGTGGTCAGCAGGACTAGCTTCGGTGTTTTCCACCTGGGCTCCAATTGGGTTTTCCGATCGAAATTCCTCACAAACACCAGATCCCCCGGAGCAACGTCATGGGGTTTCACCTCAGTGTTGTCAGGAAAAGCTGCAGCTACCTGTGAACGACAAGATCGTAGTGCAGACATCAAGGAAGCCAGGTAATCTGTCAGCATATTACAATTAACATCAGTTATTTTACGTGGTACAGGCGTCCCCCACATATTTGGTGGCCTTCCGAAGATCACCTCATACGGGGATAGCCCTGTTCGAGAGTGTGCTACCATTCTTATGTAAAATAGTGCAACTGGTAAGGCTACTATCCAGTCAACACCTTTCTCCTTACATATTTTAGACAATCTGATTTTCAAAATTTGATTATGTCGTTCCACGAGACCTGCTGCCTCGGGGTGTCGGACACAGTGGAACTTCCACTGATATCCCAACAAAAGTGAGACATGTTTCATTAATTCGGATGAGAAAGGCTGGCCGTTATCTGAATATACAACACGTGGTAGCCCGTACCGTGGGAAGAATTCTCGAACTAACTGTTTGGCAGTAGTCGGGGCCGTGTAATCTGATACTGGGTACGCCTCAGTCCATCGGGAGAGAGCGCAGACAACTACAAGAACATATTTGAATCCTCGACATCGTTCCATCTGGATATAATCCATTTGGAGCACTTCAAAAGGATGATCAGGAGTCTGGAATCCACCCTGTTCTACGGGAACACTTTTTCCCGGGTTGAACTGACAACATATCATACAGGTACGGACCTTTTGTTTAGCTGCTGCTCGTAAATGTTTATTGAACCAAATGTGTTGAATGCTATCTAGCATAGCTTTTTCTCCTAAATGCGCCGGGCTGTGAATTGTAGCTATAATGGCTTGGACCATAGAGTCAGGAAGAAACCATACAGATTTCTCCTTCGTCATCCATCCCTGATCTGTCTGGATCCCTCCTAGTTCAGTCCATTTCTTTAATTCTTCTGCAGTAGCATGTGTCTGTGTGTCAATTACGTCAAGTGCGGGATCCTTAATTGTCATACACTGTGTTGGTGTCTGAACTATTGGCTTTGTCATGTCTAATGTGCGATTCTGAGCAGTCTGTTTAGCTGTTCTGTCAGCTAAATCATTGCCTTGAGAAATGATATCAGTAACCTTCGTGTGTGCTTTACATTTCATAATCGATATAGCAGTGGGTAGATGTATTGCGTCTAACAAGGCATGAATGAGGGGTCCGTGCTGAATGTGGGCACCATGGGAGGTTAAATAACCTCTCTCTCGCCACAGTACGCCGAAGTCGTGTACAACTCCGAATGCATAACGTGAGTCAGTGTATACATTAACTTTCTTATTTGTGGCTTGAATACAGGCTTGTGTTAGAGCAATAAGTTCTGCTGCTTGGGCTGACAAAGTATCTATACAATTTGTCTCAATAACTTCAGTGTCTGTTGTGACTGCATACGCGGCCACTAAATCTCCTGTACTTGTTCTCATGCACGATCCGTCTACATACAACGTCAGGTCTGGATCTAACAATGGAACGTCTGTCAAGTCTTGTCTAGGTTTCGTCTTTATTTCAATGATTTCAACACAATCATGAGCTAGTGGGTCTGTTCCAATTACAGGTAATAGTGTAGCAGGATTCAATGTATTACACCGTCGGATCTCTATGTGTGGTTGAAACAATGTTAGTTCATAACCGGTAAGTCTTGCTATGGTCAAGTGTTGTGTTTGTGTTCGGTTCACAAGAACCTCTACTGCATGTGGTACTTGTACTGTCAATGGATGTCCTAATACTATGGCATCGCTTTGTCTGATTGCTAAAGCTGTCGCCGCCACTGATTTCAGGCATGCAGGCAAAGCCTGAGCTACGGGATCTAATGTACTGGAAAAATAAGCACATGGCTTGCGTGATCCTGCTTGATCCTGAGTGAGTACTGACAAGGCAGTACCTTCACGTTCTGTAACAAAAAGTGTAAAATGTTTGCTATAACATGGTGTTGCTAAAACAGGTGCTTGACATAAAGCTTCCTTTAGGCTTTCAAAAGCTTGTGTATGTTCCTGAGTCCAAGGGAGAACAGTCGATGTGGCTGCCTCCTGTGTGGTTAGCTGAATGAGTGGTTTTGCTAGAAATGCGTACTGAGGGATCCACTGCCTACAATATGAAGTGAGGCCTATAAAAGCCCGCACTTCCTTTTGTGTCTGGGGTATTGATATGTTAGCAATTAACTGGATGCGATCTGGTGTAAGCTGCCTTCCCTCCTTGGACAGCGAGTGACCAAGATAAATAACTCGCTGGACACAGAATTGCAGCTTAGAAGGAGACACCTTGTGCCCCTTGTCGGCTAGAAAATGTAAAACTGTCAGAGAAGCCTTTTCACATTCACGTTCGCTTCTCGCGGTGATCAGCAGATCATCGACATATTGAAGCAGTGCAGTATTGACTGGCATGTGGATACTGTCAAGTTCTCGTTTCAGTGCTTGGCTGTAGATGCTGGGGCTTTCTGTGAATCCTTGGGGAGCGCGTGAGAATTTAAAGCTGCGCCCATTTAAACTGAATCCGAACAAATTTTGGCTTTCCGGATCTATTGGGACGCTGAAAAAGGCATTCTTGAGATCAATTACAGTAAAGAATGTTGCTTCGGAATCAATTGCTGTCAATAATGATGATATATCAGGGACCACAGGAAATTGTGGTACAATGCACTTGTTTAGTTCACGCAAATCAATAACCAATCGGTATACTGGTGGGGCAGTAGGATCAGTTCGTTTAAGAATCGGAATTATCGGTGAATTACATACATTGGAGTCTGTTTCTACAACTACTCCCTGGGCAATTAGCTCATCAATAATTTTCAGCAAAGCCACTACAGCATCATGTGGCAACTTGTATTGTCGCATTCGTGGTAGTACCACTCCTGCTTTCAATGTGACTCGGTATGGTGTAATGTTCATGCAGCCAACATCCGTAGGGCCTTGTGCCCATAGATGTACTGGTAAAGTCTGTAGTCGGGGATCCATGTCCCTAGACACATAGTGACCTTTAAAATCACGTAGAAACAACCTTACTCCTTCCGGAGAACAACATATTATGGCTCCTAGTGCTTTCAGAGTTTTAATTCCTAACAGATTTTCTGGGCATGATTTAGTAAGCAATAAATCTGTAGTTCGTGTCAAAGGTCCTATCGTAAGTGGGAGAGGCTGTGATACTTCATTAACAATAGGTTTTCCTGAAAAACCAAGGGAAACATTTTGAGAGCCTGAGAGGGGTGCCCCTGGAACTTCACTACGTTTTATAGTTGTTCGACTTGCCCCTGTATCGAGTAAGAATTTTCTATCTTGACCTAACAATTCACTATGTACATACGGTCCTTCTTGATCTACAGGAATCTCGATGAGCGGTAAGTCAACTTCCCTCTCTAGGCTTGTTCATGCGTAACGCTGATACTCAGGATATTCATATTGTGCAGTCTGATACATTTGTCGTGTTGTGGTTTGTGTGGCAGTAGCAGGCAACGGTGGTGCAGCTGGCACAAACTGTATGGGCTGCTGTGAGGCTGGCATGGACTGTTGCTGAACTGGCATGGACTGTTGCTGAACTGGCATGGACTGTCCATGCTGCATAGCTCCTTGTTCATTCTGATCTTGTCTAACTAATCGTGGTCTCTCTTTTGCAATACCTGTAGCTATATTACGTTTCAGGACTGGACAATCGTGTACATAATGGCCTAGTTGCTTACAGTAATTGCAGGTTCCTTTTACGGGAGCTGCAGAATCACCAGAATGTGTCACACCCTTTTTGTGACCCTCTGCTGGTACTGTCTGAGAAACTAGCATTTTCATTTTTGTATCCTTCATGCGTCTATGCTCGTGTTCTTGTTCATCCCTAATTCTATTGTGATGATACTGTAACATTTGTAGCATTTGTGACGGAGTGTTACTTTGCCAGGTACTCTCGAATTTCAATATTCTATTCTTCACTGGAGGCAATGCATTTTCCACTAATTTTGTCACAAATAAATGTGGATATGAGTCACTACTTGCTTTTATACCACTGTTTATACCAAAACATTTTTCAAATCGAGCATAATAATCGCTTGTGTCTTCATCTTGCTTTTGTTTGCAGGCTGTGATTGCACCCCAATCTTCCTTTTTTGTAGTTAATAGACGTGGCAGTACCTGTACTAGTAAACCTGGTAACAGTTTAACTTTATCCCCGAGCCCTGAACCTGCAGTTCGGGCCCTTTCTTCCTCTGCTAATGCTGTCCAGTCTATCTTTTGGTCTCCCACTTCCCACTCTTTTTCTTTCAGTTTTTCATAGATGCCAGCAGGCAAAAGCACCTTTAATATCGTCATAATATCAGGAAAGGTGTACTCTCCCATTAGTAACATGTCTTTAATTTCTCGGTGGAAACCCGCTGGGTCTTTGTCATGACTAGGTACTACTTTCTTCATTTCTAATAATTCCATTTTTGATATGGGTGTGTAAACAAATACACGGTGAAACTCATTGTCTTCGCCTTTTATTGGGTGCACTTCTCGTAAAGGATTTTGTCTATCCATATAGTACGGCGTTCTTTCTCTGTGGGGCAGCGAGAGAGAATCCGGATTTACAAAAAGGACATACTGTTTACGTGACACTAATATCTCTTTAATTAGCTTGTTACTAGAACCTCTCCATCTGTTCGTGAGTAGTTCCGTTAATATATCAGGTAGAGGACCAGGGTCAGCATGTTGGCTCTTATATAATATAAGGAGTTGCTGAATCATATAGATTCCAGCTAAACGTTGTTCATCTGCACTGAGATTAAAAAACGTGTGTGCTACGATCTCATCACCGTATATTTCAGGACTGTCAATCCAGTGAACAGCTGATCTGGCTAATTCTTGCTCATCCATGGAATCGAGGAGGTGGTAACCCCTTCGTTCTCGTAGTATTTTATCTGCGGCTTGAAACAAACGTTCAGGAGACTTCAGATTTATTACAGGCGTCGGATACGTTCTGCTATTATTTGGGCATACAGAGTGTATGGGATCAGAAAAACATCTAGCATTATTACAGGATCTTCCTCTGCCTACATAGGCTATGGTCTCTGACTGTCTTGCGGAATTCCCTGATTCGGACACTTCATCTTGCTCGAACTCGTCTGTTCCCAATCTTTCTTCATGAATACGCTCTATTTCTCTACGGATTTTTCGGCACATGGCTATTATACAATTTTGCTTATCGTGTCTCCCTTCTGATATATTCTGGCTCCATCTTGTAAGAATAAGCATTGCATTCGGGTCTACCCCCGGACGGTCTTGATTTCTGATCACACAGTTTATGAGGAAACGTAACAGTTCCCCCTGTATCTCTACTTTCTGGAAATCCATAGCTCTGTTAATACATCCTGGATCTCGTCCTGTTTGAACAAAATGGTATATGTTATCTAGATGCGTAGTCATTCCTGGTAACCTTGCTAAATACTCTGCGGCTCGCCTGATGCGTAATGATGCCAGGACCATTTCGTCCTCTTTACCAACCACCGGGTCATATCTACAATTTACAAGGAGTTCCTTAAGCGTACGTTCACTTACGAATTTAGGTGTACGTGAATGCGCTGATTCTTGAAAGACAAGTTTATTTATTCTGGGTGGTGTAAAGGTATTGCTAGCACCTCCCGTGGCCCCATCTGGGGCATCGGGTGTGAATGGGTTCGTTGAACGTGACACAGCAACTATGGGTGTCGATACCACTGTAGAATCGACTGCGGGGACAGATGTGCTTGCCGAAGCTTGTATCGGGACTTGCTGTTGCACGGGGTCGGATACCTGATCCTGACGTTGAACCCCTCCGCCAGACGGTCTATGTAGTGTGGCGTTAGTATACTCGGGAGCTGTGTCGTCTAGATATGAGGAAAGAAAAACATCTTCTGCGGTTCTGGGATGCCCTTTTTGATGTACCTTAATTGGAAATAACGGGGGTGGCAAGTCTTTTGGCATCCCTGGAACAGCCTTTGGTAGTCCTTCGGTTAGAAGGGGATACATACCATTCATAAGAGCATTTCTTTGTCTATTTACTTGTTCTGACTTCACTCGGATACCTTCCTCAATTAATAGATCTACTTGAACTTTATTTGAACTTTCTTTACTCCTCTCTTCTTGTCTACGTGCTTTTTCTGTACGTCTATGAGATTCTTTACGCCATAACTCAACAGCGTCTTTCTGTGACTGTCTGACCTTTCTTTTCCATAACTCTTCCTCCACTTTCATGATGCACTCTGCATCCCAGGTTCCCGCTGCGGGCCACCTTTGACTTTCCGGCAATCCCTTGGTATAATCTACCCATAGATCAAGAAACAATATGGCATCTAAGCCATGCTTGTGGTACATAAAATGCCCTGGAGTGTCCCTAGGAGGAATAGGAACTGCTTCTTCAAGCACCCCTTTTCTGGTAGTAATCTGTCTTAACTTCGAGAAGAGCGGCATATTGACAACTGATCTGATACTTACTCTTGAATTCACTTAATACGAAAAACACAATAATGAACAGCGAACAAGGAACAATCATTCATACCACAATATGCAAGACATTTGAACACTTTTAAACATTAAACATTAAACATTTTAACAATAACCGACAATGATGACAGTCTGCCTAACTAATCACCACGCTGAATTCTTGACAATAACTGAATACTTCGGAATACTTGATATACTGCTAAACAGTACATATACACTGCTAAACAGTGCCGACCGGATTTGTGTACCCAAATCCGTCTTGACCGGCACAACCTATGTGCGCGTCAACACGCCTCCCCGGCGATGGTACTCACCGAGTAGCTCCTTGAAACGGAAGGCCTCAGAGAATGGACAGGACTCGATAACTGCGGATAGCGGACCCTCTGGACATCGGGGTTTCGAAAAACCTGGTGGGCTTCTGTATACCTCGGATCTTGCTCTCTCAGCTAGGCTCTGGTCGGGATACTTCGCACTTCTCACCGCCTCGTCTGGGTTGATCGCAGCCTCAGTCGCCCCCGCTTGACCGGAGGGAGCTTACAGGAAATCCTGCTGGTACGCGTTTATGGTCCGTCCAGCTGTGGCAGGAGACCGGGCCTGCAACGCACCGCCGGCGCGTGAGATGAGAAAGTGTCCCTGTTCGGGCGCCATTATGTGGTAAATATTCTTTTTACCGAAACTGAATTTCATACGGAATCCTTAAAATAAAGTAAAATAGCTCAGAATAACAAGAGGCAGAAATCCGTGGTATAAGAGGTTTCTAAATGGGCTTTATTCCATCCAAAATGGCCGACTCGAGTCGCGGCCTTCAGGTTCCGTCACCACGAGGGTTCAGGAAGTGAAGTACAATACTTTATTGACAAGAAGTAACTTTTATAGGTCATACATTTACAATGAAACAAGTGCAAAAAGGCGTAACAATTGATAAGATAAATTAACATAGTGATACCTAATTGAAACTAGGCGTAATAAGGAGTAAAAAGAAACATGATTGGCTCTCATTATCTTACATAGGTGGATCTATACGATAATACTTAACATGGATGCGTGCGCAGCAGCATGACGTGTGATTGACGTGCAACTAGGGGGTGAAGGGGACTTGACATTTAGCTCTACATGTGGGGACGAGAAGTCTAGGGGGTCATGTCAACCTAATCCCAAATCATATCTAACATCCTATGTTTAGAGAACTATGTTATCCACAAGGAAGGACTCTCGGACAGAATCTATTCTATACTAACTGTATGTGCGTGTACAAGCGTCTAAGTGTCTATATGAGAAGCGAGGGGCAGAAAACTTTCCATGGCAACAGGGCTATGAATCACTTGCAGGAGGACGGAAAGGCTGAGTCCTTTGCTTGTGAGCTAAAGGAAATGTTTACCTAAATCACTAGACAGGAATGCATCGGCTGAAGAGCAAAATAGATAATTCGAAGGTGAAATACAGCTTCTTGGCAGGCAGGCGAAAACTGGCCGAGGCAGGCACCGTTAGCTGCACAGGGAGTAGGACAAAGTTCATGGATACAGATGCGAGCTCAAGCTGAAACTGTCAGAGACAGAGAGCAGGGAAAGGCTTTGAGGAAAGAATCGGGCCTACTTGCCTGAACTGTAAAAATGGAGTACCTTAGCCATATAAAGTCGGTGGCTTTTCATACTTAGGAATTGAATATCCAGCCCATTGATGGCGGATCTGACAGAGAACATGTCGACGGTAGACACACATATGTTTGCGTCTTGGAAACTGGAACTGGAGGGAACATACATGTACTTGTGACATGCACATAGAATCGTTGGGGTCCAAGATAGGGGACATAACTGATCAGGAAAATCCACATTTCCACAACATCCAGCAAGTCTGGTAGTGATTCGTTCCGCATTCAATGCTTGGTAGAGAGATACTCCAACCTTTTGCTGGAATAAATCTTTGGCTACTTCCAGGCTGTATGTTTTAGACTTCCAGAGTAAACCTCACCTTGGAATGCCCACCTCCCAAGCATTGCATGGGATTTACTAATGCGTTTTCTCCACACTAAAGTCTGAGAAATATGCAGAAGTAAATTAATTTACTCCTGCAAGAATCTCTTTGTGAATTCATGGCAGGCATAATAAACGGAACATTTGGTCATAAATGTAGGTTTATAACTGAATTTACTTTTGCGACCATGGCTCGCATAATGAATCTTCAAACCAGGACTGCGTGTATTTTGCTATTAATCTTAACCTCAAATTAAAAGTTAAAGGTGGAAGATTAAAATTGTAAAAACAGCTGTTCAATATCTGGTGTTTATCAGCAAGCAGCCAAATCACCTGTTAAATGCCTCAACCTACATACGGATTCCTGACATAATGCAGATGGCCAGGCAGACCACAATAACCCGATTTGGTGGGGTAGTAAGGGAAGAGATTTCTCCTGCAGATGGCAAAAATGAAAAAAAATTGTGCAACAGCGGGCTTGTTTGTTAACTTACGCAATGCAGAATTAATCACAGTAAGGTTAGGAACCCAGGGCATATTTCAGGGGAGAGGATGAGGCCGAACGGCTAGGGCAGTCAATCTCAAACTGGGGAACCGGGTTCGAGTCTGGGCAATGACACTCATCATCCTATGATTCTGGGCAAATCACTTAATCTACCCGTGCCTAAAAAAATGAATGTGTTCTTTTTGTAACTCAACTGGTGCTCATGTAAAGCGCCCTGATACCGAATACCTTTGGGTCAAGTTCACGCTATATAAAACTCTCGGTAAATGTCATACATCCTTCCCAGCGATACTCCTGGAAATCTCTGCCTAGGAAGATGTGGTGCAGCTTTCAGAGCATACTAGTAAGGATATTTGATAACTGTTAAATCCATCCAAAATAAAAGATCCATGGCAGGCTAAGATGAGATGATGAGTTTAATACAGAGGAAGGAAGATCCCATCCATCAGGTACCATATGTCAGCTGCAACTGACCACACTCCTCACCAGAGCATTCCATCACCATGGAGCTGCTTTGATGAACAACAACATTTCCAATACATGAATCTTAAAGCGATACAACAACTATGTACAACTTACATAGATAAATAATATTCACACTACTACAATAACACCAAAAGATAGTAAATCAGTCAGTCAAATCACTTTATTTCGGATGTCAAAATCCATAAAAAGTACATGCAAATACTTTAAAATGCGGGGATACATAAATAAAGTGCAAATGTGACATTAAAATACATAAAACAGTTCATATAAAAACAATACAAGATCAGACAAACGCAGACATTTTAACTGCGTAGTGCAGTACAGGAGCCATAAAACAAGTTTTAAAAGCAAATTGTCAGTGTTGCAGGCAAAGGGCCTTCCTGCAAATCAGCCATGCAGCACCCAAATACTTGGCAACAGCACAAGCATATACAGGGCGGCAATTGGATCTAAAAATACGGAGATCGGTGCTATAGTTCCTGGCACCTAATTGTCTGCATACAGGCACCAGGCAGAATGATTGTGCACGAACATATGCAGGGCAAGCAAAAAGAACATGGGCAACAGTTTCCTTCATACAGTTGCACACAGGGCAAACCGTAGAATCTGAGGGGGGTGGGCGCACACTGCCTCACACTCCAGCACTCAGTTTGCCCCGATGCATCATAATAAATGCAGTGCATGATAACACTTTCTTCGGTGTCAGGCTTTAGTTTTTCACCCTTGTTGGTGCAGCCAGTGCTGTGTATCCCTAGACACGTGTTTTCAGGATAATTTTCCTTCTTCAGTAGAGAGCAACACTTTTTTTCGGGGGTGCTGTAGAATCTAATGCCACCCATTTTGCCGTAAATGATTTTAACGGAAAAGTGCCCACTCTGAACTGAAAATACAACTTTTGATCCAACGGCACTTTAATAGTGTCCCACACGTGTTCAAAAGCACAGAGTGATTTAAACTGACAAACTCATCCGTAAGGGTAGCACTAGCAGCCTTATGGGCTTCACCGGACAAGGTTTTTGCCCAGTAAACCGTTTTCACAATTTCTTTAGAAGGAATGGTGCCCCCAAGAGGGCTCTCCCTTGAATCAGCCAGACCAATAGAATTAAGTGACTGCTTAATTTGGCAAAGCCAGTGAATTTTATGAAAACAGTCTATTTTAATAACATCCTGCAGAGCTGCGGTTTAATGAGCAAACTCAGGGGTGGATCAGAGGTGCCTCCAAAACAATAGTGGGTGCAATCTACATTTACCCTCCACTCTTTTTACCCCCATATCCAGTGTCAAAAGGTAAAACGGAGTACTGGATGGTAAGTGAACAATGGTTCTCAGGAATTTGTTCTCGGATCTGATTAACCCATCAATCTTAACAAAACCCTTACAGCTCTACCCCATAAAGAGCTGAGCCCAGTCGCTTTGCCTCATAAATCTGAAGGACCGGTGCTATTGGTTTACTAAAGGATGCTTGATGTTCTTTAGAAATGGCCCCACTATCTGTTTACGCAGAATCACCACCTTAGTAATGTGAAGCTTCCAGGCGATATTGTCTGCCAAAGTGGCACCCAAATATGCAAAGGAATCCGCCCTCTCCAGAGGAATACCTTTAGGTGCCAACTTCCGTTTGTATGATTTGTGAGGGTTAAAAAGGATCAACTTAGTTTTTGCAGTATCGATTTCCAACCCCAGAGTGCGACAGAAGACACCAAAGTGTTTCAAACATTTTTGTAGTCCACTCGGGGTCTTGGAAATCAGCAAAGTGTCATCTGCAAAAAGCTCACTAGGAGTTTCACTTAGCAAAGGTTGGGGCGTCCATACGTGTCAAAATTAGACAGCGTTCTATATCATTTATAAACAATGAAAACAGAGTGGGGGCAAGCACACAGCCTTGACGGACACCTCTAGAAACCGGAACCTTCTCTGTCATCTCATTCTGCATGCCCCACCGAATTCTATCAAAGTTCTTTTCATGTAAACGAATTAAAATGAATAAAATATCAGGCGGTATACCCCTATTGCTAAGCACATGCAATAATTTAGAACGGGGTACCAAATTAAAAGCTGATTTCAAATCGACAAAGGCAACATAAAGGTTGCCCCCGTCGATTACAACTGTCTTCCAATAAATTAACAAGAAGTAAAAGACATAGTAGATGGTTTACACTTTTTTCTGGAACTCAGCCTGGAAGGGACTTAAAATATTATTTGCATCTACCCACTCCTGGATCTTGGATGGTACACAACGACTAAAAACCTTTTGAATACGGTCTCTAAGACTAATTGGCCTATAATTACCTGAGTGGGACTTATCACCCTTATTTAAAATTGGTAACACTACTGCACCCGGCCAGGAGTCTGGAATCGGGGCTCCGCTGGCAATAGCGTTGGCAAGGTAGAGAATGTATTTAGACTATTCTTCAGTGTTGGAGAGAAAGATATCAGCTGGAAAGCCTTCAGGCCCAGCAGTCCTACCCCTTGAGATGCTCCTAAAGGAGTCTATAATGTCAGACATTTCGAACATAGGTGCAGCATTGTCCAAGGGAAAGATAAGTTCTCATCCCTATTCATAGCACCATCATAAAAGAGGTTCTTAAAATGATCGAACCAGTCTAATGGAGAAACAAAATGAGTGGGTTCCAAGGCGGCCGATAGTAAATCTGCACCACTACGTAGGCGTACTTTACAGGTGCAGATATCCTAATTTTTATGACTTCAGCCTATTATTTGTCAACTTTCGATCTAGGTGTCCCACAGACCTTAAACTTGATTCTGTGGAATCACAATGCCATAAAACCATGGGAAAACACTCATTAGTGAACTTTCCAAGAGTTCTAACAAAATAGTGCCGCAAGGCACTTGGGAGGAGTTTTGTTTACGCACCAAAAAAAGATTATTCTGGTGTTAGACAGACAGGAATCGTAGATAGGATTCATCTAGGGCAGTCGTAGTCAGTGCATCAATTATAGGTAAAATTGTGTTTTTCTTGATGGCACAAGTAGTTAAAATGTATGAAAACAAAAATTATATATATATATAAATATCCTGGGAAACAGGTTCCCAAATTCAAAATCTGGTGACGCATCCTGACTCCATGCTGGATTTATCACTAATTATGGTTGTTGTCTTATTGTCACGGGTAGCTGGAACACCTAGATTTAAGAATATTTTTTTCTGGTTTTAAATCCTTAACAGCAGAGCCCACTAAAGATATGTTTTCATTTTAAATTATTCTACACAAAAGTTTTATTGGTAGAACAGGTCTGGTTTTTATATTTCTGTTACATTTAACAGCCCTGGACTAAAGTCAATTCTTGCATGTAATGTCGATTTTCCGACCCGTATGCTGAGCATTTGAACTGACAGGTCCAAGGACGCAGCCATTTGCCTGGATTTGTGTGGCAGTGAAAGACACATTTAGTTTGACAGACGACAGTGCAGTGGAGTGCAGGAAAGTTCTGATTGTAATTTAGATAGCCCCAGCAGGGTAATGTCTGTGCCTCAGGTCATTAGATTAGATTGTGTGTGTCAGGATAAGATATTGCTGCAGGCCATCCAGTTCACAACCAGTATTAAGTATAATTTAACCAGCTTCCTTTCTGCAAACCATTGTGGTTACTGGCTCATATGTTTTCTGTAATAATAAAATATACATGTGGTGTCTCAAAATGAAAAATGTTTCAATTTCGATTCAGAATTGCTAGTTCAGTGTGGTTTTACATGTTATTAAGACACAGGCTACAACCTGCCAAAATATAGCCATAGATGCCATATGTTTGGCAGCAAATAGGAACAGTTGGAAGAGATTTTTAATTGGTTAAGTTTCAATGAGACCAGATACTTACAAATAAGGATTCCGCTTTCATTATATGCAAACATTTCCAATTGCTTGAGTTTCATTCATTTATTAACCGTGGCGTTTTTAATGCTAAAATAAGATGTAGTGTTGCATGACAGTATTTTAATATATAGGGCCATATGAACACATTTTAGGGATTGTGAATTCTTAACTGCGACTCTTTGCGGAAAATAATAGTGATCCCTTATGGGGTCACCGAAGGCCTACCTCATGGCGTACCTCATGAATATTAAAGAGGTAGGTCACAGTTTGTGACCCATTTGGAACTGCAGCCATCACAGGGATGGTAGCCTGCTGTGTTCAGCAGACCACCATGTCTGTGATTGCTTTTTAATATAGCAATCTTTTTTTTCAATGCAGCCTGTTTTCCTTAAAAGAAAATGGGTTGTGTTTATAAAAAGAGAAAAATGTAACGTTTAACTTTCATTTTTTAAGAGTAGGCAGTGGTCCGTGGTCAGTTCTAAAAAAATCTTTCTATCAACATTCACAGAGGGGAAGGGGTCCCCTGGGGACCTTTCCCCATTTTCTAAATGGTTACCACCATAATTGAAGTGTTGGTAAGATCAGAATGTTTTGTGACTATAAATTGATCATAAAACGTTCATACATATCACCGCAAATTGGTATTAGGAAATGACGTCCTAAACACGCCGTTTTCAAATACCTATTCGTAACCTGAATTTGCGATTCGGTAACCGGGAACCGAATCTCAATTTAGCTTTTGTACATTTTGAAAACCTATTTTGCAGTCGCAAACAGCACAATTTTGTTAATCCAGGCGTTTGCGACCACATAAAAAGGTTTTGTACATATGGCCCATACTGTTATCTAACATCTACTGAGTAGTTAATAGTGGGGGAAATAACTGAACTATTTTGTAGTGAATGATTTGCAAATTGCGTTACTAGCTGGTTTGAAGGTTGGTAGAGAACTCAACAAGTCACAGTGGTGACTCCTCCCCTCTATCACTAGTTCAATTTCAACTCGGGTCCATATTTGACATCCTAGTTACAAATATGTAGTACCTTTGGTGGTCTATCTGGAGTGAGTTTGGGGTCTCAGCTATGCTCCCATTGTTCAATGGATTGCCAAGAAGTATGTGCTGCGAAGCAGAAAGATGTTTAAGTGCTCCCTATGTCAATCTAAAATGAATAATGAATAAGCTTTTGTTGTAGCAAGTGAGAAGAAAGTGTGCGGACTGTGGGGCAAGCAAGGTATGAAAAGTGTGTAAGTGTTTGTAACACATGCGAACAAATAGATTAGGGGCCTGGTTACAAGTTACATGCTGATGGAGTAACGACAAATTCTCATGCAATCTGATCATTACCGTGCAGGAAGTCTGCACCAGTACCACGTAGGCACAAGTAAAACCCCCTTGAATGGAGAGTTACCACATGGGACAGATTTTTGGAATGTTATAGAATATCCTAATTCTATTTGGCTTTATCCAATACATTTACCACATGCTCTTAGCATGTGGAGCTTGTGTGGACCTGTGTGGGGAGTGGAGGTAGGAAGATGGCGGAGCAGGAGAAAGAAGATTAAGGTTTTTTCTGGCAGAGGGGAGTATTGCATGTTGGTGCTCTCAAAGCCTCATGTTATTTTCCCAGTGGAATTGCCTACTGGACAATTGTGGATTTTTCTCCTACACATGGAAAATTGTGTGTGTTGAAAAAACAGTTGTGGAAAAACCTACCTGCTTTGAATCAGGCAGAGCAGAATTTCATGTTGTAATATTGCTCCTCTGACTAAAAATCATAGCCAAAGTGGTTAAGGATGTTGCAGCCTGGCTTACTTACTTGATCCTCCTGTTGTGTGATTATTAGTTCTTTCGGAAACTATGGCTGTGTTGCATAGAGTTTTCAGTCCCTAAAGCATCTTGTGTGGAAAATTGACCCTTGTACTCAAAACAACTTAAAATCTCAAATAAGAGATGCAGAGTTACAGAGACTCGTGAAGATGATCAGAACTGTGGCCATATTTATTTGGTTAATAGGGATCAGTACATATGTCCCAAGCCAAGGAGAATTTGATGCCTAACTGTAGGAAATCTGCTTTTTCTGCATGTTCACCCTTGACCTTTGGTCTCTCGCTGGACCCTTTAGGTTCACTGAATTTAGAACTCTATGCATGTTACCCCTGCTAACCAGTAGGATAGTACCTGTCCCCCCCCTTTTAAACATGGTCGAGATGGCATACTCCGACTTGGTATATTTACGTTGCAAATAAGTCCCCAGTATAGGATGCAAAATGTACGTAGGGCCTGAAAGTTAAATGCTACTAGTGGACTGCACACCTATTGTGCCTTCAACTATAGTGGTAGTAAAAACATGGCTTCAAGCCTGTCATTGTAGCCTGACTGTAGCAGTGCAAAATGTGCACTGCGGCCTGTCAAAATAAACCCTCTTGACAGGTAAAAACCTTTCTTTTAAATATGAATAAGTCAACCTTAGGTAGACTTTGTAAACCAGAAGGCAGGGTGCATGGTATTAAAAATGTGGGCATGTAGAAATTTGAATTTAGCATGTCCTTACAGTGACTAGCCCCAAAAGCTAATTTCACTGTGGAAAGGCTGATTGACGCATAGAGAAAACTGAGAGGCAAACATAAATATAATACCCTATCTTGAGGATAGGACCAGGTGGAAAAATAATTAAACCACTATTTTTAATAATTATTAAAATCCAATTTAATGGTGAACAAAGTTACATTTTCCCTGACTTAAGTTCTTGGAGGCAAATGTACATTAGTTCTCTTGTAGAAGCCTAGCCAGTAATTAGCAATGAATAGGCATGAAAAGGGATGAAATGCCTCCCATGAGGAAACAATAGGCGGTCCTTAATGGGCAGAGATGACTCATCTGAACTCCACAGAATATGCAGAATGGGGTCTGTGGGCATCCTTTTTCACATTCTGCTTGACGGGTCTTTTGAGCCACATGTAACACTTAGGACACACTTGAAAGGGAGAGAACAGGATGCAAAGACAGTTCTTTTGGATTCCCTGTCTAGTTGCTGAAGGACTCTGCTTTTATCCTACCAGATGTCTGCCTTTGGGTTTGTTGTGGATACAGTGCCAGCCTCAATCTGGAGTTTAGTGTTAGATGATAGAGGATACTAGGAATATTGCAGTACACACCTCACAAACACCACCAGCCCTCAGAGCCTAAATTGAGCTTGGCCGAAGACTTTCCCAATCTTGGATTTGCCCTGACACATTGTACTTTTGGCATGTTTACAAACAGGAACTACTGCAAAAGTAGCAAACAGGAACTACTGCTAAAATAGATTGGCAGGGCCTGCAAACCTTTACCCCATTGGTTATGGAGGGGCCATGAGTTACTCCCACCCACTGGCTCATGCCAGGCATACATGTGTGACATCCCCAGGCACCCACTGCAGAACACTTGCTGCACCTGTGGAAGGTCAGGAGAGGACTGGACCTGCTGTCTGTGATTTGATAGGAGCTCTGAAGACTAAACCTGCTCCCTCATGTACCCAGGACAATGAAGTGGACTCCAAGATTGAGTTGGCTGGCCTCCTGTGTGGCTACAGGGAGACAACAAGCTGCAAGAAGCCTTTTACAAAAGGCACCCAGCTGACCAGTGGCAACTGGACTTGGACTGGACCCTGCTGTTGGTCTCTACCTTAAAGCCTTTCTCAAAATCACCCAAATCTCAATATGGATTTACCACCTCGCTCTGAAACACAAATAGGAAGGGGCATGAAACAGGTTTCCCCTCTTCTTTTTGATTCTCAGTGATCTGTATCAATGATTTGTGACCATAATTGGGTTGCTCATCCATTCAAAAAGGGAAGCTGTCCCTGTTGGACAGCATCCTCTTTGGTAATTTTGTTGGGCGACCTCAATGGAGCTGGCCCCAGTACAGTGTACCACTGCTTGCTCCTCCTGATGTGTTCCCAACCAGGTACACAGGCTGCTTTACAAAAATAAAGCCTCCCTTTTCGGACTGCAAATGGGGAAGGTGGTCAGCTGTTCTTTTCAGGCCATCATTCCAATGTTTGTAGCCAATCACAGGGAGGTCGCACATAGCGAACTGCCTACTTATAATTGATTAAGCAAGTAATTCGGCAACAACCAGTGACCCAAACACTGAGTCATTCTCGATATTTGTCTCCTAGCAAATATCTTTTTTTTTTTACAGGTGGTGCCCCACCCATACCCCGGCCCCCCCCCATAACTTTCTCAAACTACTGTGGCGTTTAATTAGGTGCTGTAGTGCAGGCGGTGAAATGTCAGTCAGCTCTAAAAACGTTGTGAAACATTGCAAACCACCTAATAGTGCAAGGGTACCATCGCAAAGTATGAACCGGGTCGCAAAAAGTCAGTGTGCCAGTTGCAATTAATCTTTTCACCTTTTACTTTGTACACCGGGACCATAATTCTTTATTTTATGGTGATTGTTGTCTGTCAAAGGTTCTATCAAAATCATTAATTGAACATGTATTTTTACTAGTTCTCGCTTTTCAGGTGTGCTTAATGAATTGTTTGACTTTTCTTTATTTAGCAATTTGATTGGGTTACTTTTTCTGATTTCATCTTGGTGGGTTAACATTTCTTTACCTTTTTGAGATTCTTCAGTTGTTTTTGAGGTCTGTTAGGCTCGACCTCAGGGTTTAATTTATCTTATAAGGGAACACAGCTTGTGTACCTGTTCATCTATATCTTCTCAGAACTCATCAGTGACTTGCATTGTTCTTATACTGTACAGCAAGGGGGACTTTTTCGACATTTAACTTTTTTATATATAGCATTTCACATCACTATTCTAAACACTGTAAATAACAGTTACTATTACCCAAAATAATCATACTCAGTTTATCTACTTCTAAAGGCTATAAGATTGATTTGGTCTTACAAAGATTCAAATTTCGAACCTGCAGAACATAGCATATCTTATCAAGAAAGCTGAAACTTCCCTACTGGCTATAAACGATAAGCATTGCAGGTTTTTAAGGCAGTGGACCAGTACTGAGTAGGGACTAGCAATGAGTTGGTTTTTGAAAGACCTGGGATTATTACTAGGAAATAGTGATACACAAATAGCATTTCAGTGTCTGTAGCCACATTTTTCATTAACTCTGATTCTCCCATTAAAGATTCAATCCCGTGTAGAGAAAAAAGCAGCTCTCTTTAATCAGATCTTGATCTATAATCCTCAACAAAAGGTTTTCTAGAATATTGCTTTATTAGTGCTTAATATGTAAAAACATATGTGCCAGGGCTCTCGTCAGGAGGCCACTGCAGCTTGCACCATACATTGCACCAGCTATGCTGCCAATGATAATAACGCGATACCAAAGGGGATGATGGACGGAGCGCTTGAGCAGATCAAACACTCACCCCCAGTCAACTGATCTGGGTTTAATCCATCTTCATTCTTTAGCTCACTCCACCACCCCAGTTCAGACATGGCCAAATGCAAATCAGTCTGACCCTGTGCCTCATGGGAACAGTCCAGCCCGAACTACCGACTTTGGCTTGGCAGTTCGGGCTGGACTGTTCCCATGAGGCACAGGGTCAAGACTGATTGCATATGGCTGGGTTCAAACTGGAACGGCATGGTGAGCAAAAAAACGATGGATTTAGGCCCAGATCTCTGTACTGGGGTGAATGTATGACATTCTTCTACATTTTGTCCATCAACTGTTGTTTTTGCAATGATAATAACAACACAACTACTATTACCATCAAACTCCTACAAGCGTGGAAGTTCAGACTATTTCAGGCCCCCAAAGCTATGAGAATGGTTTGAGCGGCAGGTAATAGTCATTTTTAATGTATATTGAATCAATAATAAACTGTTATTGTGGTCACCTCTCAATTAGCCAGACAGGCAGACTGTCACAAGCACCGGCGTTCACAGTTTTAGTGCCGGTGCTGAGCACCAGAAAGCACAGGCACAAATTAAGCACTGTGCTTTGTTTAGTGCAGTATGCTTGGCTGCATTACGATACCATTCACTGAGTGGACCCTATAAATTGATGCCCAATCCTACTGTAGAAAGGTTAGGGTTGATCATTTACCGTACATGATAGGCCTGTAGGGCACACTTACATTAGAAGGAGGCTAATCATTCTGGATCCAGCTTCTGGTCTCCCACATGGATGTACCAAATCAATGGAAATTCTTCTGCCATTCTCACTGTCTTACTATCCTTCTAGCACTTCGTCAAGTGGATCTTTCAATGCAATGGAAATCTCTTTTGCTGTCACAGTTAATGTCTCTGAGCTTGATAATTTTTCTTGCATTTGTTGAATAATATAATAGCTTCAGTTCTTCTTCAAGGTGTGCTGTGACCATAAATAAATAAATACAAAATCAATAAATAAATAAATAAGATGAGATCTATTTGTATCCCATGCTCCATGCACAGTTTATGATTTATCTTCTGTGGTTGTTGTGGTGTGTGCATAAAAAGTTAAATACACAAAAGATTATCCTACAACCTGTGTACACAAATAACTGGTAACACCTAGGCAAACTTCCTTGTTGTTGTTTTATACCTTAACCCACTCAATTAGTGGCATGCCTCCTCATCGAGTCTCATCTTGGTCCCTAAAATCCAGTGCGGGATCTACCATATTCCAGGGGCTACTTATTACATTATCCTACCAGGGGCTTATCATGAATTAAAAATATCAAGGGAACACCCAGGTATCCCTTTATTAACAGGTGTACCTGGTGCAGATAAAAACAGTAAAGAGGTGTTTACAGGGTATGATGACCTTACACCCTTATCAGTGTTGACCCATTTCAGCTTCTTATTTGGCCTCTGAGGGTCCCATGCTTTTGTCAGGACAGAAAACGATATCCCAGAGTATGTCTTCTCTTAACCTCATTTGTATTATATATTGCCTATTTGTCCTTTCCCTATTAAGTCCAGACCAAAGACATACAACAAATATCAGGTAAAGGCAACACGGCCAATTATTTTCGCGATATTAACCGTTCTTAACTGGCTTGCCTCTTTTCTCAAGAACAGAACGCAAAGAACAAAAGGTCAATATGTCCTTATCCAATCACACACAGGTCAGATTAAGGGTCCCTCAGGGGTCTTTGCTCTTACCCACTCTCGTTAAATCATTCATGGAACCTCTAACCGATTTGTTGAATTTATCTAACATCCATTATCACATGTACATATATGACACCCAACTGTACTTAAAAATCACATCCTCCGAAGATATTAAGGGCCTCATGTAGGAAGCCAAATACCGGTCGGTAACGGCTGAAATTCGGTAAATATCCCGTTACCGACCGGTATTTAGGCATTTGCTGTGTAGGGGGCTGATTTCTGGATTCGGTATTTACCGAATCGGAAATTAAGAAATCGGTAAAATACCGATTCGGTAAATACCGAATCCAGAAATGCAATGTAGGGAGCACTCTAAAGAGTGAACATCAGTATTAAGAATTCGTTATTTACCACCAAATACAGGTTGGTGATAAATAACGAATACCTTGCAAAAAGCAATATTTTGCTGATTTAAGAGTGCCATGTGGCAGACATACATGCCCTTAGGGCATGTATGTGCGCCACATGTGCACACATGCAAGATTCAGGGGTGCAACAGGGTGTCAATGTGACACCCTGCCACCCTTGTATATGCTCCCCCCATTACCGCATCGGTATTTACCGAATCGGTAATGAGGCATACCTTCCCATTGATTCCTATGGGCCTCCAGGCCCATAGGAATCAATGGGAAGGTATGCCTCATTACCGAATCGGTAAATACCGATTCATAATTTCCGAATTTTTCCGATTCGGTAAACTTTACCGAATCATTACCTACATCACATTTACCGATTCATAAATACCGAATCGGTAAAATTCGGTATTTATGAATCGGTAAATGTGAGGCTACCTACATATGGCCCTAAGTCTTTAAACTAAACCCTACAAAAACACAAAATTGGCTGGCTGGGAACCACCTAAAAAAAAACACTCTCAAAACAGAATTCCTGCTAATTGTCCCATCCAAACATTCACCAGACATCGCTGAATGGATGAAAAAACTAATAGTGCTGAATTGCGTATCCCACATTATAGAGTCAACAAGATCTCCGGAAATAACGCTCGACAAGAATTTGAACGTGCAGGAGCACATCAGCTCTGCCACCAAAGGAGAGAACTTCCACATGAGTATCTTATGAAAAATAAAACCCTTCCCTCCCCCGGATGACCTCAAGCCTGCTGTTCAAGCCATAGTGATTCCCAGGTTGGACTATGAGAGTGCAACCCTATGATGCCTACCCCGAGGTAAGCTGGCACCACTAAGGGCCTCTCTTAACTCTGCTGCTAGGCTCATTACAGTATCAAAAAGAAACAATCACATCACTCCTGACCTGAAATCACTTAACTGGCTTCCATATGAGGCTAGGATTTATTAGAAAATTGCCTGCGCCATGAAACCCAACAGGGTGATATGTGCGATTAACAAAAACCAATAACTATAACCTGCATGACCCATAAAGCCCTCCATGAAAAAAATTAGAGCTGTCTGGTGACGTTAGAGCATCTAGAGGCACTAGTTCTCTACTGCTGAAATCACCAACATTTTATAAAAAGAAAACTTACAACCGATCCTTCTCAGGCATGGCCCGAGAATCTGGAACGCCCTTCCCCCTGAAATCAGAATGAATCCCTCAACTGCTTCATTCAAGAAAGAAGTCAAAAGTATACTGATGAATACATTCATGCCGTTGAACGCATGAACTACACTATGGACATGATTTAGCCCTTAGCTTGCACACATGCCTATTTCTCATAGACTATGTTCTTATTCTGTTTAACTGGTTGTTTCCCGCCTCAAACCTGTGGTTTTCTCTTTAGGGGACTATCCCATACTTTGTCCCTCTGTGATGTTGTTGTTATTTTTATACATGTCGCCTTGATCATTGTAAAGTGCTCTGATACCCACAAGGGTCATGGTCCCTCGGTATAAAACTTTATAAATACATATGTAGTTGTCCCTGTAAAGAGAAAAGGCAAACAGGGGTACATGGTAATGTTTTAAAATTACAGAAGGTGACATTGCGCTGGTGGCGCAATTACACGGCATTGCACAAAAACATGAACAAGTGCACTTTAAAGCCGACTAGAGACATACATGCATTCTATATGTAACAGCATATGTACATACAACCAGCATAAAAATTGTGGGAAACATACACTTAGTGAGTCACTACACACAGCACTGCAACACAGTGATCTGTGGTTACATGCACACACCAAAAAAGTATTTTGCCCTATTGTGGGAATAAGCCATGTAACATAAGAGAGGGGGGCATGGCTCTATAGTCACACACTAGTGGGAGAAATAATAATGGTTATGGTATATCCCCAGTTTGCTAAATTGGACAGATCCAGTTGCTATGCACTTGTTAGATTAGATTAGATTAGATTCATTTTGATTTAAAGTAACTTCTAAATATTGAAATGTTACTATGGACATTTAATAGTGGCTGTTTCTATATTGATCAAGAGTAGGGGATTGGGGGAGGAGCCTAGCGCGCAACCAAGATGGCCGCGTAGGTGCGAGGCTCCCGAGGGCCACCACGACCTCCTGAATTAATCCTGGCTATATCCTGTCCTCGTTGAGGGGACTGCATCGGTGAACCCGAGCTGAGGCGCCATCCGTTTTTCCTTTTCGAATCGGACCCCGGACACCGGTGGGAGCACCGATTGAAGGTTGCGGCCTTCTCCGCGCTGGCCCCCCGGATTGGAGTAGTGGGGCGATCCGGGGACAAAGCGAACAACAGCGGCGGGCAGGGCTGGGCGACTCGCGTACCCCGTGCTTTCACTTTCGCTTTTGCGCTCTCCTTGCCCTCAAGCGAGGTAGGGTTGCGGAGCGGGGTGCGGTGGTGTGGCCTTGTCCAGGTGCCCGGCTGACCCGCCGGCCGCGAGTCGTCCCGCGGCCCAGTGGTCGCCCTCCCCCCCCCCGGAACCCGTGAACTGGTTTATCGGCCCTTTCGAGGAGATTGGCACGACGGTGGGAGAGCAGGCATGTCCACCAAACAAGATGGCGACCGGGCGAAGGTGAAGACGACCCGCCGTGGCCCGGCGCCTCAATCCAACAGTATGGACCGCTACACCCTCCAGAAGGGATCTCCGGAGACATCGCGCACATCCCCGGCGGGCCCGACGGAGGCATCTGCTCAACCGGTGGATCTGACCCTCCGGGACGTCATGGGCGCCATTGCAGAGATGAAGGCCTCGGTGGACCAGCGCTTCGACACCCTAGCGCAAAAGATAGACTCGGTCCTGGTGGATGTTAGCCTTGTGAGGGCTGACTTGTCCAAAACCAACGACCGGGTCGATTCCCTGGCCCACACCACAACGAGCCTCACGACGGACGTGGTGGCCCTCCAAAAGGAGGTGCGCTGGCTTGGCCAGGCGAGCGCCCTGATGGACCGGCGACTGGAGGATTCCGAGGGTCGGGCCCGGAGGAATAACGTTCGCATTGTGGGAGTGCCGGAGGGACGAGAGGCGGAGGCGGCAGATCTTTTTGTGGAAGAATTGATCCTTACCCATCTCCAGCCCCGGGGGCTGAGTAAGCTTTTTGCGGTGGAACGTGCTCACCGGGTCCCTGGGGGCAGACCTAAGGCCGGTGCCCCGCCGCGGCCTCTCATTGCCCGGATTTTTAATTTTCGGGACAGAGACGCTATCCTGCAGACCTCCAGGCAACAGGGACCGGTCAAGCTTGATAACATGGATGTGCATTTCTACCCAGACTTTACTCCGGCGGTCCAAAAACTGAGATTGAGTTTTCTCGGAGTTAAACGTCGCCTACGGGACCTGAACCTTAAGTATTCAATGCTTTTTCCAGCTAAGCTAAGGGTGGAGGTGGATGGACGCACGCACTTTTTTGACCAACCCGAGGCGGCTGGGGACTGGTTGGACACTCTACCTGGAGATCGGGGCCGAGGGGGTGGGGGGGGTGCGGTTGGCGGGGAGGGCCCGCCGGATCAGAACTGAGGGGTGAAGAATAGGCCTTGCTCTGGACAACATTCCTTTACCATTTACTGATCGTTTAGGTTCCCCTCCGATGGAGGTCGTGTGGGGTCTGTTGGGGGCTTCCCTCCTCCTCTGGGGGACTAGTTAGTTTTCATCTATGGGGCGACAGGCACACTGCACTTTGGGGGGGCTGTCTGGGCTCATGCAGGGGTGCAGGGAGGGGGGAGTTCTGTTGGGATGGGGGGGTGGGGGGGGTGTGTTGTTTGTTTGCACCGCAAGGCAAGCCCTTTACTGTATTGTTGCTCTCGAGAGGCTCTGTGGGGGACGACTGATTGCTTCTACGTATGATGGGGGGTAGGGATTTGACTGTGTTGTCATGGAATGTTAACGGCCTGGGGGACAGGATTAAGCGTGGTGTGGTCCTGCAGTACCTGAAACGTATCTCACCAGATGTTATCTTCCTGCAGGAGACACACCTTATAGGTAACTCCTTCCATGCCATGAATCGGCGAGGCTATCGTTTGGTGGCCCACTCGGGCTTCACCTCGGGCTCGCGGGGGTGGGTATCATGATTAAGAACTCGCTCCCGTTGGAGATTGATGAGGTGCGCCATGATGAGAGGGGACGCTACACTGTTCTGGTGGGTAGAATGGAGGGTAGAGTGTTTGTTTTTATATCAGTGTACGTCCCGCCTGGGTTACAATCTACTACATTTGCGGATTTGGGGCGCCTCCTCCTGGACCTCCCGGGTGGCCTGCTGGTGGTTGGGGGGGACTTTAATGCGGTAGTTTCTGGGTCTATGGATCGCCATCCCCCTAGGGACCTCCCCCGGGCACAGGCCTGGCTGTCCGGCCTTTTAGATACTTTGGGCCTGGTGGATTGCTGGCGACTAAAGCATCCCGCACAGCGGCAATACACCTTCCACTCGGGTGCCCATGGTAGCCTCTCGCGGCTTGATTATATCCTTGTCCCGGCGGCCTATGCTGGGAGGGTGGGAGAGGTGTGCCATCTGGCGCGGGGCATTTCAGATCACTCCCCAGTACTGTTACACTTCGATGTCTTCCCTAGGGGGGAGGGCAGGGTGGCTCCAATCAATGCTTGGTACTTGCGTGACCCCACTATTCGTGCCGACTTGATCAAATCCTTACAGCGATATTTTGATGAGAATGTGGGGTCTGTCCCTTCGGCCATCTCCCTGTGGGAGGCTTTTAAGGTAGTTCTCAGAGGGGAGGCCCTCTCCTCTATCTCCCATGCCCGGAGGCGCGAGCGGGAGGAGGTAACCCGGGTGGAGGCCGAGATTGCGGAGCTGGAGGGTGACCTGGGGAGCGGGGTAACAGACGCCAAGTTGCATGTTCTGCACCTCAAGCAGGCGGCCTATGGGGCCCTCGTCACGGAGGCGGCCAGGGGCCTCAGTAGAGAGCAACAGGGGCGACTGTATGATGTGGGTGATAAGGCTGGTAAAGTGATTGCGTGGTTGGACAAGAGGGAGAGAGCGAGTCGTGTGGTTCCTTTGATTGAGGGGATGGATGGTGTGCCTGTCACCGAGCCGGAAGCCATTGTCTCCTGCTTCGCGGATTACTTCCGCGAGGTGTACTCCCCGGTTTCTCCCTGCTCGGAGGAAGATTCCCATGCCCTGCTTCGGGACATCGCGCTGCCCTCCCTTACGGTGGAGGACAGGGATTTGTTGGACGCTCCTCCCACCTCGGACGAAATTGCCCTGGCTATTCGCTCGGTCGCATCCGGCAAGGCCATGGGCCCCAATGGTATCCCCATCGAGCTTTACAAGCTGCGACCGGATGTACTGGCGCCCCACCTGCGCGCCATGTTCCTGGCGGCCCACTCGCGGGGTTCCCTCCCGCCGGACCAGCGTCTGGCTACAATCGTGGTGATCCACAAGGAGGGGAGACCCCGTGAGCGGGTTACATCCTATAGGCCTATCTCGCTCTTGAACGCGGAACCCAAAATCCTCGCCAAGGTACTGGCCAACCGGCTGGTTGGCGTGGTGGGGGATTTGGTCCACCAAGACCAATCTGGCTTTATACCCCATCGCAACACGGCTCTTAATCTGCGACGCTTGCATGGGGTGCTCGCGCGTGTCCCGTTTGTGCGGGAGCCGGCCATCTTGGCGTCCTTGGACGCCACCATGGCGTTTGACACGCTTGAATGGCCATACATCTGGGCGATGCTGGCGAAATTTGGATTTGGACCGGGATTCATTAGCTGGGTCAAATTGTTGTATTCGGGCCCATTGGCGCAGGTGGTGGTGAATGGGCGGGTCTCGGCCCCCTTTGCGCTGGGGCGGGGCACGCGTCAGGGTTGCCCCTTGTCACCGCTCCTGTTTGCATTGGCCTTGGAGCCCTTGGCGGAGTGGCTGCGGTGGCACCCCTCCATCCGTGGTCTCCGCTGGACCCCCGAGCATGAGGACCGCGTGTCCCTCTACGCCGATGATATCCTTTTGTATCTCGCCTCCCCGCGTAACTCGCTGATTGTCCTGGTTGATGTTTTGCGCTCCTTCGGTCGTAACTCAGGCCTTGTCATCAACTGGGCGAAATCCTGCGTGTATGTGCTCTCCGGGGAGGCTCCGGCCCTACCACGGGACTGCCCGATCCAGATTGCCTCCCAGGGGTTCCGGTACCTGGGTATATATATTACTCTAGACCCGGAGGCCCGCTACGAGCGGAACTTGCTACCCCCCCTCCAGCGCTTGCGGGAGGACGTTGCGCGCTGGCGGCGTCTTCCGCTTTCGCCGCTTGGCCGAGCGGCCTTGTTTAAGATGATGTCCTTGCCGCGCTTCCTGTATGCGCTTCAGAACACTATGGACTTGGTTCCGGCGCGCTACTTCCGTGAGGTGGAGAGCCTGCAGCGGCGCCTGTTCTGGGACGGGAGGCCGCGTATTGCTCTGGCTAAATTGACGCTCCCGTGGTACGATGGGGGGGTTGCCCTCCCGGACATTAAACGGTATTACTGGGCCTCCCAGCTAGCTGCGATTAATCATGGCCTTTACGGGCCCGCCCTGAACCCGGCATTTGAAATGGACAAGATGCTCCTGCCCGGTGGCGACTACAATCGAGCGCTCTACTCTGGCGCGCCCGACTCCCGTCTGACGGGACCGACGCGTGTCATGGTGCGTGTCTGGCACGCGGCTAATGCAGCGATGGGGTGGAAGGACCGTTTGACCCGGGCGACACCGCTATATGCGTCTGAGAGGTTGGGCTCCCTGTGGACATCGAAGGGCTTCGAGAAGTGGGACACGATCGGAATCAGCACAGTGGGAGACCTCTGGACAAGGGGTGGATTTAAAACTTTTGAGACGCTGCGGACGGAATTTCAGCTGCAAGGCAGTGAGTACTTTCGGTACTTACAAGTCCGCCACGCGCTGGGCTCCGTCTTCCCTGATGTCGCGTCCATTCCGGAGTCTTCCCCCCTGGAGGACAGAGTGCTGGATGGCCATGTCCCAGACAGCACGATCTCCCTTATATATAAAAAACTGATCAACGACAGATCGTGCCTGCTGACTAGTCTCCGCGAGGCCTGGGTTGCCGACGGGCTGGAACTGGACGACGAGGACTGGATTTCCGCGGTGGCCTCTCCGAAGGAGGTGGCCATCCCGGCTCGCCTTCGCCTCGTCCAGCTTAAGATCCTCCACCGGGTTTACGTGACGGGGCCAAGGCTTCTACGTATGGGCTTTGTTGGTGACGGATTGTGTAAGCGTGGCTGTGGTGCCTTGGCAACTTTCATGCATATTCTGTGGGAATGCCCACAGGTGGAGCGATTCTGGCGTGGTGTGCATGAGGTCCTGCGTGTGGTGACGCGTGTTGCGCTGTTGCCTGAAGCGAGGAGATGCTTGCTGAATGTGTGGGAACCAAATGACTATTCGGTCCCGCAGACGCGGTGGGTGACTCTGGGATACATGATAGCTAAGCGTGACATTGCTCAATTGTGGGGATCCCAGAGACCCCCGGCTGTGTCGGCCTGGAAAGAACACATGGATTGGTGTATGTTTCGTGAAAAGGTGGTGTATGTTGCGAGGGGTAAGCCTGGGGCGTGGGTGAAAATCTGGGGCCCCTGGAACGCCTATCGCGGGGGTATTTGTGAGCCGCCACTGCTACCGGCCGCCTCACCGGCTCCGTCCCCTTAGCCGACCCCCTCCCCCAGCCGCGGGCATGTGGTTCCCCTGTCCCTGATCTATTCCCATTCCCCTCTTCAGAGTTTGGCTGCTGGTTGGGATCCCCCACTTAAGGAGCACGTGCCGTCACTTTGGATGGCGGGTTGCCTTGCGGGTGTGGTTTTTTGTGTTGTTCTGTTTGGAAAAAGGAAACCGTATTGTGGGCTTGGAGTTATGGGGCCTGCGCTATTGATATCTCCTGATTTACCGATCTGCACCGCCAAGAGACTCTTACTGTAGGTATGTCATATGCTTCTGCCACTCTAGCGGCCGGCCGGATGGTTGTAGGCCCATACTTGTAACCTTTTTTAACATGTAATAAACGGTTTCAAAAAAAAAAAAAAAAAAAAAGAGTAGGGGATTGATCATTAAGTAAGGTATTTGAATGCAAATTATTTCGTTTTTCAAATGAAACATTGACTGTAATCTACCAACCCCTTAGACTATAAATGAGTGACAGCGATAGGACTGTGGTAAACATATACATTGCGGTCATACAGCATTGTGTAAAATTTATCATGTTTACAATTGTGGCACATTAACAACGTGTTTGTTTGTTAAATTGAACCAAGTGTAATTTTTTTAAAAATTAAACTTTTGTTTTCCATAACCCTCCATGATATTTATTTTTTCCTTATTCATTTCTCATGCATGCAATGTTTTATACTGTTTAATTGTTGTGATGTATTTGCTGTTAGATGCTACATGCGGTTCTGTCTCTGCTATGTTATATGTTCCTTCTTTTATATGTATTCATATACTTTTCTCTTCTAAATCCTCCTTTCAATTCCAATTCACATTTGTTGCTAGATTCATTCCAATCTCTCTCCAAAGTATCCCTACTTCCAGTCGCCCATCCGTGTATCTCTGCACACTAATACAGCATCTCTAATGACTCCCTAAACCACTGATTACCTACTTCTGGTCTGAATTTAGTAATCTCTTTTTCCTCCTTCTTCTTTTATTGTATCGATTTTTCCTTTTCATTCTTGAATTTGTTTACCTCCTGCTCTCAAATCAAATTTTTCCTTGCTTTCATCTCATCCATCATTCCCTCATTTTCTTATACTTTAACGATCCTATTCTTTTATTGGTTTTCTCTTAATATCAACATACCTTTGTTGCGCACCATTGTTTTAGATCTAAAATTATAATTGAAAAAGGAATATAGTCTAAAAAAAAGTTTGGATGAGCCTAAATCTAAAGCTCTCAGACTTGATCACTTGCAGTTGCACTAAAGTAAGAAAATTAAAACAAGCTGTCACACAGTGTTTGTCTGTATTTATTTCATACAAAGTAATTAAATGAAAATACATTTAAAAACACTGGGGTCATTATGAGTATGGAAAATTAGTTGAATGTTTTCATAGGTAAACAGCTAATTGCATATGCAGAAGTGAAAACATGAAGAAGCATGTTATACAATCATACAACCCCCTGATAAAACTGGAACGGAAACATTAAGCCATTCCGTTATCCCCTATATAGACTGTGCTCAGTGCAATAATGTCCAGAAATGATATGTTATCATACCTCATTGCATAGGTGAAAAAATTATTTTGTATGACTTTCAGCATTTAAATTCAGAACAATCATTGAGGAAGGCAAAATCCTTAAGATATAAGATATTCAGATATAGGGACCAAATTTTGAGTCTTAAAGGTTTACTGAATAAAGAATCCCAATGTTATTAAAGACACGGAGGCTAGCATTATGCATAGATTTTTATTTACTTCCTTTTGAGCAACAGCCATTAGAAGTTCCAATAACAGAGCTCAAACTACATCACAATCAAAAAACATAACTCTTAAGTCCATAAAATCCCCCTTGCTTCCATGTCTTCCTAATTTCTTTGTCTTCTCCGATCTATCCTCTTCCTCTGATGTCTCGTACCATTATCTCCTTACTGACCTGAAAGAAATATACAAGCACAAATGTGTCCTTCCAAATCACAAATTGGAGGAAAAATCAAAAATCCAACATTCTAATTATATACATTAAATTTTTAATAAAAAACAATCCCACCTCTCCTCCACCTACCTGGGAGGGTGTGGTGGAATAATGCTAGCCTCCTTGTCTTTAATAACATTGTGATTTTTTTATTCAGTAAACCTTTTTCAAGAATCAACATTTTATAGCAAGACAGGAGGCTAGCATTATGCATGTTTAAAGTTTCTCAAAGCGCAATATGAAACATGATCTATTTCTCTAAAATAGAATTTCCTAAACGTATCTGCTTTAGAAACAATCTGCTGTTTTCAAAATGTCATCCAACTTTCCGCAAACATAAAGGTTTTACTAGCCATGGCACCCCTTACCAAGTGCGCTGTAAATTTAGGAATATCTATACCGGCTTCTTTCATAGCGGACTTCACCCATCTTGCAATGGTTGCACTCGAGACCGCATGATAAGGTTTACCATACAAAATCAATCATTGATCCACTCTAGCACTCCTTTCCTCCACAATACGACACTCATATTTGTGAATACATTCAACCACACATAACTTGGGCATTTATCTAAACTTGGATAAAAAACAAATGTAAACATGGTTTTTGTTCTGTTCAAAATCTTAAACAGAACTCTCACTGGTTGATAATACCTGTTCATCCCTTCCAAAGATCCTACATCCGACACCCTTCTAAAGGATATTAAACACTACAAAGTCGCTAACTTCCAGGACAACTCTCTTACACCCAGATACTTATTACTATGACAATTCTGAAACAATTTCAACACTTAATCTAGGCCCCAAAGAGACTGATACTTAGGTTTCGGTCCTCACTTCAAACGTATTCCTTTCATAACC
This sequence comes from Triturus cristatus, assembly GCF_964204655.1. NCBI lineage: Eukaryota > Metazoa > Chordata > Amphibia > Caudata > Salamandridae > Triturus > Triturus cristatus. The sequence continues at coordinate 965,443,877 of NC_140594.1, forward strand.
CTTCAAATTAAAGGTCTCCTTCCCACTGAGATACCTTGAATCAAGGAATGTCCTGCCACTACTGCTGAGTGATAAAAATGAACTGTTCTGTAAGCCAGTCCATTATCAAACAATTCTGCAAAAAAATTAGCCGCCTCTATTTCATCAGCCTCCATGGGATCAAAGTCCCTTGCCACGCACCAATGTAACCAAACTCCCCGCGCACGGCTGACTCTTTTCTGAGTTCCTAGGGCCCAAGACTCATCGAGGACCCCTGTAGCAGATTCCGAAAGTCCAGTGAATCTTCCTGATTCCCTGAGATTTTCCTAACTTAGAAGGTTGAGCAAACCTGATAGAGCTAACGGATGCTGTCTCTCTACTACCACTCTTAACAATCCCTTCCTGGGCCTTATTAAATAAGGACTCTCCATAGCTAACTCTGAGGCAGTCAGAAACCATGCCTGAGTCTTCCAAAAGGGCGTCACTAAAACAATCTGACAATTCTGTCTCCTGCACTGCAACAGAACCCTCTGTATCATTGAGAAAAGGGGACCGCATACGCTGTCATTCCTGACCCACCCTTCATAAATGCATCCATTGCCATTACACCCGGATTCAGTCTCCAACGGAAATAGTTTGGTAACTGTAAGGTTACCCTGGATGGGAAGAGATCCACATCCAGCGGACGCAGTAGATTCTGAATCTTTTGGAAAAGGCTGATTTACAATTTCCAGTCACTGAATTCTGTTCGGTTCCTTGAATACCAGTCCGCCACCACATTGTTCATTCCTGGAAAATACTCCACTCTCAATCCATTCCCATGCTCTAGACAGAATCCCACATTTCTGCGGGAGCTGGAACTGACTCTTCAACGTGTCTACCACTAAACTTAGGAACTGTGTCTTATTTGAAATACAAACAGACTTTTTTATGTTGACTATGAATCCTAACAATTGAAATAGACCTCTTACAGATACTCCATCACCTCTTCTATTTTGACTCATTATCACAATATCATCCAGATAAACAATCAATCTCGCACCCCTTTATCACAGATAACCTACCACTGGTCTCAATATCTTAGTAAAACACCAAGGGGACGATGATAGGCCGAAAGGTAGACATTGACATTGTTAAAACTGACCTTTCTATCTGAATTGTGATAGCTTTTGACTTTCCGGATTAATTGGAATTGTAAAGTATGTGTCTTTGAGATCGAACAACATGTCTCTCAGTAGATAGATACACTCCATCTTGAAATGTCTGAATGTTAAGAATTGGTTTAACCTTCTCAAGTATATTACAGGTCTCCATTCTTTGTCTTTCTTCTCCACTAAAAAAAGAGTACTGACAAAACCCGGCCTGCCCTCGTCTACATCCAGTATAGCATTTTTTGCCAACATCTGTAACACTTATTGTGTTAAAATCTCCTCTAGATCCTTCTGAAAATTCAACTCTCTTTGTTCTTTCATATGATATGGTTCCATATCCAAATCTATCAGATAACCTCTTACCATTTGAAATGACCCATGGATCATCCGTTATCTTTTTCCTCTGATCTATGAACAGTTGTAATTTCCCTCCAGCCCTTTCTTGTGGTAGAACCAAAAGTTGTCTTTACACTCACCTTGACATGATGCTGAGCTCTTGCCTTGACCTCTTGCCCTTGATGCTCCAGGTCTATTTCCTCTTCTTCTCTGGGGATAGAAGCCAGACAACTGCCTGTAATAGCTTCCTCCTTGATTACCCTGGTTTCGATAATAGTGGGTCTTATAGAACCTTCGGCTGGGAGGTTGCCCCCTCCTCCCAGCCTGACCATAAAAACTGTTCCCTGAGAACAGTCTTTTCATCGAATAGTGAGCCTTGTCAAGGCTCATAATGGTTTGAACATATTTAGCGCTGTTCTTAACCATGCCAAACCTTTAATATGATACCCTTTGCTTCATCACTGGACTCGCTTATACTAAAGTCTGCTAGTTTCGTATTGATACACATGAGGATGGTTTTTCTTCTTTTGCTATCAGCCCAGCATTAGCATTGCTCAAAAAATAAATTGCCCTTTGTCAAAATCCTTGTAAAAGGTGGATATTCACCTTCGTTCCTTTAATATACGCTTCCTCCACTTGATCGAAAATACTTGTCAATGGGCCAAGGATGCCCAGAAGCTTGTCTTAGCAAGTTTTAAGGGATGTATCTAACCCCTTCCTCGGGTCTTTGCCTGTTTTAAATAAAAAAGTGATCATCCCTGGATTAATGTTTTGAGTCATAGTGACCTTCTCGTCAATTATGGGATTTGGGCATTCTACTCTTAACACATTCCTCTCTTCCTTTTCTAATGGCATGCTAAGCCATACTTTAATGCAATCAGGCACATGGTCTAATGGCCACCATTCTTTACTTCAGGGGTGTTTTATCTCCCCTGGATCAAACAAGTTCTCGCCCATGGGATCCAACACTATATTCTTTCCTTTCTCTTTTCTCTTTCGAGTCTCATCAAAATCATCGTCTGGACCATCTTTGTAGTTTAAATCTAATATATACTTGCCATAATCCTGACGCTCACCTGCCTGATAAAACTCATGCAGTTTGTTTCCCTCCATTGCAGTGCTAGACTGCCCATCATGGTTGTCACATTGGACGTTCCTTCTCTGTGAGCTGCTAGGGATTACTCTCTCCAAGTCACTTAATAAGTGCTTGCTCTTCCTCAGGCATTTTTCTCCTGGACTCCAGCTTTCTGCTTCTCCTTCAGAAATTGAGAAGTATTATTTGTCCTCCTGAGTTCTACCAGATTTATTGGTCTTATCAAACAGTCTCTTTAACCGCCTGCTGTAGTTCCTGATACACTATCCTTCTTATGGCTTCATCCTGGACAGACTTTCTTCTCTGACATTCCGAATTGCCCTCAATCTATTCACTGTAAGAATCTTTGATAACAATTTTTATATTTATAAAAATTCACCTTGCTTCATATAAATACATCAATTTCCACTGTAACGCGTATGCCTTCACACTCACTTGTGGACCAAACTTCCAGCACTATTCTTTGCTTACCAACCAAACAGCTGATTTTCTTGTGCGAATCCTGCTTGAGCGTGTTTACGCATAATATCAGAAAGAAGTTGAATGAATGAATATTGGATTTCTAGAGCGCGAACTTAGCCCAAAGGGCGTCAAGGTGCTGTATGAGGGTGCAGACAAAGAGACATGCTCATACCGACGTCTGTGAGAAAAGCCAGGTCTTTAAAGCTTTCCGGAAAAGCAAATGGGACACCTGACTCGAAAGCTCTTTCGGGAGGGAGTTCCACAGTTTAGCAGCAGCCGTGGAGAAAGCTCTACCTCCCCATTTGGCCTTCTTAAACCTCGGTACTGTTAACAAATTTTTGTCTGAGGACCTGAGCAGTTCAATTTCTTTTAAAAACTAGCGTGCTTTGACTGCGCGCGGTTTGCAGCCGATTGCTGTGGCCTTCTGATACGTTCTACACGATCGTTGGCCACACATAACATGGCAGCACATCACGTAGAGCGGTCTAGTTCTTTTTGCCCTTCTAGGCTGCTACAGGCTAACAATCCCTCCACGAGCGAGAGCTACCAGCTACCAAGCAAGGATTTTCTGTGTGATTCTCAAACGTTTGGTGATCTATCTTTCTCAATACTTTCAAATAGAATAAACTTGATAACTACACTGTTTTAGACAAACTACATGCAATGTATGCTCTCAATACGTCACATAGTTTCTTGAGAAATTTACCCTCAAACCCATAAATTGGGTTTATAACTGATAGTAATACTAAAGAACTCTACAAATCCAATAACAATAATAATGAATACAATATCAAAATTATGCAACAACAAGCTCATAAGGCTAAGAGTAATACTTATCTGCTCAGAAAGAGCAAACAAAAGAGGAAGAGCATGGAAGCCAAAGGGATTTATATGGAATTGAGAGTTCTGTTTTTTCATCATAATGTAGTTTGACCTCTTTTGTTGGAACTTTTAATGGTTGCTGCTCAGAAGGAAGTACATGAAAGTCTATACATAATGCTAGCCTCCTGTCTTGTCATAAAATTAGGCCTGCCTTGCAGCAGTGGCCAACGACATTCGTGAAAGGCATTATATAATGAGCACAGTGGGTTCCAAAGCCACTGTGAAATGTAGCACCAGTGACACACTGAAAGAGCCTGGTCACAGTCATAGGTGGTATAACATAGGAGGGATAATTTCGAGGTACAGAACAAACTGTGGGATATCATGCAGCAGGTACCCAATAAGAAAGCTGGAGAATGAGAAGAGCTGTATCTGAAGCTGTATATATAGCTCTGTGAAGAACATCTGATAGTGCTATACCACCTTGTAGAAGTCACAATGGAAAAGAAAGATAAACCATCTCTCCAGACTTATAGGCACTCACAATGATTTACACATTTTTATCAGAAAACCAACTTGTGGTGCTAATCACATGATTTGTCTCACCATGTCAATTGTGTTTTGTTTTTGGTGCAACACATATCACATATGAATTTCTCAATAGCCCTTATAGACTGGATGGAATCATCAGGCAAAACACTAGTCTTGATAGTACAGGATGCTGTAAAAGTATTTGATCATGTGGAATAGTCAATTTGGTGGGTCATGCTGGCTAGATGGGTATAGTCATTAAACTCAATCCCGTTAGCAGACATTTTGCCAGCAGATAAAATAATGAATCATACCCTACAGATAATGGTATCGACATCAAGTCTTATCAAGGGCCATGTTAAAGTTAAACACCTTTTTAGGGAGCATTTCTTTGCAGAACAGTCATAAGAGATAATTCTGTTGAGATGTTTTCCCTGAAGTTGTGTTCTAAACTAGTATCCTTTATGGACTTTGTTACCACTATCAAATTCTCCATTAGGACTCAGGGACTGCACCCCTCTGAAACTCCTACACATTTACCTCAAATATATGAAATAGATCAATTTATTTAGAGATGCGATCTTATATCTAAACAAATCAATGTATTTAAGTCTGGGCTCTCTGTCCCAGGCTGCCTGCCCCGCCTCACTCTGCAGTAGAAGACGGAAGCCAGGTAGCAAATCGCCTTTCAGTTTCTGCAATGTGACGCAGGGCTTATCTTTATAAAGCCATTCATCGCCATTGAAGTCTATGGTGGTATCCACTCTAGGCCATGACTCTGTCAGTGTCACGATTTCGGGTGCTGGAGTCTGAATCCCTGCGGGAGGCCAGGAATCCATCATTCACAGGCATAGATCCCACCCTTTCCCATTCGTCACACGGTAGGACTGGATGCAAGCAAGTGTGATTTGGCTCTTGTCCTCGGTCATGGTAAGTGTTATAAAGCTAATCCTGTGTTATGTATATTGTGCTGAGCCCCCTGGTCACACTAATCTCCTCCACTGTGACACCCCAGGCCCTGGCTGTAGGTAGTTGGCCCCTTTAGAAGTGGTGGAGCTGCTGTATTTGTTTCCCCACAAAATTGATCTAAAAGACAAGCAGGGCTTTTGTTCCCTTGCAAAGTTGATTCAACTATCCGAGTCAAGCACAAAGGGAGAAATAAATGCTGATATTAAAGACAGTTACCTGCTGTATCATGTTAAAACTGTCCCTATCTTCATGCCCTTAACATTCATTAGCCGCTCGTGTAGGCAGACCCTGGTGTCTTTTTACTCTCACTAAGAGAATTACGGACTGTCTCCAAGACATCTAATTATATAATGCAAGGCTATTTAAGTTCTTCAGTTTTGTAATAAGCCCTGCTGAAATCACAAAGTGGGAGGTGACGTCAGAGATGGGTTTACAATGCCCCTGCTGTGGCCATCCAGAGGCTAAGAGGGTGCATGGGTTTGCAATCTGCTCAGTTACTGTTATTTTTCGAAAAGTGTTGTCAGTAAGTTGGTTATCGATTGTCACAAAGTCCCTATTGCTTGTGATGGGTATCAGCCATAGCCCCATAACCAAAATCTCCATAAATAAGAGCGAAGGAACGAGAGGGATAAGGGCATCATGGTTCTCTTCCTCCAAAGCATAACCAGAAAGACAAAAAGCGAAGCCGATCAGTCAATGCTGGGCCCAAGGTAAGACAATTTTTCCATGGTTTAGGAACAACATCAAGTGTCCTGTGTGTTAGTTTAAAGTAAAGTGAACACATCACAGAAGTGTTAGGTAATCCCTCTCACACCCACCCAGATGTCATGTTTCACCCTCAAGCTTTCTCGCTCACCAAACATGGTACTGATGGTGAACGGGCTTCCTTAGTTAAAGAAAGCACTTTAAGGCTCTATCTTGGATAGGAGAGAAATCTGGGATCCCAAAGACTTTTATTAAAAATCTCCTTCATAGCTCTGAAAATACTGTATTCTTTGAGAAAGACTTGCTTTCCATTTGAGCGTAACCGGAAGCCGCATCATGTATGCATGAGTACCCAATGGAACTCACAGATAAGAGCTGAGGGCACCCCATGTGCAGTGCGCAGAGTAATACGCATGGTTGGTGATGAGAAGAGCCCAAAAAGGTAGTCCTCAGCATTGATTGGAAGGCTTTCCACATCATGTGCTAGTGCAATGATGTCATCCCACTGGGAAGATAGGAAATGTAGTATTCCCACTGATGCGTAGAGGCAAGAGGGTACTCATAATTACTTAATATTTGGAAAGCCAAAGTGCAATAAACCATTACAAAGCTGATCAAATGTGGGTTCACATCTAGCCTGCTGACATATATTAACAAACAGTCTGAAAATCCATCTCCTATCCTAAAGATGTTCGTCAGAAGGAAAATGAGATTGGGAAATTGTCACTGGAAGTGATGAAATGGGTGAAGTGTATAAGCATATCTGCAATGGTATACCCATCTCTTTACTGGAAATAAAGAGAGGTATAAAAATGAGATTTCCTTTGCACTAATGGTATTGGGAAACTTAAGAAAAGGTTGCCTCCCATTAGCCATATTATTAATTCCTCAGCTTTGACGAAACTGCCGTGCCAAACGTCAAGCACATTGTCAATGTATCAATGCCACAATTTGATGTGTCCCCTTAATGGATTGTCACTAGCATAAATAAAGTCCGCTTAAAACTAGTGGACATAAAGACACGCAATGCTCGGGGCAAATGTACTGCACATTTGTATCTGATGCTACCTTTTTCTTATTGTATTTTAAAAAGTTCTCAGTCAAGGCCAATTGTGCCCAGTCCATCACAAAGCTTCTAGTTGTAACAAAGCCCTATTCTGTATATTGTAATAGCGCATCAATGACCTCAATAGTCCATCTCCGAGGAATACTTGTATAGAGTGCCTCACTGTCCATGGTAATGAGAAGGTCATGTTCTGAGTCAATGGTAAGGGGACATAGAAACATCAAGTTGTCTTTTGTGTCTCTCAGATAAGATGGCATTTTGCAGACCAAGGGTTTAAGAAACCAATCACGAAATTGTGACAGGGATTCAGCCTCATGCTTGGTGATCCTATCCTGTGCTAATGATTCCTCTACCATATTCTTAATAATTGCCTTCAGTCTTGGAGCAGGGTCCATCTTAATGCTCACATAACTGTCAGTGCCATATAGTAGACTGAGACATTCTGTGTCATACATGTTCCTGTCCATCACTACAATAGCCACACCCTTGGGGGCTGGTTTGATAACCAAATCCATGTTAATCTGGAGAGTTTTTTATGCTGTCTATTCTACTGATTAGTAGTTAAGAAATATCTGTTTTGTTGAAATTTGTTATTCTCTAATTCAGTAATGATATCTTGTTCAAAAGACAAAACCTCAGTGGGGATGGACTGTTCTCATGGTTGGAAAGTTGATTTATTTCAAAGCCCAATGTTGACGTCAACCGTGTCAGTCGAATCACTGTTTCTAATCAAAAGCTCTAGCTTGATTTTATGAAAAAATGCACCAGCTCACACCTGAGGTCAAACATATCTAGTTTAGGTGTGGGGATAACACCCAGTCCTTTAGCTAGGACCAGTTGTTCTGTGTCAGGCAATACGTTTAAGCTTAGATTAACCAGTACGTCGTGTATCTGCTGGTGTCTGGTTGGCTCTCCTTCACCTTGCTCCGTGTGATCAATTGTGGTTGCTCGTCTGTCCACTGGACCTTTAGTGTGTTTTTCTATTTTTCCCTATGTTTTCCCTTTCCTCATCCTCAGCCCTGCCCTAAAAAAGGAGGTCTCTCTAAATGGGTTGGGAACCTTGACGGAAAGGTTTAGGCCAGGACCATAGGAGATTGCTGGTTGATGTATCATGAGTTGATTTTAGGGATAGTATCCCTTTCCTTATCCCTCGTCACTGCTGATGCTGCGATCATCTGAGCTAAATGACTAGTTTTATGGTATTTCACTTTTTCTAGATGATTTCCTGGATTATTGTGATCGATTAACGGGCTTTGTGTAGTACTTATCAGTAGTGGATGGAAAGACAGTTTCTTAGCTGAATTTCTTAATGTTCTTCTGTAACTTTGTAGATTTGGATTGCGTGAGAAACAATTTACATTGATTCAGATCATTGGTGATTTCATCTAGTCATTCTTTTGAAGGGAGTGACCTGTACAAGAGTTTTTAAATAGTTTTTCCTATTCTGGATCTTAATAATCATAGCACCAGATAATTGTTTGGCTATGTTCATGATTAACACTAACCAATTTCCTGCATGTTTCCACGCTATTTCAGCCCTTTCTTTATGGAATACAATGTTATCTAGAAAGACTCTTGGTTTGTTCTGAATAATCAAACCCCTCAGAGCTGTCTTTGCCCGCAAGCATAAGGTCATAATTGACCTGTGTAAAGCTTATGTGGTGCTGCTAAGGTCAGTGAATCCCAATCGTCTGATGGAGATAAGGCCTGTGTAATAGTGATGGTCCCCAACAAAGATGGTGCTGTTAATATGCCTGAGACAGAATCATCATCAAAAAGCCAACTAATTTGGTTTTGACATTTTCAGGAAGTGGGTAAGAGAATGTGTGTCACAATTATATTGTTAGGACTATTCTTCTAAGTTTCTATGTACTGCGTATATGCGTCAGTAATGTCTTAAGTATCCCTGGATTGTTCCAGTAGCTGAGCTGCTGCAGTCTACACTATAAACAAAAATCTCCAGCAATAAGAAGGGAGAAACTAGAGGGATCAGTTATTGGAGTTCACACCCTCCAAAACACAACCAGAAATACAAAATGGGAAAGCCATTCAGTCAACGCTGTGCCCAAAGTAGGACAGTTTGTCCTTGGTTACATACCCAACATATCACAAACATGTTAGGTGCCTGCTTTCTATCAACCATAGCCTCCAAAATTATTTCATATTTTTCATAAAACAGTGGCTCACTTGCTGGTCTGACAACAGTGGTAGGCTGCTTCTGTATCTCGTGGGCCACAGAAAGTATTGGATGTGTCTTACTTGGCAAAGCTTTGGCATGAACACAAAGTTTTACACACTTTTGGGCAAGTTTGGGAAACAATGAATGCTAATAGTTTTTTGGTGTATACTCCTCCTATAAAGATCTTAGCTTCTGATCGACAGATGTGGGTGGAAGGCATGTGGCCTACACCTGGTTTTTTTTCTAATTTTTTTATTATTATTTAAAAAAAATATATTTTATTGATTTTATTCAGTACAATCACGACATATAAGAGCATTCACGTTATGAAACATCCCTACAACAACATCACTGATAATACAGTTGTATACAAATTTTGCGGTAGAACAAGATATGGAGTATAAAACGATGCCTACAGCTAGCATTTTTTTAAGGATCACACTTCAGAGCTCTAATCCACTACCTGCTGCCTCCATTAACCATTTGTGATTGCGTTCAGCAAATCTACTGAGACCAATGAACTCTGTTTCCGGCTATAATCTGTAATATCTAAATGTGGGGTTCACATATGTGTTGCATCAATATGCTGCCGTGTTGCATTGTAGCTATATGACCACCGGCTGTATTGGAAATAAAAGATATTATATTTTAACTCCAAATTCAAAATATAGGAAAATAATTAGCAAAAGGAACAAAGACCAAAAAATAAAAATGAAAGATACGTCATCTAAAACTGGATGCTGTTGGGCTGGGTGTCATGTGGCTGAGTGTGAGAAAACCAGTATTCTACGTTGCAAACAAGGGATGAGTGTGAGGGGATGTATCGTAATGATCTTTGAGGGAGCATCCTACTGATGGTCAACTGTGTGGTATACAGAAAGGGAAGTGAATTGCATTTGATATCACATACAAAGGGGAGGATGTTCCTGCAGATCTGTGGCTTCATCAATGTCTTTAGTTGGCTGTGAAGGTGTAAGACTTTCTGCGTCTTCCGGCTGGGCTATTGAGTATTTGCACATTCCTGCTGTTTCCTTTCCTGTTTTTCCTCATGCTGGGTTGCTCCAATATAATAAAACACTTTCCGAATAAAACTATGAAAGCGTGTGTTAAAAAATTACCTGGCATTCCTGTAGGATAACACAAGAACTATTGGAAGCTCAGTGGAGGAAACCACAGAAGTTGGCCTTAAAGCCAGATTGAGAGTACTAGTTGAGGTGCTGTAGACAACAGAAGAGATACAGGGAGAGGAATTGTGGCTTAGGTATGAGGGAAGACACAGTTTTCAGTCAGCAATATTGGAATTTGAATCATCTGCACGTGAATTTGTGGAGATAGAAAAAAAATTGTCATAAGTAAATTGCACAGTGATTAAGGTTGCCACCGTATTATACCATTGTGCTTTAAAAAATAACAACAAATTAAAATACAAAAAAATGGCTATTATCAGTGATAAATTCAAATACCACTGACAATAATCTGTTTGCATGATTAGACCAAAACCATTGACAAAGTCAGTTACTGCTGACCCAAAACCTGTGATAGTATGGCCACGTATGTATGTGTCTCTTTAGAAGTGCTGAAACTCTGTCATTGGCGTACACCTGTCACGGGAGGGGTCACTGTTGGGATCATGAGGACCGTAGACAGCAAGCCACAAAGGACACAGTGACAGTGGTAAACATCTGCCTGACAGAAATGAGGCAAGTCATGGCTGATTCCAAAACAGTCATAGCTTGACTTGGTTCTGAAGCTGTGGCTCACCACAGCCAGTTGTGTTTCAGACCTGTGGTGGCAAAGCTCACACCCAGAATCTGTCATGTGTGAGCTTTTAGAAACGAGGCATGCTTGCAAAATGCCCCTTCACGTGTGAGATAGTCTTGGACCGTGTTTATCACAGATTTGGCCAGGCATTGTGGCCTGTTCATATCCTTTGCAGAATTGATGAAGCAATAACTTGTCCACATGAATAATTGAAAGCACATTATACGACAGCATAAATCATCAGGCAAATTGATTTTAAGACCCACTCTCCTTCTCTCCTGCGTATAAGCTTCAGCTGACACTTCTTGACTTTGGCACGTTCGCCTTGTTTGCATCTTTAATTCATATCTGTTGATGTACTCCATCTAATTCATGCATCCAAGATGCAGATCATGTCCTTACCAGGTGGCATAATACCCTGCTGCTATGAATAGCTTAGCAGATTAATGTCTTTGTTTAGCAATTTTGTTTCCCGACGGAAAATTGATGACTTTATGCGTCTTTCAGACCTCCTGCAAATCAGTGTCATTTGAACTCAACAGCACAAATGTTTCCAGTTTGCAAGATGAGGCTAAGGGGCAGGTATATTATTTTTTAGCACAAAGCAGAGCAGCAGCCACATTTGCAGTGCCACGTTGTGCATGGGGGAGAGACCCTTGCAGAGTCGCATCTACTAAGATATTGTACTGCTGCCCTCTTCCCCAGTGCCAGCACACAAACAGGCTGCCCAGAGCAATGCACAAACCTTGCACCATAGTGCAAAGATGTGTGTCTGATGTCTGGCATAGGCTTTGAACTGCAAGTGTACTGTACCAGTACAAAATAATATGATTAGACTCATTGTTCATGTTCATGCGTTGTATGTGGGCAGCCCACCTACAACATGTAAAAAGTTCAGAGAAATTAAAACATTTTTCCATGTTAACTCCTGCCTCAAGGAGGCGGTATATTTTGGTGCAAAGATCTGTCTACCATTGTTAGTGGTAGATAGGCTTTAATTTAAAAGCCATAGGTATTAGCTTTGGACAACCCATGTACAACCACTAATGGGACGCCCCCGTGACGCTAAGTAATGGAAAGCACCTCAAAGTACTATTTGTGTTACTGCTATGGCTACTTTTCAGCACCCAAAACAATTATGCTGTAGCATAAATACTGTAATGACTTTGCAACAGTTTGCATCACTTTGAATCTGACCCTAAGATTTTAGAAAAGTATATGGAGCATTGCCAGTGAGAGTGTGCTAAAGAAGGAACTAGCAGTACCTAGTATGTACCAGATTAGAGAAGCAGTAGCCATCAGTTGGAAAAACCGAGGGACACTCAAAGAAGTACCGTTGGCTTACGCATGCTGCAGACTTGCACGCGGATGTGGCCCCGAAGGAAAAACCGAGGGACACTCAAAGAAGTACTGTTGGCTTACGCATGCTGCAGACTTGCACGCAGATGTGGCCCTGATGGAAAAACCGAGGGACACTCAAAGAATTACCGTTGGCTTACGCATGCTGCAGACTTGCACGCAGATGTGGCCCTGAAGGAAAAACCGAGGGACACTCAAAGAAGTACCGTTGGCTTACGCATGCTGCAGACTTGCACGCGGATGTGGCCCTGATATCCAAAGAAGTGCACAATAATAATTCTCTTACGAATCCAAGGAAACATAAGCTGATTCCTGAACCCCATACATCTGACTGTACCATGGAAGTTTGAATATGTGCTGCAATATAGATTTTGTTGTAAGTCGGTAAGAGCTTGGTCCTACGCGAATGAGATTGACTCATTAATTTAGTTGCCAATGACCTCAAAATCTATTGACCTGAAATGATTGCCTTCTTGTGCTCGCTGCATGCATCAAAATCATTCACCCGGGTGGCAAAGATTAATTCCCAGCCACTCATTAAACAAACATTATTATAATGCAGTCATGTAATTGAATATGCTAGGTTTCACCCACCCCCAATGCAAACCATTGCAATGAACAAAAGGACGGCATTTCACTGGGCGCCCTGGGGTTTCTTTTGTTATACAATGATTTCATTTGCCGTCCCAATCAAATTCATAAAAAGTATACTGCGACGGTCCACTATAGGGAATAATTAAAGGAACCAAGATTTCAAGCTAATTACAAAATTCCTTAAGGTCTAGTGATCTTGCGACTATTGTTCTCTGTGTACAAGATTTACTATGCATAAGCATGTGTCCGTGCAAGATGCTAAGTAACAACAAACAACGTAAAGGGAGGCAAACAGCGGCATCAATAGACTTTTGCACGCAGAAAGATTTTCCCCCAAAAGTTGAAGTAAGCGCGGTGTTGAATTGCTTTGCTTGACATACTGCCAAACCCAAACCCTCAATAATTCATGCAAAGTGACCATAATTGGGCTAAAGCGGTACAAAATCTCTAGGATGCCGTGCAAAGCCAGAGGAACTAAAGTCACACAATGCTTCCCGACCTGGCTTTACGTGGAATCCTAAAACCAAATGAAAACCGGTGCAAACAATGTGTAAAAGGAAACTGCATGGTTTCCCCATTTGTAATACTTGTAATTTCTGTGAAATTGCACAAGTAACAATTGGGCTGTTGCTCACAGATTGGTGCATACAAGATACCTCTGGCTCGCCTCTGTCCTGTAGGGCTATGCTAAATCATGAGCTACAGAAATACAATTTTTATCCATTCATACCTAGAGCACATAGGCGTTGGCAGTAAGCAGGAGGAGCCTGGGCAGGTAAAAGCGGTGGGGCGGTGGGGTGGGGTGGGGTGGGGGGGACTTGACAGACGATGACGAGGGGAAATTAATTATGTAATTAATTTTCCCTCTGCGCTGTCTGTCGAGTCACCCCCCACCCCGCCCCCCTGCCCCACTGCCCGACCGCTCTTACCGGCACGGCCCGCTCCTGGAAGTAAGGGTACGAGGGATGTCACAGCACCCACAGAAATAATCATGCTGGAGTTCAGAAGGTGAATGAGCAATAAAGATGCTTTTAAATCTTGTAATTTTCTTGTCACATTTGCTGTGCACGCAGGTCAAAGGTCAGGCTATGTTATCTGACAAATAGCCACTTTCTTGCTTAACATGGAGATTGCTGTTTACTTTTCATTCTCTGACTACAAAGAGGGAGGATTTTTTAAAGTTAAGATTGTGACAATCTTTCTGGAGTATAGGGATCGTGAAAAGAAAGGCTGTAGAATCTCAATTTTTTTCAAACATAACAAAATCTAAATTCTTGTGAATGGACTGTACAAATATAAAAAAAATGGCAGCATTTCAGAAAGCACAAATGAAGCATTTTTCGGTAATTCTGAAGAGTGATGGAACCAAACATTTCTAATAGGATCAAAACAAATAAAGACAAGTTACTTAGTGAGTGCAAAAGATAATTATTCACTGACACCCGATTTCAACGCGTTGTTTGTGCTCTGTACAGTTTTATCACTAAAACGCCATGTCTGTACAGATTGAGTGGCCGTTTCAATGAAAAATGTGATCATGCGCTACCACACCATGCAGGAGTAATATATTTGCCACAATGAGCTCCAAAATGCACACCAGCTGGCTACATACTACCCCCTTACTACTCTCCTACTGTGATGATTGGATTTTTCACAATCCCCATGACTTGGGTGATGAAAAATTGATGGCAGCAGCTCCACTCTACGCTACTGCCAGAGCAGATGATGAGATCCTGGTTGTCAAGATCGGTTTTAACCTAAACAAGCATTGGCATAGCCAATAGGTCTTGCCTTCGAGACCTTATAAGTATTTAGTTATGCAGCATGCCTGCTCCCCCATGATTTTTCATAAAATCATTGATATAGTCAACCCGGTTATAAATCAAATAGTTAATTCTTCATTAAGCACGGGAATAGTACCAGATGAGTGGAAACTGGCTCTGGTAAAACCTCTTAAAAAGAAACAAAACATCGATCCCTCCTTGCTTTCTAATCTCCGGCCCATTTCAATGCTCCCCTTGCTAGGTAAAATTACAGAAAAATGTGTACATAGGGAACTTACTAAATTCATTGAAACTGCTAATATCCTGCACCCACAACAATCAGGTTTTCGCCCAAAGCACTCAACAGAATCAGCCCTTCTGGAAGTCACTGACGCTTTAAAAATGCTGGCAGACAAAGGCAAAAAAGCAGTCCTTATTCTACTCGATCTGTCGGCCGCGTTTGATACCATCTCGCATGACATTCTTCTAAAGAGGCTCGAACGCGGCGGCATCTTAGGGACTGTGCTGGAATGGATTAAGTCATTTCTTACTAGCCGCAGACAAGCGGTGACTCTTGGCACCTTCCTTTCAACGGAGAAAAATATAACAACAGGAGTTCCACAAGGTTCTTCATTGAGCCCACTGTTGTTTAACATTTACATGACCCCGCTCATCTCCCTCATAAGCTCCTTCGGAATTGAAGTAGCATCCTATGCAGACGATACTCAAATGATTGTATCTCTCGATAACAACAATACAGACGCCGAATGGAACTTCAAATGCTGCCTTTCTAAAGTCGTCCAGTGGATGAGGGATAACCACCTTAGACGTAATACCGATAAAACGGAAATCTTCCCCATTGGGAAAGATATAACCTCCCAGCCAGACATGTGGTGGCCAGAGGGAACTACTTCCCCACCAGATATGGTTAAGGTAGCTAAGAATTTAGGGGTACAGTTTGATACTGCACTCTCTTTTCTCCCGCACGCATCAGCAATTGCCGGGACCTGCTTCAGCCTTATCAGATCACTAAAAAAATTCTTTGATCTGATTCCACTCCATGCAAAGAAAACTGTTGCAGTGGCCCGGATTCTCTCGCGCCTAGACTACTGCAATAGCCTCTTTGCAGGAGCCAACAAATCAACAATAAAAAAATTGCAGGTGGTCCAAAACACAGCGGCGCGACTTGTCCTGAGGCTCCCACGTAGAGCTTCAGCATCCGCTGCTCTTAAAGCTTTACACTGGCTTCCGATTCACAAGAGAATCCTTTTCAAAATCCTCCTAATTACATATAGAGCCACGATTAAATCAGGACCTAAGTATCTCTCAGCACGGTTTTCCCCCTATATTACTACTAGGACTCTCAGATCTTCGACAGCTAACCTCCTTAAACCTCCCACCATTAAACGAATAGCAAAAGGTGGAGAAACTGCTGCTGTTCTAGGGACTAACGCCTGGAATGCACTTCCAGTCAAATTAAGACTACAAAAAACAGAAACTCAATTCAGGAAGGCTCTGAAGACATGAATATATAATACCCCGGATGCTTGCTGTCTTACAATGATTTAACATGGCCACAAGCGAGTATGTCTAGGACCCCCTCTCACCTCCAATTCCTCAGCGCCAGGATACTCCTCGCGGAGTGAAAGTTAGCGCTTTATAAATTTCAATTTACATTACATTACATAACAGCACAATATCCTTACTGCAACAACATTAACTGTTGCTTGGCTAAACCCGTATAAGGTCCCAAAGGCGAGACCTATTGGCTATGCCAATGCTTGGTTGTTATTATTATTATTATTACATGAGGCTTGTGATAGACACAAAGCTGTTTCCAGGCTACATCTAAGATTGTAACAGATACAAATGTCATGTGCCCTACTGTGCCAAATATACTCCCTAAGTACAGGTTCCGTGGACGAAAATTTGAATTTCTGTCCAAGTTCTTCTCCCAGAGAACAGACATCGGAGTGGCTGCCGAATTTCAAACAAGTAAATATTGAATTATGACATGAACTGCCGCTGGGAACTTTCTGCTATTGGCCTGAACAAAATTTTTGTATTAATACTGGCTTACAATCGTCGAAATTGCCTGTTATGTAGGAAACAACTTGCTGATTGGATTGCACTAAAATGTGTGTTAATTACACATTAAAAACGAGGTTATTAAATGGTTGTGATGTTAAATGCTCTTAATAGGAAAGTCATTTCGATATGTAAAAATAGCGTTAAGAGGGGTTGAGTACAATTAATTTTAAGCCCTAATAAAGAGGGTTGAGTGGATAGGGGAAGTGATAATCTAAAGTGAGGATTAACACTTGTGTGTGTCTAGTATGCCTAATTTAACTCCTAGGATGTGCCCAGGTATAGTGCTGACACGTTTGCCTTTCTTAAATTGTGCTGAATGAATACATCACGGGGCTATTTGTAAATGTCAGTGTAAGCACAACAAAAAAAGCACTTACAGCAATCAAAAGTGGGGAGCCGCACTTGGCGAGTTTTTAGATGTGTTTTTCCAGTAAAAGTGTTTTGGAAGGACAGATAATGAAAAGTTATCAGTTCAAGCTGGCAGACTACAGCATTAAAAAGTAAATAGCCCGCCCTGTGGTGCTCCTCTGCCCAGTCCAGCTTGCAGCCAGCAGGGATGCCCTTCTAGAGATAGTGTGTGGCATGCGTTCCAGGTGTGCCTGTCCAGCAGGCTGGCATGCCTCTAGTTGTATACCTCGAACCCTGCCTGTCAGTTCCTTCATGGCAGCATGTTTATAGGTGAAGGGTGTGAGAGTGGATGTGCACTTTTAGTTCTGTTTAATATCAGTCTCTGAATTTGCACTTTTAGTTCTGTTTAATACCAGCCTCTGAATAGCCTGCATCTCAGATATATCTTCTTACTCCAAGAAAGTAGCGTGTTGGGTGGCACTGTTTGAAAGAGACCCGGCCCTCACTGCATACACGTTGTAACTCACAGCAGGCCAGGTCACACCTTTTGTAACGTAAGGAGCTCCGCAGAGAGCAAAAACTGCTTCATTCTTAGTATACATTGTCAATTCTGTAAGCATCTACCCCAAAAGTGTTTATCCAAATAATATGTCAGAACATTAAGGCGTCATTGCAGAATATGCAGTTTAAAATATATATTTGCTAAACTTACCATCAGTGGGCCCCAGAGAAGTCAACCACCCTAAAAGTGTTAACCCAAACCTTTCACTTCAGTAAACATAGCCCTGGAGTTGAATATCCGAGCACTATATCATCATTAAAAAAAAGGGTTCTTTGTAAACTATGCAATTTAAGAAGCACCCCTTGCACAACTTACCACCACTGGGCTCACAGATAGGCAGTCACCCCAAAACTGTTAATCGAAACCCTTCACTTCTATAAATGTAGATAGATAGCAAACTGAGCAGTTTAAAAAGCACCTTTTCAAAAATCAGCGCAATCATTAAAAATATATGCAAACATGTCGATTTTACCTTGGAAAGACAACAGTGAAGCAACCGGTGAGGTAGTCGTTCAGTTTTAAAATTAGCAAGACATAAGGCTAGCAAGGGTTATATTTTAGCTTTGACGACTTTAATGATTCAAAATAGCATCATTCACGTTCATATTTAGGGATGCCCGTTGCCTATCACACACCTAGCAAAACTTGAACAGAAGGGCATTTATATAACACACACCCACAAAGTGTACTTCCGCATTGAAAGAGAGGATGTCTTGCGCCATCGGCTCGTTCCACGGGTAAAAGGTTCGCTTGGTCCTTTTATAAACCCCTTCAGACACAGGCCTATTCCACTGAACCGCACACTGAGCAGTCATTACAGAGTCCCTGCTATTCTAAAACAAGCGAGTGGTGCGCGCGCGCACAGGGAGAGCGAGAGGAAAGCCAGATGGCGCCTCTGCACTGCGAAAGTGAAAGTGATCTTGATCGCGATGCACTTAATGACCCGTGAAAGACAGATGGCGGCTGCGTGCGTGCACGCTCGCGTGAACGCAAACGCTAGGGCAGCCAAAGCATGGGGTAGCACTTTTTAAACCCACCTACTAAATTCCTTGCAGAGCAACGGATGCGCTGGCTCAGGCAAGACCTAAAAAACGTGAGAATAAATGCCTATTGCTTAGGGCTCCCGGTTTTATGATGTTTATTTTTTTTATCATTTCCGTCTGTATTTATCCATATTTATTTTTTGGCTATCTTATTGGTATTTATCCATATTTATTTTGCGTCTTGAGGATAAACAGTCTTAAATGGTATATATCCACATTTATTTAACTGATAAACATGCACTCATACTTCGATGCCTATCGAGTTTTAGCAAATTAAACAGCCATATATAACAAAAAACTACACCCACATGTAAATATAGCATTATATACAAATATACATTAACTAATGCCTGCATTTAAGGAAATCTCATCCTGTTTTTTAACTTGACATGCTTTCTGTCTACTCAGCTGTTGGCCTGGAATTCATGAAGGACAGCATGGAAAGTCACTCATAAGGATCCCAATTTTCTGTATTCATCCGCTTTTAAATATAAATACAGACATAAAACATATTGTTTTCTGTCTGTATTTATCTGTAAAAAGTATAAGTGGAAAACTGGTGAGCCTTATTTATGACGGTTGTAATTAATGAAACTATACAGATTACCTTTCTTATGCTTGATCCTTGAGTAAGTAAAGTTTACAACTTGTCATGTTTATGAAGCAGTTTTGTGAGGGTATTCAAGCATTCCATAGAGATTTTACCAAATGACCAAAGTTCTTTATAAATCTGTGCATACTGATTCTAAAGTTCTCTGAGGTATCATCTTAGAGCTATGGTACGAGTGCTGCAGGCTTCACACACACACACACACCATAAACCATGTTGTGCATGAAGCCTGGTACGACAATGACGCAAGTAGATGTACCAAATGTAACATATTTGTCGTGCTATAGGTTGGCTACAAATTTGGGGCTAGATGGTCCATAGACGCATTTACTCCCTGTACGGAATAACGTGGCAATATAATTTGGTTCCAAATATTAATAAAAATAATTACTAATATGACTTCAGTTGATGATTATTGGGGACTTATTTCCAGTTGTGTGATTTTTGTGGTTTAACTATTCTTTGTGGTTCCTTTCCCTGCCCCAGTAGAATCTTCACCATTAAACAAGCTACTACAGTTATCAGAGTTTCATATCTACACACCAATGCCCTGAGGGTGCAACAATATACTTGGTATTGATGAGGCCCACCAGCACTCACTTTTGGAAAGTGGTGTTTATTTTTCATTCTCAGGCTTTAACCCAGAGCGACAGAGAGAAAGGTGGAAAAGAAAAAGATGGAAAAAAGTGGGAATGAAAGAGATACAGCAAGTGAGATTAAGGGACAGGGAGTGTATGATAGTGAATTAAAGAGGCATGAGGTGGTATCAAAATAAGACAGCCTCAATATTTGGCAGCCCCAACTTAGGGAGATGCTGATGGAGGCCTTCTGAGAAAAAACTTTGGGCTCAAGCACTTATCTTTTTTTTAAACAGCTTAAGCACTGTTGATACTCCCCACAAAGCAAAAGTTGACGGGGACAGTGACCTGGGACTCATAATGAACAAGCGCACTGCTGCTGCCAACAGACTAAAGAAATAGCTTTAAATAGACCACTCATGTAAAATCCTTATGCAGAGCCATCTACACCGAAGTAAGTTTGGAGCAGTTTTTTTTATTCATTCAAAAGTTCACAAATCCAGTGTTGTGAAGAAGATGTTGAGTTTTTCCATCTGCTGTGGGAATGCCATAAAGTTCAACATTTCTGGGACAAGGTATTAGCACGCTATCCATAACAATACATGAATAACTAAACACGGCCCCACGTTGGCTCTGCTGGAATACACGAGGCATTGTACAGGAACTGATATAACGTGTGCAGCTATGATCTGTCTTATTATAAAGCGAGGGTTTGCGTGACGTCGTTCAGAAGACCATGCAAAGTCAAGCAGATTGGGGAATCGGATCTGACATACTGTGAAAAACATAACTAAAGCTTTCAAATTGTATTCCCCTGAAATAAAAACACCTCAAGATATTTTGAGTCCACTGCTTAGTTATCTATAGTCCTGAGACTCTGTTGAATGATGCATAACATTTGGTTGTTGTTGGTGACCTTTTTGCCCAAAACCTCAACTGAGTTACTCAGCACTAAGACTGGATCTATGGAATAGAGATGTAACCCAATGAGGTTAATTTATTTTCATAGTTAGCTGCCAGGCTCATGAATAACATACTTTGCATTGTATACTACTTTGATCTATGTGACGGTTTTAGTAATAATGTATAGGCACAATCAATCAGGGAATTGTAAGCGAGCTACTCACTGTGAGGGTCTCAAGGCGCTTGATTGTTTGATATTGCTTGCATAATCATGAATTAATCGTACCTTATGTATGATGACTCTTAGTACTTGTTTCACAATGATAAAAAACAATGGTAAAATATATATTTTGACTTCTAGTGGGAGCTAATGCAGCTCTCAAGACCGTACTGGTGTGGTAACATTTTCTGGTCCCTTACACTAATGTGGTTACAGTGTGTAGGTGATACTACAGATTTTGACAATCCATCTAAAGTTGTGAAACTATAGATAGAGCAGGAAATTAATAGAGCGTGATCAACCAGGCAGTCTTAATAGATGTAAGAAAATGCTTTAGGTTTGTTGCGATAACACAGAAACTCAATCCACCGTTGCCTGTGGTTGATCCCTCCAATCATCAAAGAGAAAGGTAAATCCTGAAGCATAGAGACCCTACTTGTTCAGCAAGAGAGGGATTTTAATCATCAGTTTCCAGTTCTAATAACCAGTCATTGAAGAATGTAGATTTGTAATATCAATTAGGCAGAATTTTTAGGATTATTTATGACAAAGTCAACTGACATCCAGTTTTGAACTTTAGCATGCATGTCTCAAGCATGCTGATATCTTGTAGGAGGAAATCTCCATGTAGATTTGAGCTTCATCTGCTTATTGATGGACTGTGATGATATCTTCTGATCTTCTGCTGCTCATAAGGAGCCACAGAAGCCTCAGCTTCAACACATCAACACTGAGCAGCATAAGAGCAAGAATGTACCCTTGGAGGAATTGACAAGTGATCTGGTTGTGCTGTAGGAGAATTGACATCGATGTCAAATTGTTTATTCCAATACATTGCTCTCCGATACACGAAAAACAGCTGGATGGAATTACACCGCATCTGGCAGAAAGTTAGAACATTACTCAGAAAGTGTGCTGATTATTTTTTGGGTGTAAATCTGTTCAGTAACTTTTGAGAAGTTTGCATTTAAAAGTTAGTGATATTTGCACCGTTAGTTCTGCAGGACTTCTGTGGTTCTGAAAATTAAAAAAAATCTCGAATCCCTTAGACTGATAGATCCCTTTCTTCCATCGACCAATGGAGTACCTCTCTACCCGTGAGCATACTGCAATACCTCACAATCTGATGGATGAGCTGTAAAATCTCAGCAAAATGTTTAGGCAGCCATTGCAGGACTCATGGACTCTGTTCCCCTGTCCTTAGGAAGTTTAAGACAAAATGGGCATAAGTAGCAGGGTAGGGACCCCCTGACCCTCAGGCACTTGGAGGGACTTAGGTGAGGAAGGAAGAAGGATCCCCATCCCCGAAGAGAATAAACAAAACTATTGAGTGCCGCAGTTACTATAGGCATCTCACTGGACCTGCTGTGCAAGCAATCACCCCACGGTACTACGATACGGTGTAAGCCTTCCCAGGAAGGTTGCGCTGTAATCGTTACCATGGGGTGAAAACCTGCTTGGTTGAGGAGTACCATGGTACCTAAAAATGAAAAAATGTTTACAAAAAATGAAGGGAGAAAACAATTTAGGATAAGCGCACATGGCAGAATGATGTGCCTAGCAGGGGTTGGCCACATGCCGAATATATTCTGCAGGGCCAGGACCTGCAGCCAACCTCCACTGTGCACCGCCAAAGGCCATGTCTGGTTTGGCTGAATGCAAAGGGTTTGCCAATGGTCCAATTTAGAATATGATCAAAAAAGCCCTGAACTTTTATAAATAAAGACAAAAGTTAAAGTGACGTTATTGGTTTAAGACTTTAACTCATAATAGGCGCACCTGATGTGGGTTGTAGAGGTATACTTTAAAGTAGTTTGTGGCATAAAGCCAAAGCTTGTTGCAAAAAATCTGTGACTAAGCCCAAAGCTTTTGTTGCCAATAGATTATGCACCAGTAGATATCTGGGAATGTCAGGGTGTCAAAGAGTTGTAATACAATGATATAGACAAATTCTATCTAATGAACACATTTATAAGGTGTGGACGTTTAATTTCAGAACTTTGCTGAAAATGTTAAGGCATTACAGATTGTTGTATAAAGTAGAACAAAGGGGTATTCCACTTAGAGGTAATTTATCTCACACTTGGGTTGTAAGCATGGCTCTCAGGTTGTAGGTCTTTGTGCCCATCGCAAAAATATGTGTAGTGTATTTTACCAAACTACAGATGTTTGTCCCTAGGGCCTCCCAGAAAGTATTTTATCAGTCACAAATGCATACCTCTCAACCTCTTGACTTGATGTTGTGGGTCATGTGAAGTCTTTAAGAGGGTAATCCTATTAATGTGAGTACAAATCCTTATTTGGAGGGTCATTCAAGGTTTGAAAAGAGGGTGGCCCCATTAAAGTCTATAAGGCATTTTGTTTATTAGGTGGGTGTATAGCAGTAAATAGAGGATAATAACCATTAAATGTGGGTGACAGCAGATATGCTATATGCCTAGCATGCGGTCAAGGGGGATGTCCATTATCATGTGGTTGGTTTTAGAATATTGGCCACTGTTGTACTGTGTTGAATTCCTTGAAGTGCACAAACCCTCTAAGAAGCTGTCACAATAACTAGATGAGGTTATCAGTGATGCCATCAAGGATGTCATTTGAGATGTCATCAGTGATGTCATCAGTGTCATGAGTGATGTAATATATGAATTTATAAGCAGTGCATGGGTGATGTAATATATGAATTCATAAGCACTGCATGGGGGAAGCAAGTTATACTTAGCTCTGTAAACGATTACTTTGGAATTAAAGGGTTGTTTTCCTCTTTAAATGTTAGTTTTTCTCTTTTTTGAACACCTAACTATAACATCACTTTAACCTTTGCTTTTTTCACTGAATTCCTTGGGGTCTTTTAACATAAGCTGAGATTTTTGTTATTATACCTAACTATGAAGTCACCTTAACCTAAGTTGTTTAGTGATTTGTTTTTGCTTGATGATATTGAGCCAACACCCTCGCTTTTCATGGACTCAGGCCAGGAGCTGCATCCAACCTCCCAGTGGGCCGCCAGCCCCCTGCTGAGCATGGCCTTTGGCTTGCATAGTGGGAGTATGCCAAAGGTCATGACTTCGGGCAAGGCTCTGTGGGCAACATGTAACAGGCACCTCCGGCCAGACCTTGCAGCCAACTGCATCACAGTTTGCGAATCTCTTCCTTGCCCTTGGCTGAGTTGCACCCAACACCCAACCCATGTCTGGCCAGTCCCTGCTGTCCACAACCTTTTGCTGTGTGAACAAGGGTTGCCCACATGGCCTAGTCTCAAACCAGGCACCGCTCCAAACACACGATGGGCACCTAATTCCCTGCTTTGCATGGCCGAAGGGCTCCTGGACCAGCCACATATAGGCACCTACCCCCAGTAGATGCTCAACCCCCACATGGAGGCCCAACCCACATTTCCTCTTCTTTTAAAAAGAACTTTTTTGGGGGGTCCTGCAGTACGCTTACAGTGCCTGCCATGCAAGCACCACACCCATTGTACTGTGACACCATGCAAGCTTCCTCATTACTGCAGTAACGTGGGGTGAAGCTTGTGGAGCACTGCAGTACCTCACGGGAGTACCGCACTGGGTCCCACTGGGAGCACCAAAGGACCCACTACCCAAATATATATTTTTTATTTTGGTCTCTGGGGTCCCCTTTCGGTCCTCCTCACAGGTGCCTGGGGGTCAGAGTGTCACTACCCTACCCCCTTCTACCCAAATTTTAAAACTTTTTCAGTACACAGCCACCGAATGCCTGAGCAACGTAAATGCAGTTGCAACAATTTGTTCAGAGTTGCAGCCAGCCAATCAGTTCATTAGGTACCACAGGACCAGTACCGGTCCTTCTGTACAAATGTAACCAATGGGAGAAAAGCTCTCTTGGCCAATGAGAAGAAACTGTTTTATATTTTTGGTACAGCGGTATTTCTCCTGGGCCAACTGTACAGATGTACATAACTTGTTCACCCCTTCAAGCCCAAACCAAGAACCTCTTTAAATGCTAATTTCTTGAAAAACTGCTGAACGGATTTACACTAATTAAAAATTAGCACGTTTTCTGAGTAAAGTTCTGACTTTTCCCAAATTTATTGTTAATCGGAGAGCAAACTTTCCTGTGAGAACTAACATGGGAAATCAGCAAATGAGGACCACACTTTTTTCTTGGGCCCTGCTTGCAGGATTAGTGCAAACATTTCCAGAAAGGAGCTGAGGTGGATGACATGTTTTTTTGTGCAGTTTTGTAATGATTCATCAAACAGTGCCAAAGTCGTTACCGAAAAGTAATTCCTGTTGAAACTCTGACCTAGAATGTTGCGTGTCAAACAAGGTGAATTGGTATTCTAAACTCAAAAGGAACAGATGTAGGTACCAAGGGCCGGACTGGGAACCAAAACCGGCCCTGGCAAAGTGCTTGCCCTCCCCACCCCGAGCTCTTTGCCAGGGCTGATTTTCGGACGATTTTGTTGCTGCAAAAACGGCCCTGTAACAAAAACGGCCCCCAGGAGCCCAAAACCGGCCCCCACCCGTGCGGCCCACTCGGGGAATGCCCAGTGCCCGCTATGGCCAGTCCGGCCCTGTAGGTACCTGAGCAGGATCTGTGAGCCATGGAAAGAACAGAGTGGCATCTGTTTTCTGGCTCTTACACCTACTATTTTAGAGATAAAGTTAAAATGTATGTACCATGATGTTTCACATGGCTCGTTAGACACTTTTGACTTTATGAGAATGGAGGCTGTGCTTTCATCTTCCCTGTCTGAGCAGGGGATAGCTTGCCCTGCTCTTGTGGACATTAGTTTCCATGGCTCTTCATGTGACCCATACACCAAAAGCCAAAATTCACCCAAAGCTTTGGCAGTGACACATTTTTCTGTGTGTTGCTATGTCAAGTACCACATTCGTTTTTTTGCACTACCAAGTTGTGGGATATACGTGACACTTGAAAACTTTACACATCTGCGCTATAGCAATTATACTGCACCGTTTAATGCGTGTTAAGTTTCATTTGTTAGATCTGCAAATACCCCGAGAGCTCAAATTTTAGGAGGATTCATGGTTAAGGGGGCAGTCGTGCTAGATCAATAGCGGGAGACCATATTTTTGCATTTTTTTCAGATTTCAAGAGAGAATGTGTGAAATTTTTCTAACGCCTCAGTGACCAAAATTGCCATTTTTATAGACTTTTCCTCCTACTCAGAAGCTTCTGTTTCGACCAATTTAGGGCAGGAAAATGACTCTAAACACACTTGTTTTCTAACGCCATAAGTTGCTTGCCGACAGTCACCACTACTACCGAGGGGGGGCCCCTGAAAACAGATGACCGGCAGGTCGGACAGGGGAAGGAACCACAACCAGCGCGGGAGAACCTCGCACCTCCGTTCATTTCCAACTTTTATAACAAGAAGACACACGAATAACTATTAACTACTTGATGCCCATCTTGTATCTTGCAATACGAATGTGAACCAATTTGAAAAACAATCACAAACTATGAATTTCTCTTGAATGTGGAGAGTGTATGAGTATGGTTGTATTTGTGTCTGTTAGTTTGTATTGAGTGTGTGAATGTGGGACCCTGTATATATTTATGTATTTTGAAATGTTAAGCTATCATGTGTTATTTTTATGAAACTTTGATAAAATATTTGAAATAATAAAAAATACTTATATTTTCTCTATCCCTTTTCGTTAATTTGTTTGGGGGAATTTTTCTGTTTGCATAGCGATGTCCTAAAGCGTCAGTGACTTTATGAAGCACCCCTTTATCAGTTTTTTCCGGCAGCTTGGGTCTTCTTAGACTGTTTTTCTGATTGCCAACAGTCAGCCTTCTTTACATGATTACCCCCTGTGTCTGGTCCCCCTTTCATATTCAGTAGCACTAAAGAAGGATACGGGGGCACGGTCCTGTCCTAAAATGGGGTCAATGCGTTGAAGTAATACCTTGCAGAATGGATTAATTCTCCAACATTCCCCCCATATGTGCAAATATGTTTTTTTCTGTGCCCCCCCCACCACCAACCCCCCCCCCTCATTATTTTCAGGCTATGTTGTACTTTTTAATCAGCTTTTGTTGTTTCTAATACAATTTCAAATTGTGATTGATAGTGTTGTAAAGGTATGTGATGTGTGTTGAAATTCTGATGAGCCGATCGATAAACAACCAAAGACGTTAATTACCTACAACTTATATTGATCAAATTCAGTTTCGCGCGTGCCTGATCTTCAGTGAGTAAAACCACAAATTTAAATGTCTGTTTTTTATTGAAGCAATAATGGTGCAGCGCTTTATTCTTTTCTTTAGATGCACATGTGCTATTGTATTTAAGATCCAGACGTTTCCTGAAAAATGTAATTATAAAAGCAAAGTATACATATTTATTGAGTGCTCAAACCAATGGTTAAACATGGATATTGTATCATATTTTTAAGATGGAATGTGTGTATTCTGCAAATCGTATTTTTTTCCATTGTTCGAGCTGGTGGGGAATGTGAACTTCAGTCACATGTTATAATTTATGATAATAGGTAGCAGTGGCTCATGGGAATGAATAGTACTTTCAGAATAAAGATGATTCTGACACCACTGGCATGGGAATCAGCGTTCCTTTGTATTTTTCACTTTCTTGCAGCCCAGCTAATTTTATTTTAGCATGTCTGCTGTAAAGAGACACACAAAGTGTTGTAAATATCGCAAAAAACACCGTAGGACTAAAAAGACAACACTATAGCGGTATGCATGTGATGCTAGAAGCAGGAAAACTCAATATTGAATAGAGGTTAAAAAAAAGGCCTGGCAGGCAGTTTGGAAGTATTGTCAGTGCTTCCTCTTCGCACTTGTCTGATGTTATGTCTTACCTTATTAAGGTGGTGTTGAAACATTGATGAGAACGGTGCATTTTAATAGGAGCTAAAGACTTACTGAAAGGGCATTTTATTAGCTGCCACATGCAGTCTCGAGAACATATTAACATTTCAATGCCCTTGTTGTTCAATTTGAATACACAGGGAAATGAAAAAAACTCTCTCGGTAGCAAGAAATCGATGGTTTCTTGTGAGTTTAAATGCACAGGCATGCTCCTACATAAATGCTGTTGATGGGGGATTTGGATAATTGGATAATTTTTCAGGTCATTTTTGGTCTCATTTTGTAAAGTCACTATATTGACAGCAGTATTACGCGCTTCTAGACACTGGTTCCATTGTGTAAAGTTTTAAAAATGATAAAAACTATTATTGATGTATTTGATAATAACCCATGACATGTACAATGTTATAATTGACGTATAAATGTATATATGTATGAATGTGGTGTTTATATTGTAATTTTATTGTAATTGCATTTATATAGTGCTTACTACCCCTGACGAGGCGTCAAAGCGCTTTTTCGGCAAGTAGCACCCTACTCCGGAACCCATAAAGGATAAGTGGTGAATTAGTATAGTGAAAATGTGAATGTAATTTGAGTGGTGGAGGATATGTAAGTCAGTTAATTGGATTGAGAAGGATAGAAGAGGGAAAAAGGTTTGCATTTATATAGCGCCTGCTACCCTTGAGGGGTGTTGAAGCGCTTTTTTGGTGAGTAGCACGCTACTTCGAAACCCAGAAAGGATTAGTGGTGAATTAGTATAGGGAAAATATGTAAGACATTTGAATGGAGCAAACCTAGCCAAAAGGCAGCAGTGAACTGATCGGGGCCAAAGGCAAGCATACAGTCCACGACTCACGTAATAAGAGAAGTAGCTGGGTTGCGTGTGAAAAGGTGTATTGTTAGCACATTATGATTTTGTTTTCTTGAAAGAGGTGAGTTTTCAACATTTTCCTAAATTGTTGCAGCACTTGGGTGGTTTTGATGGATACAGGGATGTTCCAGATGCAAGGTGCCTAGATGGAAAACATCTGCTGCTTTGTTTTTTCTTTGTTACCCTTCTCTTTTTTTGTAGTCTAATGGTGTTCTGGCTGTGTTGAGAACAGCCAAAGATGGTGAGTTTGTCTGCAAGGTGAGCCGAGGTACCAGTCATATGGCTTTGTAAATGATGCAGCAGGTTTTAAAGATGATGCTGGCTGGCGGGTGAGCCAATGGGGTTCCATCAGGATCGGCGTGATGTGATCATATATCTTCAGTCGCAGCATGACAAGTGCAGCGGCATGTAGGGTGCCCTTCAGGGGTCCCAGGGTGGAGTCTGGGAAGCCATGGCACACAGAGTTATCACCATCCAGATGCAGATGAATGAGGGTTTGAACAACAGTTCTGAAGACTGTTTTATTATGAGCTTTCACCTGTGTTAGAAGAGACAGCTGGTACCAGGCCATCTTTGTGTTTTTAGGAATATGTTTCTGGAGTGTGAGGTTGGCGTCCACAACTGACTTGACATTCTGAGAAAGTTGGAAATGTAAAAAAAACAATGCAAGGTGCAATAAGAGGACACTTTTCATTGAGGGGATCGTTGCAATTGTTAAAATTCAATCCTTCTCAAAATTAATTGTGACCTTAGTCTAGATGTAGAGCGTATCCAATAAAGAGGTGCCAGTGATAGGACCAGCTCTGATGAACCTAATTTGCCTAAATGAATGTTACCACAAATATCACAACCCGGAGGAATGGCTTCCTTTTGCATAACTTTTTCCATGTTGCAATATTACTTGTACAATCCTTTCTTTTAAATTTGTTTGGGATATCCCCAAACCTTTCTCTCTTTTTCATCTCTTCCTTCTCCTTTTTCATGGCATCTACATTTTCTACTCCTTATGTCTGTGTTCTGCATGTGCTCCTCCTCTTCTGTGTTTTAGTTCCTTCTGAGTGCTGATTTAGATTAATACCTTCTTTTAAAATCACCATAGTGTCATTAGATTAAACTACTTTAATACAGATACACTAAACAATATTAAAAAGAAAGTGGAAGTACCATTTGGTAAACCAGCAGAGGTAAACTGATTAGCCTTAACAGTCTCTTCTTGGACTTATATAGCTAATTGTTAGATGTTTTTTTGGGACCAGGAACAGAAACCTTCGTGGGATCCCTCACTGATTTGTAATCCACAGTACAGTGGTTCATTTGTAAAGCAATAAGTGCCAGGACCCTCGTCAGGAGGACATGGCAACTTACACCATCCATTGCCCCTGCCAGCGCTGCTAATTGCAGTACCAACACAACTACTAACCATCACACTCCTACAAGTGTGAGAATTCATGCTATTCAAGGTGCCCAAAGCTATAGGAACGGCTTGTGTCGCACGTATTAGTGATTGTTAATGTGTATAACGTTAATAAACAGCTCTTGTTGCGCTCATACCCAAATTTGGCAGACTGTGCCCCCTTGTGGCAGACTGTCACAAGAGCAGGTGCTATTTAGTGCTAGTGAGGAGCACCGGAAACCACTGGCTCAAATTAGGCACAGAGCACCTTGTAATTATATAAAAATGTTCAATGGGGAAAGGCAAAACAAGCCTCTTGTGACGCCCTGCCCGCTTCTATGCCACATTCTTTAATATGGCCTCACACAAATCCAGCACAAGGCACGGTAAGCTATCGGTTTTATTCCTTTGAATGGTTTGAACGGGTTGAATTAAATTAATATTTCACTGTAATAGTTTCTTGAATATTTCAATTACATTTATTTGGCTATGGATGTATGTTGTCTCTTTCCTTTTCCAAAATGTACAAAAAATTACAGTGCTGTAAGATTTAATAAGAGACATTGTTTTCCAAGCTTATCCACATATTCATAAATCTGAAAGATCGTAGATGTTGCTGTGGGTGAGATCTATTATTAGAAATAATTAAAATAGTATAATTCTAAAGTGCAAAAGTGTCCGTATCTTATATGGTGGACTTTGCACTTGACCAATTACCAATCATGTATTTTGGATATGGTTGTTGACATATGGATTTCTGACTTTTAATCAACAGCTGTGTGGAACAAATGGGGGACTTTACAGGGACTACAGGTCCCATTAACCATTTCACCAGAATCCAGCTGTGCTGCAGGAGGGAGGAGGAGCCTTCTACATTCGCTATATTCACTGAGTGGGTTAAACACAGGGCTTTACGAGGACTGCAGGTCCCAGGAACCATTTCACCAGGATCCTGTCTTGCAGCTGGAGGGGGCGGAGCCACCTACATGCACTATAAAGCGCTGCCCCTGACCCCGCTGCATGGGACAAATGGAGGACTTTGAAGGGACTGCAGGTCCCAGGAACCATTTCACCAAGATCCAGTCTTTCTGCAGGAGCGAGCGGAGCCATTTACATTTGCTATAAAGAGCTGCCCCTGACCCCACTGTGTGGGACAAACGGATGACTTTACAGGAACTGCAGGTCCCAGGAACCATTTCACCAGGATGCAGTCTTGCTGCAGGATTGGGGCGAGCCATCTATAAGCAATGTAAATCACTGCCCTTGACCCCGCTGTGTGGGACAAAAACAGGCCTTTGCAGGGTCCCAGGAACCATTTCACCAGGATCCAGCTGTGCTGCAGGAGGGAGGAGGAGCCATCTACACTTGCTATAAAGCACTGCCCCTGACCCCACTGAGTGGGTCACACAGAGGGCTTTTCAAGGACTGCAGATCCCAGGAACCATTTCACCAGGATCCAGTCTAGCTGCTTGAGGGGGCAGGGCCATCTAAATTCGCTATAAAGTGCTGCCCCTAAACCTGCTGTCTGGGGCAAATGGAGGACTTTGCAGGGACTGCAGGTCCCAAAAACCATTTCACCAGGATCCAGACTTGCTGCAGGAGGGGGCAGTGCCATCTATATTCTCTATAAAGCGTTGCCCCTGACCCAGAACCTGAGGACTTTACCGGGACTGCAGGTCCCAGGAACCATTTCACCAGGATCCAGACTTGCTGCAGGAGGGGGCAGAGCCATCTATATTCTCTATAAAGCATTGTCCCTGACCCCACTGCGTGGGAGAACCTGAGGACTTTACAGGGGCTTCAGGTCCCAGGAACCGTTTCACCAGGATCCAGACTTGCTGCAGGAGGGGAAGGAGCCATTTACACACGCTGTAAATAGCTGCCCCTGACCCCGCTGTGCGGTCTGCCACAGGGCAAAGCCCAGGCCAAGGGCAGACCCATCTTAGCCCGTCAACACCCAATCGCGGCCAGGCTAGCTCCCCCTTCTTGGCTTCACCTTCTACAACAGGACTGGTGTCTGTAGCCTCGTTATCAAGCATGTGCAAATGAAAGAAGGTTTCCCCTGAGCCCAATCCTTCAACCACTGACATCTTTCTTGCCAGAGTTGGTGGTGCTATTCTAAGGAGATCGCTATGGTATAAAGTAATCTCTCTTTGGACTCAGACATTCCATCATACATTGCTCAGCTGGATTCTGTAAGCAGTGCTAACATATTGGTTCTAGGGAAGATTTCTCTTTATGATGTTACTGAACTGCACGCTCTGTCTCCTCTAGCAAGATTTTTGGATTTTTCCTCTGGTCAACCCCTAAGTTCTGTACTAAATGCAAAAAGAAAGCTGCCCGAGTGCGGCTCCTACAAGGAGATGCAATGTGCCTCCGGTGGGTCTTGAGGGTGATTGCTTCCCTGACTTTTTAAGCATGGTGGATACACCTAACAACTGGACTTCTTTTTTGACAAATGACATTCAGTAATGTCTTCTATTTTGGAGCCTGTTTTAGCCCGATTGAAGGCCTTGTTATAGACAACTTGTTTAATATTATTTAAACTGAAAGGCCTTTCTATCCATAGGATGGAGCCTCCCCTTTTAAGAGGTTCTGCCCCAGCAACAAGAGCCGGTCCTGAGCCTTCTTACCTTTCCGAGCCCAGCAATGTGCCTATGTCTGTTCATTCAGTTGCCCTCCAGACAGCTCATATCCCTCTATGATCTCTTCAAACCCTACCGGTACCTTTGCATTCCCAGGAACCCTTCCCATATTAGTGTGTGTAATATTCCAATGCTTTCTAGGAGGCCAATAGAAATTCAGACCTGCTATTGTGATACTCACAGGGCTATTACCAAGGCCTATTATTATTCTTGTCACCCTTGCTTTGATTTACCACCTGAAGCTTGTCCCTATGTAGTGGTCCTGGCTAACTTTGCTGGTGCCAGGAATTCCGGAATCTTTCATACTACCTAAAATTAAGGTTTGCCACTGGCTGAAATGGAACACCTACTTTAACATAGCCTTAATTGATAGAACTTCTTTGCTAGGAGTGTGCCCTGGACTTGCGATCTGCCCAAGAGATTCAAGGGGACTGTGTTGTGATTGCTTGCAAATTGCCTGCTTTCGCTAGTAGCTTGTTATAACAGCCCCCCCCCCCAAGGACCTATGGTATCGATACCATTAAGATTTTGCCTTTAGGCTTTTTCTATAGCTATTTACATTTGCCTGTATGACAGCCAAGTGCTTGTTACACAGCTACCCCTGAAGATCCTACCATGATTTATCTTCCTATTCATAATCGGTTCCAGGTTTTAGCCAACTCGTCCTCAATCGAGTGACTAAACAATGCTGAGGTCTCCTTAGATCTCAGGCCACTGGCGTTTCCGCCTACTCCTTCTTTAGTCTTGTGCAGTATGTCTTTAGCTGAAGTGGGTATCCCAATGAATGCCTAGGTCAAAATGTTAAAAATGAATAGCTGTAATATCTTTTGAATTGCTCCCAATATTGGGGACGAGCATTTTATTGAATTTATTAATCGTTATGACATAATTTTGCTACAGGAAATGTGGACTAGGAATGCGATCAGCTTAGATGGTTTTCCCTTCTTTTCCAAATTGGCCTCCCCATCTTCTTCTGGCTGAGGCAGTGGTGCTCTATCGGCTCTTTTTAAGGTTTCCTTGGTACCTATTCCTTCCCCTTTTTATGGGATGCACATTTTCTGGGTATTTTTTTCAGGCATTTGTATGCATTTTTGATTCATTTCTATACTATGGCACTGGGCTGGGTCACCTCTAGGCAACCTGGATTTGCTACACCATGTTTTGATTGTTCTCAGATCTTGTTATAATCCATTAAAATGTCATTTCAGTGTTATCCTGGTGGGCGATATTAATGCTTAAATAGGCACAGGTGATACCTTTATTGATGTGTCCCCTAATTGTTCAGGATTTCCACTTCCTTCATGGATACTAGTTCCCTATTTCAGCTTCTCTTTGATTTTGATCTATGCAACTTTCTGGATATTACAGGTGCCTGTGATAACCAAATTGCTATCTGTACAGGACATGGCAAAGACACTGTTATTGTTTATATTTTTGTATCTAGAAGGCTGAATAATTTAGTTAAGGAGGGTGATATTGGGGTTAGTACCTTTAGTGACCATAACCCAGTTATTTGTTTTTTGGGATATTCCTAGTTGAGCTCTTTCTCTAAATGCCAATTATCCCCATCAAGTAAAATCTTGGGATTCATGGCTAAGGTTATGCTGGAAGGAGGCCCATATTCCTTCCCTTTTTGTTTACCTTGTGAGTTCTTATCCTAACTTGGTTGATGCCTGCTTGTATGTTGGTCACCAATCTAGCAAACTTACTATTAATGCATTTGTTGACTTTGGATGACGCACTAGTGACCTTTAGCATTCACTGATGTGTAAAGCCAGGGATTTCCATCCTAGCTGGTTGGATAGAACTTGTAGGCTAGCTAATAAGGCACTATGTAATACATTGAATTCTTATCGTAGGAATAAGAAACTTTTTGTTAGCTGTAGGCTGGCATATAAAAAAGCCCTCACTTCTACCAGGAAATTCGAGATTCTACTTGGGAAGACCTGGTTTCTTCTTTGGATAACTGTGACCTTAGGATCTTTTGCTAAATTGTTAACAAGGATCGTTCTTATAGAATCAGTCAACCATCCCTAGCCTCTAACATCACTGAGGTCAATTGGTTCCGGCATTTTTGTGTTATTTATGTGTTTACTTCTGCCTCAAATAATGTCTTAATTCCTGGAGTTCAGTTACCCTTTGGCTATGCAATTGAAGCTAGATGAGATTGCCCTTGCTATTTCTGGGAGCCGTAGTGGTAAAGCTCGGGCCGTGATGGGTCCCACTTGACCTTTATAAGTCTAATGTGGACTTTTGTGCCCCCTTCATTACCAACGTGCTAAATGTACCATGTACTTCTAAAATTCCATCTTCTTGGCACTCTGCCTTAATAGTATCTATATTTAAGAAGTGTGATAGGCAGAATCCATCTTGCTGTACACCAATATAACTCCTTGATTCAATTGTGAAAGTACTTGGCCATGCAGTGCTTTCCAGAATTCAAACCTGGTGTGATGCGGCTAACATTCTGTCAGAAGTCCAATATGGCTTCAGACCTGGTTTAGGGACTAACAAACAGTGCCTTATCTGCATCTGCCCAGAGGTTGGTGAAGTCTTTTCAGTCCCTGAGACTTCAGAACAGGAGGCAAGCTCTATTTCAGGCTCTTGGAGAACTCTTTTGGACCAAGAAGACTGCCAAGAAGAAGAGCATGAGAAGCTGTGAGGAGGAACTACCACTTTGCTGTGTTGGCCTGTAGTGGCTGCTTCTGTCTTGGGCAGTGAAAGGACTGGACTGAACTTTCTGCAACTTCTTTATTGAGTATCTCCATTGGCTTGAAATAGAGCTTGCCTCCTGTTCTGAAGTCCCAGGGACTGCAAAGACTTCACCAACCTATGGGTACCGCTTCTGGAACCGCTGATTCAGCTGCCACAGAGAAGAGAAATGCAACCGACTCCGTCACTGGCTGTGTGTTCTGACAGCTCCACAGACTGCACCATCCGCAACTTGCGACACAACCCTGGTCTCACCAACGACCGCCGGGCACTGCACTCCGCATCGCCTCGCTTCACTTCGCCATCCTTGTCTCACCAGCGCCGTCGCTGCTTCTGACTTCAACACCCGTGACCGCATCGTGGCTGTGGGTACCGCTCATAAGTTTCCCGACGCACCGCGTCATCCCCCACAGCCGTCTGGGCCGACCAACGCCAGCTCCCACTAACCGGCTCAGTCGCCTTCACCACAACCTGCTAGCACCGCATCGAGCACCGTCTCGCCTTGCACCGTAAGCCTTGGTCTCACCGACCCCGTCTGGATGATCGACACCAAGCCGCTGCCTGCACAGCATCATGAGGACAACGCACCCTGCACCGCTTCCATTTTGCAACGCAACTGCAACAATTATCACGACCGGCTCGCACCACCGTGTCAGTCACAATGAGAAAGGTACTGTTACTGAGTCTGTTCACGTTTTCACTGGCCCGTACCAACGGGGTCGGCTGGAACTGTTGTTTTCAGCATTGCGGTAGCCCCAGATGGAGCTACTGACTCGTACAAACTGAGTTTTTCAAGTGTTCTTGCAAAGTATACCTTATTAAGTACTGTACGGTGCATTTTTATCATTTTGGTCTTGTTTTAAGTATATCAAATATTGGATTTTTTCTAAAACTTTGGTGGTGTTCTTTTGTAGTACTTTCACTGTATTACTGTTGGTTATGTGCAAATGCTTTACACACTGCCTCTAAGATAAGCCTGACTGCTCGTGCCAAGCTATCAAAGGGGTGAGCAGGGGTTATTTTAGGAATGTAACTCCCTTATCCTGACTAAAAAGAAGGGTCCATATTTGGACAAAGGTGCAAACCTTTGCCAACTAGTTAGGCAGGTGTGTGTGATGGCTCCTGTTTTGTTTTTATTATATATCAACAGACTTATTTCATTTTTAGCTACTCATGGCCATGATCTGCCCAAGGTAAATGCTACATCTTTACCCACCCTGTTATATGGCGAAGACGCTGTGCCTATATCTCGGACTCCTAACGGTTTGAGGCTTCAGGGAGAGGAACATCGTTTTAGCAGGAGACTTCTGGTTGTTCATCACAGCTGTCCTTCCTATCTCATGCCTGAGGAGCAGGGCTATTTGGCAGATTTGATTTTATTGGCTCCTGTGCTTCTCTGGCTGTCAATTTGGGTGAACTCTTATGTTTCTTTTAATACAAAGATTTCAATAGATTGTCTAGCATGTGACCAGACCCAGTCTGTTCCATGGCGTCAGCATGTTAAGCTTATTGCCAGCCTAGAGGGAAGACCTGACCTGTTTACTAATCCCTCCAGTGTAAAAGGTCTGAGATTTAGTGGGGTAATCATTTCATTTCGAGACAGTGAATAAATTTTAAAGCCGTCCATCAGGGATTATGTTTTGCTCCAGACAACTAAGGGTACAAACCTTATTTGTCTTGGGTCACTGTCTCATGGGAGAGATCACTTCTGATGAATTTTCTCTGGGGTACGGTCTGTTGTCTTCTTAGCTTTCGTTTGGATCTATGCGATATGAGATCCATCATGACCTGTCTTTGCGATGAGTTTTCTTCCCGATCACTTTTACATTTTGTATTTTTTTGTACATTTTATCATCCATTTAGGTGTAATTTTTAACACCGCTTCTCAAATCTTACAATTTTGCTAAACGTAAACCTGTATTTTTCTTTTTACATACCCTAAGTCACCCCTTAGTTTGGAAAGTGCAGTAACTCATTAGAATTTCATTAAGTTTTAACTCTGCTTGGAAAAGTTTGCATTTAACTGTGTTGTTTAATTGGCTGCATTTTATTGTTATTTTTGATCATCTGTGCAATATTTGAATAAAGATACTACTGCTTCTGCTGCTTGTCTGACTGACTGTAGATGTTATATTATTAACTCTAGTGAGACGATATTTTTGCAAACAATATTTAGGGTTCAAAATTCATGCAAGACAATCTATTTTTGCCCGCAAAATCCAAGTATGATACCCATGAAGTTAGGTAGAAAGAGGTAGATATAGGCTTACTATTCCTAAATCCATCTCTACACACCTTGAAGATGTATTCCTTCTGAGGTTTTATATTTCTAGGTGTAGTTAAGAATAGTAATCCTAACCTATTTTTACTTAACATGATTGCAGTACTCATTATTTTCACAACAATATTTTGTGAGCTTTATATTAAAATCTCGATATTTTGGTAGAAGGCATGGTAGGGCACTAGATATCCAACATGGCCTCTATTCTAACAGCACTGAGGGCCTTTGGCTGGTGGGTTTTTACTCACAAACATGATGGATAGCCTGCCTGCCTCACTATAACCAAATTAGCTTATAATGCACTTGCGAAAAGGCAGACAGAATATCTGTCACATTTGTAATGAAATACCACGAAACTCCAAATCAGGTCCTAAATATGTTCAAAATATATTTTTTATTTTAAGCTGTTCTTAATTTTTTATCATAATTGATTCACCTAAAAATGAGCTGTAATGTCTCTACCTTGTAAAGCTACATGGTTACTTTATGGTTGTGTGTCAATTTTACTGTTCTATTGGCATTCATCAAACTAGTATATTTTATATTGAGTCAACATGATTTAAGTTACAATACACTTCATATATTATCAAATAAATCTTCTTTAGCGGCTGAAAACAAACCCATCAAATAAGTAATCCAATTGATTAATTTGGAGCTCCACCTGGTAATGCTAAATTCTCTCAATTAACATGAGTATAAAAGATTTAATTACATTGAGATGGACGTGTCAATACTTATACTATTATCACCTTTCAGTCCTCCAAATGTGATAGAAAATTGACAATTGGCCATTCGCGTGGGATGTACATCATTTGTAGTCTTGTCTCTGTTCTATATTTCATCAAGGGCACAGATTTAAACTGCTAGTCTACAATCCTCACTAAATGTATCCCTACTCTCAGTGGTGGCCGGAAGGGATCGGGAGGGGTGAGGCGGGCGGGGACGGGAGGTGATAGGCAGGGAGGTGTGAGAGGGGATCTAAAAATAAGGGAAAAAAATCACCTACCTTTCGCCCCGTCTCTCCTCTGTCTCACCTTGCCTCGGGGAACGGAACAGGGAGCACCCAGGCAACCCTGGCCAATCACAACACTGCAATGCGGATTGTGATTGGGCTGAGCGCTGTAGTTCGGCACTCAGCCAGGTATTGGGCATGTTCTCCACCCAGGCTGTAATGCAGCCTGAGTTCGCATGAATGTTTGGCTGGCTGAGATGACCAGCCGACTCGCCAGACATTAATGTGCACTTAGAGTGGGCAAATCACTGCTCCTCTGTCATTGGATCAGCCCCGCCCCACCCCGCCGCGCAAAGCTGCCGGACCAGGAACAAATAAAATGATAACTTCTAGTCATAATCATCTCATTTATCCTTTACTTTACTGCTAAAAAGTAGTGGGGCGACACTACTCCGCCTAAGCGGAGGAGCAGCCACTGCCCAGTCTTTATTCAGATGCCCTTTGTCACCTAATAACATCTTTCCCAGATGGTAATATTCCTTATCTACTTCTTCACTCTTCAACTATAGGGGTGTGTTTAGTCTTTTCTTTTCTTGGGGATCAGTCTCCATGCCACTAGGCTTCCCAAAAACACTAGATAATTAATATTAAACCAGCTGGCCTTGCCCACTGATGGTATAACATTTAGTGCAGTTTTAGTTAAAGTACCAGTTGTTTTGAGTGACAAGTTCACTTAAGCAAGTCTGCACTTGGTTCCAAAAATGTTGAAATGAGGGCCAGTCTATAAACATATTTTCCCATCTTTCATTCAATTCTTACATCATGTGAATTTTGGCTCTGTTCTAGGAAAACATTGATAGATTCATTCTGGGGTATAATATGGAAACACATGATATTTACAGAGTGTCAATTGTTGGTCTCCCAAAAATGGGTGTATTGTTCTACATAATTGTGAAGTCCCTGGGTTTGTAAATGTAATGCCTACTCTTGCCCATGAATCCTGAATTTCAGAATTGGGCCTTTGCCTATATCGCAATAGGAAAAACTCATACTTTGTTGATATTGTTACCTGTTGACATGGATTAATCAATCTTGAATGTATAATACCAGAGTTCATTAAAATGCATGATGCACTGAAGGTAGCTTGGAAGTTATAAATATCTGAAAAAGTTTCTCTGCTTGGGAGGTTACCCTCCTCTTGAAGGCTGGAATAGAAAAATAGCATTTGGCTTCTCCTTACATCTACTGCAGACATGTATTTCTGACCACACCGCCTAAATTGTATGCCTCCACTGCAGTGGTCAGAGAAAAGCGCTTGTTTAATATCAGTGCTTTGCACATTGACATCAGAGGTAATAAGAATAAAATCAATACGAACTTTGGTTGCAAATCTACTAGTTCTAAATGTATATTGTCTTCAGTGGTGGTCTGTGCAGGTATGCGCAGTGGGGCGATAGGGCGGGGGTAGGAGGCGTGAGAGTGACAAACGACGGAATAGGGAAAATAAAATAAAACCACTTACCTTGCCTTCCCCGACTCAGTGATGCGGCGAGTGCAAGGTAATGTGGCTTTATTTTTTTTATTTTCGCTATTTCGTCATTTGTCGCTTCCACCCCGCCTTGCCCCGCCGCGCTTACCTGCAGGGGCCGCGACTGATTGCCTTACACCTTGATTCTTCTCCCTCTACATATCTGTTTATTCCTAGCCTCTTATTACTTCCTACAGTTGCACCTTATCCAGTGTCCTTGTGGATTTAGACCAATGGCTGGAGTTAGCACAGTCCAGTAGGGTCATGTTAACATTGAAATCTCCCCCCAGAATAATATGCAATGGATAAGTTAATTAATATGGACTATTAATATTGTAGGGTCCCCATGAATATTTAAGTGGCTATTTATTTTGTTAGAATTTGGGTTTCGATTTGGCAGAGGTATGCACCCTGTCCAAGCAAGAACCACAGTCCTAGTCAAGGTAAGTCACAAACACACCCTAAATTAACCTGTGCTCACCCTCTGGAAACTTGGCACTGAGCAGTCAGGCTTAACCTAAGAAGCTATGTGTAAAGTATTTGTGCAACCCATCAAACAATACAACAGTGGAAACACCACACCAAAGATTCCACACCAAGTTAGAAAAATAGCTCTCAATTTAATAAATAAAACCAGACCAAAATAACAAAAATCCAATGAATAGAAGTCATGATATGAATTTATAAAGAATAAATGCAGAAATAGCACTTAGAAGCAACAAGCACCAATGTGGGACATCTGGCCATGCTGGACCGGGACAAAGTCAAACATTTAGGCCAAACCGCGATGGAGCGTGTGCCGGAGTGATGTGTTGGTGTCAATACCGCAGTTGAGTTGATGAGTCGATATTCTCCATGCAACAATGGCGATAAGCCGGTTCCAAGAGGAAGTGGCTGTTCTGAGATGCGATTGTTCTGAAGCCGATGCGCCGGCTTTCTCCACGCAGTGAATGGGATGCGTTGTTCGTCTCTCTGCACTGGCGGTGATGCAGTGGTTCTGATGCAGCGGTTTCAATGGCAATGTGCTGGTTCCAAATGCAATGTGTCTGTTCTGTTCCCACAACAGTGCCGATGCTTTGATTCTGCTCTCACAGCAGAGGATGCGTTGGTGTCCCTGGAGCAAGCACCTGGGTCCACTTCCAATGGGCAGGGCACAGGAGCAGGGTGATAGACTTTGATGTTCCTAAGTCTTAGAACAGGAGGCTAGTCAGCTGGCCCTCGGAGTCACTCTGGATTTAGTGATGGATGTCCAATCTATACCCAGTCAGAGAGAGCAGCAGGCTGCAGGGTAACACATCTAGGCTGCAGTCTTCCAGATCAACAGTCCAGCAGAGTGGCAGTGCTTAAGCACAGTAGTTCTTCTTCCTGGCAGGGTGGGTTCAGGTCCAGAAGTGTACTGAGTTGGTAGGTTCAGAGGTCCAGTGTGCCTTTGAAATGGGGGTGACTTAAAAGAAGGGTTTTTGAATTGCACAGAGATCCTTTCTTCCTGCCTTGGTTCCAGACTCACTCACTACAGGGGGGCAAGCAGCCCTTCGTGTGCGAACAGGACACAGCCTATTCAGGTGCAAGTGTGAGGCTGTGCCTAGCTGCCTGCTCCCATCCTCCCAGGAAGATGCATGAAGTCAGCTTTCACCCAGCCAGTGATCAGTGACAAGCAGCAGACACCAAATGGCTAAGAGCAGGAAAATGCATAGTGAGCAAAAGAACGATGGATTCAACCCAGATCTTTTGACGGAAGGTGAGTGGTTTAAAAGTCTCAGCACTCCATCCATCATCTTGTTGACTTTGCTATGATTACCCTAAGTGGCAAAGAGTATGCTCGGACGTGGATCCCTTGCTCGCTATGCCACTGGATTCAAGCTAGCCTGGCTGATGAGGGGTGATACCACAAAACCGGTTCCAGGATGCTTGTTTCTGGTCCAGGGAGGACCTAGCTTGGCAGTTTGAACATGATAATGAGAATCGGAATACATTTGGAACGTGGGTGCCTTGGTGTAGGTTGATATGTAACGGATTTTTCTTTGTGAATATAGATAATTTTTGATTATTGTGAAGAGACTTTAAATACATTTATAAAAATATTTTTATAGCGCATTGGACTTATGAAAACCCTTATGAGAGAAAACAGTAATTTGGATTAATCACCAGACAGTACGTGATCTACGTTATAAGCGTGGTGAGAGGATAAAAATCTATCTATGCATTTTAAATCCTGCTTTCCTTTGACACCTTGAATTTGGGTCTAATGGGAAGATTTGCTAACATATTTATTGAAAATTAGCTTGTCACAGGGTGTTTTATATCTATAGTTTGCTATCGTGGCCTTTCAGTTTCCTTAGCGTGCCGTTTCTGTCAGTAGACATGTTTGAACAATACAGATACTTCATAGGTCCTTCTTGGTTTTTCTCTTTGCCAACACTTGGTGGGTGATTGGTGGCCGGTTGTTTTTCTTTTGGAAAATATCCTTTATGATTGTCACATGTTAATATGAAAAGAGGATGTTTTATGTATTATTTTAACTCTTACATACATTTTAATATATATTTTTGTAGATAATTTGCAGCCTTTAGGAAGCCCTAGGTGGGGCGAAACGCGCGTCGGCTGCTGCAGTCCATAAAGAAATAAAAATAAAAATAATTTGTGAATAATCTACAGCTACGTGGATATTGACTGTCGTGGAATTGTTTTTTAGAATATATGGTTGTTGGAAATATATTTAAAACATATGAGGATTACAGTTACCCTTGTATGGTGTGCTCCTGTGTTTTTGTTATTAGCTTGGCAGTTTGGGCTGGACTGTTCCCCTGAGGCGCAGGGTCAAGACTTATTTGCATATGGCAGGGTCCAAATTCTGGCGTCGTTGTGAGCAAAACAATGATGCATTAAAACCAGATCTGTGAATGTGTGCAATGTTCAGCATTCCGTCCATCATCTGTTCTTTTTGCTTTTGTCACCCTAAGTTCAAAGGGTGTTCCTAGCCGTTGGTCCCATGCTCACTGTGCCACTGGATTCAAGCTAGCTTGGCTGATGAGGGGTGATAACCGGAAACCGGTCCCAGGAAGCTTGTTTCCATTCTAGAGAGGAACTGGCCTGGCAGTTTGGGCAGGACTGTTCCCATGAGGAGCAGGGTCAAGACTGATTTGCTTATGGCTGGGTCCAAACTGGGGTGGCGTGGTGAGCAAAAAATGATAGATTTAATCCAGCTCCGTAACTAGGGGTGAAGTTTGCATTGTTAAGCATTCCTTCCATCATCTGTTCTTTTTGCTGTTGACTTGCATCAAGGCACTTGTTTTTATCTCTGTGCCTTAAAAAGCCTTGGAATGTGTCCATAAATGTTTCCTGAGGCAAGCATGTATTATTGAATCAAACTGCATGACCCAGTGTATAGTAATTGTATAGCTCTTCAATCCCTAGTGGGACAGTGCCCAGGGTAATGTGCTGCATGGCTAAGCGCTTATAAGGTCCCAAAGGTGAGACCTATTCGCTATGCCAAAGCTTATTTATAAAATTGTCTCTGCACTGTTTTGTCCGCATTACACAACACAGCCCAGCAACTATGGTTGGCTTTGAACTGGTTAGTGATTGCATAACATGGGGACACTCACCATTGACAGGGTAACCGTATCTTGTTCAATTTAAAAATAACTGTGAAATTCAATAACACTATACAGATCAT
Organism: Triturus cristatus; assembly: GCF_964204655.1. Lineage (NCBI taxonomy): Eukaryota > Metazoa > Chordata > Amphibia > Caudata > Salamandridae > Triturus > Triturus cristatus. The sequence goes on from NC_140594.1 coordinate 965,487,906, forward strand.
TTATTAAATTGCTTTCTGGTTTGTAATTATATTGAGACTTTGACAAGACTTGTTCAGTTGAAGAATGTCTTTAATTATTCAGATTTTCTTGTTCTTATCTACAGAACTGTGATCTGTGAGTGATTCAATTCATCAAATTCACAGTGGTATGCTTAGGAAAAAAAGTAAAGTTTGTTGGTGTTTACAGTGGAATCTTATTTCATCTATTTCCGTGAATTGCTCGAAAAGGGAAATGAAGTTGAAATTAAATATTGAAAGACAGTTGTCTCTCATTGGTTAACAAATAGTCTAGGTGTTAAACTATCACTGCTTTTTAACAATTTGTATTACTTTTCTATAATGCAAAACAGCGCAGTACATATGAACCATATCACAATCCTAACTATATTGGCAAATCAGTGGCTGCTGAGACAAGGAACCCTGAAGGATGTGTAGCCTCTCTCAAAGCATCATCCTTACCACCAAATCCATTGACAGTGACATCGAAGAGTGAGCCATTATTTACAACTGCCCTGTTGAGTTCTGTATGGCAGTGGATCTGAGGGATACAAAACTCTTGCACCAGTGTGTGTCAGTTGTCCAGATCCTCATTTAATTTTGCTTTTGATCTTATCCTCTACGTATGTAATTCTCACAACAGTGCTCAATCGAGCACATCTTTGCACCACTGGGGCCACAAGATTGTAACTAGCATCTAATTATTATAGGGTCAGTCGTCAAAAGGTACAAATTTGTAAATTGGGATCACATCCTTACCATTTTTGACTTCTGATGTAAGCTCAACGGCATTGTTCCTTATAACATTTAACCACAGACCCAATCACTTTCTGTGATTGGTCCAGCACATTCCTCCAGCAATCTGCAACGACCGGGAATGATCACTCCACAGTGTGTTAAATAATCATTGCTTGCAAAAAGAGAGGGCTATTTAAGGACAAGAGGATTTATTCCTTATGGACCTCAAGAAGAACCCCACCAATTTCATCAGTACATGACAACAAATACTCAGTCTATGGAATCACACTGAAACTCAAATTTCAAGCAAATTTAATTTTCCCATTTTGAGGGAATGGAAAGCAATGGTTATAAAATGCCAGCGGTTTGAACCTTCAGGAGCATGTGAGCTCAGCCAGGTTGAAAAGAGGACACTGAGGACATGGTAGAACATCCTTGATAGGCAATTAAAGCCACAAACCGCTTGCCGTTTACGTTGTTAATTGCCTTGATTGCTCCCAATTAAAATAACAGCTGTGGAGGAGTTTTTTGATGTGGATGGGACATTTTATAATAGAGAAAGAAAGAGCTGACATGCTCCTACTCTTAATGGTGCATTACTGATAATGTGTTGATGGGATTGTGTTTGCAATTTAATGTGAAGTTAAATATATCTACAATTATGAAATCCACATCAACTTCATGCTCAGAAGTTCCATAAGGGGAGAAATGGGAAGCCAATGTTATAATTACTTGCATGTTGATGAAAAAGAATGATATCTGATATTGTAGATAATGATGTGACAAAAGCATAATATGCTAAATTAATCAAATCAACATGAGCTCATGAAATAGATTAGCGGGAAGCTGTGAAATGGAGAAGCTGGTGCAGAGGACAAACATCACTTTTGTTGTGAGCATGATGGAAATAAGCAGGGTAAGCAACAAAATGAAACATCCCCACAATGTTTTCTGTGTGAATCTATGTGGTAAGAATCACTCCTTTCACTAAAAGTGTGCCTGGGCATCATTTACACGTGTAATCAGCCATGAGCATGCCGGGAAAACAAGAAAATGGGTTCCTACGTTTTGCTGGATGCTGACTGGGACAGGTTGCAGCTTTATGAATCTCTATGAAACAGCTGAGAGACACAGTTATGCTGACAACCACTCTCAAGAGTGTCTGTTGAATTGATATTACACTGATACATACACTAGCATTCATAAAAGGGATAAAGAACTCTCTACTATACATTCAAAGGATATTATAAATAACCAAGGATTCCAATATCCTTTTAACCTGCAACAGAGAGTGTTTTATTCCTCATATACATGGTCACATCAGCACTCTTCCCATAGCCGACCCAAATCTTTGGTCTCTTGCTCCTATACATGCAGAGAGATTTTTGCTTTCATTTATTAAACTGTAATCTGGAAAAAATTAAAAACAGCCTTAAATGTCAGCTTTATGCTTATTAGGGAAGGCACCGTTCAGTTGAGCTGAAACTCGTTCTTCATATCTCTGTTTAAGCAGAAGTTATAATGCTGCTGGCTCTAGCAGGGAGCACTGATGACACAACTCAACTGTAATACTTTTTTAAAGTGGAGTAGATTTGTCATGTTCTGGTGATATTACAACTCGACTGTAATGTACAATTAAGGGCAGACTTTTATAAATATATTGCAAGCTTCCAAGTAATATACAGCTCCATTTCTCTGCCCTTTATTGAGTTGTTCTTTATGTTGTTCCAGCTTGATGAAATAGGGGGCTGGGGGCTGGCCTGTGTTTGGGGGAGGCTAGTTGGTTCTTTGTTCTTTTATTGAGATCCTTATATGTACCTTTCCTCCTGAAGGCACCATGGTATTGATTTATGTACAAACCCACCAATTATGTATATGATGGTGTGTCTTCTTTGTAGACACCAATACAATTAGTTTCCAAAAAAGATTATCTCCATGAAAGACACATGTGTATGGTATTGTGACACAAAAAGGTATGGACGTTTCAGTCAGTTATTAATGATATGAACATGGGGGCAGATTTACAATAACTGGCGCATCCCTGCATATCAGCAGGGATGCGCCAGATATTGTGCATCACGACTCCGCCACCATGGATGCACCGCATTTACAATGCGGCGCACCATGGGGCAAAAACGGACAGATGCGTGACGCATCTGTGCCGTAAAGGCAGCACATTGCTGGAGTTGCGTCGCAAGCCCGACGAAGCTCCAGCAAGGCTCTGGGGTGCCCTATCTTTACAATCTTTACCTTTACAGGAGGCGTTCCTGAGATGGAATGCCCCCCCTGCACAGCAACGCCTACTTCTGGCGCAGTGCTTTACAACGTGACGCATCTCCCAGATGCGTCACGTTGTAAATACCCCGCAGCATGGCGCTGGTTTTGCGCCGCCGCTGCGTCACAAAAGTGACGCAACGGCGGCATAAAAGAGGCGCAAGGGGCTTGTAAATCTGCCCCAGAATCTTTAAGAACATTAAATGTTGATTGCTTGATTGAAAACAGTGGAATGGCAGCTAATTATAATTTCTTCTATGTACTCTAAACACGTCAACCATAGCTCCTGCCCCTCCCACTGCTGTGCTAATCTGCATGAGTGGTTGTTGCCAAAAATGTTGTCTGACATTAATATTGTCTCCAAATTATTGTTTGCACTACTGTAATGCAGATGTCCTATTATTAACTTTAATGGGACAATATATTTCTAAACAATATTTAGACCCAGTATTTTTCCAGATGATGTTTAGCCCATGATATTCAGGCAAAATGATCACGTGAGGTCTAGCACCTGAGAGGCTGAGAGAAAAGGTGTTGGGGAGTGAGGTACGGGAGACCTGGCTTCTGCTTCTCTCAATTCCTGATGAAATTGCATTTCACTGGCTGCTGGAGCTGCCAACACTTTGCGTCAGTGTGCCACGACCCTTATTTCATCCCTTATTATACAAACCACTAGCCTCGTGTCACTGTGTCCCCTGTGGAGGCACAGGATTAATCAATTTAGCAGGCCATAGCGAGAAATTGTGGCATTACAGAGGGTGCAAAGATACCCCTGCCCTACCGCAGAGCTCTGCTGTTGATGAATATTGCATACTCATGTACTATGTGGGCTCTCCATGCCACTGAGAGGGAGAAGTCGCCAGGTTCTCTTATACCATCGAAGATCACCGAAGCAACATTTTGAATAACTGCAGTCTGCCCTCATTGAGAAGAATATTCTAATGGCTTCAAAGTATATTACAATTAGGTTTCCCGGTTTTATGGTATTTATATTTTTGTCATTATCGTCTGTATTTATCAATATTTATTTTAGGTTATGTGAAAAAATTAAGCTGAAATGTGTATATTTCTGCATTTATTTAACTGGTTAATGTACACTATTACCTTAACGCCTGACATGTTTCATTGATATATATACACACTCAGATGATAAAATATGCACTTATAAGAAAATGTGCACATTTTAGTATCACGGTTGTGCAAAACTACTGCTGTTTAAGGCTCATTACTAAAATTCCTTTATTTTTGTAATCTTCTTTGCCTGTCAATCCACACAGGTTTTGGCCTGGCAGTCATGATTGACAGCATTCTGAATCACTCAAAAACAACCCAATTTCCTATTTTATCCACATTTAAAAATAAATACAGACACAAAAATAAATGTGTTACTGTCGGTATTTAGCTGTACAAAATCAGTAAAACAGGGAGCCTTAATTACAATCTAGTTGTGACATCACTAGTTGACTGTAATAGGAAAATGCAGTTGCTCAACAGTAATAACTTTTGAGTTGTAAAGTAACAATGCCTTCTTCTAAAGCCAGCAGACAATGTGAAAGGTAGCTCACTGAGCTGAACTACTGCTGCCACTTAAACAAATATAACAATAACTGGAGTTTCAGCTATGGTGAAATATTTTCATAAAATCAACATTCATTAGCAGAAAGAAGCCATTAATGGCAGCATGTTTATGTTTTTGCACATCTATAGTTCACTACAAGACATCGGGAATCTCTCTGCATATTACCCCACATTATGAATTATATCTTTTTGTGAGAGTGACTTACATTAAAATGCATATAATATGTTTTTGCCTACACTAGACACATCTTTGTCGGAGAATTTGTTTCCATACCAGGCCAAGATTATGGAGTCCCATGTTAACATCACTCTGACCAATTACCTGGAGGTTAATCAAATTCTAGACAGTTCGCAGAACGGGTTCCGATCCAGACACAGTGCGGAATCAGCCCGTCTGGCGATTACAGAGCAGCTTTGGGCCACGCTAGATGAGGGTAATACTTCGGCACTATTTCTACTGGATCTTAGTGCGGCCTTTGACACGGTCTCCCATAAGATTCTACTCCAACGGCTAGAGGAGATCGGGGTGAAAGGTAGGGCTCTGGCCTGGTTTGCCTCTTTTCTTTCTGAGCACTCCTTTCAGGTATATGCCCCCCTTACCTGTCTAGCAATTACCCCCTCAGCTGTGGTGTTCCCCAGGGCTCGGCCTTGAGCCCCACGTTGTTCAACGTGTATGTCCGCCCTCTGGCCCTCTTGGCCAAAGCACGGAACATCAAAAATGGTATCCTACACGGATGATACCCAGTTGGTCTTCACCTTTTCTAACAACCCTGCCCAGGACCAACTGAAATTTCATGCAGATGTTCTGGCCATTTCAGACTGGATGGCAGACAACTATCTACAGCTTAACTCTGTCAAGATGGAGGTACTCTTGGTAGGCCGTGATACCCATAAATGGGACTACCAACGGTGGCCTGCAACCTTGGGCACCCCTTCCCAACCGAAAAGCACAGTCAAGGATTTAGGGGTCTTGATCGACACCACCTCTCTTTTGAGCCTCATACGAAAAAAGTGTCTGGTACTTGTTTTGGCCTCCTGCGCGGCCTAAAACCCATTTTGGGGTTTTTTGATGCTCCTACCCGCCAATTGATTGTTCAATCTGTTGTTCAATCGCGCCTAGACTACTGCAATGGGCTTTTGCTTGGCGTGAATAAAACAGTTACTGCGAGAATCCAACGAGTACAGAATGCAGCAACACACACTCCTTTTGCCCTACCAAAGCATTGCCATACCTCGAACCTTCTTCATCGTCTTCATTGGATACCAATCAAACAGAGAGTCCAGTTTAAAACTCTATGCACTATACATAAGATTTTACATGGCCTGGGCCCTGAAATCCTGCAGGGACTATGCACCCCATATGTTCCATCGCGAGCACTGCGTTCCTCTGACCACCATTTGCTTTGCCTTCCACGGGTGCATCGGTGTAGAGCAGGGGGTCGCTCCTTCAAAGCCCAGGCCCCTGCGCTATGGAATTATATCCCACTGGCTGCCTGTAGTACTCAAGATCATTGGGCATTCAGGAAACTGATCAAAACTTGGCTTTTTTCTATCTAGCCGATCTCTTCTGGTCACCTGTCCGCTAGCGCTGGGACGCCCTGTTGCTGGGGCAGCCATGCGCTTTACAAATAACCTTAACATAACATAACATTTTGCAACAAATTAGCAGCTATAAAATCATGTGTAAATTTCCCACTACAGAGTCCACATTTATTCAACAGATTTCCAACCTTCCACGTTCATTTGAAGGAGCAAGAGATCAAGAATTTTACCTTTTTGGGGTAAGGGTTAATATGTTACCAAATATTTTAAGGCACAAAATACTCTCTGCAATATCTTATAAGGATATTGAAAGTCATCTTCAAAGGTCCATAAACTTGTAATGAAGCTTCCGTCTAGATTGGCTTCTGTGTCATTATGATAACCACTACCTGTGAATGAGGAAAGTAAAATGAGACCCACTGTATCAGGTTGCCTTCTTATAGTGAGAGAGAGAGAGAGAGAGAGAGAGAGAGAGAGAGAGAGTAATAATGTGTGATCATGTAAGTGCGAAGGTGTCAATCAAGTGGAGTGTCAGGGTTATTGTGTCAGTATGACTGTGTGAGTAGAAAGAACTGCCCTTACAGAATGATATATTTGACACAGTGAAGAATCTGCACATTTCATGTGCAATTCAGGCCAAATTAGGCAATCCTACAAGTTGTGCAGACCGCAACACTAGCGAAGTGTCAGTTGGCCACGGGTGAAGTAATGAATATGTTGTTGGTAGTTGAGGAACGTAGAAAGATTTACTTTTTAAAAAAAATCCTTCTCTGAAAATGAGGCATATATGGGCCAGTCTACCACAATTATAATTATTTCCATTCAGTTGTCTGGATGTGCTATGTGAAAAAACAATTGAAATGAGTATTCACAGTGCTGCAACTGATGTTGGACGACCACCAGATATCGTTGTATCTGGATTCTTCAAAGCCACAGAAGGAGCTTTTCAGTTTTTATAGGAGCCATCTGGTCTGGTGTTGGCCACCTTTATTTTTTGTAACATACAACAATGTCTCATAGGGTATTATTAAAGGTCAGTTTCAGGCAGCACAATTAATTGCTGTGAGCTGAAGGAAAAAGGGGAGAAAACCGGGGAGACAAAGTTCTTTAGTAACAAAAATTGTATTTTAGTCAATGCATATATTTGTCATACTTAGCTTCATAAAATAGAACATATGGAAGGGTGACACTGCATTACATTAAATGGCATGTAACCTGTGGGATACTGTGCACAAGTGCTCGTGAAAAAATTGTGACAGCGCAAGTGACACGTGCAAAAGTATAAACAGCGACAGGAAGGGGCGAACAAAAAGCAAGTGAAAGTAAAATTTACATAGTCAGGATACCCAAACAATAAATGATAATAAATACAAAAGTAATCAAACGGCCCCGTGTTGCACCTCGCCATGCCACCAGCTAAGGTCTCCAAGTAACCTGCCTAGCAGCGTTTGGCTTATCGCTACTTAGAGCGATTATTTATGATTCTTGCAACAGAAGGAGCTTTTCAGTTTTTATAGAAGCCATCTGGTCTGGTGTTGGCCACCTTTATTTTTTGTAACGTACAACAATGTCTCATAGGGTATTATTAAAGGTCAGTTTCAGGCAGCACAATTAATTGCTGAGCGCAGAAGGAAAAAGGGGAGAAAACCGGGGAGACAAAATTCTTTAGTGACAAAAATTGCATTTTAGTAAGTGCATATATTTTTCATATTTAGCTTCGTAAAATAAAACATATGGAAGGGTGACACTGCATTACATTAAATGACATGTAACCTGTGGGATACTGTGCACAAGTGCTCGTGAAAAAATTGTGACAGCGCAAGTGACACGTGCAAAAGTATAAACAGCGACAGGAAGGGGCGAACAAAAAGCAAGTGAAAGTAAAATTTACATAGTCAGGATACCCAAACAATAAATGATAATAAATACAAAAGTAATCAAACGGCCCCGTGTTGCACCTCGCCATGCCACCAGCTGACTTCTCCAAGTAACCTGCCCAGCAGCGTTTGGCTTATCGCTACTTAGAGCGATTATTCATGATTCTTGCTGGATGCCCCAGGACTCCCAAATCTGTCCCTTCCAACAGAACCTCCTCAGGTCCAAACTAGAACTGCTTTTGGACCTTGCCCCACCTGAATTCTTTGACAGTTGCGACACGTTGCCACTGCCATACAAGTAACAGTAACCTGGTCCTGATGATGGCCTAAATGCTTCTACAGGCCGAAATGCAGTAGACTTTTACAGTGGAAATCTAGGCGCTATTTCCTCAAGGATACTCCACTTGATTACTTTTGTATTCATTTTTATTTATTGTTTGGGTATCCTGACTATGCAAATTTTACTTTCACTTGCTCTTTGTTGCGCCCCTTCCTGTCGCTGTTTATACTTTCTCACGCGTCACTTGCGCTGTCACAATTTTTCATGAGCACTTGTGCACAGTATCCCACAGGTTACATGTCATTTAATGTAATGCAGTGTCACACTTCCATATGTTTGATTATATGAAGCTAAATATGACAAATATGTGCAATTACTAAAATACACTTTATGTTACCAAAGAATTTTGTCTCCCCGGTTTTCTCCCCTTTTTCCTTCCACTCTCAGCAATTAATTGTGCTGCCAGAAACTGACCTTTAATTAATACCCTATGAGACATTGTTGTATGTTACAGATGATTGCCCTTTTCTCTTTAGGGTTTATGGGCTACCTCCTGTAGTCTGATACTGCCACCTCTATTTTTGAGCAATTGATCTGTCAGATGTGCATTTTTTAGTGTTTGATATAATGACACTGAGTTTAGGCATGGCTGAGCTAGCTGCACGTTTGGGTCAAGATCTAAGAATTTTTCAGTTTGAAATGCTCACACAAAATCAATGTAAAGGTAAATTCAGAAGCTTGGTCGTAGAGTTTCTTGAGCATGAAATAAGCGAGAATGGGATTTGAATGAAAACAGTTTGGTTCATACAATAAAGTGAGACCATACAACCAGTAACAAAGGGCGGAGTCTAGCCCTTCATGGATTTATAGCACTCCAATCTAAATTTGTCAGACATTTAGTGAATATTATTGCCAAAACAATGACACTGAGGACTAATAGCAGGAATATAATTTGGTAAAGAAGCCATATGAACAGCTCTCAAACTTGATAGGTTTGTTCTTGGTTGCACCAGCATAAGGGTTATTGATACTAGCTTCTGAGGGTTTGGCGCATCGGGTTGAAGGACTTGAAAGGTTTTGAGTTTATAAAGCTTTATTAAATAGCATAATCAAAGTAAAACATCAGTACAGAAAATATAAAAAAGAAGACAAAGGCAATACAGCGGAACAGTATATAGAGGAGAATCAATTATACTCTGAAAAGATGCCAGTGAAAAGGTAGGGCATATACTTAGGGAAGAAGCATTTTAAGGTTTTGATTAATGGGTAGGGAGGGCAGAGAAGAGGAGAAGGGGGGGAAGGGAGGGGGAAATGCAACCAATGTACAAGATAAGCATCAAATAAGTACCGTAAGCTAGCAAATGAACAACTATATAAGATAGGACTATATGTAGAACATGAACAATGAGAAATAAAAACAGCAGATTAAGGGACATGTTGAGAGAGAAAATTAGTTAGTGGCAACCATAACAAATCCTTTTTGATCCGAAGGGGAACATTGGTAGCGAAAGCACGATCCAGCCGATGGTGATGACACAATAAATTCCACCATGCATTATATGAGATCTTTGAGGTATCTTTCCAGTTGGACGTAACTATCTGTAAAGAAATGGCTATATACAAATCTATAAACTTACGTACATTAATAGAAACATCCCATATAGGAGCCATACCACCCAAAAAGATATGGACGATCTCAAATGTGTGGTTGGTAGCTAAGATATCGTTCAGTTTAGACCAAACACGGGACCAAAGGGACTTAACCAACGGGCAGTGGAAAAACATATGAAAAAGGTCACTATTGTCAGAGGGGCAAGACCAACATTTCTTAGAGTCAATTAATTTGAACCTATAGAGATCAGAGGGAGTGAAAAAAAGTTTATTATAAAAAAAATACAAGGTCTGTGTGGTGCTAGCAGAACGTGAAGCAGTATGAAGCTTTGACCATAAGGAATTCCAAACTTGAAGGGGAAACTCTTGGGCTAGATCCGTTTCCCAGGACAGTTCAAGTTTGGACTTTGTTCTCTCTATAGGGGAACAGGAAAGTAACTTGTAGATAGCAGCAGCTTTAAGGGGAATAGAGAAGTCCGGTAGCGGGAAAGTGGTTGGGTCAGTGTTGGAGAGTGAGGCGCCCTGAGAGATAAAGAGATCTAAAGAATTTTTGAGCAAGGGATATTGGGAGGAGTGGGCATTGGAAAGATGGAAAGAGCTACGTATATCAGAGAAGTCGCGCACCGAATTATTGCTAAATAAGGAGTCGAAGGTGATAATACCTTTATCTATCCATTCTTTCCAAAAAAGAGCTCTGTGATTAATCTTAATGGATTTATTATACCAAATTGGGATTGAGGAATGAAACTTCAACGGCGAGAGGGAAGAGCGAAAGACAGAAAGAGCAAGTGCCTTAGAGTGTCTAAAGATAGGAGTAAGGAGGCGTTGTGGAGGATGAGACAGTCGGGAAGCCGTAGCAAATGTGAAAGGAGAAAGCTGCGCAAGCTCTATAGCGCTCCAGGCTGTCAAAGGGGGATCAAACAGGTCAGAAAGGAAAGGCCAGATCTGTTTTAGTGTAAAAGCCGAATGAAATCTAACAATGTTGGGAAAGTTAACACCACCTAGATCTTTAGGTTGTTGAAGACGGGAAAGAGAAATCCTCGCCTTACGTTTATTCCATAAAAATGTAGTGAAAATACGGTTTATAGTTTTGAAGAAATGGAGAGGAAGGGAGATTGGAAGCATTGAGAGACAAAAATTAACAATCGGAAGAAGCATCATTTTAATAGTGGCGAGCCTTCCCCACCAGGATAGGAAAAGAGGGGACCAACGCTCTATAAGGGAAGAGAGCTTTTTAACTATATCTTGTTGATTGAGCTTGACAGTCTCTCTAATAGAGCTAGCATATAGGATACCCAGACATTTAATATTCCCTGAGTTCCATTCAAAGCCTGAGCCCTGAAACATATGAGTAAGGCAAAATTTGTTAAGTGGCAGAACCTCAGACTTATCAATATTAAGTTTGTACCCGGAAACAAGGGAATACTCTTGTAATAGAGAAAAGAGCGTGGGCAAAGAAGTGGACGGGTTAGAAATATAAAGCAGAATATCATCAGCATATGCCGTGAACTTGATATTGATGTTTCGAAATACGAAGCCAGTATAGGATGATGAACGACAAATTTTTTCCAAAAAGGGTTCTAACGCAAGAATAAAAAGAAGAGGGGAGAGAGGGCAGCCTTGTCTTGTGCCTCTATGCAAAGAAAAATAAGAGGATTGAGAACCATTAACCCAAATAGAAGTGGAGGGAGCAGAGTATAACAGTTTAACAAGATGGATGAAGGGGGGACCAAATCCATGCCACCGCAAAGCCCCAAACATGAACTCCCAACAAACTCTGTCGAACGCCTTTTCGGCATCTAAAGTAATAGCGGCGATAGGGGAGTCCATCTTTGAGGCCAAATGAATAATATTAAGAAAGGTTCTCGAGTTGTCAGTAATGGATCTGCCTTTAACAAAGCCAGATTGATAAATGTTGGTGAGATCTGGGATAACCTTATTAATACGAGATGCCAAAACTTTAGCGTAAATTTTACAGTCTGTGTTAATTAAAGAAATGGGTCGATAATTTTTGCAGAGGGAGGGATCTTTATCTTTTTTAGGGATTAAGCATAGCATAGCCTGAGTAAAAGAACCTTGGGACTTCCCTAGAACAACAAATGAGTTAATCAAAGAAAATAAATGTTGTAACAAAATATCTTTAAAGTGGAGATAAAACCGAACCGTGAATCCATCAGGGCCCGGGGTTTTGTCTTTAGGGAGAAGAGTAATAGCACTAAGTAATTCTTTTTCAGAGAGAGGGGCGTCAAGTAGTGAGAGGTCCACAAGACTATCCGAGGACTTAGGGAGAGATTGAAAGAAGGACTCAATTTGAGAAGGTGAGGGAACGGATTCAGGTGTATAAAGCGTAGAGTAATATTGGACAAAACAATCGAGAATTTTGTCGTCGGAATGTTGAGGATTTCCGTGTGAATCAGTAATAGTTGTTATTTTAGATTTTTGTTTTTTAATTTTTAGATAATTAGCAAGAGACTTACCAGCCTTATTTCGTCCCCCATACATCTTAGAATGAAAATTGAGAAGAATATTACTCGCAGAGTCCCAAGAGTGTTTATTGTATTGTAACTTTGCCTTAATAAGGGAAGAGAGCACTTCTGAAGAATTAGTGGTATAGTAGAGGTGCTCTAAGTCCTTGATTTGCTTAAGAATTTGGGCCGACTTTGACAGAGCAGTTCTCCTTTTCCGTGAGACGAAAGCAATAATGAAGCCTCTGGCAGCAGCCTTGAAGGAATCCCAAATAGAGGGAAAGTGAGGGGTGGAATGGAGATTATTTGTAAAAAATTCCTGCGCAAAAGATTTAAATTGCTCAACAAACTGTGAGTCAAGGAGGAGCGAATTATTAAAGCGCCAACGCCTAGAGGTGGGGGTAGGTGAGGGAAAGTCTAGATCAGTAATAACCGGAGCATGGTCAGATATAAGAATTGAGCCTATTTCTGAGTTGGTCATAAATTGGAAAGAGTGTTGTGTGAGAAAAATATAATCTATACGGGAATGTGAAGAGTGCACCGGGGAGAAAAAGGAAAATTCTAAAGTATCGGGATGAGAAAGTCTCCATGAGTCAATAAGACCTCTAGAGGAAATGGCGTTAACAAAGGACTTTTGCATTCTATTAGGTACATATCTGGTATGTGATTTACGATCTAAAAATGGATCCATGAGTTGGTTGCAGTCACCACCCACCACCAGATTATCACTTGCATGAGAAGAAAGGAGCTTAGAAAAGTCCCTCCAAAAAGATAAATCAACACCATTCGGGCCATAAACACTGCAGAAAGAAAATTGTGAATTGTTAACAGTGACATCTAGAAATAGCCACCTACCACAAGTATCATGGAATTCATTGTGCAGTTGAACAGATAATGACTTATGAAACAAAATAAGAACACCATTTTTGCCATTTACTGCTGGAGAACAGAATGCCTCTCCCACCCATTGTCTACGCAATGAAGACAAGTCTTGAGAGTTAAGGTGAGTTTCTTGTAACAGAGCAACATGACATTTCAACCTTGCAAAGTGGGATAAAACACGTTGTTTTTTAACAGGATTGCGAACGCCCTTAACATTCCAAGAGATAATACGAAGACCATTCATTCCCGAGAATGAGGTAAAGATAAGCAGAAAGGGATATGAAGTTTAAGACAGCGTAGAAAAGGAGAAATAAGCTGAAAATAGAAGACACCCAAGTAGAAAACAGAGTAAATAGCAGAAGGCAGAGAGAATAAAGTAGGCCACCACCAAAAATACAGTAGTGAAAGTGTAAAAGAGTATAAAAACAGAGAGGTACCATAGTCAGGAAAAAGAGAAAAGGGAATATGATGTGTGTCAAATAGTAAAGAGGTTGCCAAAAGCATAGAAATGACAGGGATGAAAAGGAAAGAGGAAGGGGAAGACACATAGCAAAAAGGGGGAAAAAGCGAAGATGAGAAAGGGGAAAATAGAGAAGAGGATGCAGGGGTACAGAAACCCCCGAAAGGTATCCAAAGGAGGGTGACAAAAAGCCAACAAGCTTTAGCCACAGAAGGCAAGTAAACGAAAAACATTACTGTGAGAGAGGGGCGACGAAAAACAAAACAGCCGCACTAAAAGGAGCATGTAGGATAACAGACTACCACAGAGATCGAAAGAACTAAAAAAACAAAAGACTATATACTGAAAAACTAGAACAATATAACAATCAAATATAACAGGTGAAGGAACTTACCAAACATCTAGGGAAGGAAACAGCAACAGAAAAGGGTAAACACCAAGAAACAGCAGGATGGGACATAGGGTGACCTTGACAAGAACGTCACATAAGGGAAACCTGCAAAACAAGGGAAAAAACAAGGGATGAGCTAAGAAAAGACAAAATGATATAAGAATTATACAGCAATGAATAGAACATTTTCGAAGAACAAAATAGTCCTAGGCTTTAAGAGAGAATAAAAAACAGTCAACTAGGGTTTGCTCAGTTCCATAAGCTCTCCCTTATGAGTATGGATGAATTTTCGCAAGTCAGCAGGATCATCAAAACTAAAAGTTCTCTCCTTATAGGTCACTTTGAAAAAACAAGGGTGGATTAAACCGTAGCGTGCATTCATAGATCGCAAGGCCGGTCTAAGGTCCAAAAATTCCTTTCGACGAGAGGCCGTAGGCTTGGAAACATCCTGAGAGAAAAATATCTTGTGCCCTGACCAAATCATTTGCTTATGCTGCTTGGAGGCCTGGAGAATTGACATAAGATCTGAGTAGAGGAGGAAGTATGCTATGATTCCACGAGGTTTAGATGCAGAAGATGCATTCCGAGGCCCCAAACGATGAGCGCGCTGTATGTTAAAGTCTGAGGATTTCGGGAGGCCAACAATTTGAAGGACTTGAGATTTAAGGAATTGAATCATGTCAGACCCCTCCGAACCCTCCGGAATACCATAAATGCGCAGGTTGTTGCGCCTATTGCGGTTTTCCAAATCCTCCGCCACCTTCTTAAGCTGGTCGACTTCCTTGGTGAGAGTGTCAACTTTAGTAACAACATCCTGTGCATCGCTGATCCTCTGCTCCACCTCAGAAAGTCTCGTATCCAAACTAGACCACTTGTCGTCTCATCTCTGAAGCGTGGCAGCAGTGTCTGTCATAAAAGGACGAATGAGGCGCAACTCCTCCATAATATCCTCAAGGGTGAGAGGCGGCGGAGACTTAACTGGGGAAGGCGGATCTTTTTTGGTGCGTTTGACAGAAGGAGTACTTGAGTCCTTCCTTCCCCCAGCGGAGCCCCCATGAGGTTTGGTTGGATGTGCGCCCTCCATGCTGACGGTGTCGCAAACAGGTATGACAGAAAAACACAGTGGCAGAATGCAGACAGGACAGCGATGATAATGCGTAGCGAGAGCAAGAGGAAGCGTAGTAAAAATTGAAAATGACCAAAATCAACCCAGCAACAGGTACAGAGTCTCCGAAGGCACAGCTGGCTCCCTCTAATGTGGTTGCTAAGAGATGCAGTCCGAAGGGGCCACAAAAGCAGCAGAAGAGACCAACCACTAGCGATTGCTGGCACAAAAAGATGGCATAAGGTATACCAATGCAGCCACTTCCGTGATACCCTAAGAGAACAGCATAGGACTAACCAGTAAACTCAGTGGTATCAAAAATAGGAAAAAAAACGTTGAAGGAAAAACAAAATGGCGGCCGCCATCTGAGGAGAGCAGAAATTGCACAATAAAAGTGGTAAAAAGACAGCATTTTGATCAGAAAAACCTGCCAAAATAGTCTCCCCTGTTTCCGACGCTCGAATCCATCCTTGGAGCGAAGCTCCGTTGCCTTAATGAGGCGCCTTCACGCTCGAATCGGCATATTCCGAGCGGAGCTCCTCACCCGGCGGCCATCTTGAATCGCCGCGCCGCGCGCTCCCCGACTTGAAAGGTTTAATTTGAAAAAAATCAGAAGCTATATAATGTGCAATTGGGAATTGAGGAGTGTGGCACCCAATGACTTCATTATAGAGAAAGATGTTCTGGCGGTGGTACAGCCTAATACAGGAGTTTGTTTTGTGGGACCAACATCATTTTCAAAAGAGTTGCTATGCTTTTCATGGCGGTATTAGTGAAAAAGGGATAGAAAACATTTTGAGCAAAATCTTGAAGATTTGTTATGCAGTTGCAAGGCCTTAATGTCAAAGCGGGACATGTGTTAAGAATGAGAATATGGGAGCTGGTTATTTATGAGATGTGGAAGACGCTATGAAAGGGAACAGGAAGGCGAGGAAGTGGTGAAGAATGTCTTTGCTCATCTGTGAGCATTTGTTTCTGTAGAGTAATTGAAGGATTGGTGGCTGCAGTGGTGAGAAGAGAGCTGTTAATCAGGATCAAGTTTTAGAGGAGGTGTTAAAGGTGTGCTAGGCATTGGAGATTTGCATCGATGGATCAAGAAAAATATATTCCATAGAGAAGGCTTTACCAATGCGTTGACTACTGACAATGGGATGCAACCTATATCAGTTTCCATGGAATAGTTTCTCACGAATATCAGTATAGAGCATAGATTGTCAACAATATAGTACCTTGGTGGACTGGACCAAAGAGAAGATTCAATCATGCTCTGTATAGCATTGTATGATGGTGGCACTGGCACAGTGGTGCCCATCTTTGACTTATTGTGCTACTCTTGGCATCATTCTAGCTAATCCTGCCACAAGTGTGGTGGAAATATCCGCCATATAATTGAAATCTGTGGTATTTGATGACAAAAAGGCAGAATCTATTCATGCTTGAAAATAATGCATATGAGGGCTTGCTGAAAATAAACAGATGCTTGGGGACCAGAGGCTGAAGTCACCTACGATTACAAAAATGCCAATTGGGTAAAAAAATACCGTGTCTGTGTATGGAAACGAGAATCTTCAGTTTGTAGGATTGGGGGTTATTTAACCAAAATAAAATATGAGTATTTCATGGCAAAATGTCTAGATCTTCAGAATGGGCAAGTTGATGTTTCAGGTACGCTGAAATCATGTTAGAAATGTATTCAAACTCACATTTAAGGAATAGTTCATGATACCATGAGAAAGCATATTGCTAGTTTTGGTTAACTGGTGTCAACGGGAAGTCAGTTATTGGTACTGCTCCTAATTCCTTACTTGCATGGAGCCATTTCATTGTCTATATTGTTAGAGCTTTGCATGATATTATCAGTACTGTGTCTGGACCATGAGTATGTTAGATTGGCATAATCAGTCTACTGTCTGATCCTGCAAGCTCTATCTAAGTGAGCGGTAACATGTATGTATCAGTCTCTTACAAAGCCTGGAAACTTATGCCAAACTGTTCATGTTCATTCATTTTTAACTCCTTCACTTGAAGATAATGGGGCATTAATAGGTACCGGGCACAGGCTTTTCCTTATGCACAGAAAAATACACTAAAATAATGTTCAAATGGGCTATCTTCCGGGAGGTTTTTTATGGGGTTCGAGATTATTGGGGTTTTGCTTGATCATGGCACTTTAAACCAGGCTCAGCCCTAGGATAATATATTTTACTCAAGTGCACTTGTGATCATGTCCTCTGAAATGCTTTGTGAATCAGCCAGTCTGTACCACTACTGATGGAGAAATTCCATATGTACCTTTGTACATGCCCAGATACAAGAATGGGTCTGACCCCAAGTGTTAGGGAAATTTTGACTCTTCCTGGTCCCATGTTGTCTTAAGAATGTAGGATTAGTCACAATGTGTAAATCACAGTAGAATACATTATATCGTGCCAGCCATTGGATATTTGAAAGAACACAAACGGGCATGGTAGCTAAACTTTCCTACAGTTTCTGGCATAGATTCTTCTTCATATCTAGACTGAGGGTCCTGCACAGAATATTAAAATTTCATAAAAGTGGTTGTGTGTTGACTGGACTGTAGGCAGGTGGACTCTTTTAGATGAGAAATGCAGTTGGCCTCTCCTGGCATCTTTGTGGGCAGTGGCCCTGAATTCAAGTAAGTACCACAAAGTATTTTGTCACAAGACATTTAGGATATCCTCCCGAGGGCCATGCAAACTAAAATTGGGCCCAAACTGGACTTTGCACGCTATTTGGTACTGCAAGCATTGCAGAAATTATTTAAATCTGCCCTGTTTGCTTCCAAACATTTTTCAGCCTTGCCAACATTTTGTTGGCAAACAATGCACACCTTGAAATGGGCGGAAACCCTTTAGATTACTTCATTATGCCGCATTTCATTATGTTCAAATTTTAATTTTGAGTTAATAGTTATTATTATTCCCCATTTCATTGTGTTCAAATCTGGATTTTGAATTAATAATGCTCTCAAATGTCACACCCCACATTATTGCTAATTGTTGGCGGGCAAGTACCACAGCTGTGTTTCCTTGGCCTCACTTTGCGTCAGTGTGCCACGACCCTTATTTCATCCCTTATTATACAAACCACTAGCCTCGTGTCACTGTGTCCCCTGTGGAGGCACAGGGTTAATCAATTTAGCAGGGCATAGCGAGAAATTGTGGCATTAGAGAGGGTGCAGAGATACCCCTGCCCTACCGCAGAGCTCTGCTGTTGATGAATATTGCATACTCATGTACTATGTGGCCTCTCCATGCCACTGAGAGGGAGAAGCCGCCAGGTTCTCTTATACCATCGAAGATCACCGAAGCAACATTTTGAATAACTGCAGTCTGCCCTCATTGAGAAGAATGTTCTAATGGCTTCAAAGTAGATGGTAGCCTGCAAACCCTGCAATTCCTATCTTTAAATCTCATATTACAATTAGGTCTCCCGGTTTTATGGTATTTATAATTTTGTCATTATCGTCTGTATTTATCAATATTTATTTTAGGTTTTGTGAAAAAATTAAGCTGAAATGTGTATATTTCTGCATTTATTTAACTGGTTAATGTACACTATTACCTTAACGCCTAACAGGTTTCATTGATATATATACACACTCAGATGATAAAATATGCACTTATAAGAAAATGTGCACATTTTAGTATCACGGTTGTGCAAAACTACTGCTGTTTAAGGCTCATTACTAAAATTCCTTTATTTTTGTAATCTTCTTTGCCTGTCAATCCACACAGCTTTTGGCCTGGCAGTCATGATTGACAGCATTCAGAATCACTCAAAAACAACCCAATTTCCTTTTTTATCCACATTTAAAAATAAATACAGACAGAAAAATAAATGTGTTACTGTCGGTATTTAGCTGTACAAAATCAGTAAAACGGGGAGCCTTAATTACAATCTAGTTGTGACATCACTAGTTGACTGTAATAGGAAAATGCAGTTGCTCAACAGTAATAACTTTTGAGTTGTAAAGTAACAATGCCTTCTTCTAAAGCCAGCAGACAATGTGAAAGGTAGCTCACTGAGCTGAACTACTGCTGCCACTTAAACAAATATAACAATAACTGGAGTTTCAGCTATTGTGAAATATTTTCCTAAAATCAACATTCATTAGCAGAAAGAAGCCATTCATGGCAGTATGTTTATGTTTTTGCACATCTATAGTTCACTACAAGACATCGGGAATCTCTCTGCATATTACCCCACATTATGAATTATATCTTTTTGTGAGAGTGACTTACATTAAAATGCATATAATATGTTTTTGCCTACACTAGACACATCTTTGTCGGAGAATTTGTTTCCATACCTGGCCAAGATTATGGAGTCCCATGTTAACATCACTCTGACCAATTACCTGGAGGTTAATCAAATTCTAGACAGTTCGCAGAACGGGTTCCGATCCAGACACAGTACGGAATCAGCCCGTCTGGCGATTACAGAGCAGCTTTGGGCCACGCTAGATGAGGGTAATACTTCGGCACTTTTTCTACTGGATCTTAGTGCGGCCTTTGACACGGTCTCCCATAAGATTCTACTCCAATGGCTAGAGGAGATCGGGGTGAAAGGTAGGGCTCTGGCCTGGTTTACCTCTTTTCTTTCTGAGCGCTCCTTTCAGGTATATGCCACCCCTTACCTGTCTAGCAATTACCCCCTCAGCTGTGGTGTTCCCCAGGGCTCGGCCTTGAGCCCCACGTTGTTCAACGTGTATGTCCGCCCTCTTGGCCAAAGCACGGAACATCAAAAATGGTATCCTACACGGATGATACCCAGTTGGTCTTCACCTTTTCTAACAACCCTGCCCAGGACCAACTGAAATTTCGTGCAGATGTTCTGGCCATTTCAGACTGGATGGCAGACAACTATCTACAGCTTAACTCTGTCAAGACGGAGGTACTCTTGTTAGGCCGTGATACCCATTAATGGGACTACCAATGGTGGCCTGCGACCTTGGGCACACCTTCCCAACCGAAAAGCGCAGGCAAGGATTTAGGGGTCTTGATCGACACCGCCATCGCTTTTGAGCCTCATACGAAAAAAGAGTCTGGTACTTGTTTTGGCCTCCTGTGCGGCCTAAAACCCATTTGTTTTTTTTTTGATGCTCCTACCCGCCAATTGATTGTTCAATCTGTTGTTCAATCGCGCCTAGACTACTGCAATGGGCTTTTGCTTGGCGTGAATAAAACAGTTACTGCGAGAATCCAACGAGTACAGAATGCAGCAGCACACGCTCCTTTTGCCCTACCAAAGCATTGCCATACCTCGAACCTTCTCCATCGTCTTCATTGGCTACCAATCAAACAGAAAGTCCAGTTTAAAACTCTATGCACTATACATAAGATTTTACATGGCCTGGGCCCCGAAATCCAGCAGGGACTATGCACCCCATATGTTCCATCGCGAGCACTGCATTCCTCTGACCACCATTTGCTTTGCCTTCCACGGGTGCGTCGGTGTAGAGCAGGGGGTCGCTCCTTCAAAGCCCAGGCCCCTGCGCTATGGAATTATATCCCACTGGCTGCCCGTAGTACTCAAGATCATTGGGCATTCAGGAAACTGATCAAAACTTGGCTTTTTTCTTCTATCTAGCCAATCTCTTCTGGTCACCTGTCCGCTAGTGCTGGGACGCCCTGTTGCTGGGGCAGCCATGCGCTTTACAAATAACCTTAACATAACATAACATTTTGCAACAAATTAGCAGCTATACAATCATGTGTAAATTTCCCACTACAGAGTCCACATTTATTCAACAGATTTCCAACCTTCCTCTTTCCTTTGAAGGAGCAAGAGATCAAGAATGTTACCTTTTTGGGGTAAGAGTTAATATGTTACCAAATATTTTAAGGCATAAAATACTCTCTGCAACACCTTATAAGGATATTGAAAGTCATCTTCGAAGGTCCATAAACTGGTAATGAAGCTTCCGTCTAGATTGGCTTCTGTGTCATTATGATTACCACTACCTGTGAATGAGCAAAGTAAAATGAGACACACTGTATCAGGTTGCCTTCTTATAGTGAGTGAGAGAGAGAGAGAAAGAGAGTGAGAAATAATGTGTGAGCATGTATGTGTGTAGGTGTCAATCAAGTGGAGTGTCAGGGTTATTGTGTCAGTATGACTGTGTGAGTAAAAAGAACTGCCGTTAGAGAATGATATATTTGACACAGTGCAGAATCTGCACATTTCATGTGCATTTCAATCCTACAAGTTGTGCAGACCGCAACACTAGAGAAATGTCAGTTGGCCACGGGTGAAGTAATGGATATGTTGTTGGTAGTTGAGGAACTGTAGAAGGACTTACTTCAAAATAAAAGTCCTCCTCTGACAATGAGGCCAGTCTACCACAATTATAATTATTTCCATTCAGTTGTCTGTATGTGCTTTGTGAAAAAACAAGTGAAATGAGTATTCACAGTGCTGCAACTGATGTTGGACGACCACCAGATATGGTTGTATCTGGATTCTTCAAAGCAACAGAAGGAGATTTTCAGTTTTTATAGAAGCCATCTGGTCTGGTGTTGGCCACCTTTATTTTTGTAACGTGCAACAATGTCTCATAGGGTATTATTAAAGGTCACTTTCAGGCAGCACAATTAATTGCTGAGAGCGGAAGGATAAACGGGAGAAAACCGGGGAGAGAAAATTCTTTAGTAACAAAAATGGTATTTTAGTAAATGCATATATTTGTCATATTTAGCTTCATAAAATAAAACATATGGAAGGGTGAAACTGTGTTACATTAAATGGCATGTAACCTGTGGGATACTGTGCACAAGTGCTCGTGAAAAAATTGTGACAGCGCAAGTGACACGTGCAAAAGTATAAACAGCGACAGGAAGGGGCGAACAAAAAGCAAGTGAAAGTAAAATTTACATAGTCAGGATACCCGAACAATTAATGATAATAAATACAAAAGTAATCAAGCGGCCCGGTGTTGCACCTCGCCATGCCTCCAGCTAACTTCTCCAAGTAACCTGCCCAGCAGCGTTTGGCTCATCACTACTTAGAGCGATTATTCATGATTCTTGCTGGATGCCCTGAGACTCCCAAATCTGTCCCTTCCAACAGAACCTCGTCAGGTCCAAACTAGAACTGCTTTTGGACCTTGCCCCACCTGCATTTTTTGACAGTTGCAACACGTTGGCACTTCCATACAAGTAACAGTAACCTGGTCCTGATGATGGCCTAAATACTTCTACAGGCTGAAATGCCGTAGGCTTTTACAGTGGAAATCTCGGTGCTATTTCGTCAAGGATACTCCACTTGATTACTTTGGTATTCATTATCATTTATTGTTTGGGTATCCTGACTATGAAAATTTTACTTTCACTTGCTCTTTGTTGCGCCCCTTCCTGTCTCTGTTTATACTTTCTCACGTGTCACTTGCGCCGTCACGATTTTTCATGAGCACTTGTGCACAGTATCCCACAGGTTACATGCCATTTAATGTAATGCAGTGTCACACTTCCATATGTTTGATTATGTGAAGCTAAATATGACAAATATATGCAATTACTAAAATACATTTTATGTTACCAAAGAATTTTGTCTCCTCGGTTTTCTCCTCTTTTGCCTTCCACTCTCAGCAATTAATTGTGCTGCCAGAAACTGACCTTTAATTAATACCCTATGAGACATTGTTGTATGTTACAGATGATTGCCCTAGTCTCTTTAGGGTTTATGGGCTACCTCCTGTAGTCTGATGCTGCCACCTTTATTTTTGAGCAGTTGATGTATAATTTGTTTTGAGATCTGTCAGATGTGCGTTTTTTAGTGTTTGATATAATAACACTGAGGTTAGACTGAGCTAGTTGCACGTTTGGGTCAAGATCTAAGAATTTTTCAGTTTGAAATGCTCACACAAAATCAATGTAAAGGTAAATTCAGAAGCTTGGTCGTAGAGTTTCTTGAGCATGAGATAAGTGAGAATGGGATTTGAATGAAAACAGTTTGGTTCACACAATAAAGTGAAACCATACAACCAGTAACAAAGGGCAGAGTCTAGCCCTTCATGGATTTATAGCACACCAATCTAAATTTGTCAGACATTTTGTGAATATTATTGCTAAAACAATGACACTGAGCACTAATAGCCGGAATATAATTTGGTAAAGAAGCCATATGGAAGGCCCCCAAACTTGATAGGTTTGTTCTTGGTTGCACCAGCATTAGGGTTATTGATAATAGCTTCTGAGGGTTTGGCGCATAGGGTTGAAGGACTTGAAAGGTTTAATTTGAAAAAATCAGAAGCTATATAATGTGCAATTGGGAATTGAGGAGTGTGGCACCCAATGACTTCATTATAGAGAAAGATGTTCTGGCGGTGGTGCAGCCTAATACAGGAGTTTGTTTTGTGGGACCAACATCATTTTCAAAATAGTTGCTATGCTTTTCATGGTGGTATTAGTGAAAAAGGGATAGAAAACATTTCGAGCAAAATCTGTAGATTTGTTATGCAGTTGCAAGGCCTTAATGTCAAAGCGGAACATGTGTTAAGAATGAGAATATGGGAGCTGGTTATTTATAGGATGTGGAAGACGCTATGAAAGCGAACAGGAAGGCGAGAAAGTGATGAAGAATGTTTGCTCATCTGTGAGTGTTTGTTTCTGTAGAGTAACTGAAGGATTGGTGGCTGCAGTGGTGAGAAGAGAGCTGTTAATCAGGATCAAGTTTTTAGGGGAGGTGTTAAAGGTGTGCTAGGCATTGGAGATTTGCATCGATGGATCAAGAAAAATATATTCCATAGAGAAGGCTGTACCAATGCGTTGACTACTGACAATGGGATGCAACCTATATCAGTTTCCATGGAATATTTTCTCACGAATATCAGTATAGAGCATAGATTGTCAACAATTTAGTACCTTGGTGGACTGGACCAAAGAGAAGATTCAATCATGCTCTGTATAGCATTGTATGATGGTGGCACTGGCACAGTGGTGCCCATCTTTGACTTATTCTGCTGCTCTTGGCATCATTCTAGCTAATCCTGCCACAAGTGTGGTGGAAATATCCGCCATATAATTGACATCTGTGGTATTTGATGACAAAAAGGCAGAATCTATCCATGCTTGAAAATAATACATGTGAGGGCTTGCTGAAAATAAACTGATGTTTGGGGACCAAAGGCTGTAGTCACCTACGATTACAAAAATGCCATTTGGGTAAAACAATACCGTGTTTGTGTATGGAAACGAGAATCTTCAGTTTGTAGGATTGGGGCTTATTTAACCAAAATAAAATATGAGTATTTCATGGCAAAATGTCTAGATCTTCAGAATGGGCAAGTTGATGTTTCAGGTACGCTGAAATCATGTTAGAAATGTATTCAAACTCACATTTAAGGAATAGTTCATGATACCGTGAGAAAGCGTATTGCTAGTTTTGGTTAACTGGTGTCAACGGGCAGTCAGTTATTGGTACTGCTCCTAATTCCTTACTTGCATGGAGCCATTTCATTGTCTATATTGTTAGAGCTTTGCATGATATTATCAGTACTGTGTTTGGATCATGAGTATGTTAGATTGGCATAATCAGTCTACTGTCTGATCCTGCAAGCTCTATCTAAGTGAGCGGTAACATGTATGTATCAGTCTCTTACAAAGCCTGGAAACTTATGCCAAACTGTTCATGTTCATTCATTTTTAACTCCATCACTTGAAGATAATGGGGCATTAATAGGTACCGGGCACAGGCTTTTCCTTATGCACAGAAAAATACACTAAAATAATGTTCAAATGGGCTATCTTCCTGGAGGTTTTGATGGGGTCCGAGATTATTGGGGTTTTGCTTGATCATGGCACTTTAAACCAGGCTCAGCCCTAGGATAATATATTTTACTCAAGTGCACTTGTGATCATGTCCTCTGAGATGCTTTGTGAATCAGCCAGTCTGTACCATTACTGATGGAGAAATTTCATATGTATATTTGTTCAAGCCCAGATACAAGAATGAGTCTGACCCCAAGTGTTAGGGAACATTTGACTCTTCCTGTTCCCATGTTGTCTTAAGGATGTAGGATTAGTCACAATGTGTAAATCACAGTAGAATACATTATATCGTGCCAGCCATAGGATATTTGAAAGAACACAAACGGGCATAGTAGTTAAACTTCCCTACAGTTTCTGGCATAGATTCTTCTTCATATCTAGACTGAGGGTCCTGCACAGAATATTCAAATTTCATAAAAGTGGTTGTGTGTTGACTGGACTGTAGGGAGGTGGACTCTTTTAGATGAGAAATGCAGTTGACCTCTCCTGGCCTCTTTGTGGGCAGTGGCCCTGAATTCAAGTAAGTACCACAAAGTATTTTGTCACAAGACATTTAGGATATCCTCCTGAGGGCCATGCAAACTAAAATTGGGCCCAAACTGGACTTTGCATGCGATTTGGTACTGCAAGCATTGCAGAAATTATTGAAATCTGCCCTGTTTGCTTGCAAACATTTTGCAGCCTTGCCAACATTTTGTTGGCAAACAATGCACATCTTGAAATGGGCGGAAACCCTTTCGATTACTTCATTATGCCGCATTTCATTATGTTCAAATTTGAATTTTGAGTTAATAGTTATTATTATTCCCCATTTCATTGTGTTCAAATATGGGTTTTGAATTAATAATGCTCTCAAATGTCACACCCCACATTATTGCTAATTGTTGGCGGGCGAGTACCACACCTGTGTTTCCTTGGCCTTAGAATGAGGAGCCTAAGTGGCAGCTTGCTATTGTAGGATATAATTCCAAGAAACACACAGAAAGTGATGGGAGGCTGCTTGCAATAAGTCTAACCACTGTCAATCACTCGGGGTAGCACTCCAACCCATCGTTCTTTTGCTCACCATGCCTCCTCAGGATAGACCCAGCCATTTGCAAGTCAGTCTTGACCCTGCCACTCATGGGAACAGTCCAACCTGAACTGCCAAGCCAGGTCCTCGCTGAAACGGAACACAAGCAACCCAAGACCAGTTTCGCCCTAGTTATGGTCTCATCAGCAGGGTACAACTTGGTTTCAGTGACACAGTGAGCATGGGACCCACGTCTGAACACACCTATGCCACTTAGGACAGTACACGAAACACACAAAAGGTGATTGGAGGCTGCTTGCAATAAGTCTAATCACTGGCAATCACTCAGGGTAGCGCTCCAACCCATTGTTCTTTTGCTCACCATGCCACCTCAGTTTGGAACCAGCCATATGCAAATCAGTCTTGAGCTTGTTCCTCAAGGGAACAGTCCAGTAGGAACTGCCAAGCCAGGTCCTCCCTCAACCTCAACACAAGCAACCCAGGACTGGTTGCGCCCTAGTTATGGGCTCATCGGCCGGGTACAACTTGGTTCCAGTGACAGTAAGCATGGACCCCACTTAGGACGGTACATGAAACACACAGATTATAATTCCAAGTGCACATACAGAGGGTTGAGTTTGCAGTCATGCCACCAGTCTGTGTAGACTCATCAGGCACTGAAAAACATTTACAGTTCAATATTAAATTAGTAATATAGGGACCAGGTAATTCCTTGGCAACAACCAAGGTGTGTGATAGTACTCCCATCAACAAAAGTAGGTCTGTTTGGGGGAGTTTCACAATCATATCTAAAATACATGAAGACCTTTATATTGTTGCAAAATACCAGGACATGTCACTGAAGAAGTCACCATAGATGCATTAATATTTAACGTGTTTCTTGGTAGAAAACACAAATTTTTCAGACCATAGTGATTTGATACGTTCCAACCAAGAAACTGCGCCTTGTGGAATGGGAGTGCGTAGTGCCGAAAATAACTGAAGCTTTAGAAAAATGTGTGAAAAGGTAATGCGAGGAATGTTCAGTTGATTTCACAAGTAGCTAAAACACATTTTCTCAGTTTTCCCTAAAATGATTGGTGTATAATAATAGTATCATGCCTAACATATGGTGCGTGGTTGATATTGTTAGCACTCAAACAAGCTTCATGGCCCACGTAAACCTTTGCATTCTGTTGTCATTATTTGATGTTGATGACTGTCATTGTTGTTTGTCTTTTTGTATGCTTTTTAATAACCAATGGGTTAGGTTAATGGGATGCATTTTTCGATTACATTTTGAGTTTTCTGTTAAATTATAAAAATAAAAAAATAAGAAAAAGATAAATAGAATCTACATATTTTTAGTTGCAACTGCAAGCTCATGTGCTTGCTAAAATTATTACAGTTTCAATGAAAACTGTTTCTTTACAGTTCCAATTCTATATTGGAAATCGATACATGTGTATACCCTAAAAATATTGATGAATTATTGTTAGAAAAATAGTAACAGATTGATGTGGCCTATGTTGTTCCTGTATTTGATTCAATAGTACCCACATTTTAGTACAAAGCTCTGTAGAAATCATACAGAACATATTAATAAAGTTTAAAGCATCTTCGCCTCTTATGTCGCAACAACACCTGCAAGGTGTGACCTTCTGCATATTGCTACTGCTACGTAGGAACAAAGCTGCTTGTACTTTCATAGCTGTTTGGGAAATATAGGTAAGGTGAGAGCCAAATAGGGGCCAGCTAATGAGTCCAGGTTCCCATCCCTGTGCCTGGTTTGAATTTAGAGGTTTAATTTTCCACGGAGGGGGGGGGGGTGAAGGAGGGGAGAAAGGTATGTCTGTTGTGTGGTAAACATTCAAGTAAAGATTTGTCATTAAGGAGACAGAGGCAGATTCTCACCAGATGAATGGCTCGGGCCGCTGACAATGGTGGGCTTGTTGATGTACTGAGTACCCTTCAGGTTTGGTGTTGTCAGAAGGTGTCCAGTGGCAGGATCCCCACTGGCTTCCATTCAGTAACCGTGGACAGGTTAAAGGCCATGGGTGACAGGACTGTTCCCTGAGGAGCCACAAAGGTGATGGAATAAGCCTGATCCCAAGGTTTCTATTTTGATGTACTGATGCCTGTTTATAGAGACTGAGAGATAACTCTAAGCCAATTTCCCAATTGTTAAGGATTGCCAGAGTGGACATTGATGCTGGTAGATCTTGCTTGTCAAACCCCCCGATGGCCACCTGTGCCCAAAGACCGAGTAAAGAGCAATCTGAGATGGAGTTGGTTCTCTATTTTCTTTGAGGATTGTGAATGCTTGTTTCACCCTTGTAGGAATTAACTACTATTGTTGAAATTTTTTATGCATGTCATTTTTCAGTTTTATGCTTCTTCCTTGAAATTGGTTATGTTCACTCAGCCAATTTGTTTCAAATTAGTTTTGTAGATAAATAAGTTGCATGACAGTGTTTAGATCCTCTGATTACATATGCTGGCTCCGGTTTAGCAACTCATTGGTCAAATGCAGTGATTTCTAATCTGGTTTGGTCAGGCTTTGGTTCCATATCTGTCTATCTCCTTGGTCGATGGGTACTGCGAGTGTGTCGGCAGAACCACTATTGTGCTCATGGCCATTTAGCTTAGATGGAATGGCCTGGGGATTAACTGCCCTGTCAAATGCCTGCCTTAGGAACTGCTGGGCTGAAAGCTTAGTTTCATTCCCACACCCTCGAAACCATTTATGTGAAGTCTTTCACTATCCAGCAGCACTACTGAGGGGATCACATTAGACCAAAATTCTACATGCGCTGTGGAAAGATCTTGGTTGGTAGGAAAGGAGACCATTCTTTTTTTGAAAGATGTGAGGAAATGGAGTTGCGGGTAATTTTGCAGTAGCCTTAGGATTTTTTGTCTGCAAAGAGATCTGATATCTCAAGAACACGGTAGAGATTTGAGATTGCCCTACGTTGGCAAACATGCAATTAGAGCTTACTGCCGAAACGGCATGAGAAGAAAACATACTTTCCTAGTGAAGCACAAAACTTGCACATTTGTGGGTCAGCGAGTTAAATAGCGCCTGTACAGTGGAGGCCGGTAGGCAACAGTGGCGGGGGAGGGGAGAGGTGGGTAGAAAATAAAAAAATAAAATAAAAACAAGAAAACGTACCTCCTCCTCGTGTCACCAGCTGCTGCCTCTCCATCGCCTCTCTTCCGTCACGGCAGGAAGCACCCAGGTGCCCCACCAATCACAACGCTGCATGCAGCGTTGTGATTAGTTGCCCTAAGCCAATCACAACGCTGCAATGCAGCGGTGATTGGTCGGAGCGCCGGGTTCAGTGCTCAGACGGGGACAACAAGCCTGGGTAGGTAATCTACCATTACTTTGCGGCCACTACTACGACTTACCATTACTAAGCATTTTTTACTCAGCAGGATCGTTTACTTTGCATGCTTTAAGTTTGCATGCTTCTACTTCGCATATACTGTTACTTCGCAAAGTCAATTACTTTGCTGACTATTCACATCGTTGTTTGGAAAAGGAGGCGCTTCCGTTTCCAAACAACGACGTGTAGCTCTGACGATGCCTGAAGGAGGAGAAGAGAGGGAGCAAGGTGAAGCGAGAGGTAAGTTTTTGGGGTTGTGCAGGGGGTTATCTTTTAGGTTTTAGGGTTGTGTTTATGTAGTGTAGAGTAGTGTATTTGGGTTTAGGGTAGTGGTCATGCAGGGGATTGTCTTTTAAGTTATAGGGTTGTGTTTATGTAGTGTAGAGTAGTGTATTTGGGTTTAGGGTAGTGGTCGTGCAGGGGGTTGTCTTATAGGATTTAGGGTTGTGCTTATGTAGTGTAGAGCCGTGTACTTGGGTTTAGGGTAGTGTTGTGGTGTTTGTGTAGTGTAGGGTAGTGTTTTAGGGTTTAGGGAAGTGACGGGGCGGAGTAAAACATGCGTAGAAGTTGTATACTTAGTAATATACTGCGAAGTAAATGCATATTTAGTACTTTTAAATGTATTTGCAAACTAAAAGCACGCACAGTTAAATCTTGCATAGTAATGGTATTTGCGATGTAAAAACATTGTAGTAAAAACTTGCGAAGTAATGGTCTACTGAGTAACATCATATATTCACCTGGGCATGTTCCCCACCAGGCTGTGTAATGCAGCCTGGTGGAGAAGATGTAAAGTGCGCAGGACTGTTTGGCCGGGCCAAGACGGCTGGCCAAGTAGTCATGCCCCCTAAAAGTGTGCTCACCACTCCATTCCCCTAGCCCTTGCTCGGGCCAGCCCCGCCCTCCCCGCACCTATGAACAGGAAAAAGAAAATATTACCCTCCCGTTATTTTCATTTTATTTTTCCTCTGCACTGCTCTAAAAGCAGTGGGGTGACGTTCCTCCGCCGTAGTGGAGGAGCCACCCCTTCGCTTGTATTTCTTTTCCGGATGGAGGAGGGACATATTGTGCATCTTGACAGATGATCTTTTTGATTTTTCTATTAACCCCAGTAGTTGAGTGGTTGTCTGTCCGTGCAAACTGTATTATTCAGGACTTCCTCTTGGTAATTCTTCAATTTGCCTTTCTCCTTTTCCTCACATTCTTCTTCTACTTTGCCTTATTAACTGTCGGCCTTCATTAGTTTTACTTATTTTGCTGTTGAAGGGCTGGGGGGGCTGGATTTTTGTCGCGTCACCTACTCCATTAGAGCAATTGAAACTTGGGTAACAGGGAGGGGCGACTGAGACAGAACATGGCTCCTGACCTACAGATGATTCTGCAAATAGTCTGCGTGGAAGTAAACTGTTTATTACCCGTTCTCTTTCCTCTCTTTAAGTTTTATCTTGCTTGTTTGAGTTGCGCAATACTTTTTATGAAAATTCCAAACAGATGGTGCTTTTTGTAACATCTCACGGTATAGTTGTTCGGCAATACTGCCCCCAAAGCATCCGCGGGCCAGGCGTGGCCTGCGGCGTACGAATAAAAGGAGCCACCAGCTCGGGGCATGGTCTCCAACCTGAGTGCAAGCGTGGGCTGAGTCTGTGCTCCTGCAACGCGCCCGCGGCGCGGTAATCCCCCGGTGCCCCAAGGCGGGTACTTTACACTTTTGAGCCGATAACGTCAACGCTTGTTTGATCTCTAGCTCCGATATTTGCCCTTCCGGCAATTAACTGTTCCTTTTAATGAATTAGGGATGCCTCCGTATTGCAGTGCACTTCCTTCTTCTACATCCTTCTTCATGACAGTGTGCACTCCCTGTTCCTCTGCCTATAGTCACTTTCTGTCTCGTGCTCTGTTCTGGCAGTTGGTTGGTGTCCACAGGGTCCTAGAGCCCGACTCCACACCTTCTACTTGGAGAAGGCAGCTGGGGTCATTGTCAGGGCTTTAAGTGGGATGAATAAACTGGTGGGTCTCTCGAAGTGGCGTGGTCAATGTAATTAAGGGTGTGGCTTAAAAACTCCTAAGCCTAAAATCTGTTTAGGACAGTGTGCCGCCCGACTTGTATTTTGCTGTTCCTGTCATTACGTCCAGATATATGATACAAGACACATCATACCTACAAGTCAGGACTATTGGCTTTGTCAATGGTTGTTAGTTGCATAAAATAAATAAGCAGCAACTATGGCTTGTATAAAATATTGAAAAAACTTCCACTTAAAGCCCTTGTGACACCACTACAATGTTGCTGCTCCTGAGTTTCAAAAACAGAAGGGAAATCCAGAGAGAAAATGACTCTAAAGGATTTTCCTTCCACTACAACGCTCACCACACACACATCAATGTGCCTGCTGTCACTGCAGTCCGGGGAGAAAAAAAACGGACCGCCTGTGCCAGGACACAAAACAGAGCCTGATAGCAGTGCTTAATTTGTAAAAAACTTGGTGCCAGGGCTCTCGACAGGAGGACACTAGAGCTTGCACCATCCATTGCCCCTGGCAGCACTGCCAATGACAGCACCAACACACTACTAATCATCATACTCTTAAAGGTGTGACCATTCATACTATTACAGCCCCCCCAAAGCTATAAGAATGGCTTTCGAGGCAAATACTAACTAATTGGAAATGTAAATTTAAATAATGAACAGAAGTTTTTGTGCTTGTACCAAAATTGGCACACACTTCTACCAAGTGGCAGACAGTCATAAGCCCTGGTGCTGGCAATTAAGTTCCGGTGCTGAGCACCAGAAAGCACCGGCACAAATTAAGCACTGCCCGATAGAGAGCCGTTTCGAGGCCTCCTTAAAAAACCTGCCGGTGCTCAGACCTGGTGAGACACGGCGCACTTAAACCCTGGTCATTGCTGTTTAAAACCAACTGCCTACTGGGTGAGTTATAATACATTCCAGGTGCTCTTACGCAAATACGGAGTTATGAAACTAGATCAGGCATGCATTTATCAAAACACATCTAACCGCTCTTTTAAATGTTCAAGTTATCAAATTGTACAGGAAACCTTACACGAAAGAGAAGGACCAGGAAATAAAGACTTCAGCATGTAGAACTAATTGCGACATATTTAAATGCAATTCATTCACAGTACGTTCTTTTCATAATATGTACTTAGAAAATAACGTGATGTCATGAGGGCGGTCATTAGACAGGCTCGGTTTTCGCACCATCAGTACCATGCATGCTGGAATTTGTAGTTTAAATATTTCCATTTTAAATTGGTGCATACAAATCCCAGTGCACTTACTCCTGTTGGGGCAAAGTCACTCCTACGACTCGGAGCCAATTGACTGCTAATATGTCATGTGCTGTGGCAATCAACAATTTGCTTTTTTCTGTAAATGAAGATCAAGTGTATACATTGTAGAAGATTATTTATTTAAAATCTTCAAACTCCCCCCCAAAAAATAGGCATCTACAGTTTTTCTGTGCAAAACTAGCATCGGATAATCATTTGAAGCAACACCACTGATACTGTTTGTGTGCTGGCTTGCATTCTTTCCCTTAGAAAAGATAATAAATCAAGCGTTTGTGGCTCTTTTTTGTTTAATTAAAGAACATGGGTCTCTGACGTAACACGTGCACTGTGTTTGTTTGCAGGCGGCGTTTTCCTGTGTGTGTGAAGATGACTTCACGGGCCCTTTCTGTGAGGAGTTTAACGCCTGCAATAGTAAACCCTGCCAGAACAATGGGACCTGCTCCGACGTCAAGCAGTACCACGACGGCAGGAATTTCACTTGTACTTGCTCTCCTGGTATGTATCGAGTTACATAATCAATTATCGATTTATTTATTTACTTTTATGAATACACAGCTCACGGTGGCAAGAAATGGAACAGATATGAGGTGGACAACAGACGACGCGAGTGAGCTTAATATATATATTTTTTTTTGCATATTTCTATAGCGCGAACTCGACCCGAAGGTATTGGAGCGCTGTACATGAGCACCGTATTTACATTACACATTCAGGCACGGGGAGATTAAGTGATTTACCCAGAATCACAGGATGTGGACGCGACCCCGAGGCTCGAACTCTGGTTTCCAGCACCAAAGTCGGCAGTTTAAGCCGATGGACCACATCCTCTCCCCATAATATTTCGGGTAAAGAACCCCGAAAGTACATCACGAGGAGGCCTCAAGTCACCGAGGAGCTCCATAGCTGTAAGGAGGCACAAGACCGAAAGCTGAGTGCCTTTATTGGTGGGAACTCCGAGGTGGCCTGCAATATCCTTAATTATGTAAAGAAAGAGGGTGTTTTATTTCATATAATGTCATTGCTTACTGTGAAGTGGCCAAATGCCATGTGTGACACCTTTGGCTTGTCCTGGCCTACTGGCCAACAGCAGATCGAATGCTGGGTTGTTACATCCATACTTTCCATATTGAAAGCAAATCTACGTATACCAGAAGGGAAAATGGCCAGACTAAACAGAAAGGGCTGGTGGAAAGTTGTAAGGTATAGGACATCCTTTCCTGGCTGTTTGAATTGTCCTTTATCAGCACAACTGAAACAGCATCCAAGAAATACATGATTTTTAGATGTGGGTGTTCTAGAAATAGATTTGGCTGTCTCACATACCTCAGGTCTTCCCTAAAATGCATGATAAAAATACATACCTGCATACATATACATATATACTTACATACTGGGGCTTTCGATCAGAGCTCTTCACCAATCCAGTTTCATTCATGTTTTGCCTCCACCTGCCACAGCATGGAGTAGTGGGTCAGCTCACTTCATTGGCTGTCTTGCACTGTGATTGACAGCATGGTGCTTGTTCATATTTGCTCAGCCACCTGAAAAGGAGTGCTCTTCGGAGCCCAGGTTAGTGGGCCCGCCCTGCTGTACAACACCTTCATTTTTAGATTTTTGTCTATTTTTAATGCTTATTGGATATGTAAATGTAAATGTACAGATATTTATATAGCGCAAATCACCAACCGGTCTCTAAGCGCTTGCTTAGGGAACCCGTCCTGGTATTCCCCTGTGAGATAACCCAGCAGGGCATCCACAAAGTGAAAGCCAGGCATCCCGCCGCGAGGGGCCATTGTGGAGATTAAGCAAGCTATTGCCCAGAGTCGCAGAGTGTGAACCCATGAATCGAGTATGCACTGGAGCGAGAATTATCGAGTCCATGGACAATTTATGGACTCAAGACCCAGCCAAGCCGGGAATTGAACCCTGGTCCCGGGCTGACCTCTGCTTCCAGGTCTGCCTACTCTAACCAGTGAGCCACACTTCTCCACGATATGTTTGCAAAACAATATAAATTACAGACTCAGCATGAGTGTCATGGCCAAACCTATTGGCTTTGCAAATGCTTGTTTTTTTTCTTGAAGAGCCGGTGCTGTGCTGCTTCTGTCTGTAAGCTGCCTCAGACAGCCTACCTTCCAGAGGTAATGAATGAAGCTGAGGCATGGCTCCCCAGGCACTCACTCTGTGAGGAATTAAAAGTGTGTTTTACAAACTGCTGCCAGCGTGTAAATGCAGAGTTTGAATCCGCTTCCTTCATGCAGATTGAAGGCTGTCCATTGGGGATGAGGGGCCACGCCCCCCACCATATGCCCTTCACATACAGTGTCTGTCAGGCTGAACAAAGGTCAGGCAGCTGGGGGCCAGACATGCGCTAAATGTGCAGGCTCCTGCCTGCCTGAGTTGAACTTTGCCTGGGCTGTGGAAGTCATAGTTCCTGTTGGTGGGACCTCCTCAGCTCAGCAAATGTCCCTGAGGCCCTCCCCTCATTGATGAGGGGTAGCGTCACTGATTGCCTCGCACCAGAGTGCTTCAGTTTTAAACCCTGAAGCGCCCAGGGTCGAGGGTCAATCAGTGACATTTCATCACAGAGTGGGGTGGGGTCCCACACTGTGATGATGTTGGGGCTGCTGCCTTCCCTCCTAAACTTACCGGCCGCCACTGAGATTATTGTGTTATCGGAGCAAGGTGAAGTCTCTGGTCGCCTGAAATCACTTATTATAAGGGTCTAGATGGGCCATTTACTTATTACATGCATGCTCTGAAGTCAGAATGCAACTGTAATAAGAAAATCATAACAGGTTTATAAGCATATTAAGCTCTCCCTCATTGTATATGGCATATAATAACTATTAAGGGTACTCAGGGGCAATCAGTGGACTCATAAATCAGTAGGAGGTGGGGCGCATGGAATGTTGGAGTAGCTCCTGTCATCATACTGCCAAATCCATGCACTTCATGGATTTGCCTAAGTCGCTGAAGAGAGGGATATGCTGTCCTCTCTTGTTGACTTTGAGGTGCTTTGATTTGGGAGACTTGACTGACTGAGAATCTCAAAATACAGCTGTCGTGTGTTTGGAGCAAAGTGCAAACAAGGGAAGGGGAACATCTATGTCAGTTGATTTCAGGTGGGAAGCAACGTTGGACTGGCTTGTCCCGCACTCTGGCGCTGCCAGATGGGCCGGTTTGAAAGGGCACTGTGTAGGCCAGTTTTATTGGTTTGTAATGACCCACAACTCACTCTGGCACATGTGGCAGGGCCAGAGTGCTCAAAAGCCCAGTCCAACGCTGGTGGGAATGGCCTGACTGATTATTTTGAGTAATGTTGGTGATTTCTCTGTGTTGCTCAACAGAAGGTAGAAAGAGAGTGTTTAATGTTTATATGAGGCCAGAGTGTGGGAAAGGAACAGAGGACATTTGAGGAGTACCTGGTGAAGGTCGGAAGCATGTTGGAAGTATCCAGAGGAAACTAGGGAAGA
This sequence comes from Triturus cristatus, assembly GCF_964204655.1. Classification (NCBI taxonomy): domain Eukaryota; kingdom Metazoa; phylum Chordata; class Amphibia; order Caudata; family Salamandridae; genus Triturus; species Triturus cristatus. The sequence continues at coordinate 965,524,086 of NC_140594.1, forward strand.
CTTACAAGCCAATACAAGGCTAGAGAATAATTGAGAATATGATGGCACCCCATATGTTTTCACCAAACCCTGTTTCAGCAATTGAAAGCATCTGTGCGACGTTATAGTTTGAATCTACTATTTAATTATGTGCCGGTTAGGTCTCTGAACGGTCGGTTACTGATGGTCATATAGGGGTTCCGACTGACCAAAGCTTCCCCCCCCCAGCGCCTTGAGACCCTCCCGGGTGAGTAGCACACTTCAAAATTTCCTGATTGATTAATTGATTGAAACCAGCAGGAAGGCATGTGTTACAGGAAAGCAATGGTACTAAGTCATTATTTTTGCTATCATAGGGACCTTTAACTCGAGGTTTAGGCTTTTATACAGAGCCTCGAAGTGGGAGGTATCACAAGCATGTTTAGATGGAGTGCAATGTGGAACCCCTGAGACATGTGCAACAATAAGGATAGAGAAGTGATGACCAATCGAAAGGTCAAAGGCTAAAATGAAAAGAAGTTGAATGGGTCCAATAGGTGGAAAGTACTGAGAGAGTTTCAGAGGAAACAGTACAGACTGCATGAAACAAGCAAATTAAGAAAGAAACGTGTAAGTATCTTATACTATGGAAGGAAGGCCTACTAAAAACAGAACTTTTCTGCAAAGTTAAGATGATGGTTGCTATGATGGGACTGTCAGTGAAATTACAGGCATTCTTACAATACGCTATTATGGACAACAAACTGAAAGAATACAGAGAATAGGGAAAATGAATCCAGACATAAACCACATTTTAGAAGCATGAAGAATGCCGGTTCCTCTGTGCTACCTCCAATCCTCTGGTCACGGTGAGCCACAGGGTGTTTCAGTGTCAGGACAGACCCCCAACTTCTTCCAGTTCAGAAAGACATAGGCCCTAATTACAAATATGCTGAATAATTGTGAGACTGCAGGTACAAGTGGTGCAAAGTTTACTGCACACAGTAATTACCTGGGACAATAAGGTCTGCACCCGCTTAAATATCGGTTAGTCAAACCAGATGAAATGTACCAAGAAAGTACAGGTACATGCACATTGTGGTGCAGAAGGCACCAGCATCTCATGTTATGCTCCATTTTTAGGGCAAATCTCATTATAGGTGGAATTTAGGACACCTTATAAATGCAGAACCAAGGACTACCAGATTTTAATGGGTGAGATAAATACTGTAAGCCTCATTTATGTTTTTTTTGCCGTAGGGCTGCGCAGCAGGCCTTGCTGCAACGCTGCCCTACAGCAAAAGAAAAGGGCAGGAATGCGCCGTATCTATCAGATACGGCGTATTCATGTCCTTTTCCCCTGCACCGGCGCAGAATGGGCTGCTGTGCGCGAACACAGGCACCTTTACACCATGGTACACAGGTGCCTGCGTTGCGGGGATGATTATTTTTGTGCGGAATGCAGCCCTCATAGAAAGAGGAATAAGGAGGAGAAATTAAGATTTTTTTCCTCGTTGTGCCTCCTTTACGCCTTCCCTGGGGAGGCGTACGTTTTTGGCGCTGCCTCAGCCTTACGATTTCCTGTAAACCTGGGGCAGTGTCAAAAAGCCAGGGATGTTGCTGGGAACGCCCCCAGCAACACCCATGGAACGCCACTTTCACACAGTGTTTCCGTGTGAAAGGGGCACTTATTTATTAAGGCCATGAAAAGCCACATAACGTGGCTTTTCGTGGGCTTATAAATATGCCAGTGGCACATTGTGCCACCGGAACATCAACAAAGTGACATTCCGGTGGCGCAAAAGTGTCAGTAGGGCCTCATAAATGAGGCCCTGTATGCTTCTCGGATGCACTCGAAACAACAGGCGTAGAGGGACTGTCGGTATATGCAAACCTTTCTGCAACTTTTTCTTCTTGGTAGAATTTCTCTCGTCTGGGACAAGTTAAGCCTTTCGGATATCTTTGCAGAGGTACATCTCAGTGAGTCCGAATTGTTGCAATTTGTAATCTTGGCACCTTGCTATAACATGATACGTTAGTGGCCCTCAAATCTATGAAACACATATTGGGGAGAATAATCTAAACTGTCTTCTGTGTTGGTGTTTGAAATAATCTATGGATGCTACAAAACTACTTTGCCTTTTATCCTAGTTTACCATAACATATTTTAGCAATTGTTAGTCTATATCTGTCCCTGATGTGTCAGTGAATGTCCAGCAGCTAATGCATCCACTCCAGGGAACTGTGTTGTACTTCATGGATATCTGCAGGCCCACTGGAAGGGAAACAGCATTTACAACGCTGTAATTGCATCGCGTTACCATCACAGCGCAGTTGTTACAACGACCTTGTTGTTAGTACGCAATTCAATTACATCGCAAGTCATTACAACAACGTGCACTAGGGGGCGTTCAGGCATTGGAAATACATTCCAACACCGACCCTACTGTTGCGCAAACTGGAGTAGAAAAAGTAATTAATACTATTGCAAAAATCCAGCGTGCCCCGCTAGTGCAAGTCGTTGTAATAACTTGCGATGTAATTGCATTGCGAACTAACAACGTGGTCGTTGTAACAACCGCGTTGTAATAGTACGCGATGTTATAGTATGTATTGTAACATGCTATATTCCCACTGGAATTATACAATTTTGCAGCTACAGTGTTTTCCGCATAATTAAACATTTGTTGCATTTGCCACATAATCATTATCATCTGTGGCATAATCTCAAGATTCTGACAAAAAAAATGTGTCTAGTGCACATGGTTTAAAAGTTTCTAAAAATACGACAACACATGTTGCCGCACAGAGGAAGACCCTTGGCATAGGTTGAGTTGTTGCTTATTGCTATCTTTGAGTGTTAACCTATATCGAGACAGTATTAAGAAGTGTAAAAATTACAAAACAATGAAGTAATACTCTCATAAAATGTACCTAGTTATGCTGCACAGTTTGCTTTTTCTTGCACATAATTTAGTCAGCCCTGCCACATAATCTCGTCCTCCACTGTGGCACTGGTTATCTATCAATAGCTCCAAGAAACCTCCTAGGGACGAACATGCACTAGAAAAACGAACCTCATATACATTTGTATTACAGAGAAAGTACTGGTGGATTTTCCACCTTGTAAACAGTGCCAACAGGTTCTGAAAACCATATTAAATAATCACTATAACTTTGAATTTTTTCCCCAAACCAAGGAAGTTTCTTACTGTTCTAAAGCCTTCCAGCTAGTTTTGCGTTATATAAATACCACATACATACATGCATACGCTGCCGTGCAAACCCTAAACACAACTCATAACACACAGACATAAAGAAACACCTAAACAAGTCGGTTGTCATCTGGAACGTAAACAACCTTTAAAATGTTGCTATCTTGGTCGCAGTCTACAACTGCCTTAGAACAGGGCATGGCTCATGGTGGCCCTGTGCAGGGAGCATAGGTAGGGGGCCCCGGAAGAGGGGGTCCGGGTGGAGGCCGCCAAATCTCTGCCAGGGGCCGCCACGAATATGTATTGTATCCAATTCCTCGTGGCGGCCCCTGGGGTTTGGCGGCCCTGTGCAGGTGCACAGCTTGCACATGCCTAAGGCCGCCCCTGCTTCGAAACTTTGCTTCGAGAAACCTTCTAGCATAGTTTTTGAACGTCACATTTTTTTTTCTCCTTGCATGCTTATTTTGAGAAAGATTTGAGTGGCATTTCCCCGAGCCTGGTTGCAGCTCAGCAAAACAAATTGCGCAAATATGCCGGTAAAAGATTTACCAAGAGTGTGCTTTGCCTCAGCCTGGGAATTTACTGTTGTTAAAGGCGGATTTTTCTTCAAAAGACACCAGTGCTGACTGTACACTCCTTACACTGCTGCTGTCAACATCCTGTGGGATGTCTCGGCGAGGACCCAGTGAGAGCAAAATCTGCCATGTTATCCTTTGAAATATGTACTCTAAAATGTTTCCAGGTTTGAAATAGTAGGCAGAGAAAAAACCTAGTGCTACCAAATAATGTGAAACTTGTTTTTTAAAACAGAAATAGACCAGAAGCAAAATATTGGAGCAGCATAATTTTGGCTCCATCCTTCTACTTTTGGCTAGGATATATATATATATATATATATATATATATATATATATATATATATATATATATATATATTCGCTTCGCTTGCACCAGTGTCTCGCACTCTCGAACGGGTGCTGTAAGGCGGGGGGTGCTCCCGCCAAATATCCACGCTTCACGTCTCCCCTTCTTTTAGAAAAGACACAGCACTCGCGGGGTAGAGTCAAGGATTTATTTATGACTCACAGCGCTAAAAACCAGACGCGTTTCGGGTATGCCTTTCTCAATGGTTTACAGGCACCACGGAAGCCGCCATATTTATGTCACATTGCCACATCTCACGTGCAACAACAGCAACAAGGGACTAACATGTCCCCGTAATCACTAGCGCCATATTGTAATGGTTTATACATAATATAGCATTTGTATACCACAGGTGCTTAATGTTAACAGCGACTTGGTTTAGACAAATATAATTTTAGACAAACAATATTAGTATCACGCCCATGATGGGCTATCGTTCAGTGTCTATAAATTTCTGTTTTACCCAATTTATCTATGGCAACATAATAAAAGGACCAACTTACATCAGTTATTATCCCATGCCATATTAGAGAGTGTCTATACAACCCCATCAGCTAGTGTATATCAACGGACATTCTAGCGGGTTTAAACACCAGTGTTGTCATTTATGCTTGCATATACTCTGGGAAACAATTCCAAATTAATTCCGCCCTGTATGGGCCAAGTCCTCCAAGTCATCAGCGTCCACATTAGAGATCAAAATCATACACATGATGAAAGAAGAAATTGAAGGAAAGAAACTCTAGATAATCAAATGCTAAAAATATGTTGTACAATTAATTCATATTACCTCAATTCATTAAAACAATTCATTAGAACAGTGCAGTTTGTGTTTATTGTAACTCGGTCAGTGGAATAAAGAGAGTAAGGAGCCCCTTACCCTAGATGTACAGTAAGTTCCTCATTAGTGTTGAGCCCACCAGGGGTCTTGGTACCCAGATCTATAATATATCTCGACTCTAGCCTCCTCAATCTTGTGATTCTGTCCCCTCCTCTTATGTTAGCCGACACTTGGTCTATTGCAAAAAAAGTTAGTAAGTCACTATTGCAGTTATGATATGTTTGAAAATGTCTAGCTACGGGATATGCCACATCTCGATTTTTTATTGCTCTTGTGTGTTCAAGGATGCGGATTTTCGTTTGATGGATAGTGCTGCCAATGTATCTTAAACCGCATGGACACACAAGGCAGTAAACTGTATATGGGGTACTGCAGGTCAAGAATTTCCTAATCTATCTGGGCTTGTGGGTTCCAATGGCCTCATATGTGAGGACCTTTTTGGAGATTTTGCAAGATTTACATTTTCCACATGGGTAAAAGCCATGTGGCGCCTCACCAAATGGTTTGGGGACTTTACGTAAAAAATGGCTCTTGGTTAGAGTATCCCTAAATGCCCTAGCTCTTCTGAATGTAAGCATGGGTTGTCTAGGTATATCCGTCCCAATGATGGGATCATTTCTCAATAAGTTCCAATTTTTCTTCATCATGGTCCTTAACTCTCCTGACCCACTGGAGAAAGTTGTTATCATTCTGAACTGTTCTTTAGTCTCTACTATGCTTTTAGGTTTTAAGAGTTCATCCCTGGATTTCAACTGAACTTTTACAAGAGATTCACGCAGTACTTGTTCGTTATATCCTCGTGCTTTGAATCTCCCTATGCTCTCTTCTGCATTTGATAAAAAGTCAACCTCATTGGTACAATTTCTTTTAATCCTGAGGAGTTCTCCATAGGGAATACTCAATATCAATCTAGAAGGATGACTACTTGTAGAGTGAAGAACTGAATTCCCAGCCGTGGACTTGCGAAACAAGCATGTGTTGATCTTGTCCGCATCAATAAAGACTTCTAGATCAAGAAAATTCACACTAACCGGGCTTATTTCAACTGTGAATTGAAGGTTATGCTCATTGTCATTCAGTAACTTTACGAACTGCAAAGCTGATTCCTGTGACCCTCTCCACACTATAAAGAGGTCATCTATGTACCTGTACCAGGCTACTATTTTTTGTGTCCATTCCTCATTAGCGGACATCCAGGCCACCTGCTCCTCCCACCAGCCCACGAAGAGATTCGCGTAGCTGGGGGCGAAGCAGGTGCCCATGGCTGTACCTGTTAGTTGTTTATAGTGTTGGTCCTGCTATAGGAAAATATTATTTTCTAGGCAGAAGGTAAGAAATTCTACCAGCATTAAATTATGCTTGGTGAATTTCACCGAGCGGGTGTCCAAAAAGGACTTCACATCTCTGATGCCATCACTATGCAAGATGTTTGTGTATAAGCTGGCTATATCCATCACCAGCATGCAATCGCCTGTATGCCAATTTATCTGTTCCACATGACTCAAAAAATCTTTCGTATCTCTAACGTAACTCCGTAGGTTTTTCACAAAATCATTCAAAAAGTAATCAATATACACAGACATATGCTCAAGAAGGCTACCTTGTGAGCTCACTATTGGTCTACCTGGCGGCTTGTTTTTATCTTTATGAACTTTAGGTAAATGATAAAAGCTTGGAGTTATCGGATTCAGACATCTTAAATACAAATATTCCTCCGTTTCCACCAACCCTAGTTCATACCATTTCTTCAATAATTGATGACACTTTGTGATACTTTCTAGATAGATTTTTTTATCAATTTTCTCATAGCAACAAGGGTCAGATAGTTGTCGTAGTGCCTCCTCATTATATGCCTCATAAGTTTGGAGCACTATATTACCCCCCTTGTCCGAGGGTTTCACAATGATGCTGGTATCTTTTTTGATGTTTTCTATTGCCAGGATTTGTTCTTTAGTCAAATTCGATTTGTTGTCCATGAGTCTCATTCGCCGTTTCATAAGTTCCTTAGACACTATTTCTACAAACGTATCAATATTGTCATTGGGCATCTGAGGTAGGAAAGTTCCTGATAGTGCCGAGACATCACATGTCCTCACATCCTCATTCTCCATGCCCAAATCTTTCAGAGTCTGCAACGCTGGTAAATCCCGTCCTGTTATAATATCCGTTTGTTGTTCTACTCTGCTCGTTGGTGTTCCTTTTTTTGGTCTTAGTTTGTAGAATTTGTGTAGTTTTAACTTCCTGGCAAACTTAAACAAATCAATGCGCGCCTGTGTATACTCTAGATTTTTTCGTGGACAGAAGGATAGTCCCAACTTAAGAACTGCTTCTTCGTTATCTGTGAGCTTTTTAGGGGTCAAATTGATAATTGTAAGGTTATCAACCTTGTCATGGCTTATTTCCGTTTGTTGTACCGTTTGCTCCGAGTTGCGGGTGGTGAGAATTTGCTTTTTGCGCCACTCGCCTCCCCTCCTCGTTGGCCGCCTCTTATGTTTTCCGGTGGCTTGCCTCTTGCCCCCTTCTGCCACGATTGTCTGATTAGTTGGAATTCCTCGTGAAAAGGAGTCTTTCTTGACATTGTTGGACCCGAGGTGTCACCTTTATCGGCATTCGTTTGTTCTGTTTCTGACACTTCCGATTCAGTAGTGTCTCCCTGTTCGCCCACAGATGGTAAGCTTTTGCTATGTTCCAATGCTTGTCTCGGTGCTTCATATTTTTTCGCGAAAGTCAGTATTCTACCCGATGAATAGTCTCGTTCATCGCGCTGAAACTTTTCTTGTTTCCGCTGTCTGATTTTGCCCCGTTATAGTTAGTTCAGATAACTATAACTCGCGCGACTGCCACTCTATCACAAGGATGATGTCATCAGTGATGTCATGAGTGATGCCACTGACCATGTCATGAGTGATGTAATATGTGACGTCATGAGCAGGATTGCGGGCGCGCGAGTTATAGTTATCTGAACTAACTATAACGGGGGAATTTCATTGGTTTTTTACGAGTGAAATATCCACCTAACTATAACATGTGTGAAATCTATGGTTTTTAAGTGAATTTGCAAGGTATTTTAAATGCTAATTCCTAACTATAACGTGTGTGAAACCTATGGTTTTTTCAGTGAAAATATATATATATATACATATATATATTCCAGCTTCCAAATCACCAGCCCAATGCACTCACGTACGGGCCCTGAGTCCGTTGTGAATAAATCTACAGAGCTTGCCCCCGAGAGTGCTGTCATCCTTGAGGGTACGACTACATGGAGTTTGGAGCTGAATATATATATATTCAGTGAAAAAACCAAAGGTTTCACACATGTTATAGTTAGCTGGACATTTCACTCGTAAAAAACCAATGAAATTCCCCCGTTATAGTTAGTTCAGCTAACTATAACTCGCGCGCCCGCAATGCACTGCTGATGACGTCACATATTACATCACTCATGACATGGTCACTGACATCACTCATGACATCACTGATGACATCTCAAATGACATCACTGATGACATCACTGATGACATCATCCTTGTGATAGAGTGGCAGACCTCCTCTTCCCCTAATATAACCTTTGATACACACATTCAAAAATAGAGACTGAAATTTTCAAAACAATGGACATACCAATACCAGTTACAAGAACCTCTTAAGTAATTCTAAGAACCACATACACATCCACTCATTCACCAACAGTCCTATACAGTCACTCATACATGCACTCACTCATCATATGTACTCATACACCTATACATCCTGTTACACAATGCCACTCATCCATAGAGTTACTCACACATACTCACTCATGCTAATAAAGAAACAAACATACATTTATTAGCTTATACAGTTATACACACACCACCACACTTACTTCTACGGAAACTTACACATACTTAGTCTTATAAACAATCACTTATAGAAACACATACTTATTCATACAGGAACTCTTTCAATCTCTCACTCTCACATATACTCACTTATATACACCAATAGTCACATATACTAGTTTAAAACATATGTAGTTACTCATAAAGACACTATTGAGACAGTCATTCACTCACTAACACAACCATTCACACACTCATCCACCCATACAGTCCTGCACACATGCTGTCTTCAACACATACAAAGAGTGAATCACTCATTCATGCACCTATGCACTACATAATACCCCCCACCGAACCATACAGACACTCAGACTGATACTCAAAAAAACAACTAATAACCTATATAGACACCCATGAAGCTACTCACCAACCCATGCAGCCACTTATACACAAAGTGAGAGACTGATAAAGATATTTTCATATTTAAACATTACTCAGTAAGCCATGTATTCACTATGATACACTTAATCAGTCAGTAACACAATAAATTTTTCAAAAACAAAGCATCCATTTAGACACTTATATACCCATTTATTCTTCCATTGACCTTGAGATATACATATATAAAACATATTTAATTTTCAGAAAAACACACATTCACTGGATGATGTCATCAGTGATGTCATCAGTGATGTCATTTGAGATGTCATCAGTGATGTCATGAGTGATGTCAGTGACCATGTCATGAGTGATGTAATATGTGACGTCATCAGCAGTGCATTGCGGGCGCGCGAGTTATAGTTAGCTGAACTAACTATAACGGGGGAATTTCATTGGTTTTTTACGAGTGAAATGTCCAGCTAACTATAACATGTGTGAAACCTTTGGTTTTTTCACTGAATTTGCAAGGTTTTTTAAATGCTAATTCCTAACTATAACATGTGTGAAACCTATGGTTTTTTCAGTGAATTTGCAAGGTTTTTTAAATGCTAATTTCTAACTATAACGTGTGTGAAACCCATGGTTTTTTCAGTGAATTTGTATGGTTTTTTAAATGCTAATTCTTAGCTATAACATATGTGATTCCCATATTTTTTTTTATTGATTTTTTTTTTTTTTTATAAATTCTTATATTAAATGTGTTTTTTTAAAAAAAAAACAAGTTTTTTTTTAAACTTTTTATTCTCTTAAAACACTATGTTTTTTTTCTTTAAAATCTGCAATATTTCAAGATTTTTTTTTTTTTTTTACCAAACAGGTAAGATATATTAGTATAACTTTGAAAATATTTTTATTTTTTATTTTATTTTTTTTAGTGCGCGTACGGTAAGCTTACGGTAAGCGTACGGTTTACACAATGTCCGTAATTTATCTACGCTGTTTGCGTATAGTTACGCAATTTGCGTAGCCGCGCGTACTGCGCGTGGGGCGCGTACGCGTGTACGCTACACGCGCACGTTACGCGGAAGTGTTGGGGAGTGACTGTTATGCGCATGCGCGCGAGCGCGTGTCTTTTTTACGCGCATGCGTACTTTTGCCGTAAGCGCACCGTAAGCGCACCGTAAGCGTACGGTTGGTCATGTGATCATGAAACACAACTTTTGATTGGTTGAAACTACTTTCAGTTCTAGAACTCTCCTACACCACACCCATTCCCCTCATTTCTGCTTGTGATCCCTTAGGAGAAGGAGCTGGGTTGTCTTTGTGATACGATGGCAGAACAGCAGAGCCCTTCTGAGAGTGAGGCTAGCAGCACTACCTTGAGGCAGAGAGCGAGGAAACAAAAGACCTCTTTCATATGGGAGTATTTTTCTTTTCCAGAGGGCCAGCAAAAGGTAAATGCACCCTTAGTGACTTGTAAGCTGTGTGGCCGTGTACTTTCAAGAGGGAATCCCGACAGGAAGTATTCCTTCGGGAATCACACCATGTTGAGACACCTTAAGGATGTACACAGAAGGACACATGCTCGACTTACTGAAGGTAACCCTTCAGTAAATCAACCAAGCACATCCACAGCAGCTCAGCCTGGACCATCATCTGCAGTGCCGAGTCCTTCTTCTGCAGGTCAGGTGAGCCCTTCATCTGTGGGGGGAGCATCTCCTTTTTCTTCTCCTCAGGAAATTAACCCTCGGTTTCTGAGGGTTGAAATACGGTGCGCCACTTGTCATGATCTAATTTGTTATAGGGAGACCAGTATTTCCCTAGTGAACAATAAAATAGATCAGCACACTTGTCGTACCGTCTAATATTCCCATTCTTTCTTTCCTCTGTCCCTGCATGAACACAACGGCTCTTTTAAGAGCCAACCTTACCTTTCATCTATTTTTTATATATGTTTTTAAAACTTTTTTTTGTTTTTTTTTTACCGTACGCGTACGCGTACGGTACGCGTAATTATTATTATTTTTTTTAAAAAAACACTAAAAATCAATTATCACATTACAAGTTCCTTGAGAGACTACAATGAAAAACTGAAAATGTGATTGTGGAGAAGTGGAAAAAAGGGACCATGATATTTTTGACTTACCATACCCACTCAAAAAAATATTTATTCATTTAAATTTTTTTTTAATTGCTTTAAAAATGGTTCTAGTTTTCGAAAATGATCTATCTCAATCTGAAAAAAAAGAAAAAAGTATTAATATTTAATAAAACATTTTATAATACAGTACACATATTAACATATTTTTCAAAAAAAAATGTTGCCTTTTTTTTGCTGTTTTCAGAATATATTGCATTTCACTATAAATTGAGAAAGCAATTGCATTCATCATTTAACAGCGGGCAAAAAAAAAAAAACAATCTCAAAGATTGTATAAAAAAAGCCCAGAATCTCTTTTAACTTAAACATAACATTATAGAAATGCATAATATTCTAAAAAAATATCAACTAATATCAATACTTATTTCTTTAAAATACCGTCTGATATTTTTGTTTCAGAAGTATAATCCCAAAAATATATCTCAAATAACTCCACAATACACCATTTCCTTTAGGCCAAATAGTAATTTTAAAATTCTTTTTTGATTAAATTTCCAATGTTAATCCAATAAAAAACTAAAGTTTAAATTGTACAGATCTCACCGATTCTCTGTAACATTTTGGTTTCCGAAAGATTTATTAATAATTAAATAAGTCCACAATAGAATTGTTTACCTTTCCGCATGGCCAAATGGTAATTTTAAAAATCTTTTTTGAATAAATTTCCAATGGCAATCCAATAACATTCCAAAATTTAAATTGTGCAGATGTTACCGATTTTGTCTAAATTTTTGTTTTTCCAAAGTTTCATTAAAAATTAAAAAAGTCCACATTACAATTGGTTACCTTTCCATTAGGCCAAATGGTAATTTGTAAAATCATTTTTTTTTTAAATTTCACTGGTAATCCAATAAAATTGTAAAATTGTTTTGTCCAGATGTTGCCAAATCTCTCTAAAATTTAGGTTTCAGGAAGATTAGATAGGAATTTGCTAAATCAAAAGGCAAACGTTGCTTAAAAATCAATTGGGAATCATTACACAGTGTCCAGCCTTTTTCACATTTAAGATAAACTGTGTAATGTCCAGAAGTTACAGTAGGTCCATCATGGAAAATTATTGCAACTGTTACAAAAGTTTTTCCTGAAATTGATAATTGCTGTCCTGTAAACTTCTTTATTAAAGTATCTAATTTTGAACCATCAGCTTTACAGCGTTGCATCATTAAAATTACATACTGTCCGTATTCCTTTAAAATTAACGTTGAAAACCTGTCAGATTGACACTCACTGCATTCCATGCTATGATTAGCATCTTTAACTAATTTAGCAAAAGTGACTGTTTTACTTTCTGGCAATGTTAAATAAATAAACCTTTCAGAATCAACATTAGAGCCACATATATTATAACAGTTTTCACAACTATGTTCCCATTTATAAGAGAGACCAAATAAATTTTTAATGGGAACCCCTTCTTCTTCCAGTACCTGAAGAAAAAACATCAAGAATTCCTGTGCGTCTTGCTGTACATTTTGAGAAAACTGTGTTCGTCCTGAACATACATCTAAAAGTTTTCTAATTTCAGTGGCACTTTCTATTTGAGTTTTATCATTACTCAGCTTTTGAAAAAGGAGACTCAACTCAGAACAGAATCTTTTTCCCTGATTTACTATTATCTGTTCTTGCACACTTTCCAGATAAAATGCAACATTCAGCACTACATTAGCGTAGCAGTTGACACCAGAGCTATTTTCAAAATGACATCCTACAACCTGTTCTTCATTTTCCTTTTTCTTTTTGCTTGCAATTACATCACTCCTCTTTTTTTTCCTCCTCTCTACATCTTCATTACAGATATTCTCATTTCTCCTTTTACGAGAAACCACACGTTTCTCCAACACAGGATACTGACCTAAATGAGGAGCATAGCTTCTTCTTAATCTATTATACTCCTTTACACAATTTGCATCAGCACTAACTTTTGAGTCATCAAAGTCTATCATGAATAAACCTGATAATGTTTTCACTCGTGACAAAGCAACATATGCCATACCTTTTTTGAACACAGTTGAACCAATGTTCACAAATGCACAATCTACAGTCAATCCTTGAGACTTGTGAATAGTTACAGCATATGCTAGAGAAAACGGAAACTGCTTCCTACGTACATATAAATCTTTCACAAGCATGAAACGAACTGAACAACGACAAATGTCTTTAACTTCTTCTATCTGATCAAATTTTATTTTTAAACATTCAATTCCATCTTTTTTCTGATAATTAATAAAACCCACAACTCTTCCCATAGCTCCATTAACTAAACCTTTTTCAACATCCAAATTTCTCCTTAAAAATACTCTACAGTTCATGCAAACATATAGATTTTTTTCTAATCCAGCTGTTTTGGAAATGTTCTTCTCTAGTGAATCCAATTTATTTTTCAGTGTGCCTGTTAATGTGACAGTAATTCTTCCATCCTCAATTTTGTCCACTGCTTCCAATTTCCTGATATCTTCCTTTTCCAATTTCAAAAGCTCCTCATTGAATATTGAGCGTTCACGTAGAGTTGGCATTAAGCAGATGACACTTTTCTTTTCTGCAATGTTCTTGTATATCTTCTCTGCAACTATTTCTTCCTTTGGAAATAAATTATGTAGCAGCCGACTCTGTAATGCTTTTTTGCCAGCTTCAGTGAGTAGTCCAATTCTGATATCTTTCAGAATACTTCCATATTCTTCATCGTTTGCTTGCCTCATACTAGTAGTTAGTTCCTTGTACTCAAAGAAGGACCAAATATTTGCATTACCGATGCTTCCCAATGACTTCTTTGTGTCTTCATGTGTCACAGTATTAAACACTGGTTGTCCTTTAACTGGAGTAAGTTGCAAAAGATCTCCAAAAACGATGACGTGTTTTCCTCCAAATAACACGTCATAGTCTGTCTTCAGAATTTGCTGCATTCTTAAATGCACAAAGGCAAGCATTAAGTTTGATACCATGCTCACCTCATCAATAATGAGAACTTGCATCTTCTTCAATACTCTTGAAACTTCCAAGCATGCTTCTCCAGTTAGCTTGTTGTATTGTATTTTGTTCTCATGCTCCACTGGTAACATTAGCAAACGATGTAAAGTGATTCCTTTTATGTTATATGCTGCTAACCCAGTTGGAGCAGTAACCACACAAGACAAAGTAGAATCCGTTTTTTGCTGTAGGTAGCTTCTGATGACTTTTATAAGGAAACTTTTTCCAGTTCCAGCTTGTCCGCTTACATACATCCTGATTGGATGAAATGATGTGCATGAGCACTCTTTTTTTTCATGTAGAAATCCGTGATCAATTTTGTTTCTGATCTCTTCATAAATTTGTTGCTGCTCTTCGTTCAGTTGTCTTTCCAAATTTTGTAAGTCTATAAATTCTTCTTGAGCTTGATTCATAGCTGTTTCCACTTCATTCATGGCTATTGATGCTTCATTTTCAACGATTGGTTGTCCTAGGGGATCTTGACTGAGTGTTCCTGAACTTTGGCTGTCCTGAGAACTGTCTCTAGCTATTTCTGCTGCAATTGTAGTTTCCTGTTCAATTTCTTCATTTAACATTTGCAGATAAGTTGAGAATGTACTGCATTGCATGCTGTCTTTGCAAGCATTAAAAGAATCTTCATAGCTTTGAAATTCTCCCAGTAGTTCATCCTCTGTACGCCATGGTTTAAACAGCTGTAAAAGAGCCAAGTAGTAAAATTCCTTTTTGTCAGTAGTGTCGCAACTCAGCTTCCTGTGATTTATCAAACTTCCTTTTGTTTGCTTCACCAAACATCCTTCATCACCAATGACTTTATATTTTCCATTGTTGATGTCTTCTGCGGCTTTCCGTGAATAAATGTAGTTCTGCAGCACTTCATACAGACACATGTTCTCCAGATGATGACTTCTCTTTGGGTAATATGTGTCCAACATGTTTGATTTCAAAATATCTGTACTTTCTGGGTCATTCTCGGCCAAATATTCAATTTCTCCAACAGATTTCAGTACCCGATTTCTCATTGCTGCAAGGCCTAAACTTGCCCAAATTATTCTTCTTGATTTCGAGTAGAGACTTGCAGAAGATAACCTATCTGAACATTCGTAGGATCCAATTTCTCGATGCGATAACATCTTCAAACTGAAACTGTACAGCTTCTTACTGACAGTCTTCTCGTGAGAAATCTCTTCCCACATTTCCTTCAATTCTGTTTTTTCTGATTTCGTAATGTAAGACGTTACATATCGAGCAACAGCAATGGAATTGTCAGCTACATACTGTATATCCATGTTAGCATTCCACATGGATAAAATGACTGGGTTGTAGTCATTTATATTTTTTGATTCTTCTTTTCTTTTAAGGTTGTAGGTATTCTTAGGTGATTTTCTTGTGATAGTATGTCTCACAGATGACATAAAACTGTTTACTCTTCCATTTGAAAGAACAGGTCTAGGAAATCCAAATCGACATTTAGTGTAGTATTTATCTTTGCTCTTGTATTTCCGTCGACAGTATTTTCCACACCGATGACTTTGGAAACGTAAAATTTGCTCCTTTAACTTTTTATCTTCTGTGCTTTTTGGTATAGCACATGTTGCATATTCTTCAATGTAAGATAACACTGCTTCATCAGCATCTGTTCCAAACTTTGGGGCATCCTTGATCCACAACAGCATATGAATATGAGGAGCACCTCTTGCCTGGTACTCTTTTCTCCAAAAGAAATCCACTACTTCTCCTAGAGGTGGATTTTTTTATTGCAGATGAACGACATCATAGCCTCAAATCTATGATTGAAATATCTGCAAACATTAACCGGATCCAATGAGCACAGTTCTCCTGCTGTCTTGTATTCGATGTTTTTAATGTTTGAATTTGCCTCTCGTAGAAAATCCAGTAAATCATCCCAAGCGTACTCAGCACAGCTTAGAGTAACGAACCATGTTGGTGTTCCTAAATTCCGTAACATGCATTTTAATTCACCATGACGTCGGTACCAATATTCATTTGTCCCACGCTGACAAGCCATCAGATTGATCAGTTGTGTTTCCAAATGATCATCTCGGTGCTGCACTTTCTCCATAAAATCCTTAGCAGACACATTTTGTAAATGTACTCCACTTTTTAAAATGTGATTTACCTCATAAGACAGTGCAGACAAGTCGCTTTCAAATAAAAGATGGAACAAATAAGGAATACTTTGTCGAAATCTGGGATCTTCGGCATATAGTCTTGTAGTCCGATACTCAGAAGCTGGAATCTGTTCCGGACGTTCATCGCATCGTCCTCCTTTTCCTGTAGGAAACAGCTGGGGAAAACATCGAGCTTCCAAGCTCTCCTCCCATACACTCACGGGAGTTCCTTTTGCTTTCTTCATCTGAAACAGATCAATATTGTCTCCCATAACTTCTTTTGAATGAAGAGGATGTATGCTAAAATGTTCATAAATTTCTTCTTCCTTTGACTTGTCCACTTTTTCAATTTGTCCAGTTGGTGTTTCTGTGTCTTCTTGTAAATCTTCTTCTTCTTCTTCTTCTATATACATTGATTCATACCATTTGTTATTCCTTTTCAAATACAAATTTGCTCTTTGTACTTTCCGTACATCTACCAGCTCCTGCCAAATCTTCTTATTCTTTGTAGGTACACCATTAACCAGAATAATTAATGGTTCAGTTTCCAAAGTATCCGCATCAATAGTTTCCATATTTTTTTTCAAATCCAAGGGCAAATACACTACTCTACCTTTTAAACCTCTCAGTAAATCTGAAGGAGGTAATTTACCAGTTTTGGGCTCCATACGTACTATGGTCTGGAACGGATGAACACATTGAATGAGTATAGACTCATATGTATTTAATTCAGAAAGTTCAGCAGGAATTGCATCCAATTCTAAATTATTATGTACAGCTCTGGTCGGCATTCTATTTTCTTCTAACTTATTATAACAGTATTTACAAATACGCTGAACTTCACCCAATTCAAAACAATTTTCAAGAAATATATATGTGGCAAAATCCTTCCACTTATAATTATCTTCATTTTCACTTTTTCTATAGAGATCAACATACCTGGTTTGTTTTCTATAATGAGTTCTGCGGCAACAAATACAAGTAATATTTGGTCTTTCATTAGAGATTATTGCAAATTTTGTTATGTGATCATTAAATGTCTTACTTACAGAGGGTTCTACATTCTCTTCCACTTCTTCCTCATTTACTGTGTCCTTTTCTGCACTGTTTTGTTCAGGACCAAAGTAACAAAACTGAATTTCATCAACAACCTTCTCTACATCTGATACCGATCCACGGAACAGAGCCCTATTCAATTCATCTAACTTTATTGCTGGACTTTTAGCAAAATACAACCGTCTCACAAACTTTCTCATTTCAGTATGATGAACAGCCAGCATCCTAAAATGATGGAAAACACTATTACACACTTTTCTAGATAGACAAGCCAGAGAATGACCCTGCAAACCAGTATTCTCTCTCACTCTGCATGGATCCAGACTTTGAAGCACCTTAATCTTCTGTTTTACACTTTTTTTTTACTATATTCTCTTAGAAACTCACGAAATTTATCAATAGATTCCTGACGCACAGTGCAAATACTACTACAATTCCAAGTGTACACTGGGGCTTTAGGACGTCTCCCCATAGCCTCATCCGCCATCACTTGTACCTCATCTCTTGGAACCATTATCTCCTTCTCCATTATGCAACCATTTTGCACTTCGTAAGCACGACCTCTGGTGTCAACTGCATGCAGCAAACTATTACTTTGAAAATAGCTCTCTTCATTAAAAAAAGGTTCACTACTTGAACTATGCATCCATTTTCCTAAAAACACTTTACAAAAGTTTGTTCTGTTCACTACTCTTTTCCTTTTGCTTTGTGATTTCAGTACATTAACCATTTTATCTAATGTACGCATCCTATTCAAAATTAAAATGAATAGTTTCCTTTTTAATTCTAATGCCTTTGCTGCAATGGCTTCAATTTCTTTTTTTCTCTTATAAAACTTAGCCTTTTGCTTATATTTCTTCACATCCTTTATCAAATTGGACATAACTCTTCTCTGAAACATTTTTCTACGTATCTCTTTAAACGCTGTTTTTCTGTTTAAGTTTATCTTTTTAGTTGCAGAAGGTATATTTGCATTAACTAAATGCTCAATTTTTTCCTCTCCTTTTCTATTGAAAACATTTTTTCCAGTACAGACATTTTGTACATTTTTCCTTTTTTTGAATATGTTCTT
Source organism: Triturus cristatus (assembly GCF_964204655.1). Taxonomy (NCBI): domain Eukaryota; kingdom Metazoa; phylum Chordata; class Amphibia; order Caudata; family Salamandridae; genus Triturus; species Triturus cristatus. The sequence continues at coordinate 965,542,608 of NC_140594.1, forward strand.
TAAAAAAATCTTTTGTTTGCTTACCAGAAAATGTTTTCTTTTTCCCAACATGAGCATCTCCAACTAACTTAGGTCCTCCAGTTGTCTTCAAATATAGGTTTTTTTTGTGGTCTTTCTTTACTCTGGATTTTGTAGGCATCTTAAATTTTGTTCACTGCTCTTCAGCAATACCTGAAAAAAACTAAAAAAAAATTCCTTTATTTTATTTAAATATATTACTACATTTTTTATGTTCTTTAGAAATCTTAAAATACTATAAACCCCTTTCCTATAAATGAAAATCACAATAACACCTTCACAAATTAAATTTCTAAAAATAATTCCTGTGTGCACACAAAGTCATGCTTTGAAATTGGGCAGAAAACTGCTTTTTCAGACCAGCACCATGTGTAACCTGGTTGACTGCCTACACTCCAGCAAGGGCAACCAGCCTTAGTGATGCTGAATGTATTTGCATTACTGACTGAAACCTCAAACCCCACTCGCTTGTGAATACTGTGCATGATTCCACAGGGTAAGCAGCTGGGTGTGTGCTAAGAGTCTGCTTCTGCACCAAAAAATGGCTCCCCCTTTCCATCTAATGCAACTGTGAAATCACCAGAGCAATACACAATAAATCTCTGCCTGTAATTCCTATATGCACACAGAGTCATGTTTTCACATTAGTCACAAAACGAAATTTCTTTGCCAATTTGAAAGCACACTTACTACTCTTTTTTTTGGCAAGTGATAAACACTTTTACAGACTGACACATTATGAATCCACTTTTCAGATTCTTAAAAAAGCACATGTCCAAACTGCTTTTTCAGACCAGCACCATATGTAACCTGGTTGACTGCCTACACTCCAGCAAGGGCAACCAGCCTTAGTGATGCTGAATGTATTTGCATTACTGACTGAAACCTCAAACCCCACTCCCTTGTGAATACTGTGCATGATTCCACAGGGTAAGCAGCTGGGTGTGTGCTAAGAGTCTGCTTCTGCACCAAAAAATGGCTCCCCCTTTCCATCCAATGCAACTGTGAAATCACCAGAGCAATACGCAATAAATCTCTGCCTGTAATTCCTATTTGCAGACAGAGTCATGTTTTCACATTAGTCACAAAACGAAATTTCTTTGCCAATTTGAAAGCACACTTACTACTCTTTTTTTTGGCAAGTGATAAACACTTTTACAGACTGACACATTATGAATCCACTTTTCAGATTCTTAAAAAAGCACATGTCCAAACTGCTTTTTCAGACCAGCACCATGTGTAGCCTGGTTGACTGCCTACACTCCAGCAAGGGCAACCAGCCTTAGTGATGCTGAATGTATTTGCATTACTGACTGAAACCTCAAACCCCACTCGCTTGTGAATACTGTGCATGATTCCACAGGGTAAGCAGCTAGGTGTGTGCTAAGAGTCTGCTTCTCCACCAAAAAATGGCTCCCCCTTTCCATCTAATGCAACTGTGAAATCACCAGAGCAATCCGCAATAAATCTCTGCCTGTAATTCCTATATGCACACAAAGTCATGTTTTCACATTAGTCACAAAACGAAATTTCTTTGCCATTTTGAAAGCACACTTACTACTCTTTTTTTTGGCAAGTGATAAACACTTTTACAGACTGACACATTATGAATCCACTTTTCAGATTCTTAAAAAAGCACATGTCCAAACTGCTTTTTCAGACCAGCACCATGTGTAACCTGGTTGACTGCCTACACTCCAGCAAGGGCAACCAGCCTTAGTGATGCTGAATGTATTTGCATTACTGACTGAAACCTCAAACCCCACTCGCTTGTGAATACTGTGCATGATTCCACAGGGTAAGCAGCTGGGTGTGTGCTAAGAGTCTGCTTCTGCACCAAAAAATGGCTACCCCTTTCCATCTAATGCAACTGTGAAATCACCAGAGCAATACGCAATAAATCTCTGCCTGTAATTCCTATTTGCACACAGAGTCATGTTTTCACATTAGTCACAAAACGAAATTTCTTTACCAATTTGAAAGCACACTTACTACTCTTTTTTTTGGCAAGTGATAAACACTTTTACAGTCTGACATATTATGAATCCACTTTTCAGATTCTTAAAAAAGCACATGTCCAAACTGCTTTTTCAGACCAGCACCATGTGTAACCTGGGTGACTGCCTACACTCCAGCAAGGGCAACCAGCCTTAGTGATGCTGAATGTATTTGCATTACTGACTGAAACCTCAAACCCCACTCGCTTGTGAATACTGTGCATGATTCCACAGGGTAAGCAGCTGGGTGTGTGCTAAGAGTCTGCTTCTGCACCAAAAAATGGCTCCCCCTTTCCATCTAATGCAACTGTGAAATCACCAGAGCAATACGCAATAAATCTCTGCCTGTAATTCCTATATGCACACAGAGTCATGTTTTCACATTAGTCACAAAACGAAATTTCTTTGCCAATTTGAAAGCACACTTACTACTCTTTTTTTTGGCAAGTGATAAACACTTTTACAGACTGACACATTATGAATCCACTTTTCAGATTCTTAAAAAAGCACATGTCCAAACTGCTTTTTCAGACCAGCACCATGTGTAACCTGGTTGACTGCCTACACTCCAGCAAGGGCAACCAGCCTTAGTGATGCTGAATGTATTTGCATTACTGACTGAAACCTCAAACCCCACTCGCTTGTGAATACTGTGCATGATTCCGCAGGGTAAGCAGCTGGGTGTGTGCTAAGAGTCTGCTTCTGCACCAAAAAATGGCTCCCCCTTTCCATCTAATGCAACTGTGAAATCACCAGAGCAATACGCAATAAATCTCTGCCTGTAATTCCTATATGCACACAGAGTCATGTTTTCACATTAGTCACAAAACGAAATTTCTTTGCCAATTTGAAAGCACACTTACTACTCTTTTTTTTGGCAAGTGATAAACACTTTTACAGACTGACACATTATGAATCCACTTTTCAGATTCTTAAAAAAGCACATGTCCAAACTGCTTTTTCAGACCAGCACCATGTGTAACCTGGTTGACTGCCTACACTTCAGCAAGGGCAACCAGCCTTAGTGATGCTGAATGTATTTGCATTACTGACTGAAACCTCAAACCCCACTCGCTTGTGAATACTGTGCATGATTCCACAGGGTAAGCAGCTGGGTGTGTGCTAAGAGTCTGCTTCTGCACCAAAAAATGGCTCCCCCTTTCCATCTAATGCAACTGTGAAATCACCAGAGCAATACGCAATAAATCTCTGCCTGTAATTCCTATATGCACACAGAGTCATGTTTTCACATTAGTCACAAAACGAAATTTCTTTGCCAATTTGAAAGCACACTTACTACTCTTTTTTTTGGCAAGTGATAAACACTTTTACAGACTGACACATTATGAATCCACTTTTCAGATTCTTAAAAAAGCACATGTCCAAACTGCTTTTTCAGACCAGCACCATGTGTAACCTGGTTGACTGCCTACACTCCAGCAAGGGCAACCAGCCTTAGTGATGCTGAATGTATTTGCATTACTGACTGAAACCTCAAACCCCACTCGCTTGTGAATACTGTGCATGATTCCACAGGGTAAGCAGCTGGGTGTGTGCTAAGAGTCTGCTTCTGCACCAAAAAATGGCTCCCCCTTTCCATCTAATGCAACTGTGAAATCACCAGAGCAATACGCAATGAATCTCTTCCTGTAATTCCTATATGCACACAGAGTCATGTTTTCACAGTAGTCACAAAACGAAATTTCTTTGCCAATTTGAAAGCACACTTACTACTCTTTTTTTTGGCAAGTGATAAACACTTTTACAGACTGACACATTATGAATCCACTTTTCAGATTCTTAAAAAAGCACATGTCCAAACTGCTTTTTCAGACCAGCACCATGTGTAACCTGGTTGTCTGCCTACACTCCAGCAAGGGCAACCAGCCTTAGTGATGCTGAATGTATTTGCATTACTGACTGAAACCTCAAACCCTTAAAGTATTCTTTATTTTTACCAGTACACCTTAATTTATGGTGAAAACATAGTCCATATTATTTTACATGTTCTTCACATTTACATTTCTCCCAAAACAGAAAATAATAAACACAACTTCAACAAAAGGAATCCCATTTCTATTATTCATTTCTTAATTTACCATATACATCCCCTCTCAAACTCTAAACTCACCTTTAAAATTAGTTAGTTGTGAAAGAAATGTGGCACTCAAACAGCAGATTATCAGAGCCAGGATCTCTGTTGTTTACACCTCTCTCTCCTCTCAGCAGAACCAGATAATGGCAAACTTTCCCTCTCTTTTTCCACACATATACATGTTAGTTTAAAATCTCAGTGCTTCCCCCTTTTTTTCAAATGTAATCACACATTTCTATTGGTTGAAAACCAACCCTTTTCCAAAAGTACCCTTCCCCCAACTTGAATTCTGCCTAGTACCCTTCCCCCAACTTGACTTCTGCCTGCTACCATAGCAACAGCTCATGGAACACTGCTGTGTGGAGTTAGGTCAGAAGTTCACCAAACAATGTTTCAATTCCACAGAGCAAGAGTGCTTGACTTTTCAAACCTAACAGCAAATCCATAGTACTGTTCTTTGGTAATACATTTTTCTGTACCAATACAAAACATGCTTCTATTAATTTACACATACAGCCTAGTTTTTATTCTAGAATGGTATGAAACAGCCAATCAGTTCTTTTTTTTATGAAAAAAATATGTATGCCTCCATTTCCAAACTGTCTTTCTTTTCATATTGCCATTCTACTGAAAGACACCTCCTGAGTGCATCCAGTTCTCCTTTGAAGATGTTCACAGTGTGGATTGTAGGGCACAGCTATGTCTTCTGGAGTGAAAAGTATGCAGAGAAAACAGATATGGTGAGAGACCTTGCTTTGCCAAATGTAGACATTAAATGGATTGGTCAGAGAGGGTTAAAGTGGCACCAATTGATGCCATTGGTGAAATCCTTCATGCACATCCAACACCCTGACCTCATAATAGTGCACTGTGGTGGCAATGACCTAGGCACTTTGACTGGGGTAGGTCTGGAAATGCTTATGAAGGACACCTTTGCACAACTGTTTTCACTTTTCCCTAAAACTGCCTTTGTGTTTTCTAACATATGCCAAAGGCAAAAATGGAACTGGTCCAATCATTTCTGTCCGCAGATTGACAAAGCAAGAAAGCACGTCAACAAATCTGTTTCTGCTTTCCTCCGTGACTATGGTATGGGTTCCATTTACCACAACAACTTGCGTTACGACATGCAAGACATTTATAGAGGAGATGGTGTGCACTTCAATGATGAAGGGAACAGAGTCTTCCTCTTGAACCTTAGACTCTGCATCGGTACTTACTTGTAGGTACCACTAAAAAATCACTTCATAAACACAACGGCTCTTTTTAGAGCCCCCTAATATCTAAACACTTAAATCTGAATTTCATTTCTTTTTTTATTTTTTTTTTCTACCGTACGCTTACGGTAAGCTTACCGTACGCGTACCCCGTGATTTTTTTTAAAATCAATAAATGTTGTCTTTGTACTTTTCTGTCCTTCTTTGACCCCCTTACAAATGTTAGGGGGTCTGTAACTCTCCTCCTTGCCCCCTTTTCAAGATATCACTCTTTTTTTTTCTGAGTGAAACACACGAAATGGCGGCCGCCGCTTCCTGGTTTCGACCGATTCGAATGTTTACTAAGATCTAAGAGCCAATCAGAATCGCGCTCGCGCACGCCACCGTACGCGTACGGTAAGCGTACCGTAAGCGCACCGTAAGCTGGCTCAGATATATATATTGATTTAAAGGATATTTTCTCAGAATCTACTGAACAGATTTACACCAAACCTACAAAAGGCACTTCCTTGACCTGAGGACTACCTCTCTGCCAAATTTCAAGTAATTCTGTTCAGCCGTTCGGGCTGTAGCTGTGTCTAAAGGTCCTATGGAAAAATGCATGGGAAAAACGCGTTTTGGGACCCCCCTTTTATCTCAGCCCCCGCTTGACAAATCCCCCCGAGACTTTCAGGGAAGGAGCGGAGCGTAGCGCCCCACCTATTTTGAAAAATTCGCGAGGATTCGTCAGCCGGCGCAAAAGTTATTCCAAATAGAATGTTGCGGATTTCCTATGGAAACGTGGTCCTAACTATAACTACCTACTGGCGACCGCCAGTAGGTAATATATATATATATATATTAATTACCTACTGGCAGTCACCAGTAGGTAGCTATAGTTAGGACCTATTTTCCATAGGAAATCCGCAACATTCTATTTGGAATAACGTTGGCGCTGATTGACGAATCTTCGCAAAATTTTCCAAACGTTTGGCCAGCTCTGGTCCGCTCCTATCCTGAAAATTTCACGGTGATTCGTCAAGCGGGGGCCGAGAAAAAAGGGGGGTCCCAAAACACGTTTTCCCCATGCATTTTCCCATAGGACCTGTTGACGCAGCTACAGCCCGAACTGCTGAACGGAATTACACCAAATTTGGCAAAGAGCTAGTTCTCATCTCAGACTCATGCCTTTTGCTTCAATGGTGTAAATCTGTTCAGTAGTTCCTGAGAAAATTAGAGTTAAATAGATAGATATATCTGGGCGGAGCCTAACCACACATCTCATCGTGAGATCTGATTGGCTGTCAGTACTTCATCCAAGAAGTGATGGCAGCCATCTTGGGACCAATATACATGATAGCACCTCATTAAAAAGCATTGCAGTTAATAGAAGGTTTTAAGACTTTAGTTACATTATAAATCATTTGTTGATGGTACCATAATCATTTTAGGAATTGTTTTGTGTTCTAAGATGATTTTACCATGTGAAAAAGCCTTCTGCTGTGATATCATGAATCATGTTTGAGAGAAAACTATTTTCTCATGCTTTTCCCACAGAGGTTTGGAAGGTGATCTATAAGCTAAACTGAGAGCATATTTTCTGTAAATTCACATTATCTTTCTCAGTCATGTGAGATTGAAGTCTGACATTCTCAGTAAAACATGTACATCCAACAAGGGCAGAGACTGTCAGTTGATTCCTTTGTGTTCTACTGCAGCTTCCCAGAGTGTTCTAAAGAACAACTAGAGCGATAACAGTCCTACTTATGACAAACGTATGGCAAACCTGAAGCCATCTTGATTGGAATAAAGTGGTAACTCTTAAAACATTTAATTTACAAAGGAACAAAATGAGGGGGTTCATTTTGCCATATAAATTATGATTAGTGCTGAAGAAAGAAAAATTAGGGCACATTTTGAGTGACTTCTCAAATCCTCTTCTATTTCATAAAATAATTCTGATATGCAGACTGAAACATGCATTTTTAATACCAGCAGCAGACTTCCGTGGTGAGCAGTAGCTTTACTACAGTGATCTAATGAGCAACTAGAGTGCTAACATTCAGAATTTATGGCAAATGTGTGACATATCTGAATACCTTCTTGATGGAATCAAAGTAAAAAACTGAAAGCATTTCCTACTGAGGAGACTGCAGTAAATGAGGAAATTAGGAAACTTCATAACAAATAAATCTCCCAAGATGGCCACCAGAGACAAAAGAGCCCAAATGCAGCACAAATATCACCCAGATGTAGCCCACATGTAGCCCAATGACAGAAGTGGGCAAAACACCTATTGTTTGTGTATTTGCAGTTTTATATAGTGCAGACTTGTCAGGTATTGGAGTGCTTTACATGAGCATTGGTTACATCACACAAGATCAAATTCATTTTGGTTGTAGACATGGGAAGATTAAGTGATTTGACCAGAATCACAGAATGTTGAGCTGAAGCAGAAACTCCAACCTGGTTCCCCAGTTGCAAAGTCTGCAGCTCTGGAAGTAACACCACATCCTCTCCCCTGGGTGCAACATTTAATCAAGTGGTCAACTGGATAAAAAAAACATAAAGATTACAAATAATTTAAAAGTTCTTTGTCGTTATTTGAAAACTCAGAAAATATGTCCTCATTTTAGTTTTTTAGAGCACTAACCATAATGTTGATGCAAATAAGACCCTCTCATATATGTAATTTCTAAAGGAAAGGCTCTAGGTATTACAGTTTTGATTACATCAAGATGACGTCAGGCGTTCCACACTTTTGTAATAAATATAGAATGTTAGCAATCTAGTTGTTCATTGGGATACTGTTGAGAGGCAGAGGCCAGGGGCACGGACTCTGAAAATTGAAGGCAGAAAGGCGAGTGCAGAGGCAACAATTGGACCACACTGGGCAGGCAGGAAGGGCAGTGGCAGCACAACCGACTATGGAGGGCAGTGGAAAGGGAGGCAGGGGCACCAAACCAACAATACAGGACTGGCAAGAGAGGCTGTGGCAATATAATAGACCATTGTGGGCAGAAGGAAGAGGCAGTGGTAGTACAACCATACATGCCAACATACCCGTTTCAGCCAGGAAACGTCCAATGTTTTTAAGCTCAAATGGACTTTATTTGATCTGTCTCCTGTCTACAATCTCCTCTTTTTCAATGTAACTCAAAGGGGAAAATCAATACCCCAGTTTTTTTTTCAAAATCTCCCTCTTATCAAGTTCAAAATGTTCGCAAGTATGGTACATTGGATCATGGTAGGCAGGAGGAATTGGGGTAGGGACATGGACTCGGACAACAGAGAACAGGAGGGACATGGAGAGGTGCACCAAACTGACCCTACAGGGCAGGCATCAGGGTTTGCAGCAGCACAATACACCACACAGGGCATGCGGGATGGGAGTGCAGCACAACAATGCATGGAAAGCAATAGGGAGGGGACAGGACCATGCACATGGACAACAGAGAACAGAGGGGAAAGAGGCAATGGTAGCTAGCTGACCATAATGGACAGACAGGAGAGAAAGCTGCAGCGTAACAGACCATAAAGGGCAGGAGGGATGGATCAGGGGCATTACAATGGAACAGACAAGCCAGGAGGGAGGGAATAGGGGTCTGCACATGGAAACAGAGGGCAGGGGGCAAGGTGGCAGGGCAGGAGCAGCTAGATGACCATGGAGGTCAGGCAGGATGGGCACTAGAAACAAGACACACCATGGAGAGCAACAATGAGACTATGATAGCATACACACAGACCATGGAGGGGAGGTGGGAGGGGGTCAGGGGCAGCTAGCTGACCACACAGGGAAGGCGGGAGGGGCCATGGCAGCACAGAAGACCATGCATGGCAAGCGGGAGGGTTAGTGGCAGCACAATGGCTATGATGGGCAAGAAGGAGGGTGCATGGCATGTGGACAGGCAGGGTGGAGGTGGCAGGGACAGGTTACAGTCATCTGACAATGCTAGGCAGGTGGGAAGGGAGTGGCAGCTCAACAGAACACTCAGAGTAGATAGGAGTGGCAAGTCCTTGGAACATGGTGGGCAAAAAGGAGGGTGCAGGAGCATGCACAAAGGACCATGGAGGATAGAAGGGAGGGTCAGGACCTGGCCACAGACAAGAGAGTTCAGGGGAAGGGGCCTCACAACCGACCACGCGGGGCAGGCAGGAGGAGCAGTTGCAGCACAACAGACCAGGGAGGGCAGAAGGGTGTGGCAGTAAAATGGACCATGGAGGACAGGAGGAAGGGGATAGGGGCATGGCATTTGGACAGGCAGGGTGGAGGTGGCAGGGACAGGTTACAGTCATCTGACAATGCTAGGCAGGTGGGAGGGGAGTGGCAGCTCAACAGAACACTCAGAGTAGATAGGAGTGGCAAGTCCATGGAACATGGTGGGCAAAAAGGATGGAGCAGGGGCATGCACAAAGACATCGGAGGGCAGGGGGAAGGAGAATAGGAGCAGCAAGCTAAGCACAGAGGCTAAGCAGGAGGTCAAAGATGGGCCATAGAATTGGGCAATGGAGGGCAGGAGGAGTGGACTGGTACATCATGCTAAATGGAGGGCAGTGGCAGCACATCAGACCATGCATGGCAGGAGGGAGGAGGCTAGTCCATGGATTCAGACAACAGAGGATAGGGAGGAGGTGGATGGGACAGCAAGCTAACTGTTCAGAGAAGGTGGTATTAGGAACTTTATTGTTTTTAAAATGTGTGTCTGTGCGTACTACTTAAAATATGAACAAGTATGCAGCATAATCTCACTTTTATTCAGGAAGAAGAGGACGTTTGTGACTGTGACTCCGGGCTCACTTGGCAGAAACACCCCCTGACCCTCCACCCCCCATCGCAAAATGTAATGCCCGTGAAAAGGATAGGTGGACGCAGTGTTATATAGAACATAGTTCTGAGAGCACGATTGAAAATGAAAACTAGATATAGTATATGGTATAAACTAAGCACCAAAAAGTGTGATATAAGATGAACCGGGGCGTGAAATATAATATGCAATACATTGTGCGCAATGACAGATTCATTGGAGAGCGCGAGATAGCACAGGCACTAGCGCGTGCAATGCGATATGTGCCTTGGAGTGTATTATGCACAGGGCAGTGTTGTGTAACCTAACTAGTCTCTAAAGTTGTAATATAAAATATGTGCTGGGGAGTGTAATGTTGCATATGCACTGTGACAAAGATATGGATCCCAGATTGTAATATGTATGGCATAGCGCTGTGCGTTATAACATAGGCATCGAGGAAGGCACGTTAGATGGGGCAATATAACCCGTGCGAAGGCAAGTGTGGCACGACATATTCACGGGGTGGTGTTACAGTGCACATGGGCTAGAGAGTGTCATAGCATACGCATTAGCTGGTGGAATACAACACAGAGGTGTGTGGCACTCGGCGGGCTCTGGTTGGTGTAACACAGCATTGGGCTCAGCCAGGAGCATGCTGTGACTCTCAAGTGAAGTTTGTCTCCTTTCCAGAGAGTAAAATAAAAAGTATTACACAACCGGCGGTGGATGTGTGTTTTATTAGCCGTGAGGGGGGCTTCTTGCATAGTTTGGTCGAATTTTTGTCGAATCCCCTTTGAATGGCTTGGTGTGCATGTGTATTAAATGTGCCCGTCAATAGCTACCCATGTTTGTATAAACAAGCGTGTCTACTTGGAGAGTACCCACAGGCGGGGGCGCCGGGATTAGGCACGGTAGGGCGTCAGACACGTCAGAGCTTCACTAGCTGTGTAAATACATTCCACGTGGATTCATTGTATGCATAGTCACCTTTTAATGAATATATTTTTTTTTTTAAATAATAAAAAACAAAGGCCGACCCCGGGGGATTGGGTCCCCGGGGCCATAAGTGGCCTGAGCAGGGGGGCAACGCAACCCACCTCCTAAAGAATTAAAAAAGAAAAAGGCCATGACCCGGCGGTTGGGATCCCCGGGGCCGATTAAGGCTTTGGAAAGGCCAAATGTATTTTTTTCAACAAAAAAATTAGGGTGCAGGCCCTGGGGGATGGGGTCCCCAGGGCCAATACATTAGAAAAAGAAGGGGGGCCACACAGCCCTCCTTCTTAAAAAAATTAAATAAATAAAAGACCGGCATCGTGCCGGAGGCCACGCCCCCTCCTTGCAGCACTCTGCAAACGTGCCCCCTGGCCAGTTGTAAGTTGGGGAATTAATTAACTAGCCCAACAGGTATCTCCAGTATGCGCCAGGGAGCTGCGTTGCATACAGGTGTTCTGAGGCCATGCCCCTTTTTACACCTCTATGCAACGCAGCTCTGTGGCGCTTACTGGAGGTACCAAGTGGGCTAGTTTGACCCTAGGGACCCTTAGGATTCAAGGGGACTTAATCTCTTAACTTAGAACGGCCACAGGGCGCGTTTACACAGTGGGGAAGGGAGGGGACGGGGCCTGAGTTAACATGTGCAAACAAGCCCTGTGGCGCGTTTGAAGTTGGGAAAATAATTCCCCTTCAATCCTGAGGGACCCTGGGGGCCAACTAGCCCACCAGGTGCTTCCAGTAAGCGCCACTGTGCTGCGTTGCAGAGAGGTGGTCTAGGCCGTGCCCCTTTTTACATCTCTCTGCAACGCAGCTTTGTGGCGCTTACTGGCGGTACTTAGTGGTCTAGTTGGACCCTAGGGACCCTCAGGATTCAAGGGGACTTAATCTCCCAACTTAAAACGGCCACAGGGCGTGTTTATACAGTGGGGAAGGGAGGGGACAGGGCCTGAGGTGACGTGTGCAAACACGCCCTGTGCGCGTTTTAAGAGGTAGTTTTTCTTCTTTCTTCACAACGTGGGCAAAAGTGATAAGAGAAACTATTATTAAAGCTTGCAATATGATGAGGCTCAAGCTGTGCCCCCTGACTTTACACAAATTGAGATTGACAAGAGGGAACTTAGGGCCCTGGGGAAAGAAATCTCTCGAGCCCAGGACCAAGATTACCTCTTGGGGAAAAAATCTGTATGCTTTATGGCTACCTTGTGGCAAAAGGAACAACACTACCCATATATTGGTAGATTACCCTGTAGTTGGTTAAGAAGAGAATTACTAAGGCTGAGAATTGGTGTTAATCCTTGCTATGCTAATAACGGGGTAACAAGGGCAATGATTGATAGCAAGGGGAAATGTGTCTGTACCCTGGGAACAACGTGTGATATTTTACATATATTATTGGATTGGCAGAAGGTTTTAGATATACGGAAGAGATCTTGCGTCCTATTTTTAAAAAGTATGGTATTAACTATAGGGTACAAGTCGTAGATCTTTTAATTGAAATGAGTAATTTTTGCTACGGGGAAGTTCATTCAAAAAGTTAAAGAAACCCTTAGATGTGAATTGAACTACAATATCTGTTTTACCATATGATATGGTGCACGTCATGGATCGAGGGAAGGATTAATGATTTTAATTATATACATTTTATGATGATGTTTTTAAAATTGAGAACTATGATTTTAGGTGCTGTATTTATGAAGATTTTAAATGTTTAAGGACCATCTAGTGCAAATAAACTTTACTTTGAACTGAATATATATATGCATTTACACTTGGCCTTATGTACTCATGTGATGCAATAATACTAAAGAGGTGCACCGAAGGTATAGACGTGCCTGTTATGTGTCTTGACAAATGTGTATGTGTGTGTTAACTTTTTTCCTTTTCAGGAAAATCTGGGGCCATATTACGTATACAGCACATTTTCCTGGTTAGCGCTGGGTGCTCCTTTTAAAATGCACTGCATTATAGTGAATGCGCTGCCCGTATGGCAGCCGCAAACTCGTGATGCCCTGGGGGCAATGCATTCAGGTGCAAAAAAAGGAGCAGCTGCTTTGAAGCCGCTGCATGTTTCACTGTGCAGGCGGCATCCCACCTGCACTTTGGGGGATTAGAGCTCCGGGACTAGAGATCCCCTTGCAAGAGGGTGTAGGGAATGGCTTCACCCGCCTGCAAGGGAATGTCTGGGGGTCCATGGGACTCCCTTTCCCCCTCCACAGGGCTGCAATCAAGGGGCACACTGACAGTGCACCATCTTTTAGTGGTGCACTGTCAGTGCGCCTCCTGAAAGCTTCTTTGCCTCTGCGCCCATGTCTGTAATATGGTGCAGGAGCAAAGGCAAAGGAATTCCCTCATTTGTATAGGGCCACGCCCCAATGCAAATGAGGACACGCTCTCTGATGATAGCGCTGCGCCCTATATGCGCAAGCGCTATCGTTATTACAGAAGGGAACGCACAAGTGTCTGCGGGTCCTTCTGTAGTACCAAAGTGCCCAGGGGGCGAGCAAAGTGGGCACAAATGCCCATTGCACCCCCTGGTCACTCCGTTAATATTGCCCCTGGATTGCTGATATTCATTTTCTATAGGTTTAAATTATGAGGTGGTGTGCTAAAATTAATTTAATGCAGTGCATTCACCAGGGATTACTGAGGGTGGATCATATGTGTATTCAATGCTTTCTTCACATATTGTGAACAGTCTTTTACATGTGTTAGTTATAGTGCCACATATAAGAGTACAGCACGATTGATTCATTATTAAAGATTTCATGTATTGGATTATATGTTGGTTGTAGAATTAATAAGTTTTAAATTGAAATGTTAAGTTAGCTTGATTGTGGGCCTTAAGCTTACAGTCGAGATATTTGACATTAATGTGACAGTTGTTTTTCTGCATATTTTTCTCCTCTACAGGAGCAGACCAAAAACATTCATTAGTTAGTGAAAAGCACTGTGTATTTCAGAGATAGTAAGCGAGGAAGAGCTGGCATGATCAAATGATTTTAATGAAGAACACAGGGAGGGTTACCAGTTGGTACTATCAGATGAAGGGAGGAACCAAGGACACTTTGGAAGCATAGACTGGAAAATGGAAGTAGTGTTCAAGGTGCCAAATTATTTCTGGGACCTGGAAAACGTGTTATGATTTGTATGAGGTCAAGTTTTCTCAAATGTTCTTTGTGCATTTTAATTAGTAAACCCACTTTGGGTTTAGTCAGATTCCCTTCAGATTTGGAGAGGTACAGACCTCTCTTGACATCTCTGATTGTGTGGCTTTGTGCTATGCATGACTCTTTACTTTTAGATCCTTTACAGAGGTTGTAATGCTGACACCTTTCTTGTTTCCTTGATTTAATAGGGTTTTGCCTATCCATAGGTTAGTGTAGGATTTATAAGATGCTATAAATCTTTTCCATGCATGGAGAGAAGGATAAAATTAATTCGTCCAGACATCAGGTTCTTTTCATAATACTTTGTATTGCTGCAATGGAGATACGTATATGCTCTTTGCTGTTGAGGACCAATATTGTAAGACGCTTTGGTCTTTCTTTGATAATTTTATGCTTTTAGAGAGGAGAGGAGAGGATATGGTCCGTCGGCTAAACTGCTGACTTTGTGGCTGGAAACCAGAGTTTGAGCCTCGAGATCACGTCCACATCCTGTGATTCTGGGCAAATCACTTAATCTCCCCGTGCCTGAATGTGTAATGTAAATACGGTGCTCATTTAAAGCGCTCCAATACCTTCGGGTCGTGTTCGCGCTATATAAATATGAAAAAAAAAAAAAGAGTATGTTCTTGTGATTGATTTATATTAGTATGGCTTTGAGTTTATAATAAATCTTTTGACTTCAAGTTACTGACTCAGACTTTGTCATTAACCCCTCTTCCTCTGTGGCTACTACAAAATTCTATTGACCAGAGTTCAATTGGAAAGAAGGGTCCAGAGCGTCCTCAGTATTCTGTAGTTGATTTTTAAATGTGATTTGAAGCACATGCGTGTCTCGACATGGAGGGAGGGGCTGTGAATGTGCCAGTGTGCTGCTTTTGGGGTTCTGTGAACGTTATGGGGGGTTTTAGGGGTGTGGTGAAGTGGGGTAAGGGGGGAACGGTCTGGAGTTTGCAATGGTAATCCAGTCATTTCTCATTCTTTCGCTGCTGTTGGCTGCTAATTTCTGTGAGTTGTCATGGTTCTAAAATGTGCCTATTCTAGTACCATTATTAGACAAAACATGAGATGGAGCTGAACAGCTTTCTGGGCGTGTGCTGAGGTTGTTATAGTTGCAGTCAGATGTGTGCAATGAGTGCAAGCAGAAATGTTTGGGAGACAAAGACCTTGCCATTAGTACCTACACATTGTTGCCGAAGAGAGATATAAATGAGGAAACGTAGACTCTACATATTTCAAATAGTGTATTTTTCAACATTTGGGAGTGTTTAAAATAAATTGAGCGGGTGATATACGTATTATCATCCTTATTTTTTTGCATTCATATAAGAAGAATTAGTAGGATTTTTCCACCGTGTTTTATCAGATTTTACCTTCATTTCCCCACCAAGTGAAAATTCTTTCAACGATTTTCTCACGTTTCTGCAGATTCGAATTTTTCGCACCCCAAATGTACATCTTGAATTTATCCTTAGTGTCTATGATCACTCCCTTGTTATGAAGTTAGTTTACAATTTTTAACCTAGTACAAGTCTAACATTCTATAAATAGAAAAAGTGATGTTGTTTACAAATATCCATTAATTTTGCAAGACAAATATACTTAAGGGATCTTGATTTATCACAATACTTTCTTGAGACTATTGAAAGAACACATCCAAAAAATCTATACAATGTTCAGCCACATTGCTGCATGGCAGCATAGATTAAAAGCTACTTGTGTCATGGGGTACATCATATTTTTATATACTTTTGCAGTCAATGGCATGAATATATCAGAACGAAAATTGCACATCTCATGTTCAAAAGAGTATACGGATCAAAAAATTGCTGTAGGGGCCTTTGCATGGAGCAAAAACATTGTATAGCCTGGAGAATTCCAGTTGGTCAACCCTCTGTGCCGCTATATTTCCACTAGGCCCCATTGCTCCAACAACCAGTTACTATTATAGACTCCTTAGATCAAACGAGAATGATATGGAAGTTGAGAACCTTGAACACTAGCTTGTTTTGTCTCTCCAGATGTTACTCAGTGTGCCCAATTCACAAGGATGTTGCTGTGTTTTACTCTTGTAGTACTCCTAGCTTACTCCTGAACTCCAGAAACACACCTGGTGTTAGCCAGGAGAACTGTATTTTAGTCTTTAGTCCATGATAGCACATGGAAGGCTGCTAATGGATTTTAAACCCGCACTTACATTTAGTCTCCACTAGACATTTTGGAATAAAGTTATGTATGTAGAGGCTGCATTACACATGTGTAGCCACAACTGCACTGGACATTTGAGGCTACAACTTCACTGGGGGTGTCTCCAGTGGTTATTTGCTGCCGAATACATGTTTACAGGGTGACTCACTAGGAATGTTGGTGCATTATATGTGCATGCAGAAATCTGCTTTGCATGTGAGGCAATACTTGCACATTGAGTAGCTGCACTTGGCATTTTATGTCAAACCTTCATTCAGAGTGGTGGCACAGAGTGTTACAGTCCATTCGTGTGCATGGGAAGGCTGTCCCAGCACATTGGACCACTTAAATATGCATCTGTGTCCATGGCCAAGCCTCTATCAGAGCATTTAAAGCTAAGCTCTCAGTATACAGGGCTGCACCCAGCATATGTGAGTGTGCCTGAGTGTAGGAATTAATACGTAGGCAAAGGCAACATATGTTGGATTCCCAATGTTTGGAATGGACCTTAGTTGACCTATTAATGCTGCACTCGATTTGCAACTATGTTTTTCCCCTGAGTGCTCGGGCTACTTTACCCAATATAACCCAATATAACTTGTGTCCATGTCATTACTAATAAGTCTCCCACGTGGGAATGATTTTTGTCTGAATACCACACAATCATGCCGCGGACATTCGATCTAATGTTTAGTCCATTTTTGGAATGTCTCATCCAAATCCTTCAATCCCGACTCCTTTGCCAGCTTGTGAGTTTCAAGATTTCTTTAAAGTACATTACTTAACCATATCAGATGGTCCTGAAGAAGGGGCAACATATATCAGAAGAAACCCACTGAAACGTGCTTCAACGTTATTTTAAATGTCCAATGTTGGTTGCTTGAGAAGGAGGAATTAAAATAACTGATACCTTCTATGTAATTTGGACTTGTTTTGTACAACAGGGACTTTGTTTTTCAATTTTTGCTGGACTTTCCAGATAATATATAATAATCTTTTTTCTGGGAGAAAGATTTAATCCAAAATGTATGTAAATAATATCATGTGACGAATTTAAGTTTGTAATGCCGTTTGTGAGTTGACACAATTCTCTACTTTTGGAATTGAGCAACAATATTGCATATTTGTACTATGTAACAGAGCTAGGTGAACAGTCTTTGTATACCAAGAAATAATTACGTGGGTATAGAAGAGTTTAGTTTTCTTGTTGTCATTGCCGAGTCTTTACCAGATAATTTAAAACTAAATCCTCAGTATATAGGACTGCTCTAAGCTTATGTGGCTGTACCTGAGCATAACAAGTAATACCTGGCCATAGGCTATTATGTATTGCCAAATGTTGGTTGTTTCTGGTCTGTAAAGGTTTGCCTGGTCATTGGCGATACTGTAATTGATATTTGGGGGGAGGAGGTGCCTGTATATTTGAAAAAGTGTTTGGCATTTGAGGTCTATCCATTTGAGGTTGTAATTGGGTATTTATGACTGTGCCTGGGCATTTGGAGGTATTCTGGGGCATAGGATTGTTCTCTCTAGGCATTTGAGCAGTGCATAGAGAGTCAATATGGGGCTGCCTTTGCCCATTTGTAGATGTGACAGAGCATTTGGGGCTGTGACAGTGCACTTGAGGAGGCAGTTCAGAATTTTAGGTTGAAATTGGCATATTGCTGTATCATGAAATGTGAAGGCTGCACTCTTGACATATATGACTGCATCTAAGATGGCATATGAATTGAAATTAACGCAGACTTATCAACTGTTTTTGTCCTGAACTTATGGTATGTTTTCACTTTAGTGATGTCACTTTCTGTGATGTAATTTGGTCAAAGGTCATGTAATGCCACTTCTTGTGATGTCTCCCTTGTCATGTAATATGGTTTCTTGTTGCAACATGGGTGGTCAAACGACACGCAATGTCATGTCTACAACCGCTACTGTGCGCAGTTTTACATAATTTGAAGAAGCTAGTGGAATATTTCTTCTCAACTAAAAAGATATATCTCATAAGAGATATCTCATAAGAGCAAGAAAGCATTGCAGCACAAAGAAAACAAAAATTGAGAGCACAGTGATCCGGATTAGGGAAAATATTCTCAGAAAACATAACATGACCTTTGAACATTTAGTGAAACCATTGTCAAAATAGCCCACCCAGGATGTGATATAAATAGGAACAGTATGTTAAATATGGATGGACCCTAAGTCGTAGTCCAGAGGCTTAGATACAAATAATTTTTAACTGATTGAATGATTTGTGGATTTCAAAATATTAGTCTACAAACAAGTTGCTTAAGCCTATTTTGAATTACTGATTAGAAATTGTCTTTTCAGCGACAATTTGAGAATGTATCTGCAAGAGACTACAAACTGGGTCACGCAAAAGTTCCACCATTGCGAAAACGGAGTAGCTGTACTTTTTTGTGATGTTTTGCTTCTCACCTGATAGACAATGACATATACAAGGTTTTCTCCAATAAGTATTACCTAAACGTTTCTGCACAAGGCCTAAATATGGATCAGACAGAATTTGATCTATTTTGGCTGTGTTTATTTGATAGGAAATTTGAACAAATATTTAAAATGTCAGCATGATATTAAAGTTTGAATCAGGAATTTTTGGAGCGCCAGGCAACATGACATTTTGCCATTTATGCATTCACTGCCCCTCAGATACAAGGCTTCTTTACATCAGTGGTTGCCATCTGGTCTCCTCGTGTTGGAATCTGCATACTATGGCCTTATTGTAGCACTACCCTCTTTGACACATAATTAGTTACCACTTGTTCTGATTAATTCTTATTCCAAATTTCTCTAAATGTGGTATGAAAGGTGCAAAATTAGTATCCTTCTCTTTTTTATGTAAAAATAGATTCTCCATGGCCAGATCTCTTAAGCCTGTGCCACCCATGTAGACTATGAGCTATAAAGTGTCGTATTATTGGCGTGCACAGGAGCATAGTCACAAAATTGTTTGCGAGTATAGGGAGAACTACTTCAAAAGTACTTTTTTACACACACTTTCATCTCTTTGCGAATCAGCCCATAATGTTTTTTCCTTGAGCTTAAGGCCACTTGCACAATGAAAAAGGCTAACTTGTGACAATGTGGAATCAAATAAGCTACACTACAACGATAATAATATGCTCTATCCAAAAATAAAAGCATACCACATTGTTAGACCTGGCATCCTTGACAAGGATTTCCCCCTAACATTTTGCCTTTCACCTTCCTTTTTTTGCTGATATTGTGTTTACTGGCTTTAAGACTCTGCACACTTTACCACTCTTAGCTAGTTCTAAAGTACTTGCGCTCTCTCCCTAAAACATGGTAGAATTGGCTTATACCCAATTGGCATATTTAATTTACTTGTAAGTCCCCATTAGAGGGGCACTACCTGTGCCCAGGGTGCTGTAAATTAGATGCTACTAGTGGGCCTGCAGCACTGAGTGTGCCACCCACTCAAATAGCACTTTAAACATGTCCCAGGTCTGCCATTACAGCCCGTGTGTGCGGTTATTAAACTATCATGTCTACATGGCAAAAGAAACCTTTTTCCAGGCGCAATCCTTCCTTTTTGATACATGTAAGTCACCCCTAGCGCAGGCCCCGTACTTCCCTAAGTGCAGGGTGCAGTGTATCTAAATAGTGGGACATGTACATTTTTTTGTTTTTACATGGCCAGGTAGTGAGCAACTACTAAATTTGTTTTTCACTACTGCAAGGCCTACCTCT
This sequence comes from Triturus cristatus, assembly GCF_964204655.1. Taxonomy (NCBI): domain Eukaryota; kingdom Metazoa; phylum Chordata; class Amphibia; order Caudata; family Salamandridae; genus Triturus; species Triturus cristatus. The sequence goes on from NC_140594.1 coordinate 965,562,774, forward strand.
CCCATTTGCTAACATTGGAGTCACCTTATTACATCTAATAAGTGGCAACTTCCAATGGGAATAGGTGACCAACTCATGTTTGGTGTCTTTGGAATTGCAATGTGAAATCCTCTCTCATGATGGTCGTATTTTAAATTAAAATTTTGAAAATTTCACATATAGAAAGTTGGCATTTTCCTGTTTAAAAGAGAAAACAACAAGAGAGAGAGGGTAGAGACACACTCTTAGTCCCCCTAAATACCAGTTTAAACAACAAAAGAGTGTGTAAACTTTAAGAAATGCAAATATATATAAGACAAAAAAAGTAAAACGGTATCTGTGTGTAATAGTGTGCCAAAGACAAATCGATCAGATGTGAATGTAGAACACTCACTCACCAACCTGGTTGGTGACATGCTTCATCATAGGGTTCCACCAGGGGTGCCTACTGCACCTCTGGTGTGCTTCAACGCTTACTTATAGCGGAGCGCAAGTATCAGACCAGGAAAGATTTTGATGTGTGATAAGTGCAAAAAATACAAATAATTGTGCTGGTTTAAAAAGTACCCAGGTATTCGTCCAAAAACAATGTTAATGGCGACGAACCTGGCACTGTCTAAAAACAAGTGCAAAAGAAGGGATGGTTACCACTGACATAAATTGGTCAGGTACATCCTATATATTGAACACTGTATTTGATCGACATGTTTCAGCTTCTAAGCGTAATTACACAAAGCTTTCTTCAGGACCTACAAAAAGGGGGGGCACCTTGGCGGTATAAGCTCACTAAGGCTTACCCTGACCTCAAGTGCAAAAACAACGAATAAACTCATGGTTTTGAAGAGGCCTTCAAGCACTTCACAAAAGCCTTAAGATATCTGTAAAAAAACATATATGTCAGGAGGCAAATAAATGTATATATTTGTTTACAAACCATTGATTAATATATTTAATTACTACGTTAGAAAAATGAAAGAAATATCCTGGGCAAAAATTCAAATCTATGCTAAGGTCATTAGACTGGCATACAAACAGACATTACTCCATGTCTGCCAAAACTGGACATAATCAGAAGAGAAACATAAATTCTTCATGCTTATCTTTCAAATTAGTCACAGAAAGCGAGTAAATCTACTCAATTCAGCAGTTTATCAAATATAAACTGACAGAGAAGATTACAAGGACTTGACTGTAATCGCGCTAAAGCTAGGCAAACCAATAGTGCAGGGAAAGCACCATTAACGAAGTGGTGCATACTTCCAGGTAAAAGAATAACAAGAAAAACAAGAAAAACAGGGCTTACGTGTACAAAAAAGTAATCACGCTCCTTAGGCAAAACGGTGAGTGGCGGGACTCCAGAACAGCTGTAATGTGAAGAGAAACGGGGGAATTACGGTGAGTAACTGTCCCCGCTACTGACAAACCCACAACGTACCGCTATAGAAATGGTCATGATAGCAAACGGTACTTACTTCTTCCGAGTCCACCGCCAGGTAAATCAACCTAAAAAGTCCACCGGGCCCGGAGTCGTATTTAAATAGAAAAAATCAGAATTGCGGGAAATCCCACTCAACCTCGGCGAGCAGTTCCGCGTATCACGTGACCGGCACTTGTAGCGTCAACGTCATCACGGAAACAGGACTTGATTCCCAGCACGGAAAAAGGACTAGAATGTCAACCTTTTTTCAAGGTGAGGAGAGTGCCACCTTCAAAAAAAGCTTTATTAAGACCCTTTCGCAAGCGCAAACATACTGAAGGTTTTATCACATGAAAGTGACTAAAATATATAAGTACACCATCAAAAGGACAACTGGACAGTATGAACAGTTAAATATAAATGATGCAAAGCAAAAGAGTTGGATTATTCATAATCAATTATAAGATATATTGTTGTATGCGAATAGTACCCTACGTGGGGATTCGGGTTTGACATACAACATAAATCCAGAATAATCCTGAGACAAATGGAAAACTTAATGATGTAAGATCAAACATGTCTATCATAGGTCACACAGGGGTGTTTAGAATATGTTATAAGGAACAGCATAAAAGTAAAGAAAGGGTACTAGTTACTGCGCCTCATTACAGTGCCCCAAGGGATATTTTCATTTAATCCCACCAAATGAGTAGACATGTGATAAATCCATCGCTGTTCTTTTTCAAACAATAGATTCGGTAGGTTGAGCCCTGATTTAATGTGCTCAATAATAGTCCAATGTAGATCGTCCACAGTGTGATTAAAATGCAAAAAATGTTCAGTCAATTTAGTTGTGTGTTTCTTACAACGGATGTTACTCCGATGTTCACCGATACGCTGTTTGACCTTGCGTGTGGTCATCCCTACATAGTTCAGATCACACGGACATGTGATCAAATACACCACATCAGTGGTGTTACAATTGGTATGACCCCGTTGTGTCCATGTTTTGCCATTTTCTAAAACCAATGTCTTAGTGGTTGAAGTAAGATGGCAGACACTGCATGACCCACACGGAAAATGTCCCGAGACTGGTGGTAAACCCCAAGCATTAAGGACAGAAGTTTCTCAGAGCTCTTGATATTCCTAGGTCTAGTGTGAACCAAAGAATCTTTAATACTTTTAGCCTTTTTGAACGAAAAAAGTGGCTTCTCCCATTTGATGTTGTTACTCTCAAGAATCCGCCAATGTTTTTTGATAGACTTGGAGATGGCATTTGATGCAACACTATAGCTGGTCACACAAGTGAGAGGAATGTCCGTCACTTGTCTTTGGCACACTATTACACACAGATACCATTTTCCTATTTAAGCCATTTAGTCCCTGCATCCTGTCTCTGGTTCACATGACTGGGTGTAATTGGCGGTTGGGTTTTGTGTAATACTCCTAGACAGTCACACACAATATAGAGCTTAGGTGTGCCTGAATGGCCCATTACTAGCAGGATGGGAGGGCGTAGCTGGGCACAGTCCCACTTACACTTACACCTGAATAGGCTGTGTCCTGTCTCAACACAAAGTGCTGCATACTCTCTGTGGTTAGTCTGGAGCCAGGACAGGGGAGGCAGGACATCTGTGTACTTCAAAGGCATGCCTCTAGAAGTTTCTCCCCCACTTCAAAGGCACAACTGGGGATAAATACTGGACCTCAGGCACCATCTCTACAGTATACTTCTGGACCTGTGGAAACTCTGCTAGGAAGAAGGACATCTGTGCTGCTGAAGGACTGCACTCTGCTGGGCTCCTGCTTTGCTGTCCTTTGCTGTCCTCTGAGCTGGGTGAGAAGGACTGGATCTGCCTCAGTTGCACCCAGGATCCAGAGTGACTCCAAAGGCTAGTTAGTCGGCCTCCTGATCTGAAGCCTCAGGGACATAACAGGCTTTCAAAAAACGTACATCTGCACCTGGTCTCTGCCATCTGTACACTGCCAAATGGTGGGCATAAGGTGCTTTGCCAGCCTCTGTGGATCTGGTGCAAACCCCAGTAAAACCAATGCATCTCCACTGCTGCATGAATTGGGCCAGTCATAAAGACTTGCATTGCCACTGCAGCCCGCTTTGCCTTTGTAAACAGCCATTGTGCAACACATCCTCTGCACAGGCTCTCGCATCTTTCATCAACGGATGCCTCTATGATGAAGACGGACTCCACATTGCAGTCTTTCAGCTCTTTGGAACCAACACGTCGCTTGACTGCGCACCGCATCCCTAGCACTGGACTTTGCATTGCAAGCCTGGTCAACGGGATACTCGACGTGGTTGCAACAAGACCTCACCACGCAGCCTCGTCGCATCTTGGAAATGACGCATTGCTTGGCTGGGCAATGCTTCTTTGAAGCAGATCCAGACAATGCTCTGCAAACCTCCTAACCTCTTTAAGAGCAGCCATAACAAGCCAGTCCCAAAAGCAGTAGACTGGCTCAAATATAGAGTCCTCAGAGCCATCCATAAATTGTACTTAACGAAGGCCCAGACTTATTGCAGAAACGGGCATCACACCAAGTGGTAACCAGAAACCTCCCTTGATCAACCCACTATAGTTGAAGAAGATGAGCTGTGGTGACAGGTCCCTGGGTGTTTAATGCTCTTGAATGTGGAGAGTCTCGCTGCTAATTGGAGATCTGAACCCAATCACAAACAGTTCAGGAAGCTTCTGAAAACGGAACTATTTAAACTGCCTGTAACAGTTAAATGTCATTAAATCCAGTTGTATAAAATAGGTTTGATTTATTGAAGCTTAGTTCCAGGATAAATTAATTATAAAAAAGATAAGTAGATGGAATTGTAATCCCACCAGGAGCAGTTCTCCTATCGCTCAGCCTGCTTGCCATCAACTGCCAGTCCACACACAAGCCAGGAACCAAACATTCCATGATGTCATCAGGCATTCTACCACACACACTAGCTGAGCAACAGGGAAGTCACAGCCAGGGAAATGAAAGGCAAAAGTCAGATATAACACTGCCTTTCAACTGAAGTCTGCACAGCACAGGGGTAGTGACAGAGGGACGAGACATGATTGCTTTTCAGTCAGATGGGACTCTAACTTCCCTTTCTTAGTTTTATAACTGTTCTTGTTTTGACAGTCCCCGGTGCTCTGAAGTAACCAATAGGGTATACATGGTGCTTTACAAAGTAAATAAATGGACAGATTATTAAAAAGAAAACTCTAAACAGATACTATGTTATGGTTGTGTTTCTAAACACTTCATACAACTTAGTTGAGCAAGTGTCTCTTAAACTTAAACTATTGCTAGCTGTATATTCTGACTACAAAGAAAAATGTTTTGCGTTTAGCTGTATAGTTTTATTAATCCTCAAAATGCAGTAGCGCTCCACCATCGCCGTCAAAATGAATGCATTTATCTTGCTTAGTACAAGAACATTTTTATGAGTTTAGGTTGTGAATAATAAAACGCCCCAAGATGGAAATGTTAAAAACATGCCAGGCATGAACTGCCAGAATAAAATGTATTCTCCACCCTTGAATAGATGCTAGGGTGCATGTCAGGCAACTGAGTCAAACACTGTCAACACCTACATTACAACCATAAGTCAGGGGCCAGTGACGCAAGGGTAGTTTCTGACATCATGACACATATTTCCCAGAGCTAGTGATCAAGTACAAAGTGGTAAGGCACTCTGTGGCACGTCTGACCAACTTAAGAGCACAGCTGTCTTTGTGGTCTGTGCAGTTCCGCAGTTTCTGTTTATGGTTCTGTTCCCATGTATTTCCATAAGGCTTTTGAACCCAATAACTTACACAAGACCTGCTTCAAAGACATTACCCAGCAGGTGCGGCCTGTGCTGTGCAGGAAAGAGCGGTGGGGGAGGGGGGATTTCGACCGACGATGATGAGGGAAAATTAAATAAATAATTTCCCCTCGTGGTCGTCTGTCGAAATCCCCCCCCCACCCGGCACCACCGCTCTTACCTGCACAGGCTGCGGCTGTTACCCAGACTTGATTACAACTCGCAACTTGAAATTTGCCCGAAAAAAATGTAATGTAACAAAACTAAAGTTATTTTGCATATATAACTGTCGTTATGTAAAGAGCACTGACGTCCGTCATATCTACTCTGTGCTATTAAAATAAATAAATAAATATGCCCTATCATCAGTCCTTACCTTCACCCCCACTGTGCTTTAAATAATCGACAATGGAAGAGACATTATTCTATAATAAATATCTATCACAAGCAATCCTTATGTTACAATTACAAAATGTTAGTTAAGAAATGCAAAGTAGGACAGTATTATAGAGACAAAACAAACGTTAAATAAGAGTATAGTAAAATAATAGTTTGAATTTTTTAATGTTTTAATAGAATCTTGAGGTATTGTGTGGTCTCAGTACTGGATGTATATGTCTTTCTGATGATAGCACATGGCACTGACGCACAATCTGAAAGAGGCAAAAATAAATGTGATTTCTGCAATAATTTGAGACATTTATTGGCTCTGTTGTATGTCACTCAGAAGACTGGCATCAGATTGGAGTTGGGTCAAAGTGGACTGTGTGACATTGTTGGAATCATTTGCTTCTGTTCCCTTGGGTTCTTAAACATGACATACATGTAAATTCAGTTCTACTGCTCCTTCCACTCCTGTAACCTACACAACAATTAGAGCGGAAAAGGGGTCTTGTGACGTCATAACTGGATTAGCATTAAGCACTATATACAGACCTCCCTGAATAGCAAACAGACGCACTACAGAGACATTTATACTAGGGCTACAGGAAGGGACTGAACCTGTAGAACCATGATCATTCATGGCAATCCTGAAATCCATACTTTGGCTACCAGTGGCCCATAGGATCAAATTTAAAAGTGCGTGAATCATGCTTAAAGCCAACGGTTTGAGATATCTACAAAGGACGATGCCCCATACACACCTGCCAAGAACCTGTGAACAAAGCCCTTTCATCCTAACTACAGATGTTGTTTTTTAAACATCCAGAGCACAGCATCGCTCACTGGGGTAAGGACCCGACAGACCCTTTGTTCCACCAGGTACTTGTCCTGGGACGGTTTTGAGAGCCCAGGGCTGCTTGGCTTTTGCTGTTTCCATGTGTGCTGCACAACGCAAAAATGAGGAGAAATTGAACATTTCTACTCATTGCACCTGTTTAAGACCAGGTTTTCCCTAATCTTAATTTTGGCGCTGCCCCATATTTGCGCCACCCTTGTAAATATGGGGCAGCATCAAAATCAATAGGTTTCGTGGTGGAACGCCCACCGTAACATCCATTGCTCACCCCTTTCACGCTATGTATAGCGTAAAAGGGGGACTTATTTACAAGGCGCTGTTAAACCAGGTTAAGTGGCCATAACACTGCTTTGTAAATAGGCCAAAGCTCATATCGCCGCTAAAAGTGACGTTCCCGTGGCGATAGGGGCCTAAAAATATGCCTCCATACATCACTGCCTAAGAGCACTACAATGCCAGAAGGCACCTTACTGGAAACAGGACAGAAATAATATCTACACTTGAGGGGGGACGCTCCAATGGCAAAGGTGGCTTCATCAAAAGCAATGTGCTAGAACAGCTCCAACACATATTGTGTCATGCGTGTAAACTACTCATGAAGCTGGACTTCATCCATGCAGCAGCTTTTGTAAAACCCAGATGCCTCCTCCACATATATTGTAAAAAGGGGTTCGTTTTGCACCATTAAAAAGAGATCATAGAAACAGTGAAAGCAGAAGGGGAGAACCTATTCCACAGTAACCATCTCAAACTATTTTAAGATATGTTGGCTGTAATTCCTTGTAAGAGGAGACAACTGAGAGAAATCTCAGAATTCAAGAGAAAAAATGCGTGGGAGTACCAATGGTGATCCTGCTTCAAGTTTCATTCATGTGGAAGTAAAGATTGCCCTTGATCAAGATCATACAGAAAGTAAGCTAAGAGCTTCCCCAACGCCAACCAGATGAATGAGAATCCAGTACAGCTCCTTATACACGCCGGAAACAATGGAGCCGGCTGCTAGTTAGATTTTTGCAAAATTACTAAGACTCCTGAGTGGTAGACTCTCAAGCACACACAATGGGATACATTTACTGACTGTATGCAGTCAGAGGTTTTACCCTTGCACTTAATCTCCAATATGGAGTAATGATCAGCCCAGTGAGATTAAGCTGCAGGCAGCTTCATCTTGGGGAGAGGAGTTGGCCTAACGGCTAGGGCAGTCGACCTCCATTCTGGGGAGCTGGGTTCGAGTCTCGGCAATGACGCTGAACATCCTGTGATTCTGGGCAAATCACTTAATCTCCCCGTGCCTAACAAAAATGAATGTGTCCTTATGTAATGCAACTAGTGCTATGTAAAGCGCTCTGATATCCAATTCGGGTCAAGTTCGTGCTATATAAAACTCTGTAAAATAAATAAATGTTTAACCAGGCTTTTACTGCCAGAGACCTCAGGAAAGAAGGAAGAGCCTTTACAAACCTTCACTCGAGGAAAGTGACCTTAGATGGCCAACAGTGGGTGTTAGGCTGCTGTATGTCATGTTGAGGCTATATTTGATGATTTTCTGAAGCTCATGCGGGTTTAACAGTCAATGCTTGACTGTTTGGTACTTGCTCTTTGTAACTGTTATAAGTGTAGTAATGGAATGTGCAAACAGATACAAAGGTAGTTTGCACATGCTATTCTCTATTTTTAACACTGAAACTCTCAAATCAAGTCCTGATGCAGATTGCAGTTGCATTATTTCTGCTGAAAGAATACAGGGCCAAATGACTCTGTAAATCTACTAAGTTCTTAACACAATCTCAAAAAGTCTATTATATACTGCTGCACTCAAATATTGCCATCAATTCATGAATTCATAACATGAATAATCACCAATTTAGAATTTGTAAAGGAAGTACCAGCATCAATAAACAACTAATGAAAGATATTGTTTTTGTATAGCGCTTAATACTGCAGTTTTTGCAATTTTATTTTTCTGTTAGCAATACAGCAATCAGGAGGATAAACCAAAGCTAGCTTAGATACAGGAGAGCATTTAAACTTCAGATCAGAAGATGCATCCACCCAATTTGGGGCCACAAACTTTACATTGACAGGCAGCATGACCATAGTACATTAGTGCATGAGTGATCACTCAACATGATGCAGTGTGTGTATGAGCTATTCAACACCACTTCCTAAGTTGATTCCATAGGGGTGTAGCCAGAGCCCCCACACCTTGATGAATTTCCTCGGGCACCCTCTGGCTATATATGTGACTTTTTTTCTGAGTTGTATATAGCACAAACTCGATTGAAGATATCAGAGCCCTTTAGATGAGCACCAGTTGCGATACAGACTGACGCATTCATTTTTGTTAGGCACGTGGAGATTAAATGATTTGCCCAGAATCACAGGATGTTGAGAGTTGTTACGAGACTCGAACCCGGTTCCCCAGCTTGCAGGTCGACCGCTCTAGCCATTAGGCCACATCCTCTCCACTTTTTCGGTGGCGATGTAGAGATCCATCCCAGCTTTCCATTCTTGGAGCATGGGGGGACTAGGTACACCCCAGTGTTTAGCTATGTTTTGCTTAGCCACCACTAGGTCTAAATGACTAAACAGAACTTTTGCCTTGGGAAGGTCTACCTCCGTAGAGATGCCCAGCAATATATATTTAGGATCTATCGGTACTGGTTCCCCCAGTATCCCATTGAGTTCATCCACAATATCGCTCCAGGACCGTTGGATGCTAGCCCATTCCCATATCGTGTGTCTGTATATCCCATGCTCCACCCCACATCGAAGGCAACTACATGAATCAGTTCTACCAAAGATATGCAGACGGACCCTATCATAATAGACCCTATGAAGGCATTTAATATGGATCAGTCGAAGTCATGCTTTAATTGCGACTTACCTAGGGTGCATTAGGGCAGCATTCCAGTCCAGGTCATCGAATTCTCCCACTTCCCTTTCCCAGCGTTGTCTTAGTTTCATCAGAGAGTTCAGACTATTATTAGTGATCGTTCTATAGGTCCTTGACACTGCTTTTTCTCGGATTTCCCCCATGAGCATTCTCCCCTCTAGAAGTGTGTACTCTGGTATATTTTCAATGCCTAATTTCTCTGTCACCCAAGCATGGTGTAGCTGGAGGTATTTGTAGTGCCGTGTCATACTAAGTTGATAGATTCCCTGAAGCGAGCTGAAAGGAATTAGGGCACCTCCTTCTATAATGTCTCCCAGTTTAGAGATCTCCTGGCTTCTGTCACTACCTGTGTTGATAGTAGCAGCTTCTTTACCCCTGTCCCGCCATAGAGATAATGTATGTAAGAATAGGTTTGGAATTGAGTCCGTTCAAGGGCGTATATTAGATGATCTCCCAGCATGTGTCCCCATTCATTAATAGTTTTTGAAATTCTCAACCGTTAACAAGAACAGTTGTTATGATTGCCCAGTTTAATAGTATTCAAGTTATTGACTTTATAAGGATGAAAGGATGAGTTGACCTTGCCAGGATTCAAACACATGACCTGCACATCATACTAGATATTAACACAGAGTGCTAAACTCACCAAGCAATCGTATTGGCTTTGATTCAAGAACAATTTTAAATACTCTTAAAAAAAATAAATGTAATCTAGAATCCAGAATTATTCCTTCATCAATGAAGGAAATTAGTTTCCAAATCCAGATAGCATGCAGCCTTCGTAATAACAATTGTGAGTATTCATCGGTAATAGATTGGGTTGCTTCTTGACTGGGGTGTGAGCCCTGATCAAGCAGCATCTGCATCTTTGTCAGGATGAGGCACAAGCCAACCCTAAATTTACCTGTGCTCAACCGTCTGGTAGCTTGGCACAGAGCGGTCAGGCTTAACTTAGAGCAAATGTGTAAAGTTGTTGTGCAGCACTTCAAACCGTAATAAAGAGAAAACACCACACAAAAAAGAATATCACACTAAGTTAGAAAAATAAAACTTTCTTTAATAAATAAAACAAGACCAAGCAGCCTGTGAAACTCAGGAGCTAGCCTCACAACAACTCTGTAACGAGGTGGCCCAATTCTTCACAAATAAAATAAATAAGATCCATGACGATATCTCAAATTCCAATTTATCCATTATTGGAGATACATCAGCGGTTCTGGAAAAGGAACTAGAGAGGGGAACTATGTCATTATCTTCCTTCTCTCCTATCTCCTTGATTGATACTGAGGGTTATCTTGGCCAGATAAAAAGCGGCAGACCCTCAGACATAATCCCTGCTAGAATTATCTCGAAAGTAGGGAAAAGTCTGAGTCCGCAAATTCAAAATCTTATCAATCTCTCTTTGATTGAGGGACAAGTCCCTGGGGAATGGAAAAAAGCGCTGGTGAGGCCCATTAGAAAAAACTCTTCCATCCCCTGGACTGACTTATCCAACCTGAGGCCCATCTCGCTACTCCCTTTTTTGGGGAAGGTGATAGAGAAACATGTCAATAAACAGATCTCACATTACATTGAACAATTTGGTCTGCTAGATAGTTCTCAGTTTGGCTTTAGACCCAAACACAGCACTGAATCCGCCTTGCTATCTGTGACAGACGATCTTCACATGTATCAGGACCGAGGGTACTCGGTGATCCTGGTACTGTTGGATTTATCGGCAGCGTTCGATACTATATCTCATAAAATCTTAATCGAACGTCTGGCCGCAATTGGGATTGAGAGCTTAGCGTTAACCTGGCTAAAGAGCTTTCTATCTGACCGCACCCAAACTGTCAGCATGGGCCCATTCCGGTCAAAAGAAACTTATATTACCAAGGGGTTGCCACAGGGCTCCTGTCTAAGCCCCACTCTTTTTAACATCTATGTGGCACCCCTGGCCAGCATACTGAGAAACTTCGGGTTTGTCCCCGTCTCCTATGCTGATGATACGCAGCTCTTATTCCCTTTTAAACATCTTACCAACGAAGTGAAGACAGCCTTCTCAGATGGCATGAAAGCTGTTGCGAATTGGATGAAGTCCAACTACCTTCAATGCAATGTAAATAAAACAGAAGTAATGCTATTTGGGGAGGTTAAAAATCTGTGGACTCCTGAGTGGTGGCCAAGTGAGCTCGGTCAAGTACCTGAACCCAAGCTGGTTGTAAAAAACCTAGGGGTTCGTCTTGACCAGGAGCTCACCCTTAAACAACATGGTAATTGGGTGATCAGCCAATGTCTTCATGCTATTGGACTATTACGCAAAGTGTTCCCACTATTACCTGATTACACTAGGAAAACCTTGGTACAGGCTTTAGTGCTGAGTCGCCTGGATTATTGCAATGGGCTCCTATTGTCAGCTAACCAGGGAGTCATAGAAAAACTCCAGGTGATTCAGAACACTGCGGCGAGACTTGTGCTGAATGCCCCCCCAAGAACACCTTCCAAACCACTCCTCGACAGTCTACACTGGCTCCCAATCCATAAGAGGATTACTTTTAAGACATGCTGCCTTATTCACAGAACCATACATGGATCCGGACCTTCCCATTGGAGAGACAAATTCATTCCTTACAACCCCATTCGCATTCTTAGGTCCAGTAACCAACTTTTACTCAAAGTACCTACCATTAAGAGGAGCAGACAGGGCGGGAAAGCCCTATCAGTGGTAGGCCCAACACTATGGAACAAACTACCGTTTGAGCTCAGGCAATGCTCAGAATTCCTGGTTTTTAGGAAAAAGCTTAAAACGTTTTTGTTTTAGTAACTATCAATCATTTTAGGAGTATATGGCCAAGTTGACCTGAACTGTACCACTCGCCTCCTGTAGCGGTAAAGATCTTTTCCTTCTTCTATGCGCAGAGATACTCTTTAAGAGTCGATTCTAGCGCGATACAGATCCATAAATAAATAAAATGACAGAAGCCAATCCGTAGAACCGGAGATATGGAATTTGAAAGAGTTTAGTTAAAAAAGCATCTCTTCGTGCTGGACCGGGAAAAAATCTCAAGTTCAGTCTGACCGCGATGAAGTGTGGGCTGGATAAAGGGACCCAGTTGGCCTGTTGAACAAAGTACATTAAATCCTGATTTGATGAGCTTTGCGAGGATCTGCATCGAAGATGCGTCGTGCAGCCGAAGCGATGTGTTGGTTCTAAAGTTTAGCGAGGCTACGATGCAGAGTCCGGCCTCATTATTGAGGCTGCCATTGAAAAGAGATGCGAGGACCTGCACTGAGGATGTGTCATGTAGTGGCAGTGCTGATGGGCTACAATGCTATGCTGGTCTTTGTTAATGGGTCCAACATATGCAGCAGCAAAGATGCATCAGTTCTACTCGGGTTTAAGTGATGCAGTAGAGGAGGTGTGTCGGTTCTACTTGATTCACAGAAGCTGGTAGAGCACCTTAAACCCACATCCAAGGGTACAGGACTGGGGTAGGCACCACTTGGCAGGGTAGACTCACAGAGGGAAGAGTCCAGGTGCAAGGTTGCTGGAAGCCTGTTGTGTCGCTGAGGCTGCAGATAAGAAAGCCAGCCAACTAGCCCTTGAAGTCGTTCTGGGTTCAAGAGATGCAGGCCCAGTTCTTATCACCCAGGCAAGAGGGCAGCAGGCTGCAGGTCAGCACAGCAGGACAGCAGTCCTTCACAGCAGCAGTCCAGCAGAGCAGCAGTCCTTTCAGCAGCACAGACGTCTTTCTTCCTGACAGAGGATCCCCAGGTCCAGAAGTGTACTGAAGAGTTGGTGTTTGAGGTCCAGTATTTATACCCTGTTGTGCCTTGAAGTGGGGAGAAGCTTCTAGAGGCATGTCTTTGAAGTGCCTTCCTGGCTGTGACTCCAGATTAACTACAGGGGATATGCAGCTATTTGTGTGGAGAGAGGACACAGCCTGTTCAAGTGTAAGTGGGGCTGGCCCCAGCTCCTCCTTCCCATCCTGCCAGTGATATCCTATCCAGTCACACCTAAGTTCCCCATTGTGTGTGGCTGTCTAGGAGGAATACACAAAGCCCAACTGTCAGCTATACTCAGTCATGTGACCCAGAAGCAGGCTGCAAGCACCAAATGGCTAAGGCAAGAAAATGGCAACTTTCTAAAAGTGCCATTTTCAGAATTGTTATAAAAACTTGACTTCACCATAAGTTAGGATTTTTCACTACAATTCCAGAGGCACCAAATATGAACTGGTTACCTGTTTCCCCTTGGAGATTACAATTATAAAAATGAAATAAGGGATGTTCTAGTTAGGGAATAACATTAAAAAACAATAAAAAAAAACAAAGGTTACTGGGCTAATATAGTTAGGAAAAAGAATTAAAAACCTTAGATATTCACTAAAAAAACAAACGTTACAGGGCCTTTATAGTTAGGTACAGATGTTATACACACAAAACCATATAAATTCAGCAGTTATAGTTATACTTATCTCAAGAATCTATAACTCGTGCCCTAAGGTAACTATAACTTTTACCCTCGCCATGCACTGCTAATTACCTCACATATTAAATCACTCATGACATCTTCTATGACATCATCGATAATATCACTGCAACCTTTACAGTGAAATTATTGATAGGAAACCTGTGCATGGCGGGGGAGTGAACAATAGTTGCCTTAGGACACGAGTTATAGTTACTTGAGATGCCCCCCCTCCCCATCTAATAAATGGCTGGGCCCGGGTGATGGGCTCCCAGGGTAAAAATCAGGCAGGCCTGTGAGGAGAGGGTGTGCTGCCCCCCTCCCCTTCCAATAATTGGCTGGGCCCTGGGAGATGGGGTTCCCGGGGCAAAAATTGGCCCAGGGAGGGGGCCGATGTGGTCCCTCCTTTAAAATTAGTACTAGTAGGCAAATGTGCAAAATCAAATGGAAGCTCAACCCATTAGGCCCCACCCCATCCACCTAAGAAGCAAGCAAAGGTCTTCCTTCCTTTTGCCAGGATGATGGGCAGCTTACCGAAAGGCCCCCTAGCACATTTCCTGCCTATTTTGGTGAAGTATTCTTGATGCCCAGGAATATGAGGACATCTCCACCAAATAAACAACTACTTGCTTTTTATAGTTAAGAGGAAATATCCTTGTTTGGTGTAGATTTACCTCTTTGTAGTCGTGTTGTCTTCTTCACAGATATTTAGCTAAAGATGCACAAGGAACAGGAACAATCACATTGCTGAAATGCACACAAGGTTGCTGGAGACATTTCATTGTTGTACATAACACAGCTGCAGTGTAGAATATGCACTAGACAATTACTCAATAAGGTAGCACTTACTAATTAACCAGTAAGAAAGTATTCCAGTTGGAAAGATACTTTGTGCAAAACTGTGCACTCTTGTTGGATAAAGGGACAATTGAGGTTCCATTCTGGCCCTGATGCTCATTTCACAGAAGTTAAACCTCAACTAGAAGCACTTAAAAATATAAATACCCATTCACACATCGATACAAGCACTCACACGCCCACCCACTCACTCACCTATACAGCCACTCACACAGATACTTACTGCAGAAAACAGCCACTGACCCACCCAGTCACTCACCCATACACTCACTCATACACTCACTCAAACAGTCACTCACGTACTCATATACCCACTTACATACCCAGTCACTCACCCAAAGAGCTATTCACACAGCCACTCAGTCACCCATACAGCCACTGTCACACACACTTACCCACCCACACATAGAGCCACTCACACAGCCACTGAGTCACTGATACAGGCACTCACACACACACTCACCCACCCATACAGCCACTCACAAACAGAGAAATAGTATAATTAATCAGTAGTATAGAAAGAATAGTAATGTAATTTACACAGGAGCTTACCCACACAACCACTTACATACCCATTCACACATCCACACACCCACTTACCCACCCAGTCACTCACACATAGAGACATTCACACAGCCACCTAGTCACCCATACAGCCACTCACACACACACTAGCCCACCCATACAGCAACTTACACAGGCACTCATCTACACATACAGCTACTCACATGCACTCATGCACCAATAGAGCCAGTCACTCAGCCAGTCACTCACCCATACATCTACTCACACACCCAATTATTAACCTGTACAGCCATTCACTCACCCACTAACACACCCATACAGTCAATCAGATACCCATTCACACACAAATACAGCCAGTCACACTGTCACTCACATAACATATCATAGAAATAGTATCATTCATTAGTAGTATAGAAAGAATAGTAATTTAACTTACACAGTAGCTTACTATGTATCTTTAAGTCTCAGAAATGTTTACAAAGCACTTGCAGTCACTGGATGATGTCATCAGTGATGTAATTTGAGATGTCATGAGTGATGTCATCAGTGATATCACTGACCATGTCATGAGTGATGTAATATGCGAGGCCACTCTCAGCAAGCTCATATCCGTCAGCCATGGCAGGTATAGATTTCAGCCCCCAGAGATTGGCGATAGGTCGTCCGTGCCTCTGCACCAGCACACTTGGACAGTATGTACAATTGGTAGCATGAGAGCCAAAATTACGGATCCACCAGAGCAACCCCACACCCAGTCTACAGCATCTAACTGTTCGCCTCAGATGTCTCTGGCAGAGTGCGTCTCACCAACAGTACTAGGACCCGCAATAGATAAACTAGACATTATACTAAAAGAGATCTGGGACACTTGAATGGCCATAGAGCAACAATTGAGCACCCTCATCATGACATCCGTCTTCTCAAAGATGATCATAAAAAGCTGAGCGATGAAGTCAAGACAAACAAAATGCCCTCACCTCCTTAACTCCTTGGCAGAAGGAACAATCTACATCCATGACACTCGTCCAACTGCAAGTTGACACATTGCAGGAACACGTAGAACAGGGCACTGCTGCAAATCCGGCCCCCTGTAAAAAAACACAGCCCCCACTGCTGCTACACCGGCCATCTCCCGTTTAGCCTCCCGGGAAAACGCCTATTGCTTGCTATGGCCAGTCCAGCCCTGACGCAGAAGATGCAGAAGAATGGGTACGACAAAATAATGCCTGAATTATTGGCCTACTGGAGGGAGTTGAAGGCCCTAATGGTACACAATAAAGTGAGGATTGGGTCTGCGGCACGGTCGCACCAACAGGCCTGTCTGAACTGTTTATGGTGGGGAGGGCACACTATCTACTCGCAAAGAGACCAGCCGTATACTAAATTACAAAGACAGGGATGTACTTCTCTGAAGTGCAAGAGAACACGCCAGATCTCCGTCTTCCCAGATTATACGCTTGCTGTGCAATGTAAAAGATCCTCCTTCCAAGAAGTGAAACAACAACTTTGCTCTGTGTCCATCCCCATAGGGCCCACAACCCACGCAATATCATTATATGCCAATGATATGATACTTTATGTGAAACACCTTCGGGTAGACATGGCTGAAACTGCCAAAGTGTTTGACACATTTGAAACACTTTCTGGCCTCTGTGTTAATATCAATAAATCCTATGCGGGGAGGAGGAGCCTAGCGCGCAACCAAGATGGCCGCGTAGGTGCGAAGCTCCCGAGGACCTCCGCGACCTCCTGAATTAATCCTGATTATATCCTGTCTTTGATGAGGGGACTGTGTCTGTGTACCCGAGCTGAGGCGGCGCCCGTTTTCCGTTTTCGAATCTGACCCCGGACACCGGTGGGAGCACCGATCGAAGATTGCGGCCTTCTCCGCGCCGGCCCCCCGGATTGGAGTTGTGGGGCGATCCGGGGACAAAGCGAACAACAGCGGCGGGCAGGGCTGGGCGACTCGCGTACCCCGCGCTTTCACTTTCGCTTTTGCGCCCTCCTTGCCCTCAAGCGAGGTAGGGTTGCGGAGCGGGGTGCGGTGGTGTGGTCTTGTCCCGGTGCCCGGCTGACCCGCCGGCTGTGAGTTGTCCTGCGGTCCAGTGGTCACCCCCCCCCGGAACCCGTGAACTGGTTTATCGGCCCTTTCGAGGAGATTGGCACGACTTTGGGAGTGCGACATGTCCACAAAGCAAGATGGCGACCGGGCAAAGGTGAAATCGACCCGCCGTGGCCCGGCACATCAGTCTAACAGCATGGACCGCTACACCCTCCAGAAGGGATCTCCAGAGGCACCGCGTACATCCCCCGTGGGCCCGACTGAGGCGTCTGCTCAGCCCGCGGATCTGACCCTCCGGGACGTCATGGGCGCCATTGCCGAGATGAAGGCCTCGGTGGACCAGCGCTTTGATACTCTGGCGCAGAAGATAGACTCGGCCCTGGTGGATGTGGGCCTGGTGAGAGCCGACTTGTCTAAAACAAATGACCGGGTCGATTCCCTGGCCCACACTACCCCGGGTCTCACTACAGACGTGGCGGCCCTTCAAAAGGAGGTGCACCGGCTTGGCCAGGCGAGCGCCCTGATGAACCGTCGATTGGAGGACTCCGAGGGTCGGGCCCGGAGGAACAACGTTCGCATTGTCGGGGTGCCGGAGGGACGGGAGGAGGAGGCGGCAGATTTGTTTGTGGAAGACCTGATCCTCACCCGTCTCCAGCCCCGGGGGCTGAGTAAACTTTTTGCGGTGGAACGTGCTCACAGGGTCCCCGGAGGAAGACCTAAGGCCGGAGCCCCGCCGCGGCCTCTCATTGCCCGGATTTTTAACTTTCGGGACAGAGACGCTATCCTGCAGACTTCCAGGCTACAGGGACCGGTCAAGCTCGATAATATGGACGTGAATTTCTACCCTGACTTTACTCCGACGGTCCAAAAGCAGAGACTGAGTTTTCTCGGAGTTAAACGTCGCCTACGGGACCTGAACCTTAAGTACTCAATGCTTTTTCCAGCTAAACTGAGGGTGGAGGTGGATGGTCGCACGCACTTTTTTGACCGTCCCGAGGCGGCTGGGGACTGGTTGGATACTCTGCCTGGGGATCGGGGCCGGGGGGGTGGGGGGGGTGCGGTTGGCGGGGAGGGCTCGCCGGATCAGAACTGAGGGGTGAATAGTAGGCCTTGCTCTGGACAACATTCCGGTTACCATTCACTGATCGTGTATGTTCCCCTCCTATGGAGGTCGTACGGGGTCCATTGGGGGCTTTCCCTCCTCCTCTGGGGGACTAGTTAGTTTTTTGTCTATGGGGCGACAGGCACACTGCACTTTGGGGGGGCTGTCTGGGCTCATGCAGGGGTGCAGGGAGGGGGGAGTTCTGTTGGGATGGGTGGGCGGGGGTGGAGTGTTGTTTGTTTGCACCGCAAGGCGAACCCTTTACTGTATTGTTGTTTTCGAGATGCTCTTTGGGGGACGACAGATGGCTTCCAGGTATGATGGGGGGTAGGGATTTGACTGTGTTATCATGGAACGTTAACGGACTGGGGGATAGGATTAAGCGTGGTGTGGTCCTGCAGTATCTGAAACGAATTTCACCAGATGTGATCTTCCTGCAGGAGACACACCTTATAGGTAATTCCTTTCACGCCATGAATCGGCGAGGCTATCGCTTGGTGGCCCATTCGGGCTTCACTTCGGGCTCGCGGGGGGTGGGCATCATGATTAAGAACTCGCTCCCATTGGAGATTGATGAGGTGCGCCATGATGAGAGGGGACGTTACACTGTCTTGGTGGGTAGAATGGAGGGCAGAGTGGTCGTTTTTGTATCAGTGTACGTTCCGCCGGGGTTGCAATCTACCACGTTTGCGGACCTGGGGCGCCTCCTCCTTGACCTCCCGGGTGGGCTTCTGGTAGTTGGGGGGGACTTCAATGCGGTGGCTTCTGGGTCTATGGATCGTCATCCCCCCAGGGACCTCCCCCGGGCACAGGCGTGGCTGTCCGGCCTTTTAGATACACTAGGATTGGTGGATTGCTGGCGACTAAAGCATCCCGCGCAGCTGCAATACACCTTCCACTCGGGTGCCCATGGTAGCCTCTCGCGGCTAGATTATGTCCTTGTCCCTGCGGCCTATGCTGGGAGAGTGGGAGAGGTGCGCCATTTGGCGCGGGGTATTTCAGATCACTCCCCACTACTGTTGCACTTTGATGTCTTCCCGAGTGGGGAGGGCAGGGTAGCCCCAATCAATGCCTGGTACCTGCGCGACCCCACTATTCGAGCCGAATTGATCAAATCCTTGCAGCGGTACTTTGAGGAGAATGTGGGGGTCTGTCCCTTCGGCTATCTCCCTGTGGGAGGCTTTTAAGGTAGTTCTCAGAGGGGAGGCCCTCTCCTTTATCTCCCATGCCCGGAGGCGCGAGCGGGAGGAGGTAACCCGGGTGGAGGCCGAAATTACTGAACTAGAGGGTGACCTGGGGAGCGGGGTGACGGATGCCACATTGCATGTTCTACACCTCAAGCAGGCGGCTTATAGGGCCCTCGTCACGGAGGCGGCCAGGGGCCTCAGTAGAGAGCAACAGGGGCGACTGTATGATGTGGGTGATAAGGCTGGTAAATTGATTGCGTGGTTGGACAAAAAGGAGAGAGCGAGTCGTGTGGTTCCGTTGATCGAGAGGATGGATGGTGTGTGTGTCACCGAGCCGGACGCCATTGTCTCCTGCTTCGCGGATTATTTCCGCGAGGTGTATTCCCCGGTTTCTCCCTGCTCGGAGGAGGATTCCCATGCCCTGCTTCGGGACATCGCGCTGCCCTCCCTTTCGGTGGAGGACAGGGATCTGCTGGACGCTCCTCCCACCTTCGACGAAATTGCCCTTGCTATCCGCTCGGTCGCATCTGGCAAGGCCATGGGCCCCAATGGCATCCCTATCGAGCTGTATAAGCTGCGACCAGATGTACTGGCGCCCCACCTGCGCGCGATGTTCCTGGCGGCCCGCTCGCGGGGTTCCCTTCCGCCGGACCAGCGTCTGGCCACGATCGTGGTGATCCACAAGGAGGGGAGACCCCGTGAGCGGGTCACATCCTATAGGCCTACCTCGCTCTTGAACGCGGAGCCCAAAATCCTCGCCAAGGTGCTGGCCAACCGGCTGGTCGGCGTGGTGGGCGATTTGGTCCACCAAGACCAGTCCGGCTTCATACCCCATCGCAACACGGCCCTTAATCTGCGACGCTTGCACGGGGTGCTCGCGCGTGTCCCGTTCGTGCGGGAACCGGCCATCTTGGCGTCCTTGGACGCCACCATGGCGTTTGATACGCTCGAATGGCCATACATTTGGGCGATGCTGGCGAAGTTTGGCTTCGGACCGGGCTTCATCGGCTGGGTCAAGTTGTTGTATTCCGGCCCATTGGCGCAGGTGGTGGTGAATGGACGAGTTTCGGCCCCATTCGCACTGGGACGGGGCACGCGACAGGGTTGCCCCCTGTCGCCTCTCCTGTTTGCACTGGCCCTGGAGCCCCTGGCGGAGTGGCTGCGGTGGCACCCTTCCATCCGTGGTCTCCGCTGGACCCCCGAGCATGAGGACCGTGTGTCCCTCTACGCTGATGATATCCTTCTATACCTCGCCTCCCCGCGTAAATCACTGATCGTCCTAGTTGATGTTTTGCGCTCATTCGGTCGCAACTCAGGCCTCGTCATCAACTGGGCGAAATCCTGTGTATATGTGCTTGCCGGGGAGGCTCCGGTCCTACCACGGGACTGTCCGATCCAGATTGCCTCCCAGGGGTTTCGGTACCTGGGTATATATATTACTCTGGACCCGGAGGCCCGCTACGAGCGGAATTTGCTGCCCCCCCTCCAGCGCTTGAAGGAGGATGTGGTGCGTTGGCGGCGTCTGCCGCTTTCGCCGCTCGGCCGAGCGGCCTTGTTTAAGATGATGTCGTTGCCGCGCTTTCTGTACGCTCTCCAGAACACTATGGACCTGGTCCCGGCGCGCTACTTCCGTGAGGTGGAGAGTTTGCAGCGTCGCCTGTTCTGGGACGGGAGGCCACGTATTGCCTTGGCTAAATTGACGCTCCCGTGGTACGATGGGGGGGTTGCCCTCCCGGATATCAAACGGTATTACTGGGCCTCCCAGCTAGCTGCGCTTAATCATGGCCTTTACGGGCCCGCCCTGAACCCGGCATTTGAAATGGACAAGATGCTCCTGCCCGGTGGCGACTACAATCGAGCGCTCTACTCTGGCGCGCCGGACCCTCGCCTGACGGGACCGACGCGTGTCATGGTGCGTGTATGGCACGCGGCTAACGCAGCTATGGGGTGGAAGGACCGTTTGACCCGGGCGTCGCCGCTATATGCGTCTGCGAGGTTGGGCTCCCTGTGGACCTCAAAGGGCTTCGAGAAGTGGGATACGATCGGCATCAGCACAGTGGGAGATCTCTGGACGAGGGGGGGATTCAAAACTTTCGAGACGCTGCAGACGGAGTTTCAGTTGCAAGGCAGTGAGTACTTTCGGTACTTACAAGTCCGCCACGCGCTGGGCTCCGTCTTCCCGGATGTCGCGTCCATTCCGGAGTCTTCCCCCCTGGAGGACAGAGTGCTGGATGGCCATGTCCCAGACAGCACGATCTCCCTTATATATAAAAAACTGATCAACGACCGATCGGGCCTGCTGACTGGCCTCCGCGAGGCCTGGGTTGCCGATGGGCTGGAATTGGACGACGAGGACTGGATTTCCGCGGTGGCCTCTCCGAAGGAGGTGGCCATCCCGGCTCGCCTTCGCTTCGTCCAGCTTAAGATCCTCCACCGGGTTTACGTGACGGGGCCGAGGCTTCTACGTATGGGCTTTGCTGAGGATGGACTGTGTAAGCGTGGCTGTGGTGCTTTGGCAACTTTCTTGCATATTCTGTGGGAATGCCCAAAGGTGGAGCGATTCTGGCGTGGTGTACACGAGGTCCTGCGAGTGGTTACGCGTGTCGCGCTGTTGCCTGAAGCGAGGAGATGCTTGCTGAATGTGTGGGAGCCAACTGACTACTCGGTTCCGCAGACGCGGTGGGTGACTCTGGGATACATGATAGCTAAGCGTGACATTGCTCAATTGTGGGGATCCCAGAGGCCCCCGGCGGTGTCGGCCTGGAAAGAACACATGGATTGGTGTATGTTTCGTGAAAAGGTGGTGTATGTTGCGAGGGGTAAGCCTGGGGCGTGGGTGAAAATCTGGGGCCCCTGGAACGCCTATCGCGGGGGTATTTGCGAGCCGCCACTGCTGCCGGCTGCCTCACCAGCCCCGTCCCCCTAGCCGACCCCCTCCCCTAGCCACGGGCACGTGGTTCCCCAGTCCCTGATCTGTTCTCATTCCCCCTCTTCAGAGTTTGGCGATTGGTTGGGGTCCCCCACTTAAGGAGCGCGTGCTGTCACTTGGGATTGCGGGTTGCCTTGCGGGTGTGGTTTTTTTGTGTTGTTGTGTTTCGACAAAAGGAAACCGTATTGTGGGTTTGGAGTTATGTGGCCTGCACTACTGATATCCCCTGATTTACCTTTTTGCACCGCCAAGAGATTTTTCTGTATATATGTCATATGCTTCTGCCACTCTAGCGGCCGGCCAGATGGTTGTAGGCCCATACCTGTAACTATTTGAGATTGCAATAAACGGTTTAAAAAAAAAAAAAAAAAATCCTATGCGTTTTCATTTAATGCTACCTATGATAGGCCGTCATTCCCTTTCGGCGACATGAATATTCAAGTGATGCCCCACTCATTCCGTTTCTGGGAATACAGATCTACTGCGATATTATGGATGTGTTGGGGGGCAATCTTCAAAAATCTATGACTCTGAAGTCACAAATCAACTTCTAGTGTACTTTACCACTCTTATTAGCGGGCTGACTGGCACTCGCTAAAATGGTGAGGCTACTGCGTCTGCTATACCATTTTGTAAACATACCAGTCATCGTCCCTGCTCGGATTTTTACATTATTTAGCACCCTCTTAATTGATTTAACATGGAGGCACCGACCGTCGCAGAGGTTTAGCCAAACTCCAATTGCCACCCAACAAAGGGGGAAGGGTGCCCCAGATTTAGGGCAACTACAATGGCTCTCATACAGGCTAGCTTGGCGTAACTTAACAGAGATTAGCTACTCTAACGCAATGCTTCATCGGGGTAAACTCCATAGTATCTTCTGCCAGACTTCTCTTTACTGGCGGACAGCCCCTTACTACCACAATTGCCTATGTCTACTTGAAACTGGAATTTTGATACGCCGACCCCGAAGTATCCTATGCCCCAAGTATACCCTTACTTGGACTCCCTACTGCTTCTGGTTTCATGACAGCGACCAGACTACAACGCTGGACGCAAGGTGGGGTCTCCACAGTCGGGGACCTTTTTACAGCTGGTCTCCTCATGAATCACACGGATTTCATTCATGCCCAAGGCCTACCGAGTACACTATTTTTGATTCATGCCAGCGTCACCTACTATATGCGCCATCATTGGGTGCCGAAAGGCTCCGAACCCCCTACATGTGAATTAGTCCAGGCGTTACATACAGTGGGAAATGGCAGGCACCTAGTGGTCTCCTTGTCCACATTAAGGAATAGGCCTTTCCTCAAGATTATCTTGGAAAACTATCACATAACTCCCTATTCAAGTTCCTTCAATTTTCCATATTGCACCGGGCTTACCACACACCACATAGACTTCACACTATCTTCCCTACAGCCCAATCTATGTGTCCCCGCTGTCAAGCCCTAGATGCCAAACTTTTGCACATTTTATGGGACTGCCCTTTAATATCTTTTTATTGGGCACACATTAGCACCACCCTAATGAACCTCACCAAACAAAACCATTGGCAATCAGTGGAACACTGGATTTTGGCGCTGTTTCCTATTCCCAAAGGACATAAAGTAATGGCACTTTTTGCAGACTTGGCACTCTTGTTGGCGAAATGCCTACTAACAAGACGTTGGAAATCCTCGAGTGCACCTTTGGGTACGCAGTGGCGGCAGAAGTAGAGAAATGGGGGGTAGTGTAGAGCGGAGCGTTGCGCCAAGAAAAATACCGTGGTCTATGGAAAAAGCCCATGGCACTGGAGTAGGATGCACTATTGGAATCCTTCAAAGATTTGGAAGCTGTAGACATTTAGGAAGCGCTATTTGCACACTGCAAGAAATATGTATTGTCACCTGCATTTTACTTGAACTAATGTGCCACTTAGGCAGCCCTACGGAGGCACCTTTGCACAGGGGCTGAACTGGGACATCCACCTCAAATTGAGATGGAAACCAACACCTGACTTGTTCCTGGTTATAACTGCTTTCAATTCCACACCACAACCACAATATGGCTACCGATATTAGCGCTCCTACTGTCATATATGTCGATGTCTAGTTTAGTGGTGGGAGGGCTGGGGGTTATTAGTGTAAACATCTTTGTTTGTGCCATTAAGTACACCTAGATGCGTTCACATAGCTCTTTCACATTTGCTGAGGTCATATATCTGTTACTGTACTTTACAACACTTCCTGGAATCCTCACATTGTATTGTATGATCCTTGCTTAAATGGCTGTGATGTATCGAGATTGTTCAATGGGTGAAATAAAAGTGCAATAAACCTTGTGTAAAAAAAAAAGTATTGTGACCCTGTAACCTTTGGTTTTTTTCAGTGAATATACATATTACCTACTGGTGGTCGCCAGTAGGTAGTTATAGTTAGAACCTAGTTTCCATAGGAAAAGCATTTTTTGATTTGCAAATAACTTTGGTGTCGTTTGACGAATGTTCGCAAAATTCTCTAAAAAAAGGTCTATCCAGGTCAGCTCCTATCCAGAAAGTTTGGGTGTGATTCGTCAACCGGGGCAGAGAAAAAAGGGGGGTCTCAAAAAGTATTTTCTCCATATTAATTTCCATAGGAAATTTTATTACAGGCTACAGCCCGAACTGCTGAATGGAATTACGCCAAATTTGGCAAAAAAGTAGAGCTTGGTTCAGAAAGCGACCTTTTTTTTAAATGGTGTAAATACGTTCCGTCGTTGTTGAAGCATTTAAAAACTAAAAGTCAAAAAATCAATTTCCCATAGGAAAATTTACCCAAGGCTATCGCCCGAACTGCTGAATGGAATTATACCAAATTTGGCAAAAATGGTGGTGCTTGATTCAGAAAGCGACCTTTTTTTTAAATGGTGTAAATCCGTTCAGTAGTTGCTGAGAAATTAAAAAAATAAAAGTTTTGATATCCGGTGCAGCGGTAGGTTCGCGTACCCTCCCGATCATGTGCTTGACTGTGATTGGCTGCCACGACCACAAGCTTGACTGTGATTGGCTGCCAACACTCCAAACCAGGTAGTGTTGGCAGTCGATAAAAGAAGAAAAGGGGGCAGGGTAGAAACACCCTGACCCCCTAGGCCTGCTCAGGGGGTCCCACAAGGACCCCCAGGCACAATTTTAGTTTTTTGTTTGTTAAACGTCTGAATGAGCGCTGGGTGCGCAAATCCAGACAAATTTTTTGTTTTTAAATTAAGCAGGGGCTCCCCCACTTCATATAAATGAGCCCCCAGGTGGGCCAGGTTCCAGGGGCAAACACATAATTATATTACGGGGGCCTACAGGGCCTCCGCAGCCCCGGGGAATGCCATCTCTCTGGGGCTTGTAATTATTGGGAGGCCTCCGAGGCCCCCACCAAGCCCCGGGGATCGCCACCCCGGAGCTTTAATTAAATATGCAGGTGGGGCTTTGCGGGCTCCCTGAAGCCTCGGAGAATACCACCTCTTTGGAAATAGAGGGAGGGGGGCCACGCGGCCACCCTGCTGGAGCCCTTGATGGTCCTGGGAACCGCCACCCCCAGGGGGCGGCTCCTACTATGTCCCAGGGAGCCCACCCCCGGGACATTGTTGTTTGCTATGACAGGGTGGAAGCACGTCTCCTGCCCTGTTATAGCAAAACCTGATTTGCTTAGTTGAAGCGAGAGGAGGAAAGCCTGCTCTCGCTTCAATGACGCAAAGCAGGATTGCTTTTGGGCAAGGGGAACTGTATGTTAGCAGCTCCCCTTGCCCAAAAGCAATGCCGGCTCCCGCAGGAGGCGGAGAGCTGGCTGGGACCGTGGGGGTATTGGGACTCCCCCTACGGTCCCCAATGAAGAGGCCAGCCCGCAGGGGATGGGGTCCCCGGGGCCAGAAGTGGACAAGGGAGGGGGGACCACGTGGCCCCCCTTCCTAATGATTAATAAAAACGTTCAAGAATTGGGCATGCCCCGGTTGATGGGGTCCTCGGGGTGAATATAAATTAATTGAAGTGGACTGTTTTTTTGTGTGAAAAGTTTGGAGTGGCATCCTAACGTGGCGCTCAGCATGGCACCCTAGTGTGAACACACTGGGTGCGCGGCTCTCAGCGCGACCACCTAGTGTGAATGCGCTGGGTGCGCGGCTCTCAGCGCGGCCCCCTAGTGTGAACGCACTGGGTACACAGCTCTCAGCGTGGCCCCTAGTGTGAACACGCTGGGATCGCAGGTCTCAGTGCGGCACCCAAGTAATTCACAGGTCTTTAAAAGACCATTTACCTGTAAATGAGGCTTTGTTGTGACTTCACCTCTTCTTAGAGCGCCTGCATCTCCACTCTGCCTATGACTGGAAGAATTAGCCCCCCCCCCCCGAAATTTTTATCAGCCTCCCCCGAAATTTGGCTCTAGTTGCGCCCCTGACTAGTGTACGCCGGCTCTGCCCACTCCGCTTACGCTTACAGAATTCCCTAGATTCCATCCGCCGTATGTCAATCATCCAGCTGTGGGGCTGGGAATATCTTGCAGACAGGATTCTGGGCCTTTCCCGAGGCTTGGTTTGCAATCGTGATGCTCCGCCGGGGTTGCCACTGGTTGGCAGCCAATTAGAGCCAAGCTCGTGCTCGGGGGTTAGGCTCCGCCAACATATGTATTTATCCAATCACTCCGCCAAACCCCAAGCACTCATAAATTCCCAATACACTCTCCTTGCAGTACTCTAATCATCCAGTCTCTACCCATGTACTCATAGAATGACCCAGACAGTTACATAACCGAGGTCTTCCCCTCTGCCAGAGGTAACATGGTTGCGTGCGCAGTCAACAGCACAATGTAATGTGGTAGGTCATGCATACATAATGAACACACGGACACAGTTAGATAGATATTGGAACTGGATAAGGGCACGTGCGCTCGGCCCATTTTTATTACCAGGGTCACATGTCCAGTGACGTCTGTGCTGGATGCGTTTGGGGTGAGTGTAAGCCAGCCCTTAGTGAAGGGTTGGTGCTGGCAACAACTACAACAGTGATAATCTGATCACACACAGAGATTCAATTATAAAGAGTCCATGGCTTGTGGTGCACTAAGGTAGGGGTATTAGATCTTAAATCACACACTAAAGATTGTATCGTAAAGGGTCCATGACTTGTGGTGCACTAAGGTAGGGGCGCCAGAGATGAGCGTGCTGATGTGAAGAAATTGTTAATGTCCCGTCTGGATATTCCTGCTGCATGAGGTGACATTGTTGCGTCCGGTGTCTACAGCACGAAAGTCAATCATAAAAGATCCATGAGTTGTGATGCACAGAGTTAGTGGCACCTGAAGAGCTTTGCGTGTGCGCAGCCAATGTTGATGGCGTGTCCTTGCAGGACAGGATTGGATTGGATATGTGTGAGACCTGCTGACCGCATGTAGGCTGGAGGCAGCGGTCAGCAAGGGCCTACAACCACGTGTTGTTGACTTGTGGTGCACTGAGTTAGTGGCATCAGAAGCATTCAGCGTGTGCACAGCCAGCGATGATGCATGGTGCGTGCAGGCCGCACTGGGAGCAATGTCTGTTGCGACTCGATCTGAATTAAGAGCCCTGCTGTCCGCAGTGTAGATGGAAGGCAGAAGTCAGCGCAGACATCGAGGAATGCTTTTTGTCACTTTCTCTTGACAAAATCCGAGGACATAGAGTACAAATCTCTCTGCAATTATTAAATCAAGACTCAATTTAAATTGTGAGCCCTGCTGACCGCAGTGTAGGTGTATGGAACAAAAGATGAAATATGTATGGAATACATTGTCGAAATGTGTAGGTTTAAGGGACGTTATAGTTAGTTGTCTGCTGGACTTTGAAATTAATGAATCAAGACTGAATTTGAATTGTGAGCCCTGCTGACTGCAGTGTAGTCCGGAGGCAGCGGTCAGCAAGGGCCCACAGGCATGTGGCATGGAGTTGAGCTGCACAGTTAGTGGCACCTGGAGCTCTCACTGTGTGCACAGTCAGCGATGATGCGTGGTCCGGCCGGGCCGCACTGGGAGCAATGTCTGTTGCCTACTGGACTCTGCAATTAATGAATCAAGACTCAGTTGGAATTGTGAGCCCTGTTGACCACATTGTAGGCTGAAGGGAGCAGTCAGCAAGGGCCCACAGCCGCGTGGCGTTGACTTGAGGTGCACCGATTGGGAGCATTTGGTCTCCTTAACTGATTATACTCTCTTACACAATTTGCATTGGCACTAATCTTGAATAGTGAGCCCTGCTGAGTGCAGTGTAGGCTGGAGGTAGCGGTCAGCAAAGGTCCACAGCCACGTGGCGTTGACTTGAGCTACACAGAGTTAGTGGTACCTGAAGCACTCCGCGTGTGCGCAGCCAGCGATGATGCGTGGTCTGGGCGGGCTGCACTGGATGCAATGTCTGTTGCCTTCTGGACTGCATCATCTGCAACCGTGATTCTATCTGAATTGTCAGCCCTGCTAACCGCAGTGTAGGCCAGAGGCAGTGGTCAGCAAGGGCAAACAGCCACATAGCGTTCACTTGAGCTGCACAGAGTTAGTGGGACCTGAAGCACTCAGCGTGTGCGCAGCCAGCGATGATACATGGTCGGGGTGAGCCGCACTGGTAACAATGTCTTTTGCCTAATGAATTCTGCCTTAATAAGGCTACGTGGCGATTGACTTATGGTGCACTGAGTTAGTGGCACCTGAAGCATTCAGGGTGTACGCAGCGTGCGATGATGTGTGGTCCAGGGGGCAGCACTGGTAGCAATGTCTTTTGCCTAATGAATTCTGCCTTAATAAGGCTACGTGGTGATGACTTGTGGTGCACTGAGATAATGGCACCTGAAGCACTCAGCGTGTGCGCAGCCAGCGATGATGCGTGCTCCAGGCGGGCCGCACTGGTAGCAATGTCTTTTATCTAATGAATTCTGCCTTAATAAGGCTATGTGGCGATGACTTGTGGTGCACTGACTTAGTGGCACCTGAAGCACTCAGCGTATGCGCAGGCTGAGATGATGCGTGGTCCGGGCAGGCCGCACTGGTAGCAATTTATTTTGCCTAATGAATTCTGCCTTAATAAGGCTACGTGGAGATGACTTGTGGTGCACTGAGTTAGTGGCACCTGTAGCAAACAGTGTGTGGGCAGCCTGCGATGATGCTTGGTCCGGGCGGGACGCACTGGGAGCAATGTCTCTTGCCTACTGGACTGCGTCGTCTGCAATCGCGACTCGATCTGAATTGTGAGCCCTGCTGTCCACAGTGTACATCGAAGACAGTAGTCTGTGCAGACATAACTCTGCGGTGCTGTGCCGCTGGGTTCGCAGGGAGCCTGTATGGAGGAGGCCGGCGGTCACGGCGGTGGCCTCATGGCAGGGTGATGGCCGCCACTCTGGCAGACACGTTCGCCTTCCCAGAAGTGAACCACACCCAGAGCCCCGGCCTATTTATTTACACTTCTATGCTGGAATGGCGTACGTTGGACCAGCCCACTCCGCTTCCACTTACAGGGGGGGACAACACAGCTACATGACCGAGATCTTCCCCACTGCCTGAGGTAACATGGTTGCATCCACTGTCCACAACAGTACAAGCACCAGCAGTATATGTACATATGGAGAGGTCTGTGCTCTGCATAGTGAGGTCTGTCCAGCACATTACCGCTACACTTGGCATTGTGTGCATTGTTATTGATGGGTGACTTGCCTCCTTCACACATACTTGGCTCTATGACATGTGTTGGTCTTCAGATGTGGTTCTGGGCTGGGCTCCCTTTCATACTTTAGGTAGTCGTCCTGCTTTACACTAGTATAAAGCAGATGTTAAATTCCTACTGCTAACGTAGCTTATCTCCTGTTTTTGGATCGCATCGCAGATTTCGCTGGTTGTTGAAAATATCGGGAAGTGGTGTTTTCATGGGTTTTTTTTGCACGGGAACGCCTATTCTGCATATCATTAGCGTTAGTTGTCGCTCTCATTGGTGGCAATGTTTTTTTGAGGAAGCTATTGCTGGAAAACTGGCGATATCAGCAGTTTTCACCAGGTTGAGAATGGGATGACAATTCTTTTGCTGCGGTAATGTGCTGATAACTCAGCGATAAGTTCTTGAATACAACCCATCATTTTTTTTGTTTTTTTTCATCCGGATTCGTGCACCCAGCCACTTTAAAAAAAAAAAATAGTAATAATTTTTTGGCCCTGGGGCTTTTTGTGGGATCCCCTGAGGAGGCCTAGGGGGTCAGGGTGTTTGTACCCTGCCCACTTTTCTTGTTTTCTCATCTTTTTTCTTGTGATTTGCTTGTAGCTACAACAAAGTCTTAATAAACACAAGGGCTCATTTTAGAGTCACTCTATAACCCAACAGTTGGGACTTATCGCTGAGTTATCAGTAGTTTAGCGCAGCAAAAGTGGCGAAAGAATTATCACCCCATTCTCAAGTTGGTGCACACTGCCACATTGCCCACAGGCTGACGGTACCAACATAGCGGACAATCAACATCGTTATGCAAACAAAGCTGCTGGCTGTGCTGCACCTGTTGGCCTCTGGTATCTTCCAACTAACAACTGCGAGAGTCGGAGGAGTCTCACAGCCAGCCCTATTAAACGTCCTCCAACGTCTTGGATGCATGTCTACAAAAGCAACTTAGGGCCCCTGCATCCGTACCACCCGCTTGTCCCAATTCGTAGTATTCCTGCACAACATACCCCAGCCTTTGCTTGACGCCTCTGTGCTCCATTATCCAAGATTGTAGTCACTGAAATGGGGGTGCGCCAGGTCATGAAGTCTAGTAGTCAACAGTAGTGGAAAAATAGTACTTTATTAGAAAAACATAAATTAACAACACAAAAACATCAAACAACGAGTGACATTGCCAACGAGGAGCATCAACTTGTGGATCGAAATAGCTGTAGATCGTCTTGGAAATCCCAAAAGTCCGTATTCAGAAACCTGTTGGATAAATGAAGATAATGGTCAAGCGTTAGTATGCTCACAAACGTAATATGGTACAATGTATTGCACTTGAATAAACCGGAATGCTTACAGGTATGATCAATCCTGTACAAAATGACCGTAACAGAAGCTTGTGTGTTCGTAACCTTCGTAGGAAAGAAAAGGAACGTTACAACCACACAAACTTCTGTTACGGTCTCATTATGCAGGATTTATCACACCTGTAAGCATCAGGGTTCGTTTCAGCTTGATACACCTGCATGATCACTTCACCTACACTGTGCAGAAACAACTGGAGACCAATCAAGGGAACCACGCCAGAGCAGCCTTCCTGCACGTGTTGGGCGCAACTGACTGCACACATGTACTACTTGTGCCCCCTGCCGACACTGCACACAATCACTGCAACAGAAACCACACGCATTCCAACAATGTGCAGGCAAAACTGGACCACCGGGGCCTGTACACTAATGTTGTCGCAAACTTCTCAGGCAGTGTGCATGATTCTTACATCTTTAGCAAGCATCCCAGCCCTGGTCCCCAGACCAGTCCGCCGCCCAGCGATGACTGCCCGACCCTACGCACCCAGACCTCAATGCTAACCTGCCACCACCGGCGTGTCTCCAAGAGGGCCCACAACATGCCGGAGCAACTTTCTCAGCCATCGGTGGATTCCGCAGCACAGGCCTCCAGGGCATCCTACTGCACCGTGCCAAGGAGTCATGTCTGTACAGCCAGCTGCCTTTGGCGTGCACGCGGTCCATCCCAGCTCAGAATTCAAATTGTGTCTTGATTGCCAGGATAGCGTATCGAGGCCACGCATTTTCACAGGCTGCACACCCGCTCAGCTCTGGTGGCACTAACTCAGTGCAGCTCAAGTCATCTCCACGTGGCGGGATGCCCTTATCGGCCAAAATGCCTCAAATGCCACCATCTCTGTGCACCTCAACTCATCGCGACGTTGCGGGAGGCCCATGTCGGTCAAAGTGCCTTGGCTGCCACCAACATAATAAGCACACGAATACACCCAGATAAAGAGTGGAAATGGCATAGAGCACGTGCGTCATTTGAGATGTTATCAGTGATGTCATCAGTGATGTCACTGACCATGTCATGAATGATGAAATATGTGACGTCATCAGCAGTGCATTGCGGGGGTGCAAGTTATAGTTAGCTGAATGAACTATAACGGGGGAATTTCTCTGGTTTTGTACAAGTGAAATGTCCAACTAACTATAACGTCCCTGAAACCTATGATTTTTTCAGTGAATATATATATATATATATATAAGGAACTGTTCTGAGACTACAGACATCGAGTGGAATCTAGATGAAATGAGAACACGATTCTTGGCGAGGGGCTATCCATCTGGAATAATCGAAAGTGCCAAAACTAAGGTAATTCACAAAACTAGACTTGAATTATTGGAAGACTATGAGAACCCTGAAGAAGATGATGTAACACGTATAATCATGGATTTTAATGTTGAAAATAAAAGTCTAAGAACCATCTTAAAAAGCATTGGAGCATCTTAATGCTTGATGAATCATTGAGGAGGAAACTACCAGCAACACCTAAAATTACATACAGGAAAACAGCTTCATTAGGTAATCTCCTAACACACAGTCATCTGGAGACACGAAGAGCAGGGACGACATCATGGCTAACTACACCTGGATTTTGTAAGTGTTTCAAATGTAAAGCCTGTGAACATGGCCGAAATACACAATCATATCGACTACAAAATGGAAAGATGGAACGGATCACTGATCACATCACATGCAAATCCAAGTATGTGATATACATTTTAGAATGTCCCTGTAAGAAACTTTACGTTGGGAGCACCATCAATAAATTGAAACTACGGATACTTCAGCACATGAGAGCGATAAAGAATAAAGATCTTTCTTATCCCATGGCAAAACATTTTCTGGAAAAACACTCAGGAGACAACCAAGAATTAATATACTTTGGTGCAAAAATGGTGAAGCAAAATGAAAGAGGAGGGGACAGAACCCTGGATGTAAGAAGAGCAGACCATTCGGTCACAATCTGGATGCTGAGTTACACGTACATTTGTAACAAGGAAATAACAAATAAGAGCAAAAGAAAGAATAAACTGAGGAACAAAAACAACGGACTATGAGGTGGACTCTCATAGTATAAAAGGACATTCTATGAATTTGGCCAGATAAGAACTGAAAGATATTAAGAGGAGGAAATTAAACGTGGAATGGCAAAATATGAAAAATAGAAGAAGAGAGATAAAAAGTGGGAAAAGAAAAAAGATATAATGCATTATATTGTGTGAATAATGAGACGTAGATGGGATCAAATCAATTGAAGAACTTTACATGTCTCTTGACCCATAGCTTGTTAGCAACTGAATGAAATGAAATTCTACTTCAGAAGAGTAAAGAAAAGAAAGAATAGACATACGAGAACATAATTTGCACATTGCACTTAGCATTTTCTTTCAAATGATCTGCTACATACAAACTCTGGGTGATAAGGACAATTAAACCTCTTTTATAATCTTAAAATAATTATAATGTTCCGATCCGTCTTACATAGCACTTTAGCTAACAGTATTTTTTTAAAAATTGTATTGATTGTGTACTTTACAGACATATAATAATCACTAATATCTTGTTGCTATTTTGGAAACGTATTGTTCACCTCTTGTGTTCCTTTTACCTTTAAGGACACATAATCCTTTTTTACTTCTCTTTACACTTTTCTCTCTCTTTCTTCTTCTTTTTAATCTCTTAAAGTTAGAGATAAGAATGGAAGACCTTTTTTGCACATGAATTATTAATGACATCTCCTCCTTTTAAAATTGTCTTTCTTTTAACAACTATGAATTTTATTGTTGGAGCTTTTTAACTGCCATGGTACTTTACCATCAGTGTTGCGAGTAAAAATGGCAACCATTAATAGCCAGGGTCTGCAAGAAAAATGGGGGTCAGCAGTCTAGTCTATGTTGAACTGAAACAAACAAGGGATCGTATGCACTATGTCACTTTAAATAGATGTTCTAGACGGCGGGACTCTATGGTCCAGTTGAAGGCAGTAGCCGAAACGCGTTGACCGTCCACGCTCGCACTTATGGTGTACTAAATAATGCACTTTGGATTTAATTACCTGTGGACTCTCTCTGGTGCTGTGGAAACTCTTGTTGAATGGTGAGGAATGGTGAGGAGTTTGGTTGAAGATATATATATATATATATAAATACACACACACACACACACACACACACACACACACATTTAGATACATACGCATGGCCCTTCTGTTTAACGAATTTAAATAAGGCATGCTACAGAAATGTTATGCCTCCATCCATTCATATTTTCATACACTACATAAAAATTCAAGAAAATAACTGGTTTTGCACAGCATCCCAGTCGTTCTGACAGTTTACTCATAATGGGTTACCGACCCTGCTGTTTAAGCTCCGACGAGACTTTGCAGCATCTCCCTATTACTTTTTTTAATGCTGCCCCTTGTACTCTTTTTCAGTGCTTTATAGTTTTAATGTAATACAATGCTTAGAAAAGGTGGCTTGCCTATTATGTTGCTCGCCTTTCCCCCGCCTTCTGTTCCATTGCCTTTGGTGTTTCTGTAGCCTAATGCAGCAACCAAAAGCAACTTCAGCTGCTGCTTCTCGGAAAGGGCATTGGCAGGCAGCAGGAGGTCATACTCTGGATCTGCCGCTCTTTATGTTAAATTGCTCATTTTTGGCCCGGATTCCACAAGAAACGGTACACTGCATATCTTAAGCCGCTGACAGAATGTGAAAGCACATGAAAGGCTTTGAAATGCACCCAAGAGCTTTTTATCGCCACATCTCTTGGGAGTTTCAAAACGTTGACGTAGGGAGAGGATTTCTTTTATTCTTATTGAAGATTAGGGATCACGTGATACTTTGGAATGGAAAAGAGATTGCATACATGCCAATAAACCCGATCAGGCGGGAGACTCCAGATTTTTTAAAGCCAAAAATTGCTTTATTTTGGCAGTCTACCCTCTGTTTTCTCTCGTTCAATAGAAGACAATAGGGAAAATACATTCCCCGATTAATATTTTAAATCTCCCACTTTCCTTTCCTAAAACGTTGCCATGTCTGGGTTTACATGAATGCTGGGTAAACATTACGGGCCTCATTTATGAGGTTTTGCCCTAGGGCAGCGCAGCAGGCTTTCCTGCTGCGCTTCCTAACGACAAAAGAAAAGGGCAGGAATGTGCCATATCTATAAGATACGACGAATTCCTATCCTTTTGCCCTGCGCCGGCGCACAATGGGATGGCGTACGCCAATGCAGTCACCTTTGCACCATGGTGCAAGGGTGCCTGCGTTGCGGGGATGATTATTTTTGTACAGGGAGAGAAACCTTTCAGTACAAAAATAATCATAAGAGGCTTTTTCCTCTTTCTATGTGTGCTGCAGAATGCCGCACACGTAGAAAAAAGAAAAACAAGGAGAAATAAAGATATTTCTCCTTGTTGCACCTCCCTTACGCCTCTCCTGGGGAGGGGTAAGCTTTTGGCACTGCCTCAGATTTACGATTTCTGATAAATCTGGGGCAGTATCAAAAGGCCATGGATGCTGCTGGGAACGCCCCCAGCAACACCCATTGCACGCCCCTTTAACGCAGAACACTGTGTTAAAGGGACTGATATTTATCAGGCAGCATTAAGCCAAAAAAAGTGTCTTAGTGCTGCCTGATAAATATTACGCAGGCTTCTGCACCACGGAAGGTCACAAAAAGTGTCGGTCCGGAGGCACAAGAAGTCTCATAAATGAGGCCCTACATGAGTTCGTACCTCATTCAACTGATTTGCAAGAGATCGCATTATTGAATCAAGCACTGGTACAGCCAAATGAGCCAATAGATCTGGTTTGCCCTTGATAACGCCGGATTCCACTATAAAATTACACTGAGAATCCTCAGTCGACTGGATCTTTATTACCTGCTGAGAAGTGTAAAGGGGAGAAACCATACATTCATGACTAACTAGCCTGGACCAATCAATTAAGACTCGGAATAGATCACTGACTCCGAATTCCAATTTAGGGGGTTTATTACAAAGCAAAAAATAACTGAACATACAAGCACCTCATGACGAGGTTGCAAACATACATAGGCACTAATACAAAGTTCATCCAACGAATCAATCTAATCCGGTGCAGCATAAAAAGAATGAGCAACTCCAAAAATACTAAACAGGCAATAACTGCCCCAACATCTATATAAGTCTTCATTGGTGGCTGTAGGAGAAATCCATTAATCTATCCCTACACTATCACTAAAATGGCATCCCTACTGAGCATTTCCTAGGCAAGATCAAGAAAAGGTGCCTGCTCGTGAAGACTTCCTAAGAAGTACACTCGCGTTGTAAGGGTCAGTAGCCAAAGCTACAGAGTTCGCTCTAAGACCTCCTTCTTCTAGAATCGATCCCCTCCTTCAGCCCTTCTAACTACTTCTGCCCTCTCCACCCTCGGGGCTCTGTCCCTAATACAAAATGCACAATTGATAAAAAAACACGCTCTTGAAACACCTCCTCTGGCCAGGCACCTCTCGTAGGAAATTTCCACCAAAACTTGTACTTGGTCCAGCAACGGTTGATGTGTCCTTGGGTCTCAGGCCTCTTCAGCAAGATGGAATATCGGCTCCCAATTATCGGTATTCCTGAATACTTTGTAACAGGTCTCCTCCATACCTAACTCCTAAAACAAAAGGCGTTAGTCTAACTAACGAGGACGGTGTCCTTGCACCTGCAACAGAAACATGAGAACAGAACAACCTTGCACGCACATTAATTTTGCTGACTGCCTCCAAATGAGAGCTTTACCAGGGAAAAATGCATTTCAGGCCTACACAAACCAGCTAACAAACCAGCTAACATAAGGAAAACCAACAGGCCCTTCATAGCATGAAGGAGCAAATACTCCAGCTAGGCCTTTGACATCAAATTAAACACACATTTATGAATGTTGCATCTGCAAGTACTACATTTCATCACGTTTTAAAACACAATCAAATCATCTCTACGTGTGCAGACTTTAATATGATACACGTTTAAATCTAATGCATTCCATTACATATGAGCTACCTTATTAAGTGGTTGCAATGAACATCGAGAATTACATAATTCCATCTAAATGCCATTTTACTTTTCTTGAATAGCACGACTCATTCTAACCCTTAATTTACCATAGATTATTACAACACAATTTACTAACTAAAATTAACACACATAAGAATATATGCGGGTACGGACTATTCATAAATATATAATGTACCCCTACAATTTCCAGAATATCACAGCGCTCTATCAGTTCCCCCCTCTGATGACTAGTGTCATCAACATAAATCACAACTCCCTGGAGAAAGAACCGACCTAAACAGAACTCGTAGCCATTCTTCCCTGTCTGAACTTTTCTAGATTCTTGATATTCTTGTAGTGACTGTCCTGCAGTCTAGTCATCCCTATCTCTCGCTCCCTAAGGGATCTTTCGACTTGGTTTGCCCTGTACCACTGATAAGCCCTGACAAACCCCCACAGGCAAACCACACATACCACAATTATAATGATAGGCTTCAGAATGTAACCAAGAATACCTTTTCCCAAGCTTGCAAACCAATTCCCCACTCTACCAAATCCTTTACCAACTTTTTCCCAAACACCCTCTTCAGCCAGATCCTGGATCTCATGATGGATCACAGTGATGTTACTTATGTACTTCTTCAGATCTTTACTATTATCAGGTATATAAGTACAGCACTCTTGAACCTTCAGCATTATACAAACTCAGCCCTCTTTTGACAGTAAGACATCTAAAACTGGTTCTGCCTCACCATCGTCCTTATTGACAACATCTCTCCATCAACAAGCAACAGTAACTTAGCTGTATTCGTCGACAACTTGTCCACAACAGTCTCCAACCTTCTAATCTTCACATCATTCAAAATCACTTCCAAGCCTGGTATTATTGCTCCAAAAATATCTCCAATCACTCCTCCTGCACTTGCATCTCTCCTTGCTCTAGAATGCATTCCATCTTCCAATTCCTCCATGTGATAAATCTTGAGGAAAATAACTGCCAGATAGCAAGTGCCATACCAATTGGCAGGCAACCTCACGTAAGCATTTTTCCCACACACATAATATACTGTTGGCACCACCTGTACCGGACCTTGCAAAAAGTTCTTTGCTGTCTCTTCCATAGTGAAAACGTGATCACACGTACTTTGTCACACATAGACCTTATCATAATAGGTCTGGACACACTTCACACACAGCTTCCCCTTCTGCTCTAGATCAAATGCTATAGGGCCATAGCTCCCTTTCGCTCTTTGAGCCATCTCCTCCTCTGTCCAATCTCATGGACTTTCTCCAGTGTTATGTGTTTGCGTTAGTTGTCTATATCTATCTTCTACTTGATCTACAAACTTCTTCTCTACTTCTGTTAGTGAACATGTCAAATTGTGTCTATGTGCATAAGCTGTATCTAACGTTGTAGTCAGTATGAAATACTTCCAATCCTATCTTTCTGCTTGTAATAATCGTACTTGTTCAGATGCTTGTAGGCTGGGACCTCTGAAAGCACCGCATCATAATTGGAAAATAAGTACTCATAATGACCTCTCCCACAAAACATGCTAAGCAACAAACTACATGAAATCCCATAAGTCAGCGGAAGATGGTGGTATCTTACACACATAGCAATCTCTCACATCCATCATATCAACATATTCATATAGCAGTTTGGCATACGCATTAAGCTTAAAATCACCTCTAGACAAATCTACATGCAACCTACGACTGTTCTGATCTAGCATAGCCTTTTCAGCTCCTATGGTATCCTCTTTCTTGCTAGAAGTACTGGGTGTAGATGTTCCTTTCACCTGTACGACTTCTGTCTCATGTGGAACAGAAACTGACACTATAATAACTATGGCTACTGAAACTATCACTCCTACTACGAGTGTACCTATTATACACTTGGACCTATGGTTCGGATTTCCAGCCTCCATTTTCGTTGTCGGTTTGGTCTTCAGCAAATGAACACTTAGAGTCTCTTTCTCCACCACAGGTTTCTGCTTAACCAGTTCAAACACCACTCTTGAAGTGCTGGAAATTCCCTGTACAATACTTTTGTTCTTTATTTACACAGTCCAAAAAGTCTTCCTTAGCCTTCCTTCTTCTTTTTCTACGGAAAGTCCCTAAATGTATTCTTCTTCCACTCGGACCTAGGTTATCTTCTTTAAAACACTTATTTGCAAAACCACAATTCATTCGCAAATCTACGATAAATTCAGATCCAATTTCAACTAAAACATGATGCAGAATTTCAAGACGATCATCTACGATTTCATGAGGTGGTGGTTCAAATCCAAACGTTGGGAAAACTAATTTGTGCAATATCAGAATTCGTACCTTGCTCAAAACTGGAGGTTTTGGAACCGTGATTGTCAGCACCCCTTCAGCTTCACGTCCTGGAACTATCAGTCCCACATTGATTTTCAGTAGAGGATTCCTGCTGACCACTTGCATGGACCTCAGCCTCCCGGAACGTACTACTCCCGGCATCAGTTACCACGTAAGTCCACTTCGGGGCAGCGTACCTCTGGCAAGGCACTCTTGTCCTTCTCGACCTTCTCAGGCCTTCTTGGGCTTGTTCTTCTTCACTCACTTCCGATTCAAAGATCTCAGACACAGGGGCAAGTTCTCTCTCAGGAGCCAATCTTAGATTCAGCTTTCTCTGTCTCTCAGGCCATAACTCTTCTGCTCGTTTAGCCCTCTTACGTTCCTCTCGAACACCCTGCGCACCCCTTCCTTCAACTGAGTCTGTCTCTATACCACTCCCAACGTTACCTTCTTCCTCAGAGTCAATACCTGGGTTGTGTGTAGCGTAACCCTCCTCAGCTTGGTCTGGTGAGCAACCAGCTTCGTCAGGAACACTCACAGCTTGGCTTGTCCTCTCTCGTGGCCGGGCCGCCACAGCTGGATTTTCATTCCTGAGAGGAGCTGTTTCTTCCAAGGGTTCTGAAACTCTGCGGGTGTGGGAGGCATGTATCCAGTTTGGCAACCCTCCGCACTTCACCAATGTGTTCTTTACCAGTATCACCTGGTAAGGGCCTCGCCACTGAGCATCCAGGCAGCTCTGCCTCACGTGCTTGCGGACAAGCACCCAGTCACCCGGGCACAGGTCATGGCAGAGATCTCTTGATGTCGGAACAGCGGCAGCCTCCACCTGCTGAGAGACAGAATGTACCACACCAGCTAGTCCTTTGCATTAATCAAGGATTAAGTCATCAGTGATGTTTATCAAACCTGTGGATGGTACTGCTGGCAATCGCATTGCCCTCCCCATAAGGATCTCATGCGGGAAAGACTGGTTCTCCTATCTGGGACACTGCGAACACTCATTAACACCAACGGCAATGCGTCAGGCCATTTCAGAGATGTAGACGAACACACTTTTGCCATCCATGCTTTCAAAGTTCCATTAACCTGCTCCACTATTCCAGAAGCCTCTGGTCAATAGCTACAATGGAATCTCTTATCAACATTTAAAGCAGCGTAAAGCAACTTCATGATCTCGATGTGGAAGTGTGTTCCTCTATCCGATTCCAACGAGGTTTGAAAACCGAACCTAGGGATCAGTTCCCTCAATAATAGCTTCGCTACTGTAAGGGTGTCACACCTTCGTGTTGGGTAAGCTTCCACCCCCTGTAAAAAACACACACCACCACTAGAATGTACCTCAATCCATTGCACTTAGGCATTTCGATAAAATCAAGCTGTATCCCATTGAAAGGTCCTCCTGACCTCCCAATGTGACTCAACGCAACCACAGTTTTCTTCCCAGCATTCATTTGTTGACAGGTAACACACCTATGACACACTGCTTCAGCAAACGCACAAAATTGTGGATTGTACAACGTTTGTCTGAACACTTGCACCATCGCATCTCTTCCAAGATGCACAGCACATGAATTTGCCTTTCCATTGGGCTCAATAAGTCATGGTAACACGGGTCGACCATCACTTGAAACCCAAATGTCAATATCCCACTTCTCACATCCTGATCTGATCCATACATCCTTTTTCTGATCCAAAGCTTCTCCCTGCAGGTACTTGAGTTCCTCCCAAGTGTCTGCCATGGCTAACATCATGCTGAGCTCGGTTCTCTCTTGGCTCTCTCCAGTGTAATCTCCAGTAAATATACACCCTTGTTCAGCACAAAAACGTGCAATTTCATCGGCATACTTATTTCCAAGGGAGACAAAATCCATCCCCCTCCCATGTGCAGTGCACTTTACCACTGCTATTTCCCTGGGACATTGCCACGCTTCCAACAGTTGTCTTACATATTCTCCACTCCTGATGAGAGATCCAGATGATGTCAGGAAACCCCTCTGCGACCATAGCTGTCTTAAATCATGAACCACACCGAACCCATACTGGCTGTTAGTGTGGATGGTGATTCGGATCTGATTAGCTGCCAAACAGGCGCGAATCAAGGCAATCATTTCGGCCACTTGTGCGGAGTATACTCCTTCTAAGCAAGCTGCTTCAACCACTCCAGTAATGGTACATACAGCAAACACTGCTCTCAAATGAGCCACATTGTCTCTTAAACATGAACCATCGACAAAGAAAATTTCTTCAGGGTCAGACAGAGGTTCATCAACAATGTCCGGTCTCGGTTTGGTGCAAAGTTCAGTCACATCAAGACAATCATGGTCTTCACAATCGTTATCATCTACATTTGGCAATGGCATCAGTGTAGCAGGATTTAAAACAGAACACCTTTTCAGAGTCACATTCCCCAAGGCAAGTGTGACTTGCTCATAGTGTGTGAGTCTATTGTTTGTCAGGTGCTGTGGTTTAGTCCTTGTCATCAAAAGCTCAACAGAATGTAGAACATACACAGTTAATGGGTGATCCATGACAATGCTTTCACACCTCTCAATGCTGACACCTGTTGCAGCAACGGATTTGAGATATCCGGGCAACGCTGAGGCTACTGGATCTAAAGTAGCTGAAAAGTAAGCAACTGTTCTACGGACACCCCCATGACTCTGAGTCAGAACTGATAATGCGCAACCTTCTTGATAGTAACAGAACAATGAAAAGGACTTGTTGTAGTCAGGTATTCCTAGAGCCGGAGCACAACACAGGCCCTCTCCCAACTCCAAGAACACCAACAGACAGTCATGGTCCCTTAGTACTGTATCACTCACATCCTTGTCCGTCAGCCTCTGCGAAGGCTTCGCCTTCAGTGAGAAACTGGGAATGCATTGGCAACAGTAGCCAACCATCCCCAAGAACATTCTGACTTCGTTCTGAGTGGTAGGCACAGTCATATTCATGATTGCCTCAATTCCGTCTAGTGACACCTTTCTCTTGCCTTTCTCAGTTTGATGACCCAAGTACTGGACCTCACTCTGCAACTTGTTTGGGGACACCTTGTGTCCATTCTCCGCTAAATGATTCAGTAAGGCAATCGTGTTGATCCTGCAAGCGTCCTCCGTTTCGGACGCAATAAGGAGATCATCAATGTATTGCACGAGAACGGAATTCTGCGGCAATACGAGACTCTCAAGATTCTTTTTCAAGATCTGATTTAAGATTGATGGACTCTCTATATACCCTTGAGGGATACGACACCACGTTAACACATGATCTTCCAGCCAGAAAGCAAATAAAAATTGGCTCTCCTCGTGTAAAGGTATCGAAAAGAATGCTTGACACAAATCAATCACAGTGAACCACTCGGCTTCACATGGAATCTGGAATAGTATCACTGATGGATTCGGTACCACTGGACAACATGGAACCACAATCGAGTTGACCTTTCGCAGGTCTTGCGCGATTCTGAATTTCCCACTTGATTTCTCTAATCCCATAATGAGTGAGTTGCATGGACTGTCCATTATCTCCTTCAGGATTCCCTGCTGAATCATGGAGTGGATTACAGGTTTAATCCCTGCGATCGTCTCAGGTGACAGATTATACTGGGGCGTTCTCTGGAACTCAACATTTTGTTTAACCTGGATCTTAACTGGCTCAACACCTATGATCAGTCAAATCTCTTCTCCTGTGAAATCCCACACATCCAATGAAGCAGAGTCTCTTAGGTCAAGTGGAAGTTCTTCCACTGTTAACAAAGGATACATCTCTATGCACAAATGCTGATTCACAGTATTAAAGGTGGCATCATCATCCTTTGTCTGTACTTCCACTCCCTTGGGTGTGTAGTAGATGGTTCAATTCAACTTCAGACTCGACTTGAGTCGCACACCACAAACTGGTGTTGATCTCGAAATATTCCTATTCTCACAGGAATCGGCTCGGTCAATGGGTTAGTGTTAGAAATGGGGGTCTCTAGTTGGCAATGACTGGCCACTGTCTAAGTAGGGACCCTTCTTCCTAAGTCAGAGTAAGAGGGCTACACCCTTTGATAACCCCTGCTCAACCCTGTGGTAACGTAGCACGAGCAGCTAGGCTTATCTCAGAGGCAGTGTGTGAAGCATTTATGACCATACACAGTAACACAGTGAAGAACACTACAAAGGGACACCACACAAGTAATTATAGAAAAATAAGTATCTTTATATATATAGACTTATCACAAGACCAATAACGGTAAAAAGCCACAATACTGCAAAATAGGAGTATTCTTGAAATGCTGCAGAACTAGTTCAAAGTATGCAAAGAGGAGTTCAGTTCAAGGCAGTGGTCTCTGCAACCCTTTTACTTACAAAGTACCTGGATTCTGTAGCAAAACAACCAAAATGTCGCAGACGAGCTGTAGCGATGATTTTCCTCACGTGAGACCAGGATGCATTGAATCCTTGCCGCAAGGGAGGATGATGCGCTGATCTGCAGATGCGTGTAGAACAAAGCGACAAACTTCTTCACGCTAAGCCGGTGATGCGTTGAAATCCTTGCCGCAAGGGAGGATGATGTGCCGAGCCTGTTGCGTGTGCGACCTTGTTGCGATGAGAAGAAATGGCGCTCCGCGAGGGAGCGATGATCCGGGTGTGATGC
The DNA here is from genome assembly GCF_964204655.1 of Triturus cristatus. NCBI lineage: Eukaryota > Metazoa > Chordata > Amphibia > Caudata > Salamandridae > Triturus > Triturus cristatus. Next base: position 965,607,215 of record NC_140594.1, read on the forward strand.
GATAAAAATGGCGGATGCACGGTGCCCGCACTGTGATGTCGTGATGCGAAGATCTCAATCCGGTGACCCTTGGTTAACGAGCACTCGACAGCCTGCAAACGTGCGATGATCTTTGGGTGCTAGCAAGTGCTTTGTCGCCCGCAAGCGTGCGATGCAATGATCCTTGGTTAGCGAGCACTCGACAGCCCGCAAACATGCGATGCGATGATCTTTGGGTGTTAGCGAGCGCTTTGTAGCCCGCAAGCATGCGATGCAATGATCCTTGTTTTGCAAGCGCTCGGCGGCAGCAGCGCGATGATTTTTCTTACGCTCTTCAGCTGCGGCGGCTTGCAAATGGGCGTTAGCAACGATTTTCAGCACTCTCTTCTCCGTAGTAGAACTAGAGGCCCTGGAACTCACAGGAGCCTCACCTGCAGATAGAAATCTTCGCTCGGAGGAATAAGGAGGCTGGTGGTGGAGTCTGATGTGCCTGAGACTCCAGCAAGAGGCTAGCTCTCTTCTAGCCCTTGGGTGATTGCTTTAGCAAGTTGAAATAAAAGTTCTCTTCAAAGGTCTTTTCCTCTTCTTCCAAGTCCAGTGAAAACTACTGCAGGCCAATCCAAGAAACAGCACACAAGCACAAGGACAGTCACCTCCTGCAGATTCCTTCAGTTACACGGACAGAGGTTCCGCTTGTTGTCCAGGAGCAATACCAATTGTAGGGGTTTCAGCACAGATATTTATACCCCAAAAGTCTTTATTCTCAGAAGCTACAAGTCACTGAACCCAGCCAGAACCAGTTCTCCCCAGTCCTGGAGCACTTTGTTTACCAGGCTGCATCCTTCCTTTCAGAAAGAGGGGGTCTGCCATCATACGCACAGTAGGAGGTGGAGCCAGCATTCACCTTGCCAGGCACAGCCCTATTCAGGTCAAGGAGCTACCCCTCCCCATACTCCAATGCAGATCTCTCTATTAAACCCAGGTCTGACTGAGCCTGCCCTGTCCCTCCAAAACCAGACAGCCAATACACATAACAGCAGAGCACACTGGAAGGCTTAGGCAAGAAAATACCTACTTTCTAAAAGTGGTATTTTCAAACACAGAATATAAAAATAAACTTCACTAAAAGATGTATTTTAATATTCTGAGCTCAGGCATACTAAATTTGTTTTTATACCATGTTCTTTGGGTCAGTTAGGACTATAGAATGTAATAGTCAAACTGCCCATTCTGGCCTATGGAGAACAGGTAGCCTTCCAGTAGTGAAAAACTAAACTGGGTGTAATTCACTACCAGGTGTAAGGTAGGACATGCTACACACATCAGGGCATGTCCTACCTTACACATACAATGCACCCTACCATAGGGGTGACTCACATGATGCCAAGGGAAGGTTCAGGGGCTGGGAAGTGGGTGCACTTCACAGCCAAGATGGCAGTTCTGGACTGCACACAGACTCTGCAGTGGCAGGTCTGAGACACACTTTACAAGCTGCTTCTGTGGGTGGTGCAAACCAGCGCTGCAGGCCCACTGGCAGCATTTGGTTTACCAGCCCTGGGCACACACAGGCCACGCTACTGGGGACTAACAGGTAAACCAAATAAACCAATCATGGATATACCAATTCACATGTCATATTTACATAGGGAGAGCATATGCACTTTAGCACTGATCAGCAGTGGTAAAGTGCCCAGAGTCATAAAGCCAACAAAAACAGGTTAGAAAAAATACAGGAGGAAGGCAAAAGGTTTAGGGATGACCCTGCAAAAAGGGCCATTTCCAACAGTTAGTCATTTTCTTATTTGCCACTCCTACTACTTGGATTGATTGTCCCGAGAGGGGTAGGTTGGGAACTACTGCAGATCTTACAGTAGAACGGGTAGCACCAGTATCAACCAAAAAGGTGGTAGGGTGAACGTCAACATCCGCCTTTACAAACGGTCCCCTTTGGTCTACCTCTAAGACTGCCCAAAGAGTGCAGTCTTCCTCCCCCCTCAGGCACCGTCATTGCAACGGGTCTGAGCTGTACTCATCATAATCCTTGAAAAGGGGCATCTGCTGATACGTTTGATTTCCCTGTGGAATTCTCGGAGGTTGTGGAATATGCACCTGCGGTCACAATGTCCCCCCTTGCATGGACCTGGGTCTCGTTACTGTATTGACGACCTCCAATACCTGCACTGTCTCTTCCTCTTGTTGCACATGGTTTGCTGGATTCAATCTACACTAGCGCTTCCACTACCCGATCTTATAACAAATATGACACGTAGTGGTCTTTTTCAGTGTTGCCACATCCATCCCTGTCTTGGGGTCTACAGGTTTCCCTTTCCCTTGACCCTCACATTCTGGGTCCCTCCTGGATTGTTTCCCTGTCTTCTCCCTATCGTCCCTCCACCTGGCTGTGTCTGGACTCCCCTGTCAGCGCTTTGCATTTGGACTTGCATTAGCTTACCCTTAAGCTTCCTGTGTTTCGAGTCCACTTTGTCGCTGCAGTACCTGGCGTACCCCAGTATTTCGTCCCCTGACTTGTTTTGCCAGCAGATCAAATGCTGCTGAATCATGAAGCCAATTTCTGATCTCAGGTCCAAAACGAATTTGGAAACGAACTGTCTTTGGGGTCTAACGTGTCTAGCCCACTGTACTGCTTAAAGGCTCGTAAGAGCCTCTCGTAATATTCATGTATGGACTCTTTCTGTTCCTGGACTGTTCTATCTATTTTAGCTCAATCAATATCTTGTGGTGAGATTTTGGATTTCAGCCATGAAATTACCTGTTCAAACTTTTTCATAACAATAGGTGAAGGACCATTGGTAACAGAATCCCTGTCTGGTTTGGAAGTTGGCCAATCAACTGCAACTTTACAAGCTGCCCACAAATCACTTGGTACTACGATATCAAACAATGTGTTCAGGTCAACCCATAACACTTTCGAGATTTTAACAAAACGGTCGACCTGCTTGTACCACTCGACAGGCTTCTCCCGCAGCCAAGGAAATTCGTTCGTAAACGCTGCCAAATCACCTCGACTCCAAGGCACATGCACATACCCTCTGTTTTGTACCTCTCGCAAAGGGTAATTCTCCACTCCTATTATCCCCCCTCCTGGAGACGATGTCTCTCCTATGTTCTTTTTGGTGCTCTTCTTTTTGGACCATCTTTCCTCCCACTTATCAAGCATGCTCCATGCATGTATCCCTCGAATCAATTCTCGAATGTGAGTTTTAAACCCTATGACTCTCCTCTCTTCCAGTTCCTGATCACTGTACTGCAATCTGTGACTTCCCTGCAACATCTTTGTTTTGGACAGATCCACCTCATATATCTTTGCCAAGTCTGTCGGTTTCTCATGTGCTGTCCTTACCTTGCGAGTTACATCCTTTGCGATACAACAGCAACTCGTCTAGTTCATAAAGCTCCACTCTTTCTAAAGGCAGGTTCCCGCTAATGATCTCATCTACCTTAGCTTTTAACCTCATCACGTCCAACATAATTGCTCTTATAGCAACTTTACGAGTCCCTCGACTAGATGCACCACTCGATTCTCCATTCTCACTGATCTGATCTCCACATTGGTTCTCTTCCGCCATATTCCCAAGGACTGTTTGGCTTCCAGAATTTCCGTGATCGCAATCTCCTGTCAACCTACCATTAGAGCCTCTCACTGTTGGTTCCCACATCCTCATGTCAGATCTTGAATCAGCCAAAGACCTTGGTCTCACCGTTCTTACATCCACCTGTCCTCTAGAGGAGTCGGCAGTGTCTGGCAATGGCGTACTTGATTCCATAGATCTCGGAAGGTGAGCTATTCCACTCACTATGCCATTCCCTCCAGAACCAGTCCCTTCTCCTGCTACTGATTGTACTAAACTTCCATTTCCTTCCTGATCTGGGTCATATACTGACACTATGGGGCCGATGGTAACCGGCACGGTAACTGCATCCGGTAGCCTTGTAACAACTATAACTCCGTTAGCTTTGGTACCTGCTGGTGTCTGTGTTCCCATCCCTTCTGTTCCTGTTGAGATTCTTCCAACTACCCTCGCACTAGGTTGAGTCTGCGATTCTCCAAATCCCCTCTGTTGGTACTGCCTTTCCCTCTTCTGAATCTGGTTGTATGGAGGTGGTCTTTCTGATAGTAATCTAACAGGCTGTCATCTGTGTCACTATCGTCTTCCTCCCCACACTTCTACTGGGTACCTCCTACTTTCACCATCAACGGGAATAGCCTATCCCCCTCAATAGTTTTCACCCTCCATCTCTTCTCCAATGTGTCCCATCGCGCATCTTGAAATGCCCTGATCAACTTTTTCTCCCTTTCCTGACTTCAGTCTCTTTTCCTGTCATGTGCTGCTCTCATCCATGCGTGTAGCGCCTCAAACTGCGTTGGTATCAGTAAAGGTCGTAATGAAGACATCACTGTTTTCAATTGGTACAACACCTCCAACCTGAAAGCACCATAACGCGGAAAAGCCAATTCTCCCTCTTTTTCAGTCATTTTATGCCAATTTTCGAGCCAAATTATGATATGCAATCCCACATTCGTAGCCATGTAATGGGCCGGGGTATCCTCAGGTGGAGCTTCTTCTCCTCCTCGAGTAACCACCCTTCTATCACCTCTACACATATCTCGTAAAACTTTAAAACATTTCATGATGAAATCAACTTTCTTTTACACACAGTGTTTTTGTTTTACTTCCTGATGTCAATCCATCAATTCCAGCGCGGCTTCACACTAACCGACCTATCGTACGCGGCATTCTCTGACGTCACTCTTCCTCCTCATACAGCAGTTCCCCTCCTTTACAATTCGTCTCTCGCACACTCATGCATCTCTCTCATACAATGAAATAACTGTTTTTCCACCAAACTACCGAACAGTCACTTCTCTGACTGTCTGTCCACCAAACGACCGGACAGTCTCACGCAATTGTCAACCTCAACTCTGGCAACTGTCTGTCCACGAAATGACCGGACAACTGCCCCAGACTATCCGCCCACAAACGGCCGGACTGTCATGTACCTAATCGATAGGATCCAATCACTCAATGTTCCACATGCAATAACCCACGACATGCGTTGGTTACTCACGCACTCACACACGCGTTTCCCTATCACCGGTGGGTCAGTCAACGATGTCTCATGACTCTCACAATCACTGGTCAGACAATTTCAACTCTGGGTTTCTTCTACACCACAATCTCTTATCCCGGGATATCAATAAATCAATTCTCATGGACCACACGCGTTCGGCCCGAAACCACAATCCCTCAACTTTCATTCCGACTCTGGAAAACATCACACAATACAAACAATACCGCAATCTAATAGACACTCATCCCTGTTCAAACTCACTCTACCACAAACTTCTGTTTCAGCCGCACCGTCACTCTCCGTCACTTTCCATCAAACGTCGTCGTCCTCCGCTCATAATCCACTGGATAACCATCACTTGGACTCTATGGGGACTCAACTCTACTCTTTCCTACGTCTCCCCTTAATACAGAGGTAACCGTCCTCTCGCTACCAACTGATAACGCCGGATTCCACTATAAAATTACACTGAGAATCCTTGGTGAACTGGATCTTTATTACCTGCTGAGAAGTGTAAAGGGGAGAACCATACATTCATGACTAACTAGCCTGGACCAATCAATTAAGACTCGGAAAGGATCACTGACTCCAAATTCCAATTTAGAGGTTTTATTACAAAGCCAAAAATAACTGAAAATACATGCACCTCATGACGAGGTTGTAAACATACATAGGCACTAATACAAAGTTCATCCTACGAATCAATCTAATCCGGTGCAGCATAAAAAGAATGAGGAACTCCAAAAATACTAAACAGTCAATAACTGCCCCAACATCTATATTAGTCTTCATTATTGGCTGTAAGAGAAATCCATTATTCTATCCCTACACTATCACTAAAATGGCATCCCTACTGAGCATTTGCCAGGCAAGATCAAGAAAAGGTGTGAGCTCATGAAGACTTTCTAAGAAGTACACTCATGTTGTAAGGGCCAGTAGCCAAAGCTACAGAGTTCACTCTAAGACCTCCTTCTGCTAGAATCGATCCCTCCTTCAGCCCTTCTAACTACTTCTGCCCTCTCCACCCTCGGGGCTCTGTCCCTAATACAAAATGCACAATTGATCAAAAAACATGCTCTTGAAACACCTCCTCTGGCCAGGCACCTCCCGTAGGAAATTTCCACCAAAACTTGTACTTGGTCCAGCAACGGTTGATGTGTCCTTGGGTCTCAGGCCTCTTCAGCAAGAAGGAATATCGGCTCCCAATTATCGGCATTCCTGAATACTTTGTAACAGGTCTCCTCCATACCTAACTCCTAAAACAAAAGGCATTAGTCTAACTAACGAGGATGGTGTCCTTGCACCTGCAACAGAAACATGAGAACAGAACAACTTTGCACGCACATGAATTTCGCTGACTGACTCCAAATGAGAGCTTTACCAGGGAAAAATGCATTTCAGGCCTACACAAATCAGCTAACATAAGGAAAACCAACAGGCCCTTTATAGCATGAAGGAGCAAATACTCCAGCTAGGCCTTTGACATCAAATTAAACACGCATTTATAAATGTTGCATCTGCAAGCACTACATTTCATCACATTTTAAAACACAATTAATTCATCTCTACATGTGCAGACTTTAATAAGATGCTCGTTTAAATATAATGCATTACATTACATATGAGCTACCTTATTAAGTGGTTGCAATGAACATCGAGAATTACATAATTCCATCTAAATGCCATTTTACTTTTCTTGAATAGCACAACTCATTCTGACCCTTCATTTATCATTGATTATTACAACACAATTTACTAACTAAAATTAACACACATAAGAATATATGTGGGCACGGACTATTCATGAATATAATGTACCCGTACAATTTCCAGAATATCACAACGCTCTATCACCCTGATGACCTTGAATTTGTTATTAATGCAAGCGATGTGAGAGAGTCTATCACAGACATTTTGTAGAGAAATCTTGTGTTTATGTTTCATGCAACATCCTTAAAAAAGTTTCTTTTAGATCAAAACAGGACCTCACATATGAGAAATGGGAGGGTGTTACGGAGGTTATTTGCAGTAACATTAGTGAGCTGCTACTGTGTTACAATATTGATAACACATGTTACCGTCACTGAATATTAGATGTAACAACTGTAGAATTTGGAGAAGTGCACTGTCAGTGACCTGCATGAAAGAGCTGAAATTGTATCATAAATTCAAAGCTGTTCCGAACAGGGGCCCCCAAAATACGTTTGGCCCTGGGCGCCCGAAATCCTGAAGATATCCCTGAAGCCTACCCGACAGCTCAGCTGTTTGGTTGCGATAAACATATGGGGGTCTTGAAAAAGCTGACCACTGAATGTTTTCCGCCCATGGCTTACCATAGGCTTTGCCTTTTGGCGCTCTACATTTGCTTACTTTCTATTGGTTGGCTGTATTTGTATTAGGCGGTCCAGCTTGTGTTTGTCCCTCCCATGGAACGCACCCTGTTTACCACGTCTCTAGTTTGATATTTTTATTCTTCCATGAGTGCTTTTGCTTACAAAAATTCGTTTTTTTTTTAATGTATTAAGCATTCAATGAGAGTATGTGTTTTATCTCTCTCCCATGTGGATATTGGAGTGGGAGTATTGTACGAAATTAGGTGGTGTTTTTAACCACATTTCACAAAACATGAAGAAATAAGCTCTCCCATGTGTCACTGGCAACAGTTTTTAGCCATTTAGCCAATAGAATTCTGAGACTTGTACTTTTCTCTTTACTGTTAGAGGTATTGAGATAATAATCGCAGCATGCTGCATGGTTAAACAAATCCCAGGCCTGGCTGAAGGTGTTACACTTGAGTTGGGCCACATTTTTTTGACAAACTAGGAATAATCAGGTGTATTTAAATCGGTCAGATTCACCTCAATGTCACCACTATGTGCCAATGTCAGACTTTTCACATAAGGCGGTTACCGGATGAAAGTTTGCCACAAACAATATTAAGATATGTTTTGTATACCTCCTTGAAGTGTGTTTTCCTAAGCGCTGTATGTAATGGGTTTCATGGTACTGAATTTCTTAGTGCTCCATGTATCATCTTTGAAAGGATAAAGGACTCAGTTGAATCTGACCCGTGGGTCAAGCAAAATAAAACGTGCTATTTTAAAGGAGGACAGAAGCGTTGCTGTAAATGAGAGATGTAAAATGTGATTCTCAAAAATTGTCATCATAGGACGAACAGTAACCTTTAAAGTGAGCGGATGATTATAACTGCAGCCTCTTCTCCCCCATACCATTTATCAGTCATACCTTCAGGCCCCCACTCGCCAGCCTCCCTTGACGCCGCAGTATGACGTTTCTCGAGAGAAGTCACCTTTCCAGGTAATACAGCGCCCATGTGTTCAGGATTCAGGGAGGGCATCTGCTGGCTCTGGGGGGCAAATTGGTGCCACCGCCCTGCCCTCTCATCTGATTGGCCCGGTTTTACTGTTTTTAACTAGCCACTGATCCGACAATAGAACCGAATTGTTATTTTAAATGTGTATGGCGCGTCCAGGGTTATTTGGTTGAAGCTCTCAGAGGTAAGAGGAACCCCTCTCCTTGGCCCACTTATGGCGTGTTTGCCATTAGGCTGACTGCATGCTGAGAGAACCCCGTCACCCCGAGGCCCCGTCTCCCGGATCCATACAGACTGCAGTAACCAGCTCTCACCCCTTCCAATGCATTTGCCCCAGGACACCACTTTCCTTTTAGAAACTGTTGTTTTTAGGTGGGTCAGTTGATCGAAAAGTGGACTACAGCTCCCAGAATCCTGTTAAGTTAAAGCAAGTACCGGAATCAGTGCGACAGGGACATGGATTGATCCGTCCCTCTCTTTCCAGTACAGAGTTCAATTTGTGCAGAAAGAATCGTATCACTACACCCACTCACCCCCAAATAATCCTTTTTACGGAACGCAAGGATCCCAGCATAGTGCCTAAGCATATTTAAAGCGCTCCTGCTAGTCAATGCCTCCTGCTTTTTAACATGACATATCTTCTTCAAACTCATCTGTTGTTTGCCCCCTTGTTGCAGAACTCAGTTTTATGGCTCATTCCCCTTTCAATGTGAACCTATTACCTCCTCGTCTGTCTTCTTCTCTCAGTTCTTACATATGAGTTTATCTCCATTCATGCAGAACCTAATTATCAAACTTGACTCTTCCTTCTCAATCCAAGAGGGCCCTCATACAAAAGGGTATAAATACATCACATCCTGGGCAGGACTTCCTGTTTTTTTTTCTGCAGTCGATTACCATCTTGGTTACAGGTATGTTTTGCTGTTTTTCTTTTGTTCACGCCTGCTATAACGGTTTGTTTTCGTTTTTGGGCGGTCGCACTTGTGTGCAGGGCATGCAAGACCACAGGGGGCATATGGGGCTTGCTGGGCAGTTTGTGACGGCCGTGGGGATGTTTCTTTGTTTTTTACATTGTTCCCCTGGTGTTTTTTGTATGATCTCTGGGGTCCAATTGGGGTGGGCGCCACTTCTTTGGCTTGCCCGGTCCATTTTGCATTACGATTATCAGCAGCGTGGTGTCTGCCTGGTTAAAAGATGGTGCCCCCAATTGCCCATGTGGCGCATTTGTGGATTTTCGCCTATCCTTTGGGAGAGGGTGAGCACCTGGCTAGGGGCAGCGTTGTCATGGTTTTCAGTCTGGCTTAAGGGGCTCCGGTGCCGGTGTGGTTTCAACTTCATTGTTACAGCATTTGGAGGTGCTTCTTGGTGCCCATTCCTTTGGTTGCCTTCCTGGCTGGCGTATTTACTTTTGGCTGCCGTGTGCATTCTGATCGACCCATCTGGACTCTTCGCCTGTTAAGAGTGGGCGGGGAACACGCTCCGATGCCAGTGCATTTGTCTCAGCAACCGTCCAGCTTTGGCAGGAAATACCTTTCTAGTGTCGTGCTGGTTGCAGTTTGTGTTTGTCTCACTGCTCCTTGCGTTGGGAGCGTTGTTTGATAATAAGTCACTGGGGACCTAGAGGTTCTGGTCTTAGACTCTTCCTCTGAAGGTTATGTGTTTGATTCCTGGTGTTTTCCATGGTAGGCCTTCTTCTACATCATGGCATGGTGAGCATGATACATTGGTTCTTCCCTCATTGGCTGGGGTGATGTGGATCTTTTGGGCCATTTGTGCAGGCACAGATTTGCCAATGTTTGCATTGTTTGTTTTTTAATTTATGTTTTAGCTGCCTGCTCTTGCTTTATTGCCGTGTGTCTGATTTCATAATTTGCTGCTCCCTCCGCTGTGAGATTAGGGGGTCGGCTCTGTAGAATGGTGGCTTGCTCCTGGAGCGCTCCTGGTGCTGCTGATTTGATATATGCCCCACCGGACTAGGGGGCAGGGATATCAGTCTGCACTTTGCTGTTTCTGTGCGCGGTCGCTTTGAATCTCCTGTGTGCGTGGTCAAGCTGCCACTTCATTCTTGTCCTTCCTGCTTGTCAATGCAGCACATGGTGGGCATGGGCGAGGGGCCAACAACCATGTTGCTGGGTGATATGGAGGTGTGGGCCCAACGGGTGTTTGGATGCGTGTTGCCCTTTCTAGTCTGTCCTATCGGGGACATGGAGGGACACCAAGGGTTCTGTGTGTTACCATGCTGTGGTCAACTCAGAAGGCGGAGGGGGCCTCACTCCGCAATACCTTTTCTTTGAGATTATTTCTTCGGGGGGCTCCTCCCTTGTTCTGGAACTACTGCCAATATTGTTTAATGCAGCAGGGGATTCTGCTTTTGCAGCAAGCATGGGATCTCCAGCCCCATAGTTCCTCAGACTTCGTATTCTGCTGCTCAGGATTACCGTCTCAGGATGTGGTATTCAGGGGTGAGCTCGTTTGGGCTTGCATATGTGGTTTCCACTGGCCCTCCTTCTAGTTTTTGATTCCCAAACAAACTTCAAACCCAATGCCACAGAGAATGGACCGACTCAGGACATTGGCAGGCCCCAAACACCCGTCCTGGATGATAGACTGCAGAGAGCCTGGGGTTGGGAAACAGCCCAGAGGCCAATGCTCAGGGAAAAGGAGAAACAGAGAGGGACACATACTGCCCCGCCCATGCACAAAAGAACAGAAAAGCTGCGTGCCCGCCAGAACACACACCACTGTGTGCGACAACGGGGAATGGACAAACAAAAAGGCCATCAGAACAGCTTCCAGCCAATCCCAAGGGGACTACTCTGTCTCTTTCATGGCCCATGAGTCTCCTTTCTCATTTTCTATCCATTTCTCTTCTCCCTTCGGTGGCTCAGATGTGGGAAGAGACCTGTGACTTGCCCTGGTTTGGTCGAGGCGCCCTTGGTTCCCTTGTCTTCTCCATCTGTTGGTACGGCCACATTGAGTGGTGCCACTTTCTCTGTCACCGCAGTGTCATCTGCTTCTTTCTCAAGGCCATGCTTCATGAGTTGTGATTTGCGGTCTGACGCATGTCTCGTTGACCCTCTTCGCACAAGGGTGTTCATTTGATATTGAGGCCTTGTTCCAGCAGTCCCTCCTGCCATCTACCCTTGCAGCTTCTGACTGTCATTTGACAGACGTTTTCCATCTGGGATTTGTCCGCTTCATCCTATGTTCCTACAATAGTTTTGGAGTTCCTTTGGGGCAGTTTTCTGATGGTTTTGGCTGTGTCTGACACCAAAGCCTGGGAACGGCTGTAAGGGCTTTTTGGCGGGGGGGGGGGGGGTGCTGGTATTGTTCTGGCTGGACTTCTCTGGTGGCTCGCTGGCTGTGACCTTGCTTTTTCAGGCTGCCGGTTGATCACTCCCCAGTGCCTGGTGGTATTTGCTGTGCTGTACTTTATTTTGCAGGTGGGATGCTTTGTTTGTCTCTCATAGTCTGACTGAGGGGGGCTCCAGTCATCTTTCTCTATATTTTGTCCCGTTGGTTTGGGTTGGCCTGTCGTATTCTTTTTCTTTTGCTGGCTTTCCGGCTCCAGCATCTTTCCCTTTGAGGTTTCCTAGGGGTGCTTTCGCCCTCTAGGTGGCTTTTCCAGATGCTTCAATTCGGAACGTTGGCTTGGCACCCACTCAGTGTTTGCCTTGCCCTTTCATGACCCATGGCTGTTTGAACTTTGGGGGAGGTATGGTTTCTGCTTTTGGGTCTACTGGTTTATGTCCATGTTCCTCTTGCAGTGTAATGAGTTTGGGTCCTTGCTTTGCATGCCCTTGTTTTTATTTCTCTTGTGCTGTGTTTTGCCCCAAAAAGTTTTTGGTTTAGGTACATGCTCATACGTAAGGACTGTGAGAGGAAGACAAACGAGGAGGCAATGCGCGGTTACTTACCGGTAATATTCATTAATCTGAGTCCATGTCTTTCTCATCACAGTCCTGAGTTCCCTCCCACCTCTCCCTGTTGCTCAACTCATTTCTTTCGAGGCTTCATTTCAGGAAGTCCTTCCCAGGATGTAATGTATTGATACCCTTTTGTATAGGGCCATCTTGGATTGGGGAGGAAGAGTCAAGTTTGGTAATTAGGTCTGTGCATGAATGGAGATAAACTCAGAGTCAGAGTCAGAAACAGCTTTATTCGATTTTAAAACAAAACCATAAAAGCGTACACATAAGTAAATACATTTTTAAAAGAAAAAAAAAAACCAACATCGGGTATCTTAAAAGTACAGAAATAAAACAAAAAAGATCTAATTCATGGAGATCCTAAATCTCAAAACTGCTTTAAGAAATTGGGACACAGAAAAGATAAGAAATTCATCGTCTAGCATTTGCAGTTTGACTAGTGCAACTCTACATTGCCTCAGCCCTAGTTTTATTAAAACGGGTCGGAGCAAGTTTTTCCTTGGTGTAGAATAATATTTGCAAAAAAGAATACAGTGAAGGGATGATTGGGGAGATACCTGATCGCAGGGGCAAGGAATGAGGTCCTTTGACCAACAATTAATATCAGGAAAAGTGACTAATCTAAAGAAGACATTTAACCTAAAACGGGTCAGGAGCATACGAGAGTAGCAGCTGGGGACTATATTCAAGTACAGCTGTAATCCTCGATTTTGGATAAGTAATTGATTGGCCATAACAGTGCTCTTAGATTTCTCTGCTTGCCAGCGTTTTTCTATTAAGAAATGCAGGCAAGATTTTTTAAGGTTCTTTCTTGACAGGTCCGCTAGATTTTCTGGGGAGTCGAAGAATTCTGGGTGGCCCAGTTCAGTAAAAAAGGTTTTAAGATAGTTAAACCATGGAATCTTTAAGGCCCCATCAAGACTCAAACAGTCCTTGATTATATCCCTGTTCAAACCTGTCGCAGTTCCAGACCACACCTTGTGCCACAACAGAATAGGCTCCAGCTTAATAAGATCCGAGATATATAGTATACCCAGTTCTTGGTGACAAACATAAGAGGAGGTAGTCCTGGGCACAGCCAATAAGAAGCGGAGAAAGGCATTCTGGCAAGTCTGGATCCTTGAAGTATTTACGATCCCCCAAACTCCTGCACCATACAGTGCCGTCGATACGCATTTGGATCTGAATATATCTAACAACACTGATACAGGACGGCCTCCTACCTTGTGTGAGAAATGCTTGACGGCCCATATGGCTCGTGAAAAAGCTAGTTTTCGTGATTCCCCTGCTGCTATCCAAGTGCCCTTTTTATCAAAATTAATGCCCAAATAGGAGAAGGTATTGACAGTCAAAATTTTTGTATTGGACAAAAAGGAGTTGCAATAGAGATTATTCTTTTTAGTACAACACATAGTAAATGTTTTGCTTATGTTGATCTTTAGACCTCTATTACCCATGTAATCTGAGAAATTAGTAATCGATCTTTGAAGGCCAATTTGGGTCCGAGCCATAATAACAGCATCATCTGCGTATAAGAGGATGGGGATATAGGAGTTACCTATTTTTGGATAATCCTGTTTGTCTTCCAAGAGGTGGGATGCGGCTGAGTTGATATATAAATTAAACAAAAAAGGGGCTAAAATACAGCCTTGTCTCACTCCCTTACCTATAGGAAATTTGGAAGTACAGTCCCCCTGATCCCCAAAACGAACCCTGGCACCTGCATCTCGATATAATTCTCTAATGAATATTAAAAGATTTGGGTCTACTCCCATGTCCTGCATAATTTGCCATAATTTATTATGATTAATGCAGTCAAAAGCCGAGCTTAAGTCTACAAATGTGAGAAATAAATTCTCATTTTTGGCCTCGACATATTTGGCTGCCAATAATGCTAAATTCAAACCTTGCTCCGTCGTCCCCAAACCTTCCCTAAAACCATATTGGAATTGGGAGAGAATGCCACTTTCGTCTGCCCAAGTTTGCAATTTACTGAGGATAGCTCTCCCAGCGATCTTCATGAAAGAGTCGAGTAAGGAGATCGGTCTGTAGCACTTAGGTGCATTACGATCTCCCTTCTTAAAAATGGGCACCACAATGGCTTCTTGCCACGTCTTTGGAAAGCCCAAATTTGTAAAGCTGTTAAGGACATTGGTTAAAAGAGGGGCCCATAGCTTAGTATTGGCTTTAAAAATGTCCACCGGTATTCCATCCGGTCCCGGTGCCTTACCTGCTGGGCTCTTATCAATGGCTGTCGTGATTTCATCCAAGGAAAAATCTACTTTAATAGGATAGGGCAAAGCATCCTGGGATCTTAAGTTGTTTCCCCCATCTAAAACTACCTTGGGGTCTTCTTGATAAAGCTCCCGAAAGTAGGTCACCCATGTCTCTTCCGAGATGGCAATTTCAATGCATGCTGTTTCCTTTTCAGTGAAAAAGGGGGCATTCACTGCTTTCCAAAAAGCAGTATTGTTTTTTGTATAACATGCTTCCAATAGGGTGTGCCAAGCATCTTGTTTAATTTGTTTTTTCCTTTTTTTGACTGCCTGTTGATAGGCTAGTCTAGCGGATCTAACCTCAGCCTTATCCCTAGGGACTTGCTTAAGTTGGGTCATTAAGAGTGCGTGAGTCTTACTGCATTCTCTGTCAAACCATCTCCTATTTCTATTAGTCCTAGGATGTGAGGATTTTGTAAGTAGCTTTCCAATTTCCTCAGTAATATTAAGGAAAGCATCGATCACTTTTGAAAATTCTGCATTCTCGGTAAGGCAGGTATTAAATTCCACTTCCTTGGAACGAATTAAGGTTCCTAGGAAGATTGCTGGTTCCACTTTGTCCCATTTTAGGGTGTAACCATTCTTTGTGGCAAGTTCTAATCTATAGTTATATAGGTTCTGTACTATAGAATCAGTGGTACTTTTACCCATCGGGATAGTAAAGGACATACTGAGTGGTAAGTGGTCACTCATTGCTATCTCGCATCGTTCATATGCACAGATGCGATGTGAGTATCGTTTAGATACTAAGAGAAAATCAATGACTGAGTTGCAGCCTCTTCCTATGAAGGTAGAATTAAACGGCACTGGTGGTGAGCAGAGTTCATTTGCAAAGCCTAAATCCAGGGAAAACAATATATCATTAAGTTGGTTTCCCCGGGAGGTGTGAGGGAAATGCGATGAAGAGGAATCTTCCCTCTCCCCCATGTCACATATATTATGATCGCTAAATGGGCACAAAGAAAAATTAAAATCACCAAGCCAGATCACACAGGTATCTAAGGGTGCGTTTTCGTCTATAACATTTAGGGACTCGTGTAATTCTTTTAAGGTTGGGGCCCATAGGTCTTTTGGAATATTGTTATAAAAATTAATCAAGTTAATATGTATTTTGCGCCCAATCGTTATGGATAAAACTTGATAAAAAGCTGAGACTGGTGAAAAGGATATCTTTAGTTCCTTTAAGCTATTAGACACGTAGGTGCATAGACCCCCTTTGTTTCTTCCTCTAAGGGTGTGTATTGCTGGCGTATGGTAAGTGCGGTATCCGTTCATATGTATGGGTTCTACAGACCAGCATTCCTGGAGACAAATGATCGAGTACTTTTTTAAGAAAGACATACAATGTGTATCTCTTAACCTAAGAGACAAGCCGGCAATGTTCCAAGACAAGAAAGTAAGAGCAAGACCGGAAACACCCTCTGTCAGTAAGGAGGCAGGAATAATTTCGCAGGGAAGGGCCCTTGCTAAATTATCTGTGTTTGGTGGAAAAAAATTAGTTTGTGTCTTGTCACCCATAGTACTTATGAAGGTGGTTTCAAGATTGTCCCCAGGGGGGTCTAGCAGTTGTACAGGCCTTTGATCGGACATGGATGGTGAAGCATCATCATGGACAGCCTCCCCTAAAGACTCAGGATCATAGGGTTTTGAGAACAGTCAATCGACCATGTCCAAGCAACTATACCTGTTTGTTCTTGGGAAAGAGTCCAACCAGCCCTGTTCTATCGGTGCAAAGCTACCTCTTTCATGATTAGTGCTAGGGTTGCCTCTCCCTACCCTAATCCACATATCATTGTTTACTTGATAAGGATAGAAATGTGCAAGGGGTAGTGGGATGATATTAGTGTGATGCAAAAAAGGGCGTACCTGTAAGATGTGCCTTACGGCCTGCGTGTTGTTAAAATTGACAACTATGCAATCCCCTGATGAATCTTTATTTGTTCTGCCCACCCAACTAACTCTCCGAGCAAACAAGATCTTAGCGTGAGTACAGGGGGGGAGTGGACAATTGGTATTGAGCCAATGCATTGTTTTATTTTTTAGCTCATGGTAGGACTCGGTGTTTTTTCCTTCCAGGCTAGGTACCCCCGACAATACAGCTACATATGGTGCAGATTCTGGTGGGAGATCTATGATAGGTAGTTTATGAGTGTTACAGTGGGAAGGCTCAGGTCTGTTCACCTTTGCATTTATGTTCTGTGACGGGACATGATCAGCTAGAACATTAATAGTGGAGGATTTCCGCGGGGATATAACTCCTGTAGTAAAATTTTGTGTACCGCTCATATTTATAGTGTTGCTGTTGCAAGCGGTGCCCTCACCATTTCCCTGAGGTATTCCTAACAGAGGGGAAATAGTTTTCCCTTTCGGGTTACTTGCGGTATTAACAAGTGGGGGCTGTTTACTATGCTCTCTGAGAATATCTGTTTTCATCAATTGATTGAGTTCAAGATTAGTCAGAGCGGTTTGTTCTATTTTCTTAAGACGCTCCTCTATCTTGGTCAATCTGTCGAGAAACGGGCGGGTTGAATGTTCAAAAGCCTCCCTTATTTTTAAGTAGAAACCATCATCTAGTTGTCTAGGGAGTGCTGCACTCACTTCAGTCAATGAGGGGTCAGTTATTCCCGATGTATAATTAAGTGGGAGTTTGGCATTTTTTAATTTAATCGATCGTGACTGCTTCCCCTTTTTCCCACGGGGGGCAGCCTTCTGTTTTGGCTTAGCCCCTAGAGTTGGGGCAGGGGAAGATGGAATAACCTCAGATGTTACATGTGTTTGGGCTCTTGTAAGTACTCCATCTGGATGATTAGGAACAACATCAACAGCGGTAGAAACAGTCCTGTTGTTACTTCTAGTGCCTATAACCCTTTTCTTTTCCATAATTATATCCATAGAGGAGTCGATACTTTCTCCTTCACTAAACGTACAATTTGTTGAGGTAGAGTTTGCATATTCAACCACGGGTGTGGAAACATGAGCAATTTTCCCTAAGGAAGAACGTTTGTCAATTAGGGGGTCCAGTGAGAGACGTCGCTCTGTGAGATCAATTTCACGAGCTAGTAAGTTAGTAGCTCTTACAATAAAATTGTCTAGAGTTCCAGCTATGGAGGTGCCAGCGGCGATGTTCTTGGTCCTGGGCATTCCTCCCGTAGATTTCAGCATAGATAACTCTTGCTGGTAATTTAAAAAGATGCACGGGGGGCGGCCCAGCCCAGCCTCTCCAGACTTGAACGGCCTCAAACGGCCCGCTCTTTGCCCGGTCTTAGCCCCGTGCTAAGACCCGCGCGCGTCCCGCTAGCGCGTGTAGGCAGTGAAGTGTTCATATAGTGAAGGGCAACGATGTTGAGGGAGGAGTCAGGCAGAGGACCAGGTGCGGCTGTTCAGCTTCACGCGCAGCACCCTGGTCCTCGCAGTCCCGAATACGCCGGTCTTTCGCAGCAACGCGAACCAAACCAGCAGCGTCCCCTCAGCAACCGGTGGCACGATGCAAAAGAACTAACACCAACAGTGCTCCAGACAGCGAGAATCAGAGTCCCAAGTCCCTCGAGCGGCCCCCGCGAAGCGGGGGCCGCGAGGCGTGGTGGTGAGTACAAAGAGCTGAAATAAGATTCCAATCAGTCCCAGCAGCGGCTAGCAACACAGGCCAGTTTCTCAAGACGGAGCCCGTGATACAAGGGCTACACCGCCTGTTTAAGCAGTTAGGGGAGGAGTCAGGAAGAGGACCAGGTGCGGCTGTTCAGCTTCACGCGCAGCACCCTGGTCCTCGCAGTCCCGAATACGCCGGTCTTTCGCTGCAACGTGAACCAAACCAGCAGCGTCCCCTCAGCAACCGGTGGCACGATGCAAAAGAACTAACACCAACAGTGCTCCAGACAGCGAGAATCAGAGTCCCAAGTCCCTCGAGCGGCTCCCGCGAAGCGGGGGCCGCGAGGCGTGGTGGTGAGTACAAAGAGCTGAAATAAGATTCCAATCAGTCCCAGCAGCGGCTAGCAACACAGGCCAGTTTCTCAAGACGGAGCCCGTGATACAAGGGCTACACCGCCTGTTTAAGCAGTTAGGGGAGGAGTAAGGAAGAGGACCAGGTGCGGCTGTTCAGCTTCACGCGCAGCACCCTGGTCCTCGCAGTCCCGAATACGCCGGTCTTTCGCAACAACGCGAACCAAACCAGCAGCGTCCCCTCAGCAACCGGTGGCACGATGCAAAAGAACTAACACCAACAGTGCTCCAGACAGCGAGAATCAGAGTCCCAAGTCCCTCGAGCGGCTCCCGCGAAGCGGGGGCCGCGAGGCGTGGTGGTGAGTACAAAGAGCTGAAATAAGATTCCAATCAGTCCCAGCAGCGGCTAGCAACACAGGCCAGTTTCTCAAGACGGAGCCCGTGATACAAGGGCTACACCGCCTTTTTAAGCAGTTAGGGGAGGAGTCAGGAAGAGGACCAGGTGCGGCTGTTCAGCTTCACGCGCAGCACCCTGGTCCTCGCAGTCCCGAATACGCCGGTCTTTCGCAGCAACGCGAACCAAACCAGCAGCGTCCCCTCAGCAACCGGTGGCACGATGCAAAAGAACTAACACCAACAGTGCTCCAGACAGCGAGAATCAGAGTCCCAAGTCCCTCGAGCGGCGCCCGCGAAGCGGGGGCCGCGAGGCGTGGTGGTGAGTACAAAGAGCTGAAATAAGATTCCAATCAGTCCCAGCAGCGGCTAGCAACACAGGCCAGTTTCTCAAGACGGAGCCCGTGATACAAGGGCTACACCGCCTGTTTAAGCAGTTAGGGGAGGAGTCAGGAAGAGGACCAGGTGCGGCTGTTCAGCTTCACGCGCAGCACCCTGGTCCTCGCAGTCCCGAATACGCCGGTCTTTCGCAGCAACGCGAACCAAACCAGCAGCGTCCCCATAGCAACCGGTGGCACGATGCAAAAGAACTAACACCAACAGTGCTCCAGACAGCGAGAATCAGAGTCCCAAGTCCCTCGAGCGGCCCCCGCGAAGCGGGGGCCGCGAGGCGTGGTGGTGAGTACAAAGAGCTGAAATAAGATTCCAATCAGTCCCAGCAGCGGCTAGGAACACAGGCCAGTTTCTCAAGACGGAGCCCGTGATACAAGGGCTACACCGCCTGTTTAAGCAGTTAGGGGAGGAGTCAGGAAGAGGACCAGGTGCGGCTGTTCAGCTTCACGCGCAGCACCCTGGTCCTCGCAGTCCCGAATACGCCGGTCTTTCGCAGCAACGCGAACCAAACCAGCAGCGTCCCCTCAGCAACCGGTGGCACGATGCAAAAGAACTAACACCAACAGTGCTCCAGACAGCGAGAATCAGAGTCCCAAGTCCCTCGAGCGGCTCCCGCGAAGCGGGGGCCGCGAGGCGTAGTGGTGAGTACAAAGAGCTGAAATAAGGTTCCAATCAGTCCCAGCAGCGGCTAGCAACACAGGCCAGTTTCTCAAGACGGAGCCCGTGATACAAGGGTTACACCGCCTGTTTAAGCAGTTAGGGGAGGAGTCAGGAAGAGGACCAGGTGCGGCTGTTCAGCTTCACGCGCAGCACCCTGGTCCTCGCAGTCCCGAATACGCCGGTCTTTCGCAGCAACGCGAACCAAACCAGCAGCGTCCCCTCAGCAACCGGTGGCACGATGCAAAAGAACTAACACCAACAGTGCTCCAGACAGCGAGAATCAGAGTCCCAAGTCCCTCGAGCGGCTCCCGCGAAGCGGGGGCCGCGAGGCGTGGTGGTGAGTACAAAGAGCTGAAATAAGATTCCAATCAGTCCCAGCAGCGGCTAGCAACACAGGCCAGTTTCTCAAAACGGAGCCCGTGATACAAGGGCTACACCGCCTGTTTAAGCAGTTAGGGGAGGAGTCAGGAAGAGGACCAGGTGCGGCTGTTCAGCTTCACGCGCAGCACCCTGGTCCTCGCAGTCCCGAATACGCCGGTCTTTCGCAGCAACGCGAACCAAACCAACAGCGTCCCCTCAGCAACCGGTGGCACGATGCAAAAGAACTAACACCAACAGTGCTCCAGACAGCGAGAATCAGAGTCCCAAGTCCCTCGAGCGGCCCCCGCGAAGCGGGGGCCGCGAGGCGTGGTGGTGAGTACAAAGAGCTGAAATAAGATTCCAATCAGTCCCACCAGCGGCTAGCAACACAGGCCAGTTTCTCAAGACGGAGCCCATGATACAAGGGCTACACCGCCTGTTTAAGCAGTTAGGGGAGGAGTCAGGAAGAGGACCAGGTGCGGCTGTTCAGCTTCACGCGCAGCACCCTGGTCCTCGCAGTCCCGAATACGCCGGTCTTTCGCAGCAACGCGAACCAAACCAGCAGCGTCCCCTCAGCAACCGGTGGCACGATGCAAAAGAACTAACACCAACAGTGCTCCATACAGCGAGAATCAGAGTCCCAAGTCCCTCGAGCGGCTCCCGCGAAGCGGGGGCCGCGAGGCGTGGTGGTGAGTACAAAGAGCTGAAATAAGATTCCAATCAGTCCCAGCAGCGGCTAGCAACACAGGCCAGTTTCTCAAGACGGAGCCCGTGATACAAGGGCTACACCGCCTGTTTAAGCAGTTAGGGGAGGAGTCAGGAAGAGGACCAGGTGCGGCTGTTCAGCTTCACGCGCAGCACCCTGGTCCTCGCAGTCCCGAATACGCCGGTCTTTCGCAGCAACGCGAACCAAACCAGCAGCGTCCCCTCAGCAACCGGTGGCACGATGCAAAAGAACTAACACCAACAGTGCTCCAGACAGCGAGAATCAGAGTCCCAAGTCCCTCGAGCGGCTCCTGCGAAGCGGGGGCCGCGAGGCGTGGTGGTGAGTACAAAGAGCTGAAATAAGATTCCAATCAGTCCCAGCAGCGGCTAGCAACACAGGCCAGTTTCTCAAGACGGAGCCCGTGATACAAGGGCTACACCGCCTGTTTAAGCAGTTAGGGGAGGAGTCAGGAAGAGGACCAGGTGCGGCTGTTCAGCTTCACGCGCAGCACCCTGGTCCTCGCAGTCCCGAATACGCCGGTCTTTCGCAGCAACGCGAACCAAACCAGCAGCGTCCCCTCAGCAACCGGTGGCACGATGCAAAAGAACTAACACCAACAGTGCTCCAGACAGCGAGAATCAGAGTCCCAAGTCCCTCGAGCGGCGCCCGCGAAGCGGGGGCCGCGAGGCGTGGTGGTGAGTACAAAGAGCTGAAATAAGATTCCAATCAGTCCCAGCAGCGGCTAGCAACACAGGCCAGTTTCTCAAGACGGAGCCCGTGATACAAGGGCTACACCGCCTGTTTAAGCAGTTAGGGGAGGAGTCAGGAAGAGGACCAGGTGCGGCTGTTCAGCTTCACGCGCAGCACCCTGGTCCTCGCAGTCCCGAATACGCCGGTCTTTCGCAGCAACGCGAACCAAACCAGCAGCGTCCCCTCAGCAACCGGTGGCACGATGCAAAAGAACTAACACCAACAGTGCTCCAGACAGCGAGAATCAGAGTCCCAAGTCCCTCGAGCGGCTCCCGCGAAGCGGGGGCCGCGAGGCGTGGTGGTGAGTACAAAGAGCTGAAATAAGATTCCAATCAGTCCCAGCAGCGGCTAGCAACACAGGCCAGTTTCTCAAGACGGAGCCCGTGATACAAGGGCTACACCGCCTGTTTAAGCAGTTAGGGGAGGAGTAAGGAAGAGGACCAGGTGCGGCTGTTCAGCTTCACGCGCAGCACCCTGGTCCTCGCAGTCCCGAATACGCCGGTCTTTCGCAACAACGCGAACCAAACCAGCAGCGTCCCCTCAGCAACCGGTGGCACGATGCAAAAGAACTAACACCAACAGTGCTCCAGACAGCGAGAATCAGAGTCCCAAGTCCCTCGAGCGGCTCCCGCGAAGCGGGGGCCGCGAGGCGTGGTGGTGAGTACAAAGAGCTGAAATAAGATTCCAATCAGTCCCACCAGCGGCTAGCAACACAGGCCAGTTTCTCAAGACGGAGCCCGTGATACAAGGGTTACACCGCCTGTTTAAGCAGTTAGGGGAGGAGTCAGGAAGAGGACCAGGTGCGGCTGTTCAGCTTCACGCGCAGCACCCTGGTCCTCGCAGTCCCGAATACGCCGGTCTTTCGCAGCAACGCGAACCAAACCAGCAGCGTCCCCTCAGCAACCGGTGGCACGATGCAAAAGAACTAACACCAACAGTGCTCCAGACAGCGAGAATCAGAGTCCCAAGTCCCTCGAGCGGCTCCCGCGAAGCGGGGGCCGCGAGGCGTGGTGGTGAGTACAAAGAGCTGAAATAAGATTCCAATCAGTCCCAGCAGCGGCTAGCAACACAGGCCAGTTTCTCAAAACGGAGCCCGTGATACAAGGGCTACACCGCCTGTTTAAGCAGTTAGGGGAGGAGTCAGGAAGAGGACCAGGTGCGGCTGTTCAGCTTCACGCGCAGCACCCTGGTCCTCGCAGTCCCGAATACGCCGGTCTTTCGCAGCAACGCGAACCAAACCAACAGCGTCCCCTCAGCAACCGGTGGCACGATGCAAAAGAACTAACACCAACAGTGCTCCAGACAGCGAGAATCAGAGTCCCAAGTCCCTCGAGCGGCTCCCGCGAAGCGGGGGCCGCGAGGCGTGGTGGTGAGTACAAAGAGCTGAAATAAGATTCCAATCAGTCCCAGCAGCGGCTAGCAACACAGGCCAGTTTCTCAAGACGGAGCCCGTGATACAAGGGCTACACCGCCTGTTTAAGCAGTTAGGGGAGGAGTCAGGAAGAGGACCAGGTGCGGCTGTTCAGCTTCACGCGCAGCACCCTGGTCCTCGCAGTCCCGAATACGCCGGTCTTTCGCAGCAACGCGAACCAAACCAGCAGCGTCCCCTCAGCAACCGGTGGCACGATGCAAAAGAACTAACACCAACAGTGCTCCAGACAGCGAGAATCCGAGTCCCAAGTCCCTCGAGCGGCTCCTGCGAAGCGGGGGCCGCGAGGCGTGGTGGTGAGTACAAAGAGCTGAAATAAGATTCCAATCAGTCCCAGCAGCGGCTAGCAACACAGGCCAGTTTCTCAAGACGGAGCCCGTGATACAAGGGCTACACCGCCTGTTTAAGCAGTTAGGGGAGGAGTCAGGAAGAGGACCAGGTGCGGCTGTTCAGCTTCACGCGCAGCACCCTGGTCCTCGCAGTCCCGAATACGCCGGTCTTTCGCAGCAACGCGAACCAAACCAGCAGCGTCCCCTCAGCAACCGGTGGCACGATGCAAAAGAACTAACACCAACAGTGCTCCAGACAGCGAGAATCAGAGTCCCAAGTCCCTCGAGCGGCGCCCGCGAAGCGGGGCCCGCGAGGCGTGGTGGTGAGTACAAAGAGCTGAAATAAGATTCCAATCAGTCCCAGCAGCGGCTAGCAACACAGGCCAGTTTCTCAAGACGGAGCCCGTGATACAAGGGCTACACCGCCTGTTTAAGCAGTTAGGGGAGGAGTCAGGAAGAGGACCAGGTGCGGCTGTTCAGCTTCACGCGCAGCACCCTGGTCCTCGCAGTCCCGAATACGCCGGTCTTTCGCAGCAACGCGAACCAAACCAGCAGCGTCCCCTCAGCAACCGGTGGCACGATGCAAAAGAACTAACACCAACAGTGCTCCAGACAGCGAGAATCAGAGTCCCAAGTCCCTCGAGCGGCTCCCGCGAAGCGGGGGCCGCGAGGCGTGGTGGTGAGTACAAAGAGCTGAAATAAGATTCCAATCAGTCCCAGCAGCGGCTAGCAACACAGGCCAGTTTCTCAAGACGGAGCCCGTGATACAAGGGCTACACCGCCTGTTTAAGCAGTTAGGGGAGGAGTAAGGAAGAGGACCAGGTGCGGCTGTTCAGCTTCACGCGCAGCACCCTGGTCCTCGCAGTCCCGAATACGCCGGTCTTTCGCAACAACGCGAACCAAACCAGCAGCGTCCCCTCAGCAACCGGTGGCACGATGCAAAAGAACTAACACCAACAGTGCTCCAGACAGCGAGAATCAGAGTCCCAAGTCCCTCGAGCGGCTCCCGCGAAGCGGGGGCCGCGAGGCGTGGTGGTGAGTACAAAGAGCTGAAATAAGATTCCAATCAGTCCCAGCAGCGGCTAGCAACACAGGCCAGTTTCTCAAGACGGAGCCCGTGATACAAAGGCTACACCGCCTGTTTAAGCAGTTAGGGGAGGAGTCAGGAAGAGGACCAGGTGCGGCTGTTCAGCTTCACGCGCAGCACCCTGGTCCTCGCAGTCCCGAATACGCCGGTCTTTCGCAGCAACGCGAACCAAACCAGCAGCGTCCCCTCAGCAACCGGTGGCACGATGCAAAAGAACTAACACCAACAGTGCTCCAGACAGCGAGAATCAGAGTCCCAAGTCCCTCGAGCGGCTCCCGCGAAGCGGGGGCCGCGAGGCGTGGTGGTGAGTACAAAGAGCTGAAATAAGATTCCAATCAGTCCCAGCAGCGGCTAGCAACACAGGCCAGTTTCTCAAGACGGAGCCCGTGATACAAGGGCTACACCGCCTGTTTAAGCAGTTAGGGGAGGAGTCAGGAAGAGGACCAGGTGCGGCTGTTCAGCTTCACGCGCAGCACCCTGGTCCTCGCAGTCCCGAATACGCCGGTCTTTCACAGTAACGCGAACCAAACCAGCAGCGTCCCCTCAGCAACCGGTGGCATGATGCAAAAGAACTAACACCAACAGTGCTCCAGACAGCGAGAATCAGAGTCCCAAGTCCCTCGAGCGGCCCCCGCGAAGCGGGGGCCGTGAGGCGTGGTGGTGAGTACAAAGAGCTGAAATAAGATTCCAATCAGTCCCAGCAGCGGCTAGCAACACAGGCCAGTTTCTCAAGACGGAGCCCATGATACAAGGGCTACACCGCCTGTTTAAGCAGTTAGGGGAGGAGTCAGGAAGAGGACCAGGTGCGGCTGTTCAGCTTCACGCGCAGCACCCTGGTCCTCGCAGTCCCGAATACGCCGGTCTTTCGCAGCAACGCGAACCAAACCAGCAGCGTCCCCTCAGCAACCGGTGGCACGATGCAAAAGAACTAACACCAACAGTGCTCCAGACAGCGAGAATCAGAGTCCCAAGTCCCTCGAGCGGCTCCCGCGAAGCGGGGGCCGCGAGGCGTGGTGGTGAGTACAAAGAGCTGAAATAAGATTCCAATCAGTCCCAGCAGCGGCTAGCAACACAGGCCAGTTTCTCAAGACGGAGCCCGTGATACAAGGGCTACACCGCCTGTTTAAGCAGTTAGGGGAGGAGTCAGGAAGAGGACCAGGTGCGGCTGTTCAGCTTCACGCGCAGCACCCTGGTCCTCGCAGTCCCGAATACGCCGGTCTTTCGCAGCAACGCGAACCAAACCAGCAGCGTCCCCTCAGCAACCGGTGGCACGATGCAAAAGAACTAACACCAACAGTGCTCCAGACAGCGAGAATCAGAGTCCCAAGTCCCTCGAGCGGCTCCCGCGAAGCGGGGGCCGCGAGGCGTGGTGGTGAGTACAAAGAGCTGAAATAAGATTCCAATCAGTCCCAGCAGCGGCTAGCAACACAGGCCAGTTTCTCAAGACGGAGCCCGTGATACAAGGGCTACACCGCCTGTTTAAGCAGTTAGGGGAGGAGTCAGGAAGAGGACCAGGTGCGGCTGTTCAGCTTCACGCGCAGCACCCTGGTCCTCGCAGTCCCGAATACGCCGGTCTTTCGCAGCAACGCGAACCAAACCAGCAGCGTCCCCTCAGCAACCGGTGGCACGATGCAAAAGAACTAACACCAACAGTGCTCCAGACAGCGAGAATCAGAGTCCCAAGTCCCTCGAGCGGCGCCCGCGAAGCGGGGGCCGCGAGGCGTGGTGGTGAGTACAAAGAGCTGAAATAAGATTCCAATCAGTCCCAGCAGCGGCTAGCAACACAGGCCAGTTTCTCAAGACGGAGCCCGTGATACAAGGGTTACACCGCCTGTTTAAGCAGTTAGGGGAGGAGTCAGGAAGAGGACCAGGTGCGGCTGTTCAGCTTCACGCGCAGCACCCTGGTCCTCGCAGTCCCGAATACGCCGGTCTTTCGCAGCAACGCGAACCAAACCAGCAGCGTCCCCTCAGCAACCGGTGGCACGATGCAAAAGAACTAACACCAACAGTGCTCCAGACAGCGAGAATCAGAGTCCCAAGTCCCTCGAGCGGCTCCCGCGAGGCGTGGTGGTGAGTACAAAGAGCTGAAATAAGATTCCAATCAGTCCCAGCAGCGGCTAGCAACACAGGCCAGTTTCTCAAGACGGAGCCCGTGATACAAGGGCTACACCGCCTGTTTAAGCAGTTAGGGGAGGAGTCAGGAAGAGGACCAGGTGCGGCTGTTCAGCTTCACGCGCAGCACCCTGGTCCTCGCAGTCCCGAATACGCCGGTCTTTCGCAGCAACGCGAACCAAACCAACAGCGTCCCCTCAGCAACCGGTGGCACGATGCAAAAGAACTAACACCAACAGTGCTCCAGACAGCGAGAATCAGAGTCCCAAGTCCCTCGAGCGGCCCCCGCGAAGCGGGGGCCGCGAGGCGTGGTGGTGAGTACAAAGAGCTGAAATAAGATTCCAATCAGTCCCAGCAGCGGCTAGCAACACAGGCCAGTTTCTCAAGACGGAGCCCATGATACAAGGGCTACACCGCCTGTTTAAGCAGTTAGGGGAGGAGTCAGGAAGAGGACCAGGTGCGGCTGTTCAGCTTCACGCGCAGCACCCTGGTCCTCGCAGTCCCGAATACGCCGGTCTTTCGCAGCAACGCGAACCAAACCAGCAGCGTCCCCTCAGCAACCGGTGGCACGATGCAAAAGAACTAACACCAACAGTGCTCCAGACAGCGAGAATCAGAGTCCCAAGTCCCTCGAGCGGCTCCCGCGAAGCGGGGGCCGCGAGGCGTGGTGGTGAGTACAAAGAGCTGAAATAAGATTCCAATCAGTCCCAGCAGCGGCTAGCAACACAGGCCAGTTTCTCAAGACGGAGCCCGTGATACAAGGGCTACACCACCTGTTTAAGCAGTTAGGGGAGGAGTCAGGAAGAGGACCAGGTGCGGCTGTTCAGCTTCACGCGCAGCACCCTGGTCCTCGCAGTCCCGAATACGCCGGTCTTTCGCAGCAACGCGAACCAAACCAGCAGCGTCCCCTCAGCAACCGGTGGCACGATGCAAAAGAACTAACACCAACAGTGCTCCAGACAGCGAGAATCAGAGTCCCAAGTCCCTCGAGCGGCTCCCGCGAAGCGGGGGCCGCGAGGCGTGGTGGTGAGTACAAAGAGCTGAAATAAGATTCCAATCAGTCCCAGCAGCGGCTAGCAACACAGGCCAGTTTCTCAAGACGGAGCCCGTGATACAAGGGCTACACCGCCTGTTTAAGCAGTTAGGGGAGGAGTCAGGAAGAGGACCAGGTGCGGCTGTTCAGCTTCACGCGCAGCACCCTGGTCCTCGCAGTCCCGAATACGCCGGTCTTTCGCAGCAACGTGAACCAAACCAGCAGCGTCCCCTCAGCAACCGGTGGCACGATGCAAAAGAACTAACACCAACAGTGCTCCAGACAGCGAGAATCAGAGTCCCAAGTCCCTCGAGCGGCGCCCGCGAAGCGGGGGCCGCGAGGCGTGGTGGTGAGTACAAAGAGCTGAAATAAGATTCCAATCAGTCCCAGCAGCGGCTAGCAACACAGGCCAGTTTCTCAAGACGGAGCCCGTGATACAAGGGCTACACCGCCTGTTTAAGCAGTTAGGGGAGGAGTCAGGAAGAGGACCAGGTGCGGCTGTTCAGCTTCACGCGCAGCACCCTGGTCCTCGCAGTCCCGAATACGCCGGTCTTTCGCAGCAACGCGAACCAAACCAGCAGCGTCCCCTCAGCAACCGGTGGCACGATGCAAAAGAACTAACACCAACAGTGCTCCAGACAGCGAGAATCAGAGTCCCAAGTCCCTCGAGCGGCTCCCGCGAGGCGTGGTGGTGAGTACAAAGAGCTGAAATAAGATTCCAATCAGTCCCAGCAGCGGCTAGCAACACAGGCCAGTTTCTCAAGACGGAGCCCCATTCGTAAGGACTCTGACAAGGAGGGCATGGACTCGGAGTATTGAATATTACCGGTAAGTAATCAGGCATTCCTCCCGCTCCTCTTTTTAGCATTCACAGTGTTGAGAGGCGGAGTTGGTAACAAAGGAGTTGTTGGAACTCCTCCTGAGAAATGTTTACTCGTGCAGAAAACAAGCGTGTTCAGCGTTTTTGGACGCTTAGGGCACAACAATATCCTGTTAAGCCCTAAGTAATAAGTAAATTCCTCAAGGTGAATTTAAGAAAAAGGTTTGGTTGTGAATCCTGAATTCCAGTGGTGCTGGAATTAAGGAGCTGCAGCAGCCTCTGATGTTTGGAAAAGGACCAAAAGAAGAATGTGACGTAAAGCCGCACTTTGAAGTGTTTGTTTTGTATTGTCTGTTCTCAGGGCTGCAGTTTATATGAAACAACTGTGCCACACAAACTACAGCTGGAGTTATGGATCCACAGTGTCCCACATGTTTGGTGCCAGTGGCTACATCCCAGGAGTGGCTGAAAGTCACTCTTGTGAAATCATGCCTGTGCTGCCAGTCCGTTGGTTCCCTTAAGTTAGCCCTTTCAGGCCCTGCAATAAGAGTTATAGATAACATTCACACCTAGAAATGGGAACGACATACCTGCCCCCAAGCTGTGACATCTTGTGATTTCAGTTAAAAATCACTTTGCATTCTGTGACTTGTAGTTTTCATTTTTAATGCTATAAGCTATATTTGTTTACTTGGGTGCCCTGTTTAATAGCACATATGTTGCATGGTCTACCTGGTACTCCTAGTCCCAAAGTGATGTTAGTTAAAGGCAATAACTGGCTGAAGGTGGTCACATGACTAGGTATCACTTGGCAGCTGTGGTTAACGGCCACCAGCCTGCACATTTACACTCATACATTGTCACACTGATTATACGTGTTCTCTGGCTTTACCTTTCCCTTTCAGCCTTAACTGAATAACTTTCACGTGTAGATGCCCCAGGCTATTTGGGTATTACCTGCAACATGCGCCCTTGTTTGCAAGAGATACTGTTTATTTGAAGGAGCTTGGAGCCCGCCCCTTGTTTACTGTTGGAGGGCTTCATTGTTACTCTCATTTACTGTCTCCTAGTTGGACAGCATGTAACCTTTCACTTCCTGTTCTTTGTCTGGAGCATGAACCAAGTACTGATTGCTTCATCTTGATTAGAGTCCTTCTGCTGCTGGAGCTGTGATTGAAGTACTATTTTTCTTTCCAGGTAGCGCAGTTGTCCCATCTCCCACAGCCCTCTTGTCTGTGTTGCTGCTTCCCACTCTCCTCTGTCGTCCGTGTTGGTTCTTCCCTCCCACCTCCATCCTCCATTTGTTTGTGTTACCCCCCACTTGCCTTAGAAAAAAAGCTCTATAATGCGACCATGTCACAATGCATTTTTTCTGCATCCTGATCCTGGGTGATAGCTCTTTTCCTTTTATAACTTTCAGCTCTACTGCACAGCAGCCACATTGCTATACAACATGGCTAAAAGACATTGGCAAAGCCAAATGATCTAAGAAAGTCAAGACATATTGGTTTTGCCAATGCTTGTTGTTTTTCTTTATATTGCAGTACTCATCTGCCTTTTTCCTTTTCATCCAAAACTCACCCCCTTTTCTCAAAAATAATTTCTTCCATTTCCTGTGTATCTTTCATGTTGCACCACTATTTCTTATTCTCTTGTCACACAAGTGCAGTTGAGAAGCAGCAATATTTATTTTGCCTTCATGCTGCAGAACTATCAAACATTTACCCTTTTTTTGTTAGTGTTTCCTTTTTCAATGTTTTCAAGTAAGGGAATGACTGTATGCCATCTGCTCTAGCTATTGTGTATCATGGGTCAATTTATATTTGATAGCAAGCAGATTGATATTCCTTCAGCCTCACTAGTCCTTCTGACAAACTCCCCTACGTTTTTGTCATCCTGTGTCACTCCAGTTTAAAACTAAATTGGAGACTTTTACAAGAGCATCATTACATATCAGTAACTAGATTACACAGATTGGTGCTTTGCTTGTGCTCACTTCTCTTTTCCCACACTTTCCACTGTTCAAACTACTTGCCTTACATGGATTTCACACGGCGGATTAGTGTACAAGCCACGAACAGTGTCCTACTCAAAGAACAAGATGACACACTTTAAGTCATCTGAGAGAACAAAGTTTACAAGTCCAGAAAATAAGGAAAATAGCTTACTTGATAAATATGGAGTTTGTTCTCATATGGTCACTCTAGACCCTTGCAAACTTGCACATGGCTGAATTACAAGGAACATTTGAAATCAAATAACAGGCATCTGATGTTACAATGTGTATTCTCAACTGCATTATGCAGGGTGTCGCCAACTGTTTTAAATCAAATCTAAATAGTTATATGTAAGCAGGAACTGAGGTCTCAGGAATGGCCAAAAAGCACTTTTTAGTCTCATCATGTTTGCTCGTTTGGCCCTTTATAGTTTATTTTCATTATTTTCAAAATCATAGAATAGATTGTAGTTATCCAATTACAATCTGGATTTATAAGTGATTCTCCACAACCTCTTTATCACTGAAACCTCGATAGGTCTCAATCTTTTAAAATGATATTTTTGCCCTTGTTATTATTATATCATTCATACAACTATTTACATGGCTACACAGAACTAATCTGTTCTTGGAAAGAAATTTGGATGTCCCTAACCAAATTCAATCCAGCACTTTTAAGAGCATCAGTGTTAGAAATTCTGTTTCTGGTTGGCAGAGGTATGCACCCTGTCCAAGCAGGAACCATAATCCTAGTAAGGGTAAGTCAGATACACATCCTAAATTAACCTGTGCGCGCCCTCTGGTAGGACTAGCTTGACAAACAGAAGTTCGACCTAACTTAAGGGGCAATGTGCAAACTAGTATTTGTGCAACACTTAAAGCAGTAAAACAGTGAGCACACAGCAAGGTAGAAATATGGAGCTTAATTTATTGAACAAAACAAGACCAAAAGGACAAAATCCAATGGGTATAACCAAAGTTATGAATTTTTATAGAATAAACTGAAATGTAGTGCTTAAAAGCATAAAGCGCCAACTGGAGTAATCTGGTCATTCTAGATTGGAACTAATACAAAATTCCAGGTCGAACGTGATGAAGTGTGGGTTGGATGCAGCGACCAGCCTTGGCCCACTGAAACAGTACCTTGGTTCATGGTTGTGTCGAGGATGGGAATCGAGGAGCAAAGGAGGCGATGTGTCTGCGTCGATCCCTGGGATGCAGGTGATGCGTTGGCTCCAAGCTGCACAAAGTCAAAGATGTCTCGGGAATGGAGGCGATGTGTGGCGCAGTCAGTGATACGGTGCACTCGATCCTCACAGCAGCACCGATGTGTGGTCATCGAAGGAGGTGCACTTACCCTCGCTCCTCGCAGCTGCGGCAATGTGTTGGAGCTTGTAGCGGTGGCGATGCATCGTCATCGAAGGAGATGCACTGGTTCCAAATCAAGACTGGATTGGCAAAACTTGGCAGGGCAACACTCCCAGATGGCAGAGTCCAGATGCTGTAGCTGGGTGGTTGAAAGTCTTTGATGTCCCTGAGACTTCAAAATAGGAGGCAAGCATACAAACCCTTTGACTCATTTTGGTTCTGGGTTGGACAGATGCAGGTGTCCTTCTCACTTCCAGGCAAGAGGGCAGCAGTAAACAGGTCTGAAGAGCTGGAGTCCAGGAGAGTAGCTGTCCAACAGAGTGGCAGTCCTTTCAGCAGCACAGCAGTCCTTCTTCCTGGCAGAGTATCCATGGGTCCAGAAGTGTATTGAGTTGCTGGTGCCTGAGGTCCAGTACTTCTACTCAGTTGTGCCTTTCAAGTGGTGGAGACTTCAAAGGGAGGCCTCTGAAGTGCACAGAGTACCTTCCCTTCCTGCCCTGGCTCCAGACTCACTGCAGGTGGGTATGCAGCCCTTTGTGTGGGGACACAACTCAGCCTACTCAGGTGTAAGTGTCAGCTCCTCCCTCCCATCCTGTCCAGGATAGCTAATCAGGACTTAGATGACCCATCAGTCACACCTAAGCTCCCTTTGTGTGTGGCCGCTTAGAGAGAATTCACAAAGCCCACCTGTCACCCATCCCAGACATGTATTCAGAGACAGACAGAAGGCACCAGATGGTTCAAGAAAGAAAAAGCCAATTTTCTAAAAGTGTCATTTTCAGAATTAAAATGTAAAATCTAACTTAAAATCTAACTTTACCATAAGTTAGGATATTAAATTGTGATTCATGAGACACAAACCTTGAGGGCCCCATCTCTTCCCAATTGAAAATTGCACTTATAAGATGTAATAAGATAATCCCAATGTTAACCTATTGGAGAGATAGGAATTGCACTAGTGAAAAAATTAATTTCAGAGTTTTTCACTACTAGGACATATAAAACTTAAAAGTACATGTCCTACTTTTTTAGGTACACTGCACCCAGCCCTTGGGCTGTCCAGTGCCTACCTTAGGAGTGACATATATGTATTAAAATAAAGAGGGTTAACGTGCCAGGTTGGCATGGCACTTTAAACTGCACACACAGGCTCTGTAATGGCAGGTATGAGCCATGTTTAAAGGACTACTTAAGTAGGCGGCACAATCAGTGCTGCGGCCCTACTAGTAACATCTAATTTACAGGCCCTAGGCACATGTAGTGCACTTTACTAGGGACTTATAGGTACATTAAATATGCCAACTGTGAGTAAGCCAATGTTACCATGTTTAAAGCAGAGAGAACATCCACTTTAGAACTGGTTAGCAGTGGTAAAGTGGCCAGAGTCTTAAAGTCAACAAAAACGCAAAAAAATAAAAGGGGTGGACGAAGTCTAAAAGTTTGGGGGTGACCCTGCAGGAAAGACCATTTCCAGCAATCAGGCTCAACACAAACATGCCAGTGATTTCATCTAACAGTACCTAATAGTTTATAATATCCATCTCATAGTCCTAGATATTCCTTTATTTTCTTTTTTCTATGATGAAAGATATGCATAAATCAACAGTTCAGATTCTTGTACTCATTAATACATATATATTTATTCGAATTCCACCTTTGGTGTGCACTCGCCCATGATAAAGTGCATGTTTGCATGAAAGACATTGAGGTTAAGAGATGTACTTTTGAGTACCAAAGTTACTGGATGCAGTAATATTTGGTGTCTGGTGTTGTGTATAGGAATTTGTTAGGTAATTCAGTAGTATTTGTACCACGGAATCTCCTGAACCCTGGTTTTTTGGTAATCATCCAATCAACTGCCAAGGCAAGACCTGTGCCATAAGACTGTCTGATCAAGGTCTGTGCCATAAGATTGTACGATCAGCTAAGGCACGACTGACCTAAATGTTGACCCATAACTGAAGGGTCTCCCTTTGTCCATTTCTTTAGACTTTTATTATCATCTTCTACACATACTA
Organism: Triturus cristatus; assembly: GCF_964204655.1. NCBI lineage: Eukaryota > Metazoa > Chordata > Amphibia > Caudata > Salamandridae > Triturus > Triturus cristatus. The sequence goes on from NC_140594.1 coordinate 965,641,214, forward strand.
TTTTTATCTCATCAGTATTCAGTATGCATTAGTCAATTGGCTGAATTGTATGATAACAATCCTGAACTATTATGATATGTTTCTTGAATTTTCGAAAAAAGAAGGATTCAGTTTTAACCTATATACTTTACCTGTTTATATTTTCTTTGGAGGGATGATCCAATTTACATTCCAGTTTATTTTAGGACTATTTCACAGTTTCTCCACAAAATGTGCAGAAAAGACAACTAATGGAGAAGACTAGGATTAGAAATTTGATAAAATTGCAGTAATTTCAGAATAAGAAATGTACATTTCGTTGAACCAATCATATTTGTTCTCTCTGAAAACTTTCCTGATATTCGCCCTCCCAGCTCTTAGAAAATGATGACATACTTTTCCAACCACATGTATACTAAACTTCCTTAGGTTAATAACTTTATTGACTAGTTTGAATTGTCCATCCTAGCATCTTGTGGTGTTAAAATATCAGCAGGATGTTATTTCTTGTATTTATGTACTTTCTGGTACCAACAACATGGACTTGAAGAAGATGCAACTTCACAGCAGAATGACTTGGTCTCTTTTGAAAAGACTTGGCATCCTACTAAACGTTTGTGTTTCTTTGGTGCACGATAACAATACCGTTCCTGAACAATCAATCAATCGATCAAAATATCTTTATTTGGTTTTACATTGAAAACCATAAATGTACATTTTGATAAAAATTACATACAATTATTATTTTAAATTAAAATGGATAAAAATATAATACTTTAAAAATAAAATCATGGGTCTCAAAAGCCCTCCCCGGTGGCTAATCAGAGTTGACTTGAGTATTGCAACACAGGCAAATAAATCTGTTACTGGAAGTCTACTTTGTAAACCGACCTGACAGTAATTGATTTACCTGTTACACTTGATTAATCTGGGCATTATATAGGTAGAAATGTAATGGTACAGCCATGAAGGTTAAAAAAATACAACTGAATAATTAGTGTACAGCTCACAGTTAAGACTAGGAAATTACGCACTGAATTGCACAATACCAATATTTTGTACTTTTCCTGCTAAATAAAATATCTCTATTGCCAATGACTTCATACAAGTCACATAATTTTCTAGAGCTTTCACACAAAATAAATGTCATATTTCACTGTGTTGTACTTTCTGTGAGGTCCTTTGCGTGCATCCACACTCTGAGCCCGACTCATAAAGAAAGGGAAAAATCCCCAATTTGTAGATTTAGGTCTATGGTTTACATACTATTACCGATGTTTTTTTAGAGTTTCTCTTCAACCTATTCATGGAGCCCCTTACCCTCATTCTCAAACAAGCCGGTATTAACTATGACATAACACAACATGTGTATTTGTAAAGCACATGTTCACCACTATGGGTATCTTGGTGCTGAATAACAGATGTTTGTTGTTACCCAACTCAATGGTACTCATTTTATTGACCTCAGATGGATGAAGGGCTGAGTGGACCTGCTGGGATTTGAACCTGTGACCATGAGGTTGAACACAGGCCCCTGCAGTAGATGCATTAGTCCACTGAGCCACCAGACCCGGTTATCACCTATATGCGGATGACACCCAACTGTACTATAAAATTAAATCCCACTCTGATGTACTGCACCTTAACACTGCCCTGAACAATATCCAAACCTGGTTCTATACCAATCACCTCAAAGTTAATCCTAATAAAACTGAAATCATTATTTTCTCTCCCAAAAACAACCCTCTCCCCATCCAAACATGGATCTCTGACCTTAATGCCCTAAACTGTCCACTCTCCCTTTCCGAATCAGTAAAATCCCTCGGCATCACCTTCGGCAGTACATTTACGCTCAACTCCCATATAAAAAACTCTGCAAAAGGAGCACTTTCCAACATCTCAAAAAAATCAAACCCTTCATTCCAGTGGAAGATTTCAAATCAGTTGTACAATCCCTAGTCCTCTCGAAAATCAACTATGGTAATGCCCTTCTCTACGGCTCTCCCAAAGTTCACCTGGCCCCCCTCAAATCTGTTCTAAATCTAGCGGTGAGGCTTACAACTGACTGCAAACGTTCTGACCACATCTCTCCTGCTCTAAAATCCCTTAAATGGCTTCCTATTGAAGGCAGATCTGTCTATAAATTAGCCTGCATCACTCACAAAGCCCTCCATCAAAAGACCCTGCTCTACCTTTCAAACAAACTCAAAAAAGCGGGCAGTGCCCGACCGATGAGAAGCTCAAACTCTCTCCTCCTCATCCCCCCTCTGCTAAAAAAGAAAGCCGCACAATCTCGCTCCTACTCGGGTAAGGCCCCCAGCATCTGGAATGCCCTCCCTAAAGACCTACGACTTAACCCTTCAGACGTCAGTTTCAAAAATGACCCTAAAATGCACCTGCTCCACAAATATTGGGGTCCATAATCATTCTATTTCCATTCATGCCGCCCATTTATTCCTTTTGAATCTCCGACCTTTCCCCCTCTCTCCCACCTCTTCTGTACTCTACCAACACCTACTAACCTCCTTCCGTACCCATTTCCACCTCTTGCGTCCCCCTCTTTCCACCTCTCTCCTATCTATTTGCCTCCTTTCCTTACACACTCTCCTAACCCCTCCCTATGGACAAAAAAAATAAAATGAGTCTAGCTCCTTTTCGCTGTTTACAATTTTTTATTATTTCATTCATATGTTGTCTTGTAAATAGCTTCTTCCTTTCACACTGTATCAAAATCAAGATATGTTTTTCTTTTATGTTCTCTAAGTCTACCATATCTAAATGTTGAATTTCGTTACTGTTTGTTTTGTAACCCATGTACTACCATCATTCCAGTGTAAAGCGCTCTGATACTCAAGGGTGAAGCCAGCGCTATATAAAACCTCTTAAATAAAAATAAAATAAATAGCTTACAAAACTGAAGAAGGTTCTAATCATCAGTTTTCTCTCAAAAAGCACCTTGCTTTGTTTTTCCAATGTCACCCTATTCACCACATTGCTTGTATACAAATCACCTCTCAGTCAGAAGGAGGCAGATACAATTCAGTATGTCACAACAATCTACCCTCCTGGAAGCCAGCCTTTTTTGTCCTGCTTTCCACACTTGTCCAGGCCACATTGCATGAGAGGGGTTGTCTTCACTTCTGAGTGGGTACTCCCCTGACTTGTGTATCCTGAAAGCACTTCTTGAATGACAAATTATGAAACTTGCCAATCTATTTCATCCATTATAGGCTGAGCCTGTAACCCATGTTTGTGATGCAGGACCACTTTATTGGGGTTGTCCACTAGCCAAGCACCAAATAAGCATTGCGCCCAGAAGAGGAGATTGGAAAAAGGACATGTTGGGTGTGGGGATCTCTTTCCTCCAATTGACTAAGAAGATGCTCTTGCACTTAGGTCACCAAATTATCCTGGACAAATCAATGCTAGTCAATAGACCGTGCCTCTGCTATGTTGGTATCATTCTGGATATGTGCAGGAGCAGCTGTCCACCCCTCTGCACTCTGTCTTGGCTCTCAGGACATCTGCTCACGTCCAGATAGAAAACACTGCACAACTTTATGATTCATTAGATCTAACTGTCATGATCCCTTGTATTCCAGTAGTACAGCATGTCACTAGGAAATAAGTGCTTCAAGCTGTCACATCATCTCATGTCTTAGGCTTCAAAGGCTGGGCATACTGTCTAAGGCACGTTTATTATCTTAAACACTAAGTCAAGCACTCTACTGGTCCTCAAATACATCGGTTTTCCTGTTCAAGGAGTCTCCTTTGTCTTGGGCGTAGGTCTCAATGTGTTGGCAAAGATGGATTCCTTAAAATGGTTGAGCAAACACAAGGAGATTATGGATGGAGCATTGAAACTTTTCAGATGCTCACCCCCCCGTCATAGATCTGGGTTGAATCAATCATCGTTCTTTAGCTCACTTCACCACCCCAGTTCGGACACAGCTATATGCAAATCAGTCTTGACCCTGTGCCCTCATGGGAACAGTCCTGCCCGAACTGCCAAGCCATGTCTTCCCTGGACGAGAAACACGCATCCTGGGACCGGTTCTGGGCTAACAGCCCTCCTCAGTCAGGCTAGCTTGAATCCAGTGGCAAAGTGAGCAAGGGACCCACTCTTGGCATACCCTGCCAACTTAGGGCAAACAAAGCAAACACATGGCGAAGTGAGCTAAAGATTGATGATGGATTAAACCCAGATCTGTGACTGGGGGTGAGTGTCTTAAAAGTTTCAGTGCTCCGTCCATCATCTCCTTGTGTTTGCTTTGTTCGCCCTAAGTTGGCAGGGTATGCCCAGACGTGAGTCGCTTGCTCACTTTGCCACTGGATTCAAGCTTGCCTGGCTGATGAGGGCTGTTAGCCCGAAACCAATCCCAGGATGCTTGTTTCCTGTTCAGGGAAGACTTTGCTTGGCAGTATGCGTTGGACTGTTCCCATGAGGCACAGGGTCAAGACTGATTTGCATATAGCTGGGTCTGAACTGAGGTGGCGAAGTGAGCTAAAGAATGATGATGGATTCAACCCAAATCTGTGACTGGGGGTGAGTGTCTGAAAAGTTTCAGCGCTCCGTCCATCAGCTCCTTGTGTTTGCTTCCTTAAAATGGTTGCCATTTAGTGAATAGAACCCATGGTTGGTGCTCAAGGATACATTGCATATCAATTTAATTGATGAAAAGGATATTTTCTGATGTTACATGTGTTTGTTTCTTTATTGCAAAACAGGATGGACTCAATCATTTTTTTTTTATATAAAGAAGAAAAGAGATAAAAACTCCCCTGTACTCTGTTTGAAGATGACAGTGATATGAGAATGGACTTTGGGTCTCTATTTATAAGCCATTTGCATAGATGATTGTAACTTAAAGGCACAAAAAAAGTGAAATCTGTGCTTAGTGATGGCAGATCCTGATTAATAAAATTATGATGTTTGAACATGTCAGGTAGTGGCTTAATGTAAGGTTGCAGGAAATGTGTCTGATGTGCAACTTCATCTGTCATTGTTACATTGGGGTTGACACGCGGGTATTCCTACCAAACGTTACAACTCCTTGGGCAGCTGCAAACATCATTCTAAACATAATGCTATTAAACACATACGGCTAAATATAAGTAGATATATTTTCTAGAAAATGTTGATCTGTGCCCTAGTTGCCTACTCAGTTGTGTGAAGAAGTGATAAGAAACATGTTTTTTTCACTATAGAAAAATGTTTTCCATGTGAAGAAATCAAATACAAATTAAAAATGAAATGGCTAATGCACGTTTATCATAGCCTTTAGCTTTTAGAATTCCCAGTGTGAGGATACATTGATAGATTATGTTTGGGTAAAAAGGTATTTGCATAAAAAAAAATTGAAACCGTAGTTTTCTCCGCATAAACTTAGGGAAATTTCCGACTCGAAAACACCTCCAATGTCTGCAATATATTGACCTAAGCCTAAGCATTTAATATATCCTTACTGTGGATGAGTTCCCTTTTTTCCTGATCCTGTGTAAGAATTATCAGAGACTCAGGCACCTTTCTGCTCAGGATAAGGACATTTTTAGGCCATTTGTTGCAATGTGTCACCCTCTTGTGGCCACCTTTAGAAATGCCATAAAGCTGCTCCCTATGATGGCCTTAATGTAGAACCCTGCCATTTCGATGCCACAGAATACTGAAGTTAGTGGTGCATCGAGGAATCATAAAGAACAACTGATGGAAAAACCACAGCAACCAAACCAAGGGGCCCAGATTCACCAACTATATTTCCAGCACCCAGTAAGAACAACAACCCAGTGGGTGTTAATTTATCAGGTGTGTGACAGCTCCTGTTACATTGGGGAAATACCTGCAGGTATAGGACAAATCAACATCTCCACGGGATGCACATAGCTTTTTTGTTGCAGGGTAGGTAGAGACACTCGCCACATATTTTTGTGGTTAGTGTCAAATAAGGTGCTGGGGGGGTTTATAAAAGATTTTAACAGGGCTCGAGTCGGGGTACAAAGCGGGTGGACGGCGTCCTCCCACTTATTTTACCGGGAGCTCGATAACTGGAGCAAATGGAGCCACACATTCACTCTTTGGCCTCTCTGGGGCGAGATCGGAGCTCATTCAGAACGCTGCTCATGCGCTGGCTTCTCTGATGCAATCTCATCTAAGGGGTGAGGAAGGGAAGGCAATAAGTCTGATGGTGCAAGACACCTTTTGTGACGTCACTTCCTGTCGTGACGTCAGCGTCCCCCACTTCTTATTTTAGGACTTGTGCCCTCTATTTTAACATAGTGCCTTTTGATGCACTTGGCCCAATAATCTAGTTGGACTTCTCTGTACAGGTCCCAGAATCCATTATAGTTAGATTATATTTAGGTTATTCAGTATAATACCGATTTTTTACATTTTGCCTAAATACCAACATGCTGCTTAACTTTACAAAGTTGTCATACAACACAAGGAGAGTGTAACTTCTGCAACTTAGTAACGTGTTACTAAGAGGATTTTGAAAATGGCAACTTTTAAAAATATACAGAAGTGAAACACAAACAATTATAGAAATTTGGAGCTGGAGACACTTGATAAATCATGGCGTCCCCTCCTGCTCTGGGATGCAATGTGGCACGATGCCATGAAACTAGTAATAACTAATGACTCGAAGTAACTTTGGTTAATGAGGGCATTAATCATTGTTCCTCCCCTCCTCGCCCTTTAAAACTATCGTCATTCTTTTACAGCTAGTTATCTCAGCCATGAAAATAACTATCTTACCCAAATCATCCAGTTCGCTCCAAAATTAGATTTAATGTTCGCTTAAATTTCGTTATTTGTATTAATTTATCAAGAAAGTAGCATTGAGTCGCTAGTAGACATGGTTTACAAGGGGACAGTGGCAGTAGATAACAGTGGGCAGGAGTGCAAGCAAGAAAATGGGCCACCAGAGTGATGGGTAGGAAAATACAAAAACAATCAGAGGGCCTGCCGGGCCTCAAGTCCCGGTGCTACTGCACCTGCTGCACAATTGATTGGCATGTCCCCGGTACAAATGTAGGTAGATAGGATGGATTACTTTGCACGGTGTTGCGTGCTGAAGAGACAGCAAGAACACCAATTGAAAAATATATCAGACAAATGTATATTTCTACAGAAAATCTGTTTACAATTGTGGTACGAGCTGTAAAAAGTTGATAGAAGCCTTCTCAATAAATCTGTGTCTTTGTAGTATTTCGTATCTTTTATTTATCTGTTTCCCTGACTGTATAATCTGTTTAGGGTATCCTCTCTGTTTTGTAGCAGTCGCGCTAAATTTCAAGATTTCCATACTGCTGTTACAGCAGTCACGAAAAAACAGACACGCTGCAATAACACCAGTCCCATTCGAGCTTCACGTCGGGATTGCAGACCTGCCACTCAGAATGTGTTTCTTTTAATGTATATTGTGCCTGTCTGTCAAAGCCTTCGCGCCACTGCAGATAGATTTTCTCTACTTCGACTAGATTTCGATTTCAAATGCTTTTCTCAGCTCTGTGGCCGTCTTTGGCCCATCGCCGAGATGTGCTGGCTTTTGCTCCCGAAGAGGAGAATTTTTGTAATGAAATTTCTAAATGCATTTTTTTTTTCAGGTTACACCGGAGAATCGTGCGAGTCTGTGGTGGACCACTGTAATCCCCAGCCGTGCGAAAATGACGGTATCTGCGTCTCCAGCGTCGGCGGCTTCCGCTGCCAGTGCCCAGAAGGTATGCTATTACAAATGCGACTGAGTTTAATACATTTTATACTTTAATCGTTCAGATTTCGCTTTTCGCTATTCGCTGGGTACCCTGAAGTCACACACTTAATTCCAGAAGGGTTGACTCAACAATTCAGCCATACAGTTACTAAAGTCAGTACCATCCGCCCTGGGTTATAATTAACACCTACAGACTAGTGCAAAGAAACATGTATATTTTTGTTTTGTGATGAGTGCACAGTTACCATGGGGCATATTATGAAGAAACGACGTTAAAATTATCGCCGCTTTAGCGGCAGAAAGCTGCTGCTAAAGCAGCGATAATGGGCTTGATAATATGCCGCAGAGAATTCCAATAGAAGCCGATGTTGACACCAGAGCATGGGCTTCTATGGAAATTCTCTCCGGCATATTATCAAGCCCATTATCGCCGCTTTAGCAGCAGTTTTCTGCCGCTAAAGCAGCGATAATTTTAACGGCCTTTCTTGATAATATGCCCCTATGTCTTTTACTAAACCCCGTGGACTCTTTTAGGCGAGAGTAGATAACGATGAAAAATCCTCCAATTAGTAGAGAAGAAAGTTAACTCAACAGGCAGATTCGCAGCTGAAATTGGTCCTACAAACTACTTCGATATTAGAGGAATTAAGCCCGTGAACTCTCCTTTAGAGTTGGCATTTTGTCTCAGAATATCAGAATTTGCCCTTACCATCTAACTTTAGACCAGGTCATTAGAAGAAAAGGAGGAGAAAACTTGTAGTGCAAGCCATTATTATGGTAGCCATGTCTTTTCTTTACGGTTTAGCCTGATCTAGGGGCATATTCAGTCAGTCAGACAAAATCACTTTATTCGGTTAATTTAAAACTATATTAGTACACTACAAAACATCTGAGAAAACCTTTATTATATTTACAAGCCCCTTTCGCCACCGGAGCGTCGCCTTTTTTTTACGCTCCTATGGCGTTGCACCATTACAAGGTGGCACTAAGCCTCTTAACGTGGCTTAACGCTTAACACCACCATGTAAATATGCTTCTTTCTCCCGCAGTCCGCTGTGACAAAGGAGCGTGCAATGTGTGTTGCTGTGGGCGTTCGACCGCAACACCTATTACCTTTTGACGCTGCCCTAGATTTACAAGGCTAGGGCAGCACCAAAAACGAAGGCTGGGCAATACCTGGTCTTAGAATGGCGATACGAGGAGAAATTATTAATTCTGCAGCACACATAGAAAAAGCAAATCGCTGGTTATTGATTGTTTATGTGCAGGAAGGTATCCCTTCCTGCACAAAATCAATCGCCCCTGCAGTGTAGGCACCCATGCAACATTGCGGCAGGGTGGTTGCGCTGGTGCTAGGCAGTTTATATTGCGCCAGCGCTAGGGGAAACACAGGGATGCACCGTATTTTTTATTTATTTATTTATTTATTTTTGTTTGAAACCGTTTATTACAAAATTAAAAAAATATACAAAGATGGGCCTACAACCTTCAGGCCGGCCGCTAGCAAACAGAAGGAGCATATGGTACAAACAATAGCGCGCATGCTGCGGCAAAGGGAAATGCACAGGAGTTAGCAGCGTTGATAGCCACACCATCCGGACCCCACATAACGGTTTCTTTTTGATATAAATAACAACAGGAAACAAATCCACAAGGCAACCCACAATCGGAAACAGCAACATGTGCTCCCCTAGAAGGGGGACCCTACCACTCCATAGGAGTATCAAGGGGGGAAAAGGTCAGGACAGGGACTAGGTGGACTCAGTGCCCGGGTCCGGGGATGCACCGTATTTTTGTATATATTGCGCATCCCTCTGTTTAGGAAATGTCAGAGCACACGCTGCCAAATTTGGCGTAGCATCGCACTCCAGCATTTTCTTGTACATATGCCCTCTAGTCTTAAAAAAATAACACGAGACACTGAAGGACATCATTTACAAGGCCCTAGCGGCACTTTTACACCGAACCATCACCTTTTTGATGCTTCATTGATGCAATGTGCTGCAGCACATTTACAAGGCCACACAAAACCACTTTTTCATGGCCTTGTATATATGTATCCCTTTCACGCAGAACACTGTGTAAAGGGGGAGCATTCCATGGGTGTTACTGTGGGTGTTCCCATGCAATACCCATGAAATCTGAAGCATTCCCAGATTTACAAGGAATCCCACGCCTACACAGGGAAGGTGTAGGACTTGCGCAACGAGGAGAAATACTTTTATTCCTCCTGGTTTTTGCCTCTTTCTATGTGTCCTGCATTCTGCAGCACATATAGAAAGAGAAAAATGCCATCAATGATTGTTTTTGTGCAGGAAGGTGTCCCTTACTGCACAAAAACAATCATACCCGCAAGGCACTCACACTTGCAACATGACACAAGGGTGTTTGTGTAGGCGCACGTCTTCTGTTTGTGCACCGGCACAGGGGAGAAGACCAGGAATGCACTGTATCTTGCAGATACGGCGCATTTCTTCCCCTTTCTTCTGGCGCACGGCAGCACAGCAGGAAGTCCTGCTGTGCTCAATGCATAAAAAGATTGTAAATGAGGCCCTGAAGAATGTATTCCAACCAAATTGTCAGACATTCCCAAAATCATTGTTTTAGGGCTGGAGATGTGTATGCATTCTCAGTCTCCAGCCACCCATGAATGTGTGTTAACAGCAGGTCAGGCCAGTTACACCCACCTCGCCTGCCAATTTCTTTATGCAGTGCAACCAGTTAGGACCTCATTTATGAGGCCATAGCGGCACATTTGCACCACCGGAGCGTCACTTCTTTGATGCTCTGGTGGCGCAATGTGCTGCAGCATATTTACAAGGCCAATAAAAGCCACTTTACGTGGCTTCTCATGGGCATGTAAATATGTGCCCTTTCATGGAGAACACTTTGTGAAAGGGGCGTTCCATGGGTGTTGCTGTGGGTGTTCCCAGGAAACACCCACGGAACCTGAAACATTCCCAGATTGATGAGAAATCGTAAACCTGGCAATACGTCAGATTCCAATGCCTCCCTAGGGGAGGCTTAAGAGTAGCGAAACTCTTTTTTTCGTCTTTCTATGCGTGCTGCATTCTGCCGCACACATAGGAAGAGGAAAGTAAAAATGACTATTGAATAGGTATGCTCTTCGATCATCCCAATGACTGAAGTCAATATGACAGCTTGCTGCAGCATGTTAGAACTGAGGACTCTTGCTCCAGATCTACAAAATCTTAATAGCTAAATTTCATTTTAGGATTCAAAAATTTTAAAACAGCAACGACTGGTAAAGAAACTGAGATATGATCCTTCAGCTCTTAAAATTACAGGATCCGTAAAATTCCTTTTTCTCATCAATAGACCAAGCTGTACTGGAAATTATTCAACAAAGTTAATTCAAATGAAACTACAGTTAAGAGACAAAAGGTTTCTAGCTACAGGTGTGATAAACAGGTGCACACATTCAATGTTTCCTCTTGTCTTATATTATATAGCTTTATCAGTTATTTTACTATATACCTTTGGATTTATAGACATACAGAGGCCGTAGTGAAGTACAGAAAAGCTAGTGTTAAAAAAGGCTTGACATAATGATAGTAATAGAAAAAAACAAACTTGAAGAGATCACAGCATTGAATTTCTAGCTAATGGTGAGGTGGATATGCCCAATCGTAATGACATGTATTTTTCTATACCACAGTATGCAGTAATATGTACCAATTCATGGAAAATGTTAATAAAAACCTTTACAAAAAAACAAAAACATTGTCACACTGGGCGCCACCAGCGCTAAAGCCAGCCCTGAAGATACCGTTGTAAAGCCAAATGACCAGATGATATCGGATAAAGGGTGGACATATACAATAAAAGTGTGGGTCTCAGGGAAGAAGCCCGAGGTACTCCACACTTCTGCTGATGGCAAGCTGAAAGAAAAGGCCCCTTACTAACTTAAAAGCTGTGCTTCTCCAGAAATGAGGCAAGCCATTTTAAGACATTTCCTTGATGCCTATTTCTTCCAGCCAACGGAGTAGGATGGGATACAATACTGTATCAAATGCCGCACTTAGGTCAAAGAGGATGAGTGCGGCTGAACCACCCTAATGCAAGACCAATTTGAGATCTTCTGTGGCCCTTAAAAGTGCTGTTTCTGTGCTACAGCCTGCACAGAAGTCTGTTTGAATGGGATGAATTATATTGTTGGCTTCCAAATATTTTGTGAGGTATTTGTTTATTGTTTTTTCTAATATTTTACTAATTCCAGGGAGTAATGATAAGGATAAGGGTCTGTAGTTATCCACTACCTCTGGATCCAAAGTGTTTTTTTAAGTAAAGGGTGGAGAATTGCGTATTTCCATTCCTCCGGAACACTGCAGTTAGTCAAGGACAGATTGTATATATCAATCAGTTCGGAAAGCATCGCATCTCCCCCTTTCAGCAGAATGTCTACTGGAGCAGGATCAAGTGGCGAGCTTGATTTGCCATGACAATGACTTCCTCTTTGCCCAGTTGAGGACATAAGGACAGTTTAGCTGTCATAGTGTTAGTCATGTTGGCCTTGTAGCATGCAGAGCCTGATGGAGCATCATAAATGTTCCTCACTTTTCCAAGAGAATGGTTGGCAAGTGGTTCACGGCTTGCTGCTGAAGGAGGAGGACCTGCTTCTGGCGTGACAGGCTCTAAGAAGGAATTTACAGTATTGTACATTTCTTTTGAGGAGTTTGAGGATTTCCTGATCCTTTCTGCAAAGCTGTTTATCTGGGCTCTTCAAATGGCATGCTGACATTGTTTATGGAGGTTTTATAGACCTGTTTGCACACCTCATCATAATTAATTCTCCACTTTCATTTTTTGCATTCTCTTTTTAGTTGTTTTAGTCTCTGGGCGAACCACTGAATTTTATCCAGAGGCTGCATTTTTATAAATAGTTTTTAATGGTATTAACTCATTCAGAGTGTAACTAATCAAGGGGCAGATTTACAAGCCCCTTGCGCCACCAGTACGTCCCTTTTCATGATGCACTGGAGGCGCATTTCACTGCCCCATATTTTCAAGGACAGGAAAAGCCACCCTGCGTGACTTTTCCTGTCCTTGTAAATATGGCCCTTTTACACGAAACACTTTGCATGAAAGGGGCGTTCCTTGGGTGTTGCTGTAGGTGTTCCCTTGCAACACCCATGGAACCTGACACATTTCCAGGTTTACGAGGAATCATAAACCTGGGAATGTGTTAGAATGCTACACCACCCTAGGGGTGGCGTAGCGAGGCGCAACAAGGAGAAATGTTTTAATTTCTCCTTGTTTCTTCCTCTGTCAATGCGTGCTGCATTCTACAGCATGCATTGAAAGAGGAAAATGCCTGTAGTAATTGTTTTTGTGCCCCTTCCTGCACAAAACAATCTCCCCATGACGCAGGCATCCTTGCACCATGATGCAAGGGTGCCTGCGCCGGCGCATGGCAGCTGTTTGTGCACCAGCACAGGGTAGAGCACAGGAATGCGACATATTATTGTAAATATGTTACATTCCTGTGCTTTGAAAGTTCTGTAGTATGGCGCAGCCAAAGGGCTTGCGGTGCCACGCTGCGGCACTTTCTTGTAAATCTGCCCCCCAGTTTTTAAGTCCTAGATAGGACGTGGACCCGTCTTTGTGTTCTCTTTGTTCAGGACTGAGTTTCATAATGCCAGTTCCCATCTGGCTTTATCCAGTTTGAACGATTATCGTGTGGTCTTAAAGTAGGCAGCTTTGGATATGGACTTCCCAGTTTTTGGGATGTATAAGGGAATAATATAATGTTCCATTCAGACAGCTGGCAGAGGGGAATCTTCCGGCATGTAATTTATGTTTGTAAAGATTGTGTCCACGGTGGGACCCTTATTGTGTGTTGGAAAGCTAACCAACTGTGACAATTGAATCGTTGACATGTCTGTAGAAAATTGGCCACCTGGGTGCATGCTGGGTCCTCAACATGAATGTTTAGGTCACCCAGTAGCGTAAAGCTGGCTTTCTGGAGGCGATGTGCTGCCAGTACATCTGGTATTCTTTACAAAATGTGTGGCTGAGCTTTGTGGACGATAGGCCTGAAGCCCTGAGAATGTATAAGTATGGACGAGTTTGATGGACATTTACAGGCTTTCGCTGCCTGGGCACCAACTTGCAGCCTAAATCCTTTTTTACAATGATGGCTACCCCTCCCCCCATCTTATTGGCACGATCACGCCTGACAGTTCTGTAGCCTGGTGGCAAAGGTATTTGCACATCTGGCTAGCTGTCCTCGTTAAGCCACATCTCGGTTAGAAAGAGGGCTATCAGTGGAGTCTGTTCTAAAAAGGTGAACAGTTTAATGTTATGCTTAGGGATGGATCTGCAATGAACTAAATATAAATGCCATCTGTTAGTCAGCTATGTACGCATTGACTGGTTCGCACCCTAAGCTATGGTATGGTCCTGTCTTTGTCAAAACCGCCTTTAATGTGCATGTACAGAGAGTGCACATACTCTGTAAATGTATTGGGTACAGGGAGTGTCGGCACTGTACCCCAGGACCCTTATTAAAGTCCCTCAGTTCTGCTGATGAGTATCTATTTTTCTCTGTTGTGGAATGGGAAGGGCCCTGGCCCCTGGCCATGACCGGATGTGAACGGGCGCAGATGGGCTTGCCTTTGGAGCTCCTTAGGCACGCCGGTGGTGCATCTGCACCCTGGCCGCCATTATATGATAGGGCCTTTTAGTGAACTAGAGCGCTGCCTGCGAGAAGAACTGGCAACAATTGATGACAGAAAATTGGCACTGAACATGGCTGAATAGTCAAGTCTTCTTCCCCAGCAGTACTGGCGTGTTAAAGTGCAAGTGCAGCGTCGCGTAAGAACAGACCTTCAAAATACATGGAAGAACACTTTCATTCAATTACTAAGACTAAACTATGTTTTAAAATTGTAGTCTGCGCAGGTGCGGGTAAAAGGTACAGTAGTCACTCACTCTGCTAGAAGTATTAGTATAGTTAATTAAATTAAAAGTCAGTTTGTGCAGCTTTTAATATATTAATAAACCTAAACAATTTGCCAGATTCTAAAAAAATGATTTAGTTCAGGTATTCCGCAATGTATAACATTCTTCAATTGGAGCTGTATGTTGCATTTTATTAAGCCATTGGTTAATCACTTGGACAGCTTGTGATTTCCAACAGTCTGTGATGGTTGAGTGGACAGCAAAGAGAGTAAAACATATTAATTCAATTTTCCCAGCACAGAGTTAACGATGGGAGCGGTAAGCCTATCACTGTGGTTCTGGAGATGGTGCTATTTTTCATGCCATAGGGATCCAATCAATGTAAAAATATAACACAAAACATTGCCCCAATAAAAGGCCCACCCAAAACATGTGCAGCCAATTTCCCTTCTTTGGCTTGAGACAGTGGCAACATTCATCAACAATTTGCCAATTGAATCTATTCAGTTTGACAAGTCATAATATAGCTTCTATCTCAGATGAGTGCTACAAATGCAAGAATGTGCCACCTTATAATAATTGATCACTGTCCATCTGTCCAATTCTCAGATCTGATGTCTCCCTGAATGAAGCCCAATCAAGGATATTGATTCATAGTCCTATAGCTACCCATTTAAGCAAAATAAGGGGAGTGAAGCATTAGTAAATTAATCTGTTTTCCCACTACTTTGTGACTGTGATGATTGTCCTTGAAGTTCGACTTCAACCAATTTTTCACCAGCAGATATGAATGATAGTGTATATGGCTATCATTTCTGAGGAACAAATACTGAATAAATTCTTAATTTCTGACTCCATTAGGAAATCTATAAGTATATTATGATTTTGATTTGATTTTGATATTTATAAAGTGCAACAATCACCCGAGGGCATCAAGGCGCTCGAGAAAGACCGCAGATACCACATCGTCCAGAAGAAGAATGGAGGAACTTCAGCTCACCGTTTGCCTGAGAACAGCCAGGTCTTAAGGGCTCTTCTAAACAGGAGCAGAAGAAGGGTAAATCTAAGTGCCAAGGGTAGGGAATTCCAGAGCTTACACGCTGCCACTGAGTAAGCCCTATCCCCCCACTTCTTCTTCTTGGTTCTTGGTACCAGAAGTTGCATTTGATGAGAGGAGCGAAGTAGTCGGCCTGGGGAATACCATTTGAACATGGTCTTCAGTCTCAGAGGATAGGAGGCATGCAGTGACTTATGGACCATACACAGTGCTTTAAAACTGATGCGTTGTTCAATGGGAAGTCAGTGTAAGTATTCTAGTCCCTTTTTGGCTGATTGTCTTTTGCGAATGTCCAGAATGAGTCTTGCCCGTGCATTCTGCAGTACCTGGAGTTTATGTTGTAAGTCCTTACTAGCAGCCAGGTACAGGGCATTGCAGTTGTCTAATGTGACCATTACCAGAGCCAGAACTACCTGGATCCTGGCTGAAAGCTGGATGAAAGGGAAGATTTTTTTTAACATCCTTATAAGCCAGGAGCATGTGGAAATGGTACGGTTCACTTGGGCCATGAAGCTAAGTTCCGTATCCATCAAGACTCCCAAATTCTTGGCCTTTTCACTTGGGACAGGACAGCATCCTAAAGATTGAGGCCAGCAGTTAGTGTTGCATTTGGCTGCCCCTGTTCAGAATATCATCACATCCATTTTTTCCCCATTAAGTTTAAGGAAGTTAGCCGACATCCAGTTTGCTACTCCAGACATGCCATGACCGACCAGCACTCGAAGCAGGAGACTCGCCGTTTTTTGACAGACTCAACTGTTACGGAGACACCATTGTCACCAAAATATGTGAACAAATTGACCAAGGACATTCAGAAGTTTAACAAACAAGCAGTTCAGCTGCCACTCCTGGAAGGAGGAGCCTACGGACTTCGGAGCACGGAGTGGGAGCTTGAGCTTGAGCAGGACAGCCCTGCTTGGTCGCTCGCTCGCACAACGCTCTCCCTCTGGCTGGCCGCTCTCGACTCGACTCCGGTGCAACTCTCTCTGTTTCCCGTGTCCGTGTCTTGGTTCCCTACTCGCTTCCCTCTTGGAAGGAACCGCGAAGGAACATTCATTACGCCGCTCAGTCCTGAAACGCGGCCGGAGCCACGAAGGAACAGTAATACGCGGCAACCGCTGCTAAAACATTCATGAACGCAGCCGGAGCCGCAAAGGAGTATTTACATGCAGCAACCACCGTTTAAACATTGAACAGAGCCGCGAAAGGACAACTGAGATGCGGCAATTACCGCTTAAACATAGAAACAGGGCCCAAGCCGCGAGGAAGAGAAGAAGTGAAGAGAAGAAGTGGCAATTACCGCTAAACACTGTGTGTGCGACTGACAGCTTGGGACTGCCTGCCCGGCCCAGACAGTGGGGGCCCCTTCACTCGGGAGGCAAGTAGAGGCTGGAGGCAGGAGCTCTCTCGACACAACACACCTTTGACACAGCTCGCTCCATTCCACAACGTGGGGGGTATTATCAGTGCAAAGGAGCAAAGGAGCAAAGGCGCAAAGGTGAGCTCAGCAGGCGGGTGTGCCCGTTTTATTTTAATTGTTGTACCAACCGGGATTCTCAGAGCGGGACAGAGCGGGACAGAGCTAGAGCAAATAAGATAGAGGTTGAAACGCAAATAAGAGAGAAGCTGTTATGTGCTGTGTTGAGGTGTAAAGCAACGCTTTAGTGTCACTACTCGGGAAACCCATTATTGATTCTTTGGTCCTTGAACTTTGGCAGCATTACCGGCATTACCGGCAGCATATATATATATTCCCATTAGTCCCAGCTCGCCAGCTTCCTGCTCCTCCCCCACTAACACTCCCCCCCTGCTCCTCGACTGTTGGGTGCGGGTGCGGGTGCGGGTGTGGGTGTGGGAGTGGGTGCGGGTGAGGGGGTGAAGAGGGTGAGCCGGTTCATTGAAGCCTGTGCAGGGCGGGCGATCGAGAGGAGGAGTTTTAGGGGAACAAAGAAGAAAAGGGGCTGTAAGACCTCAGGGAAGTGATCTGAGAAGTGCACCACTTGACAGAGAGGGCAGAGAGCACCTCCTTGGTTGGTTTAGAGGCTCTCAAGTTTAGACTTGGATCTTGGATTTGTGACTGCCCTCTTGGTGCTAGTGCCCGGAAGGTCCAGAGGGTTTCTCACTAGAGATTGGTGCTTAGAGGGAAAGAGGTGACTAGTGATGAAAGGAGGAGTAAAAGATTGAAATAGAAGAAAAGTGCTGAAAAAAGTGGTGAAGAAGAAAGTAATTAGAAACAGGTTGGTCTGGAAAAGCGGAAAACGTAAGCAGCTTAGTCCACCTGACCTTATCGGACAACCTTAGTTAAAACTCAATTAAAAAAAAGAAAGAGGAGAATGAGATCTGGCAAAGTCAGGCAAACTCCAACACAGAAGTCTAAGAATGAAAGAAAAAAAGTAAACAAAAAAAGCTCATAAAAAAAAACGAAACCGAAGTTCGAGACATAAAGGTAAATAGTCCATTAATCTTCCCTATAATAACAATGTTTCGAAAAAAGAGGCCGAAAACAAAAGAAAGTCAGTCTCGGATGTAAGATTCTCCTTTCTTAAAGACCCAGGATCAGCTATTTATTCAACATCAGCAGAGATGCATGGTCTTAAAACACCATTAGTGCCTCAAAAAACTACCATAGCCTCAAATAAAATACTTAACTTACAAAAAGAAGTATTGCAAGATATAATAAACACAACCCAGTCATGGAGTACGCAAATAATGATTAAGGAAATAGATAAGCTAAACTTAAAAACAGAAGACCCAGAAGAGGAATCCATAGAAGTTATGACGGATAATAAAAAAAAAAAAGGAGAAAAAGCTCCTAAGCAACGAACTATCCTCAAGCGAAATTATAAAAATATTAGACAACATAAGAGAGAATAAGGCAGAGAGAATGACATATGACAACACTTTATTAGGCATGCCAGACACACATCAGTTCTTCCAAAAAGAGTTTGAACTTGGGAAAAAACTCGATTATTCAACCACGGACTTGACACTTCACCAAGTTAGCTTAATGTCCTCCACTCCTAAGTCTGAAAAAATAAATTCTGAGACGACTACAAGACTAAAAATATGGGCTCAAATCCACCATAAGGACCAAGACTATGATCAAGAAGACCTTAAAGAGCAGATGGAAATGAGCCAGAATGCTAATAGTTCGGCATCAATCAAAAACTCGTCACAAAGGTCTGTTAATGAGTTAATCATTTCGCAAGAGGAAACTACAAATGATAATATTCAAAATCAATTGGATCTTCAAGGTCAAAAATCCACTCAAAAAAATATCAACAATAACTTTATTGGGCCGACAAGTGATACAGGCTACTTAGAAAGCGAAGCTCAAGTGTTAAAACAGGATAAAAAAACACAGTCTTTACAAGGAGAGACAATGAGTGATCAAAGCAGTCTCCTTGAACTTTTTAAAACATTATTACAAACATTACAGACAACTACGAAGGCAAACAGATAAAATGGACATTTAAATTGATTTAATGAATATAATTGCACAACAAATAGCAGGAATAAACATAAAACTGGACAATATGAACAACTTTATATTAAGAGCTCAATCCAAATACTCAGCTCAGTGTGCTTGCAGCCCAATTATTGACAAACTGAGTCTGCTACCATCACTTCTAGAACAGATAATACTATTTAATAAATCAAACTTAGCAATGGGAGATTACAAAGCTGAATTCCAAGAAAAACAAATAGTGAATACTATGCACCTTTGTAAGCACCCACCTAAAGAGGAATTAGACCAAATTGAAATCGACCAAAAGCTGGAAGAAATGCAAGATCAAACAAGAAAGGATCAACAAACAATAGATAGCCAAGACGATATAATGGAAGGTACTGAAACTTCGAGTCCAGAGAAAAAAAACAGAGTTCCAAAACTATCACGGAAACAAAAAAAGCGAGATAGGAAAGCAAGGAATAAAACGGCTTTAATAGCAAATCATCAGACAACCAAGCTTTACTCAATCTTCTGCCCAACCGGGATAAACAAGGCCGTAACAAGCAAAGTTAATCCAGTATCAAGTTCAGAAGAAGTCTTGATCAGTCTCAGAAGTGTAGAAAAGTCGGATAAAGGCAAAGCAGAGGTCGAACATTCATCTGAAAAAGGATTAGTTATAAAACAGGAACAACATACTCAACCTGGGGATGCCAGGAGAACATAAATAATAAGGGAAAAAAAATACATGATTCAGGAAAAAAAAACAAATACATCGAGAATAAAACAGGAAACAAACAATCGACTCAGACAATGGAATCCGGTGGGATGCAGCCACAGAAAAAATGTAGGCAGGAAATTGATCCCAAAATCGGAGATCGGAAGATGGAGGAACAAATAAAAAAGAATAAAGAGAGAAATCGACCGGCTCCAAAGACGCCTACCCAAAAAATTGCTGACAATAAGGCTGCAAAAGGACAAAGAAGTCCAGGCAATGAACAAGTCTTAAAAGGACCCCAGGAGAAAGAATGGTATGAATCAAAAAAGGATCATGACGAAACAGAGAAATTAAATTATGAAGATCTTAGGTATAGCATTCCTTTAGGAAAGAAAACAGATTCCTCTGCCGCCTATGAGTTCGACGAAGAAGACGTTGACACAATTGAAAAAAGTCAACCAAAAACACAATTGGTCAATAGCAGAGAGAATGACCAAGGAAATTATGGGCAGGAATCTGCCAGCAATATCAACAAAGAGATCAATCAAGAGAACACAACTTTATTGGAAATTCCAACTCAAAAGAACAGAACGGCAAACCCGAACCAATATGTAAACTTAAGAATTCAAATATATGACGAAAAAAAACAAATTACAGCCGTCGAAGAGAACGAGGACCCTAAATTACAAATAGAGCATTGGTATCAATCCCTGAGACAGCAAATTCTTATGACTCCAGAATTTTACTCTAAAGGCCCACAAGATACACTAAATAGAGGGAACATATTGAAATTAACGGCAAGTGTTCCAGCCCTAAAACATCTGCATTCGTCGAACTTACTGGCTGTAGAATTTATAACAAAGGGAAATAATAAAGACATAGAGCAAAATTTAACTACATGGCAGTCAAAAGAAGATGTCCAATTAATCATGAAAAGTATTCTGCAATTTGAAGCTTGGGGAATTAAACTGTCAAGGCCAATAGCACCTCGTTACCCAGGCCCTTTGATCTTAAATCCTGCCTATAATAAGAAGAACGGCTCAAACCAAAAAGAAACTAACGAGCACAAACAGAGAGTTCTCAAAGGAGCAATAGGTAGCAACCTTCCGGCTTTGTTAAAGAGAGAAAAACCGAATGAACAAATAACCGAAATTACTCCATGCCAGGATAAATGGGGTTAGCTTCCAGGAGCGTTAAGCTTAGAAAAAGGACGCTGACCACAGGAAGTTACAACAGATAAGCAAGACCTAGGAAATATTCAGCTGCTTTCATGGAATATTGCGGGGGCAAAAAAATGGTTAGGAAACGGCTGTCAACCCAATAATTGGGAAAAGTTTGACATAATAGCTCTGCAGGAGACATGGGCACAGGAAGATTTTCCCCTGCCAAAATATACACATTATACAGTTCCAGCAATAAAAAATAAAAACTATGGGCGACCTAAAGGAGGTCTTGCATTATATATATCCGTAGCATTAAAAATTGAATCAGAGCACTTAACTACAACAGATCCAAATGTTCAACTGATAAAACTCACTGCAGGGACAAACGGCAGAACAAAAACTGTTCTGCTGATTAATACATATGTGCATCCATCAGCACGACGTAAAAAAGTGCAAAACGCCCTGCTGATTAATATAATTACAGATATAATGAGTACACACCCCACTTGGGATTTGATACTGACAGGGGACTTTAACTCCAATTTAATATACACCCCTGATAAAGACGACAAGTTATCCGCGGACAATACATACTGGAATGTCCCGCAGCAATATCAGCCAAAGAGCACAACACCGGACCTTGAAGGCCGGTGCCTAGTCAATGCTTTGGAATATCTTGGCATGAGAATAATAAACGGGCGAACAGACGATTTCCCCCCAAAGCAAACTTTTCATGGAGGAAAGGCTAGATCAAGACTGGATTATACAGCTATCTCAGTTACTTTGATACCATATCTCATACACTTTTCCATAGAGTACACTACTAGGAGTGATCACTCCTATCAGCATATACGTTTTGGGCTAAAAATTAGCAAATACCAAGCGAAAACGGAAATAAAAGGAAGTATCTATACAACTAACCTAAAACGCTTAAAATGGTCAACTGAAACAATAGAAACATTACAGTCCAGCTTAAAGTTAAGGTTAATGGCTGGCGAACTGGAGGCCCCGAATAAAGTCCTAGCCTGGGAAAGATTCACTTTGGAGCTTTCGAAACTGATGAGACACCAACCAAAGGAAAAACAAAGAATCAGTTATGAAATAATTCAGAGACCATCGAAAGGGCTAAGAGTTTTGAAAGGTGAACTCAAAAAGGCCATTAGGAGACTAAAAAGAACTAGTCATGACCAAATAGCCTGGAACAAGGTACGGCAATTGAGAAAAACTTATAAAAAGCAACAATGGGACGAAAAAATAACAAGTAGGGATAAATTCTGGGCCGAATTAATTAGTAGCGCTAAGAAAACGAATTCAAACACATTCTGGAGAATTATAAATAAACTACAAAGACCGGTAAACGAGTTATCATCAAACATACAGGAATTTGAGTGAGCCAAATTCTTAACCGCAAAATTTACAGAAACAGTAACTCACAACACGTTAGGGTCAAAGATCAAGGTTCATCCGGAGAAAAACAACACAATGGAAACCATTACACAACGAGATAGTGAAAGAATCAATATAGGAGAAGATGATAAACAATATAAAAGAAAAAGAAAGGCCCCAGATCAAAAACCAGGGGAAACTAAATAAAAACCCCTAAAAACATAGGAACTACCCCATCAAAAGCAAAGGAAAACCTGTTATTAGACGGAATAAAACGCATTATAAAGACGAGCAGAGGGGATGGGGTGCCAGGACCTAACGGAATCCCGCAAATCATTTTTAAAAATAATCCAACATTTTGGAGCGAGCACTTATTTAAACTATACAATGAAATAGAGCTCCTAAATTGCATTCCATTGAATTGGCAGGGTTCAATACTGACTCCCATCTATAAAGGTGGAGACAGACAGAACCCATCAAATTACAGGTTAATTGCCCTCCTGGATGTTGAAGCGAAATATCACGCAGCACTTATTCTGGAAGATCTTAAGGAATGGTCAGACAGCCATAATTTAATCCCAGTGAATCAGACTGGTTTTAGGCAGGGTATTGGGACAATCTCAAACATTTTAGCTTTATCCATAATGGCAAATAAATGCAAACAGAGGAACCAACAACTTTACCTCTGCTACATAGACCTAAAGGCTGCATTTGACAGTGTAGACCGCCACCTCCTCTGGAAAAAACTGCGAACTTGGAACATTCCTGAAAGGATAACGCGGGGAATACAATTCTTTTATTCAAACACATGGATAAGGATTAAAATTGGTGATGGCAGCAGATTATCAAGAAAGCTGACCACAACAAAAGGCCTTAAACAGGGATGTGTATTGGCGCCACATGTTTTTAATTTGTTCCTATCCGACCTTGCACAGAGACTAGATGGTACTAACTCTCACCCACCGAAATTAGGTGAGCTAGCACTCACACACCTCTCGTATGCTGACGATGTGGTGCTAATGAGTCTAACAAAAGTCGGTCTACAAAGACTTCTAAACGAAACATCAGACTTTATCTCAGAGAACAACCTAGAGATAAATACATCAAAAAAAAAACAATGGTCATTGGAAGTCGGCAGAGAAGCAAACAAATCATCTGGCTTAACGGCAGTCAATTAGAGGAAGTTAAGAACTACAAATATTTGGGATTTTACATAGACAATATCCAAAATCACACAGAACAGAAAAAATATATGACTCAGAGAACTAGCGCACTTATATTCGCCTTTAGCCAATTGGCAAAGAAGTTGAAAGGTCCTTCATATAAACTATTGCTAGCGGTAATGACGGCGAAAATTCTCCCTACAATAACATATGCTAGTGCAACCTTTCATGACAGAAATGTAGAACTATTAAACCAACTAATAGTTTCTACGTATAAAAAAGTTTTTCAGGTAGACCGGTCAGCTTCGCCAGCCCAGGTGCGTCTTGAATTTGGCCTATTAAACTAATCAATAGGAAGAATGTACGCGACCATAAAGTTCTGGTATAGACTGAAATTGAACGTGGGAGCATCACCAATTAACAAAGCACTTTGGACAGAAGTTGAACATAACAGGAAATCACATTACAACCAATATCTAAACAATTCCCTGATAATAACCTGTACAAAAGATTTATGGAATAAAAACTTGCCCTATTTAAGCTTCAAACAAACACTAAATAAAGTAGCAAAAATTCATTCATTACTAATTGATAAAAACATCTTCAGGACAAGGTCGCACGCTTGGATGGTGATTAACAACTACAAGACACTGGCACCAGCTCATTATTTGAATGTGACATTTTCCATTTACTTGAAAAAGCAACAAATGGATATATGTTTCGGAAAACTACCATCAGCTGCGGATCAGCCCACTTGGTTATATAAAGGGTCAAAATCATGTCGACTTTGCGGCTACCATAAAGAAGATTTTATTCACATTATTTGTATATGTAATCAACTTCATAATGCTCGAGTCGTTCTTCTTAGACACATTTTTAATGATAGAGGTATCAGATCCTGTAGAGCTGCTGTAATAGCAAGCTTAAATCCATCGGACACACAACTAAACTGTAAGCTGATCACATTTTTGAAAGTTTTTGATCAGGCACACAAAAGTCACCAGGTCTGACATCAGAAAAAGGGATAATAATGTGGTAAATTATCTGTTAAACAATGTCATTTTATGATCTTTTTAAATTCCTTTTTTTGTTTTTAAATTGATGTACAGTGAGCTTTATTTTATTTCTTTTTTATATATTGTTAAGGGTTTAATTGACCAAACAATAAAATTTACTTACTTACTCCGGACATGCAGCCGCGGACATTCTCTGACCATGAGCCCAGCCCCTTAGGGATGTTAACCATAATTTGTGTATCAGCTGCATATGACACCACCTCCAATCCAAGAGAATGGATTACTGTAGCGAGGGGTGCCACATACAGATTAAAAAGGGTGGAACTCAGGGAAGACCCCTGCGGGACTCCACAAGGTAATGAGTAAGAGTCATAGTGAAAAGATTTTGGATTCACCCTTTGGGATCTCCCTGTCAGGAATGAGGACAGAAGGGAAAGGGCTTGATGGGAGATACCAAGACTCCTGAGTCTGTCCAACAGCAACATAGATGGTGTCAAATGCTGCTGTCAGATCAAAGAGAATTAGCACCACTCCCTGCCCTTCGTCCACCTTACGCCTGATGTAGTCCGAGGCTGAAACCAGGGCCGTACCGTGATGCCTTCTGGAACCAAACTGTGACTCATTGAGCCAGGATTGCCTATCTACCGTTTCCATAAGCTGCTTATTGAGATGTGTCTCCAAGATTTTTGCTGGAACAGGAAGCAGAGAGATGGGACGGTAATTCTTACAGTCCCTAGAGTCCAGATTTGGTTTCTTCAGAAGAGGTCGGATTATGGCTTGTTTCCAAGAATGGGGATAAATTGCAGAGCGGATGATGATATTAATTAATTTACAGAGGGGTTCTGCTATAGTATCAGCAACGATATGTAAGATTGCTGGTGGGCATGCCTCCATAGGAGAGCCGGAATGTGTTCTCCTCAGATACTGTACGAAAGTAGGGGGCGTCAGGTCGCAAAATATTGGAAGGCCTCTGTGTTCACCATTAGACAACAGTGGAACATCTTTGGTAGGGCTGTTTACTGTTGGATTTGCAGTGGGCATATTTGAGTTTGCCTCTAGCCCAGTGTATATGTCCGTGACCTTATTCTGAAAAAAGGAAGCTAATTGATCACAAAATGTTTGTGATGTGTCTGGTTCTGCCAAGGATTGAGAGGATGAAAGCTGTGGTACCAGCTGAAACAGTTCTTTGGTAGATTTAGAGTTATCAATTACCTGTGTACAGCACAAAGATTTTTCTTTCGCAAGCGCAGCTTTATAATCCTTGACCCTGGCTTTATACATAATTCTATCATGATCCTCTCGGGTTCGTCTCCATACCCGCTCAGCATGACGACAACATTGCTTTGAATGCCTTAGTTTGACATTGTACCAAGGATCTGAGGAGCGGCATTTTGTCTGAGTATATATTTTAGGAGGTGCCACTATAGCCGCTGCTGATTTCAGCCATGTATCAAAGGCCTCAGCTGCTAGATTAGAGTCCCCATGGATAGTACAGGAAAGTTTTTCTAAGGCATTAATCAGAGAGGTAGCTGAAATACCTTTCCAGTTTCTAAATGTACTAGGACCATGGGAGGATCTCTGTTCTTTGCTTACTACTGGAGACAAGAATTCAAACTGAACTGCACTGTGGTCTGACCAACAGATAGGTATTGTGTGTTGGAAGGCAATACGTGAGTCATTGGAAAAAATACCATCCAACGTTTGTCCTGCCTTATGAGTCGGGCTGTTACTAATTGGGCAAAGCCCATACTCTCGAGTGTCTCTTGGAGGGTATTTGAGTCTGTGTTGTCTCTTTCTTCTACGTAGAAATTAAAGTCCCCTAGGATAGTTCGTCCGTGGTCAGCTATGAGTGTCTCTAGAAGTTGCTTAATTTCTTGCAGAAAAGGCACCCTAAGACCGGAAGGTCTAAAGATCAGTAACCCTCCAAACGTACAGGTGGGTGAGAGAATGAGTATAAAATTAAGAGCATCACAGGTAAGAATCTTCTGATTGGGTTCGATGATACACTTATACTTGGATTTAAAAACAATAGCTAACCCCCCCACCTATGCGACCTACCCTATCTAGCCTTTGAATGTTGTAGTTATCCGAGATAGCATCAATAAGGTCAGGCCCTGAGGCCGCGTTTGCCCAGATTTCTGTTACAAAAACCCAGTCAGGTTCC
The DNA here is from genome assembly GCF_964204655.1 of Triturus cristatus. Taxonomy (NCBI): domain Eukaryota; kingdom Metazoa; phylum Chordata; class Amphibia; order Caudata; family Salamandridae; genus Triturus; species Triturus cristatus. The sequence continues at coordinate 965,667,944 of NC_140594.1, forward strand.
TGATCCTCAATGAATATTGAGAACTCAGTTTTATGCTTAATAAGGGATCGCGCATTAAGTAATAGTCCTTTGTAGCCTCTTCTATCCCCCGGTGTGATCACCAGTGGAGTTGTCAGTTTCCCCTTTCTGTGATTAGCTATATTGTTTGTTTGGGAGGGAATCGAAAAACCACATGTGGTGCAAGTTTGACTAAGGTAGTCTAATACATTCTCTGTGGGAGATATGGTGTCTATACAGTTATTGTACCTAGCAGCATTCCTAATTTCTAGTAGCACTTTTGCTGAGTAGGTAATGGGCTTTAATCCGGCTGGTTCAAACTGGGCAGCATACCTGGCGCCGGGCGCAGTCCGGACGCGGACGGGCACAGACAGGCTTGCCTTTGACACGCCCGGCGCACCCGCTGCGCACGTCCGCTGTGCGTCCGCGTGAGCATGTGCATTTAAATGCAGCTCTGGCCCCAACACTAGAGCGCTAACTGCGCAGGAAGTGCTCCATGCAGGGCACCCGGAAGCTGCCCAATCCCCTGATGATGTCATCATGTTGCTCACTATTTAGCAATCGTATGTGAATCAAGGAACCTATTGACCATTGAACCTTTCAACTAAACCTGCACAACATTCAGAAAGGATATACTATACATTGGTATGTATCATGAAATTCAAGTTCCTAATCAAGTGATATTATAATGTACTAATTTCGAAAAATTATTGAATTGTAAGAGGACACCCCTTTTTAATTGGCTGTATAGGTGTGATAGAGAAGTTAGTAAATTTTCAATATGTTAGAGAGATCCCACCCTCCTTTTTTCGAGGACTGATATAACTGTTTATTCCCACTCATACCTTTCAGCTTGCCAAAATAAAATAAGTAAAAACATTTAACAGCAACAAAAAAATAGGAGATAAACTGCACATTTTAAAACAGCGGCAAATGAACATTTTAATCTGACTAAAGACAGGGGTAAATGTTGGCAACTATTGAACAGTTGATGGACTTGATGAAGTGGAGGTGTACAATTAGGACCGAAGAATGTGTTCACATTCCCTGTAACATTACCCCTAAATATCGAACAGTTCTGCATCACCAGCCACTGTTCTTCTCCGGAGTATGATATCACGCTAAGTAATCATGAAGCCAAATCAGATCTCCTTTACTGGGATATATTTTTCAGTCCCTCCAACCTGTATATAAGAATATTTTTTAATTAATTCTAGATTAGATTCAATATTTTTCTTCCCCCACAGATAAACACCGCAAGAGCTTAACAAACATTTGATCAATTGCTCATGTGTTTTTTTCATTTGCTCACATGAGCCTTCCTCATTTTCTCCATTTACCATTGACCTTTTTTGAGTGGGCTTTGGATAAAAACATTTTCTGCTCAATACAAATTATGTACTAGTCAAAGGCTGATAGAACTACTTAGTCTTCTAAAGCTGATGTCCTTTTCATCAATTATGATTCTTCCTTGTCATTATAACAAATGGATTTCCAAGTCTCTGTATGTCCATAAATCCAAAGGTATATAGTAAAATAACTGATAAAACTATATAATATAAGACAAGAGGAAACATTGAATGTGTGCACCTGTTTATCACACCTGTAACTAGAAACCTTTTGTCTCTTAAGTGTAGTTTCATTTGAATTAACTTTGTTGAATAATTTCCAGTACAGCTTGGTCTATTGATGAGAAAAAGGAATTTTACGGATCCTGTAATTTTAAGAGCTGAAGGATCATAGCTCAGTTTCTTTACCAATTGTTGCTGTTTTAACATTTTTGAATCCTAAAATGAAATTTAGCTATTAAGATTTTGTAGATCTGGACCAAGAGTCCTCAGTTCTAACATGCTGCTGCAAGCTGTCATATTGACTTCAGTCATTGGGATAATCGAAGAGCATACCTATTCAATAGTCATTTTCACTTTTCAGCTTTGTGCTCAAGGTTCTTTTTGTACCTACTGTTCTACTGCTGTGGATCTTGGAATATGTAGGGAGGGTCCTATTCACAAAGGCTTTTGGAGTACGTAAAGGAGAACTAACATAGGAGTCTTTTATGTACCCCTCGATGCCTTTGTAAATCGGTCCCAAATATCTAAAATAGGAATCAAGTGTGAGTCTTCATAAAATATTCATATACAGTTAGTGCAGATACAAAGGACTGTGCCATTTGCACTTTTACTAATAAGAAGCTGATTCACAAAGCCATGCTAATAGAATGTAAAAGAGCACTCCTGTAGCACCACTTCCTGTACTCATAAATGCTTTTGTCAGTCATCTCCCCCCAGTAAGTATGTATGCATGCATATATGTGGTAGTTACACAGCACAAACATTGCAGAACGGCAGCAGAGAACTTTACAGGGTCAAAGGCAAAGACACATTCAACATGTAATTGGAGGGGTAGCAGTTTTCGAAGCGTGAAATTGTCTGTTGCTAGGTTACCGCATTCAGTTCATAGATACTGACTATTGCAGGAGGTTACATCTGAGAGTCCTAGTAGCCTGTTTGTAATCATGAGCTTTTTAGTAATGGTAATTACAGAAAGAATTTCATTTATAAAAGAAGATCATGGTTCCACCAAGCCCTTTTGTTTCATTGATTCCCAAAGTGTGTGAAATGCCAACCAATTGTACGAATTTCTAGCCAGGAAGTGATTTGCCTTTATGTTTTTATTTATTCATGTAGTATTGTGACTAAACCTAACATGCATGTCCACAACTATATTTAGTTTTTTTTTTTTTGCTTCATTAGTCCCCTTCGTATGTAAGAAAAACTCATAATTAATTCTCAGTGTATATAGTTATGAACTACAAGTAGATATGGATTAAGCTCTCAATTTCTGTTGAAATGGATTATTTACCGACAATCTTGGGGAATTTCAGAACTTCTGGCCTGATGTACTGAGCCATTTTGCAGTCACAAAAACACTGTGATAACAAAATCACAAGGCCTGCCTCTGCAAATAGCTTTTTGCAACCTACTAAACGCCTTTTATGATTCTGTAAAACCTTGGCAAATGGGTTCACTGAGTTCTTGTGATTTGCAATTAGGAAGCTGCCTAAAAGGAGCATTCCATTCCAATTACAAATTGCAATGAGATTTGTCAATGGTTTGTGACCAAATTGTTGAAAAGTTAATGACTCCTCAAAGGAGCTAGCAACAAATTCTCAAAGTAGAAACTGCCCCAATTAGACGGCTTCCACGTTGGGAATTGTGTCAGGGGTCTTAACGGGGAGCAGGCAGTGGTCCAAAGGATCATTGCCTGCTACCACCGATGTTTTTCCAAACAAGAAACATTTACAATATGCTCTATTACTGTAAATCTTCTGTTCGCAGTACAGGAGCAAACTCATTCCAGCACTGTAAACAGCACATTAGTGAAAGACGGACCAGCTACTTCAAGCTGTTGGTCCATCTTTCACTGCACGCTGCAACCCGGCCACTATTTCAAAGTGAGTAATTGATCCTTGTACACGTGAGTGATTACATCCCCCTTCAGGGGAATGCATTGGGGTCCCTCAGACCCCCTTGATTCCCTCCCTAGGTATATCCTTCGGCAGCTCACTCACTTTGCACCTTAGTGGTGCACTGTCAGTGCACTTCCTGGCTGCCTCTTTGCCTCTGCACCCACATCTATAATACAGAGTGGGCACAAAGATAAATTGTTTCCTCATTTACAAGGGGCTGGGCCCCCATGCAAATGAGGAAACGCTCCTTTTGGCATACAAAAGTCCCTCGCATGGTTTCTGACGTGTACCCCTGCCCTGAGTGCATTAGCTGCAATGATGTCTGGGTCCCTGATGCTGATGTTTGTTTTCATAGGTGAACACGGATCATACCTGTGCATCATGACATAAGCCTGTCTCACGGATTTCAGTCTTGTTGATCTAGGAGGGGCATCCAAAGCGCTACCCTCATAGTGGTGAAAGGCTACTTCCTTTAGCAGGGATTAAGCAGTACAAGCTGAATGCTGTGTAGTGATCAGTAGAACTGAACACGCCCTTTTTACTTTTGTCACTGGAGTGAGTCCTACAGGCTCACTCATATAACGTTTAACTGTTGTATGTTGAACACTACCTTGGCCTACATCAAGTTTTTTTTGGGGGAGTTTTATATAGAGCAAACTAGACCCGAAGATATCGGGTATCAGAGCGCGTTACATAGCACCAGTTTTGTTACATGAGGACACATTCATTTTTGTTAGGCACGTGGAGATTATGTGATTTGCCCAGAATCACAGGATGTTGAGCGTCGTTGCCGAGACTCGACCCCGGTTCCCCAGCTTCAACGTCAACCGCTCTAGCCGTAAGGCTACATACTCTCCCCAGTTAGTATGTAGCGCTGTGCAGTTCATGTGAGTCATATCCATTTGCTGGGTGCATGTGTTCCTGTGAATGGTACAATACATGACAATTCGGGATTCCATTTTGGGAGACCCAGAGCTGCCTGGAGGAGCACGTGAAGGTAGAGGAATCCCCCCAGACAGACTTGTGGATTGCTGCATTCCTGTGATCTGGATGGGACACACACACACTGGAGAAGAAGAGCCAGGCACATCAGTGCACTTCAAACTGTGCTCTTAGGTTCAGGGAGAGAGGTCACTGAAAAGGGGCCTGGGCAAACTTCAGGAAGGGGATGGGAATGATAAGAGAATCATAAAGTGTAGGGCTGGCACCCAGGGGTAACCTTTTGATAAGAAATCACTGTGGTTGACATCCAGGTACAAACCTCTAGTCACTCCCATGGCCTGTGTTGTGGGGTTATCGGATTTGGAGTTGCCCCTGCTGTGACAGACTGCTTTCTGGAGGAAGGACGGGCAGAGGAGTGGAAAGGGCACTGAAAAAGGAAACAGATGCCCAACACAAACTTCAAAGACTTACACCCTAAATCACATTTGGTAATCTGGGAATGGAATATAAGAAAGGGAGCTCTAGGCCCCCCAAATTGTCAACAGACAAGCAGCCAGTTGGGCTGTGTGAGGGGGAGAAGCTCTGCAAGACTGTTGCCTGTGACCAAGGCTTGAGGCTAAGGTCTGCCATTCTTCCAGCTGGATGAGGGGACATCACATAGTGTCATGGGGACATACATCACCATATTGGACACATGTCATGATGTGCATCCCTGGACAGGCACTATATGATCTTGGAGGACGTGCCCTGCATAAACACACATTTATAACCCATGTGCATCTGTATGGTGTATCTGTGTGCTTTTCACTTGTGCATCTGATTGTGTGTGTGCTCTCACCCCATAAAGTTTGTGTGTTGTTGTTGTGTTGACACCATTAGGTTATGGTCTGAGCCTGATGATTATACAATCAGGAAATGTGTCACCCAGAACATCATGGTGTGAGCTTGGTGATTATACAGTCAGGTAATTAGTCACCCAGACTGGGCCTGGGGATTATACAATCAGGTAATGAGCTACCAGTCATGGTATGAGCCTCGTGATTTTAAAATCAGGAAATGAGTCACCCACTCAGCAGCCATCTTTATTAGACGGGACAATAAAGGTACTCCCCTCCTGCACCCAGTTGCTAGGCAATCAGGAATCGGTGTGACCTCAGTTCCATCTTCAGAGAAGCTCCGGTCACTGTTGGACTTCATGATAACCGCATCTAGTGGATCCTGAGCCACAAGCCTGCAGAGGACATCGGCGCATCATTCTGTGCCACGGACCTGCAGTGGACATCGCCGAGACTGAAACTGTACAGCAAGTTGTGCCACCAGTCATGTACCCCCAAGGGGGCATTTTTAATACTTTACAATAGAATCTCACCACAGCAGCTCTTGGCAAAGGTAACATGTTAGTTCATACAGGACTACAACTACCTCAGAATCTCATGCCGAGCTTGCTGCAATGTTTAGGGATAGCACTAGGGACAGTTAGTGCCTTACAGCACTTTTGGATTGGAGAAGGGCTCTATTCCTTCAGGCAATTATTCAGTCGCTTAACTGCCATCCTCCTGAGCCAAGATCCCCCACTACCTGCTGATCTGGTAGCATGAAAAGGTAATACAGATACTGGCATGAATGTGGTGGGATAAGTACGGGAGTGCTTGCATTAGGTGTGATGATCTGTGAGTATTTATGTTTATGTTTATATGATAGTTAGCACCACATTCTCAACGCCCACCTGGTATTACATCAGGGGCAATACCTACACAGCAACCAAAGGTGAGGGTGTCTAGTGAGCCAACAGACCAGATCTTGTTTCTTTATTATTTTGTTCGATTCCCCCAGTCCCTTCATTGTGACATGAGCCAGTTGAAATGTGGTCCGCATAACAGCGAGGAGCTTAGTAGGACAAGCACGAACATCGCTCACGCTGGGTTCAGGATATCTCAGGTTAGGGCATCTGGTACCTAGGGACATCCAAGAACGCCTGCCCTTGGAGCCTGGAGCTCCGATACCTACCTGCTTGCTAAGACCAGTGTGCTCTGTGAGGAAGAGGAGAGCTCTGGAGGGAGTGAGGTCCAGTGTGGGATCCTGCTGAGTGAATCTCTTTAGCAAGGTGTGAGGAGACGGCTGCTGCACTGATCGGGTCGTCATCCGGGTGCAGGTCCAAGTTAGCGATCCTGCATGGCAGATGGGGCCACCGTGAGGTTAGCCATGGTCAGCATCACTGCTGTGCCAATCTGGCTGTAGCTTGTATGCCGAGTGAAGCTGGTGACCCTGTGTGCCAGGTGAGGACACCGTGAAGATTACGCCACTGCCGATCCAGACGTAGCCCGTGTGCAGAGTGAAGTAGGCAACCCCGTAAGCCAGGTGGAACTGCCGTGAAGATTACTGCTGTTCCTATCATGCTTTAGCCCTTGTGCAGAGGAAATTGGCAATCCAGTATGCCAGATGGTGCTGCTATGAAAATCACTGCTGTGGAGATAGGGCTATAACCTGTATGCAGAGGAAAGTCCGCGACCCTGTATGCCAAGTGGGGCCGCCATGCAGACCAGATCCATGCTGATCGGGCTGCAGCCTTTGTGTCAAGTAAGGTCGGTATCCCCATATGGCAGGTGGGAGCACCAGAAAGAACAAGGACCCTTACCCAGTTCGAGCCATCAGCATGATTAGAGGCCACTGGATCAGAACTGAAGCAACATCCTCCCATCGATGGGAAGGGTCAGAATAATTTAATGTCTCATCTGAGGAAACACTGTTTTTCAGTTACTCTTAAACTGTACATCAGGCCCAAAGTAACTTGTTTCAAATTTATCAGCTAGCTGTGGGCAAACCACCAAATTTAAATATGTCTGCTATTATTGTCAATTGCACCTGTGAACATTTGTGGGCAAAATAATCCATGGTGACAGCTCTAGCATGCCATGGTGCATCACAGGCCTGTCTTTACCTATGTGATTCATGGAGATACAGCACCCAAAGTAGGGGTTTATTTCCAGAAATCACATAATTAGTCCTGCTCCCCGCCCCAACTCACCAGGAGAAGTCTCCCAATGCATGGAGACATTTAAAGTGTGTTCTGGCCCAGGACTAGCATGGTTTGGATGTTTGTCCTGGAAAGAAGATTTGTGGTGGATATCCCATGATTTAATGAGGACATATATTTTTTGTACTTCCAGAAGGAAACACCTATATTTTAGACCTCAGTATCCATCAGTGCAACAACTTTGTTGGATTTGCTATAAAACATTTCTTGAAAATGATTGGAAAAACATTCTACAGTTCAAAATGATGTGGTCTACAGTTTCTAATCCATTTATATAAAAGCAACACGTTCTCTGTTTAGATGGAACCTAGTTCTAAGCACTCTCTGGTTCTTCAAAGTAGACTTGCAGAAATCTAAAACTTGGAATGTCTCTCCAACATCTATGAGAAGATATTTTTGAAACAGATATTGTTCTAACCTCTTTCCTTGTCTATGTCCACTACATTCATGACAGGTTAACTTACTGTGAATATCAATAGTATCAACCTATTATGTTTCCAGCTTAGCTGAAGTATTAAAATATCTTTTTATAGAGTTCTTGCTTTCCACCAACATCAATGAACCTAGATCACAACACAGGTTTTCAAAACATTTCCTAAATTTCCTAAAGTGCTTTAATAAACAGTTTCTTAGTTACTGAATGTTGGTGTCCCAGTAGAAACATCAACAAGCCTTTGGCTTAGCCAAGTATGCTTTTCCAGAATATCAGCAATATTGTGTTACCTGCTATAGCAAATTAGTGATGGCAAATTCTCTACATATAATTTGCAAAATTGTAGATGTACTTACACCTGCAAAAAGTTTTCAGAATTTTCCTTATAATATTTAATATTTTGAGAGGAAAAACAACTGTGTATCTCAGCTCCATGACGTACTGCTTATAGCAAGCTGCAAACTCAAATTAATTAAACAAAGCATAATTTACCATAGCAGGTTCTGTATACAGAACAATACAGGAATTGATTGACATGAATAGATTGAATTAGAGGTAAACAACGTTTACCACAAATCTTATTCCCCGCAGGGAATCACAACGCGGTCGTTACAACGACCGTGTTGTGATTTCGCATACCATTACTCCGCAAGTCGGAACAACAACTTGCGAAGGGGTGGGGAGGTGTTGGATTTAAAATCCAACACCTTCCCTATTGTCCGCATAGACTGGAGTTGGAATAGTAAATTATACTATTCCAACATCCAGCGCCCCCCCTCCGCAAGTCGTTGTTCCGACATGCGGAGTAATGGTATGCGGAATCACAACGCGGTCGTTGTAACGACCGCGTTATGATTCCCTGCGGGATAAGAACGTACATTCTGAATTAGAACATTGTGTGGAGAAAGAGTGGGTTCAATGGCAAGGGAGTGAAATGAGAACAGGAACACTGTTTTCTGAATTTAAGAGGAGGTGGGCATGAGGTAGCCCGGGAGTTCAGTCCAAGGAATGTGGCGAAGGAAGAGAAGGTTTGTCTTCCTATCTTCTTCCTTGTTTTTTCTTCAGTCAATCATTTGCATTGTAGAACAAATTAAAAAGCTTTATGCTGGCTTCTCTCATTTTACTCTTCAGGCTGTTGTTGAAGAGTACATAATTGTGAATGTATGACGTTAAAACGCATACATTTACAACGCATGCCTTTACAATGCAGTTTTCACATTGCAACATCCTTTACAATGCATTCTTTTACATCGCAGTTTTGGAAACTACCTTTACAACGCATTCCATTACATCGCATTATACATTTACAACACATACCATTACAATGCATACCATTACATCGCATTAAAGGTAAGTGTTGGATAGTATAGGGGTAATAATTACTATTCTAACTACAGTGAGTGCAACAGTAGGGTAAGGGTTGGATAGTGTAAGGGTACTATGCGTTGTAATGGTATGCATTGTAAAGACTTGCGATGTAATGCCTGCGTTGTAGTGACATGCGTTGTAATGACATGTGTTGTAATGACATGCGATGTAATGGCTGCATTGTAATGACATGCGATGTAAAGGATGTTGCGATGTAAAGACTGCTATGTAAATGTAGTGTGATGTAATGACTGCGTTGTAAAGGTTGTTTTCCCATAATTGTATATCAGTTTCCTCAGGGATTTTAACAATTTGAGCATCCATATTCATTACAGCAAAGATCAGCGGTTCAGGATTATGATTCATTGACCGTGCTGTTAATGTAGCCCCCAGGAAGTGTGAAGTCAAGATTTTTGTAGTTGAGATTTGCTTGGCAAAAGTAGGTCTGGGGTGCAACTGGTCTTTACTTACTTTTCATGTTAATCCGACTACCGAGTATTTGCCTTTGGTATTTTGTTTTTTGTATCAGAAGTCTGAATGCTAGAAGGCTTTTCATGTGGGTACATTCTAGGGGCAGCTAGGGTAGCAGCTATTGGTGATGTCATCTTGGAATATTGGGATGGTTTGACTGAATACAGTGTTTCTGAGGTGTTTGGTTTAGTAATTAATTTGAAGAATATAAACCATAAATTATTTTTATCAGGCCTCAAACCGCTCATTTCAAGTGGTCCTTAGGTATTGATTGGCTAATAACACTACCTGGGAACCATCTCATGACCAGAATGAAGCAGGCCTCAGAGTACTGGATCTCAGGCCTGGTCTAGTAGAGCCTAACTGTTAATTATGGTAGAACACTTGGTGAAAAGATCCCTGCCAAGCTGGCAAGTATCCAGTGGCGGTTGGCACGGCTCGCGGGTGTCTTGTCGGGCACCCGAAAGGGGGGGATGCGCAGGCCGCAATATAAAAAAAAGACAAGACTCTGAGAACAATGACAGTAAGAGAACACAATGTGCGCAACTACCACATACAGTACCACCCAATTGACAAATGTTAGATGCTCAACTTCCTGTGGTTCACTGTCATCAAAACCACAATCAATAAAAGAGTACAGTTAGGAAGGAACATCAAAAAATAGAGTCCATGAAATCTTTCCTTCAGGTTTCAGTAACCTTTTATTTTTTTCTTATTTCAAATTTGTTGATTCTTCAACGAGTTGCTTCAATCGACAATAAAAAATCGATATGTAGATCACAGTTGCATTTTCTATAGATCAATAGCCTTTCTGCCTACGTGTTTCTCCCTTCCCTTAGGACTTCATCAGGGCTGTAATAATAAACAAATAAACATACAATTTACACCCGATTTTCACAATATACCAAAACCATGTGATGCAACAAACATTTCGTTTAAATGACCTGATTCTAATACAGACACTTCCTATACTAATGATATATAGCACCCCTCATCAAATGAAAAAGGCAACAGTGACTTCTATAAACTTAATAAATTAACAGTTTCCAATAAACTATAGTAATGATTGTTAAACTTCACACACCTTGTATTTTAGGGAGAAGAATTCTCTTCTTTTTCTAAACATCGAATACTTTGTGTCATAAATTTGTGGCACGCAACCAGATATCTGTAGTCAATGGGAAATGAAACATGTTTTGAAAATTCTCTTCTCCATTTAGTTTAAAAGAATTCATCCATCTCCCTTTCTTACATGTTAGAAAATCACATTCCCTAACATTACTCATTGAACCAGTGTAACCTGATATATGAACTTATGTCTACATAAATACATACATAATTATTATGTTTTTATAATAAAGATCCCTCTTCTTGTTCTGAAAATGAAATATTACTGGTCCCTAATTAACAGCGTGCCCCCAAATCTCTGTGATGGATGAGGAATAATACCTGTCTTAAACATTAATATCATTGATAGTTTCCAATGAAGGCTACTCAAGAACTCCTTACTTTTATATTAACAAAGGTCGTACTAACCTAAATTGATCTTTGAAATAGAAACGTCTCACACCTAATTCCTTATTAAGTCTCTAAAAAATAATAAGAAAACAAAAGGTCCCCATTGAATTAGTACATAGCAGTATTTACTAAAATCGGGAGGTGAACAATGGTAAAGCTCCAACCTACCTTGAATTCCATCAATTCTTATTTCTCATAATTTCTTCAATACTCCTCTTTTCACTATGTTCAAAAGATAATCACTGTGTAAAAAATCAAAATCCAAGAACCAGTTAATTAATCACAATACTGCCACCCAAAAATATTATTCAACTCCTCTTTTTCCGAGGAGCTTCAGAAAATGAAGAGAGGAAGAAGAAAGGCCGTGCCAGAACTAGGCGTAGCAGGCGCAAATGTAGGGGTGGCAAGAATAGGCACGAGGAGTCAGGACAAAACCCAGAAGAAGTAGTTGGGGAAACTAATGTGCAAGATGATCTTAAAGTGATTAATCTTTCTGATAGAGAATTAACTTGTTCTGAATTACGGTTTTGCAAAAAGGATTGACATTTTGCCCTGATAATTCATGTAATATTACTGATTTAGAGATTGACCTGTATACATTTTCCAGAAAGCTGAAATTAAAGTTTTTTTGCAACACTCGATTTGTCTAGAAATATGAATATTTCAAAAAATGTGTCTGGGATGTCCATTGAGAATCTGAAACATGTACATTTACTTATGTCACTAACGGAAGGTGATCATCTTAGTTTAAATGATGTAGCTAGTATGTTAAATGTACCAGTGGATTATGACTGTACTAGTGGTTTACATCCAGCATCAAAGTTTGTACCACAAGGAACACAGTATGCAGCAATTTACCTGTTTGTAACTAGGACTGTTGAAGAGTTACATAAACTTGAGGATAGGAGGATGAACAACAGCTGTAGAGTTAACCCACATAGTAATCTAACAATTGATGAAATAAGAGCCATTAGAAGTTTAAAACAGAATAACAGCATAATAATACGGAAAGCTGACAAGGGTGGGAATATTGTTTTAATGAATAAAACTGACTATGTTGCAGAAGTGAAGAGACAATTAGACAACAAGAACTGTTATCTAAAACTATCCTATAATCCCATTCCAGAGGCGAGCAGGTTGATCTCAGGGAAGCTGTATGATTGGAAGGAAGCAGGGTTACTTGATGAAAAGGAATCTAAATATCTTAATGTGACTCATCCTGTGCATCCCTTCATATACGTATTACCTAAGGTACATAAATCTCTGGTCGATCCACCAGGAAGACCTATCGTGTCAAGTATTGGCAGTATCACTGAGCATGTATCAGAATTTGTGGACTTGTTTTTAAAACCACTGGTGTTAAATTTGCCGTCATACGTTAAGGATACTACTGATATTTTGAATAAACTTCAAGATATTGTATGGGACAAAAGGCTAATGTTAGTAACCCTAGATGTAGTAGGGTTATACACTTGCATCAAGAGTGACAGTGGGAGACAGGCATTGCAACATTTTTTAAGTCAGAGAAGTGCTAGCCATTTAGAACATTCAGATATGATTTTGGAAATATGTGACTTAATTCTAAATAATAATTTCTTTCTGTTCGGTGGTGAATGGTACCATCAGATAAGAGGGACTGTAATGGGATCCAGGTTTGCTCCCTCTTATGCCAACCTATTCATGGGTTGGTATGAGAGGGAACATGCCTGGTCACGACGAGCAGCACAATGGATAGACTTGATCGTCTTTTGGGGCAGATTTATAGATGACATTCTGATGATTTGGCGGGGTACAGAAATGGAATTGAAAGAATACTTTGACAATTTAAATTCCAATGACTTTAATGTACAGTTTACTATGTGTCACAATGAAAGAAAAATAGCTTATCTGGATGTTGAGTTGTTTATATGTGACAACTCCATTCAGAGCAGACTATTTCGGAAAGATACAGCGACTAATTCAGTTTTACGAGCAGACAGTGCTCATCCCAAACCATGCAATTGTGATCTACAAATCGATTTTGTATTGTCGATTGAAGCAACTCGTTGAAGAATCAGCAAATTTGAAATAAAAAAAAAGACATATAACACTTACCTTGCCCCCGGGTCCTGCATCTCTGCTCCTGCTCTCCAGTGACTGACTCCAGGAACAGGAAGCAGGCAGCCAGGCTCCCTCCCCTAAGCCAATCACAACGCTACAATGCAGCTTTCTGATTGGTCTGAGCGCTGTGACACGGCGCTCAGCCAGAGGCTGGAGGGGTGGGCATGTTCTCCACGAAGCCTTAAAGGCAGCCTGCATGGAGAACAGGGAAGTGCACATGACTGTTTTGGGCAGCCCGAGAGGTCCGGCCAAACAGTCATTGTGCACTTAGGAGTGGGCAGACCACTCCTACTCCTCTGCTTTGCAGCCCCGCCCCTCACGCAAAGCTGCCACAGCAGGAGGACAAGATACATTGATAATAACATTACGTTAGTATCATTTTATTTTTTCCTTTCTTAACTGCTGAAGAGTAGTGGGGTGATGCTCTACCGCCTTTTCCACTGCAAGGATCTCTTAATATACCGGAAGATTAATTGCTGCCTATTAGAGTGAACACATCCTTCTGGTTCGTTATAGACACTGTTTCCAGTCCTAAACATTCTTGTGATCACAATGCATTCTGGGTGTTTCAGTCTTGCTGTGTTTCCATTGGACTAATTACACTAATACACCTAAAAAGAATGATTTATATATACATGAAAAGTTCAGAACTGGAGAAATTGTCTGTAATGATGTGCAGTGTAGATATTTCCTTGCTGCTCTACATGCAATGAGTCCCTTTCTTTCAGAAAGCTAGCAATGGCATCTGTTTTACTTAAAGCCCCAATATTCACGCTCTCCTGCCTAGAAGTCAAAAACAGGACACCATGCTGCATAGCGAGAGTCTGTGTGAGAAGGGATACAGCAATAAAGTGAAGAATCTGTAATGACCATATGACCAAATCCCTGTCTTCTGCCTCGGTTTTGGAATCTTGTGCATAAATCTGTCTTCTGCAAATAAGATAGTTGGGGAAAACCATGTTCTCAAAGTTTAAAAATAATGTGTGAAAAAAACAGCAAAAGGTAACTTTTCAAGGAGAAAAACCTAGCAAGACCAAATATCTCAGGTAGTTTTAACTCATGAGTCCAAGTTTCACAGTTTGAAATAGTAGGCTGACCAGGCGTCCTGGATTTGCCTGGATGGTCCTGGTTTTTCACCAGCTATCCCGGCAGATTTCAGGAACTTTGGCTCCTGTCCCAGTTTTTAAAGAGGGCAGACTGAAAACAGTGGGAGGTGCTTTTTTTACATTTTACAAAGCAGGGATAGTTAGCAGTTGTTTCAAGAAAGCAATTTAATTAACAGGCAAGCTACTGAGTTCAAATATTGCATTTTATGTATGTTCTAACTTCCTGTTATGTAGTTCTCTGCTGAGGAGCGCTGTCATTCTGTGCGCTCGCTTGAAATAAAATTGCAGTTCTACTTCTATTTTCGTGAAATGTCCCGGTGTTTGGATTTAAAATTCTGGTCACCCTATGAGATAGGGGATATTGGGCCCAACATATCAAAAGATTGATTGCAAAAAGTGATTGGAAATTGTACACTGAATTTTTGTGGCCAGTCTTTAGTTAGGCAAGTCGCTATTTCAGAGCTTCTGAGATTCACTGCAAGCACAGGGATGGAGGCCTGTAGGCAACAGCAAGCCACAATCCCTGTGTTTGCATTCCCAAACTGTAAACATTATTTTTGTGTGCCTTAAAGGAAATCATGGTCCCTTTAAAAAAACATAAGTTCCCCGTTTAGGAACAATTCCAGGGAATATGCAGTGGACCCCTGGACCACACTGGTCACAAAGGGTAAGATGTTATGTTATGTTAATTTGCTCTTGTATAGCGCATGTACACCGACAGGTCTCTTAGTGCTTTGGAAGAGGAGAAACACAGTCAAAGACGGGAAGGTCTCCAGGTACTAAAGGACTTTAAGCCGTATATAGTGCTTCCCTAAAAAGGATAGTTTTTAGTTGTTTCCGGAAGGGGAGAAGTCTGGGTTCTTTACGGAGATTAACGGGCAACTGAGTCCAAAATTGTGGCAGAAGGACCGAAAACGCTCGACCTCCTTTGGATATGGTGTTAAAGCGGGACACCATCCCTTTTGCAAATTAGTTTTCACCTCCTTTGCGGTGTTGGGAACTGATTGATGGTTGCGACTGCTATTGCGATCTTAAACTACAGCTACATATAATACCAAATTGCAATTAAGGAGCAACTCCCCTCCCACTCTCTTTCATACCTTTAATTCTGTATGGGTTGATAAGTCCATTTTCCTAGTTTCAAATGCTTTCACGTTTGTATCTAAGTCAGGATTTGCTTCGGAACACAGATTGAGCCCATTAATCTGCTAGGAGAATTAGAGCAACGGCAAATTAATTTATCTAGTTATTCACAGTCATCCTTGTTCTGTACAAAATTTGAGTCAAATACGTAAGCAGAACGCAAGCAAAATAAAAGTGGGTGCTTAGTGACAAATTCTCAGACTTTTAATAATTGAGATGAAAAACAGACATTGGCTGAAGATGTTAGTACCGATGGTTAATCAAGTATGGAATGATACCTCTTTAGTGGAGAAAAGGTACCGCTCTTGTCTAAATCAGGACTCAAAATGGGTCCATAACCTTCTTGCTCAAACAAGTAAATCAGCAAATATCAAGGCTGCTTTAGGTTCAACAAGGAGAAGGTCATTTCTTCCTGTGTTCAGTGAAATGAAGGCCAGCGATCAATTGATTCTGTAGTAAGTTTACATTTGTCAGGTAGTCTATTGTCAAACAACTAACATCTAGTGAAATGTATGAGGACCAGTGTTCAGCCAACCTAGGCTGTGATAACGGGGATTCCCAGGCATTCGTCCACTAGCTGCCGGTGAAAGAGCAAAGCATGCTACCTCAGTGAAGTCCACTGCAGCGAGGTTGATTATCGATTCTTCAGTTTGTATAAGGAAAAGACGACAATGCGGGGCCTCTCCTGCTGACCACGGGAATTATTAGTAATAGTCGGTGCACAGGGGCGTAACACAGGCCCCCGCAGCCCCCGCAGTGCTGGGGGGCCCCAAGACCCAGGGGGCCCCCTCAGCACTGCACTCTGGCCAGAGAGCTCCTGATTGACCCTCTTCGCACCGTGCAGGGAGGCCCCCTCAATTTTCGTTATGCCAGTGTCGGTGCAGCTCTGCAGACAACAAAGCAACAACTTGATAGGGTGTGTTCAGATAGTGCACATGACACCATCATCCTTTGGGTTGAATTGGGAGCTAATTGTGTTAGAAAATGTTTTCTTACCAGCGCCATATTGCAGTGAGTGAGCACATCAAGGAAGGCTGTGGGTTTGTACAGTGGTGATATGGGGAGAGGTGATTATCACAGGAAACCCAATCAGAATGTGCCGGCTAATTTATCCATTTCACAGTATCAAGGAATTGGCAGATATGATCAAATAGACGAGCTAAAAAGCCACTAACTCTACAGGCAGTTTTGAACCGAAACTTGTAAAATATTCCAATGTTAAGTACAATAAGTGTTTTTTTCTGCACGCTTGCCCATTTGAAAACTATGTGCCGCTCCCACTCCCCTAGTTCTGATTTTGGGGAAATGCGGCCTGAGGGGGCCTCTATCCTTCAATCCCTCTCAGCAGTCAACTGTCCAACAAAGTGCCTATGGTTTGGATTTATAGTGCATTCTTAGAACGCTGCCCAAAATGGGGGGAGGGTTACAAAGTAAGTTGCCAAACCAAAGAAGAGAGGCTACATTGGGAAAGGGGTTGCTAGAGGGTTTGGGAATGGAGAGAGGTAGTCAAATGGTAACATGTAATGATGATGCAAGAACCTAGTTGAGATTTTACCTCTGTAATGAATGACCATATTCTGAGAATAGCTTGACAATTCCAGCTTTGATTTCCTCATAAATAATTTACCCAACAAGATGGAAATGCTTTAATATCACTGGTTAAGGACATTCATACCATACTTTGAATGTATCCACTGTCTTTTTTTAAGTATGAAAACCATTATGCACTGTAAAGGATGACAAAAAAATGCTGAATTTTTATTAATTCTTCTGTAGACAAAATAGGCCATTACAGGAGCAAACAAGATTTGCATCTGTTTTATGATTTTGGCATCTGATTTTGTAATCAGGTTTACCACAAGCTAGCTAGCAGCTGGTAGTAACCCAGAGTGTAAAAAATCCTGCATGAGTCCTCATCACGAGTTATCCGCAAAGTGCAAAAGCGGTCACAGTTGTTTTTGTGCGTGTTTTTTCAGTTTGCAACTGTTATAGGGTAAGCGGAAATACCCTTCAATCAATAGTATTTGAGTTCAGTTTCCTCCAGGGTCTATCTATCTAGAGGAAATTGCTTTGGCAAATCCCTAGGTAGCAATCATACTGGGTTAAAAAAAATTGCTTGCAAAAATGTTTTTTCCCAATGTTTACTGCAAAGATTAGCATCAGCACAAAACCAGAGTGTTCTTGTATCGCAATAACGGCCCTCTTCAAACTGAGCCCCCTACTGGGCATAATTTGCAACTACTTCTCGATCAGGGCAGTGGTAATTCTGGATGTAAAAGGTTTTTGTGTGCGATACTTCTACTTCGCCTAGTAATTTATTGATAATGCTTTTTGTGTTTTCTGTCTTGCTCGATGCTTAGCCCTGCTATGTGTTCTATTTGTTTAGTTTGACAATGTGCTTATGGTGTTGTAGGAGTTTAGCTGTGACAATGTGTGGGAGTTTTCTTGGCGTGTACTGACATTTGTCAATGCAGCGGGGACTTTTAGAATAATGATTTATACTGATGCATGTCTCTTTCCATGTGAAATTGAGGTGGCTAATGTTCTCCTATGTAGCTGTCAGAGGATATAATGGTTTTCATAATCTTCTTTAGCGGAAATACTTTTTAAAATAGAGAACTAGGAAAGCTGAAAAGTAGAACAGAATCATTTTCAAAATGCTGTTGATTACAAAAGGGAATCGTATGACACACAGAGCCTGACAAAGGGTGCCCCTGGTGGTATGCGATAATTATTGCATTTGATCAAATCTGACAGAAGGTGTTAGGAATTTATCGGGTCAGATAATATGGTTATTCTCAATTTTTGGGAAATAGTTGCTGATTTTATTGCTTACCTCCCCAAAATCCACATCTGGCTGTAAATACCAGACTTTTTTTCTCCACTGCTAAATTCTGACAGGTTTAATATGCTAAAATTTAATGGAGGGTAAAACATATATTGCACCTAGGAATTAGCAGGTGAGATAGATACTACACCACTTATAATTTTGAACAAGTGTTTGTGTAGGAATCGCAATTTAACATGCTCCCGTAATCAGGCATATGGACAGTTGTTATTGGAAGAGATCTCAAACTTCTTGTTTCAATAGGGGAAATGCTCCGATATACGTTTAATTGAAGAAAAAAAATGAATTTTTGGGCAATCATTATTTACACATTATTGAGAAGTTTACATGTTCCTAAACTTATTCTTCAAACTACAGAAGTACAGCAGTCGGATATCATGAGTAACATTCTTCACTGCACTTCTCTTTCAATTTTTGTCCAGCGTCAAAGCTTTGCGCCTTTAAGATAAATTATAATAACTTCTTTTTGTATCGCTCTTCATACCATAATTCTATTGCTTCTTAGCACTATAAACAAGAGATGTTATTACCCAGTTTAATGGTATTCAGCATCAACAGCTACATGAACATACTTGGCAATCAACAGAACCTTTCCATCACCATGACCACTAAACAGTTTGCCATGAGCCCAACTTGCTCCTGTTCCTAAAAAAGCTCAAACTGAAGTTAGCATTGTAAATAAGGTTGTCTGATTTCATGGCAGCTCTGGCTGTACCTGTATTGAGTAGTAAATGCCTTCCGCTGTGAGTACGAGTACTATATTGAACGACATATACCATTTTGCACTGGGGAATTCTGGGTCTAACGTACCATCTGTGCGCTGAAACTGAAGTCATGGCAGAATGTCTTGAAACATTACCTAAGCTACAGAAAAGTCCAGCTGCAGAAAGGACCACACTAGCTCTGTGTCTGCAGAGCAGCTATGACTAGTTCATGTCAAGCACCTTGGCGGTACTTTTGTTAATAGTCCTTTCTGCATGGACGTCATTTAGGGGTCACCAGGGGTCGCGTCACTGCTTTTGTGACCCCTGACCTTAGCGGTGGCAAAATCAGTGCCTGGAACATAGGGGCAGCTCTTCCTAATGGACGCTGGTTGTAGCTCCACTTGCCTGGTTTCTGTCAAAAATGTATTGTGCAAATAGTGAATCATATTATTCTCTATTAGTGCAATACATATTGGAGTACATTAGTTGGAATATGAACCTATCTGGAAGCCAAGGTGAGTAAAATAATACTGTTAAATGTATGTTATACTGTTAAATGTATGTTCTATGCATTCTTGCGAGTGAGAGTGTGTTTATGTGCGTAAGAGTGTGTGAATGTGTTAGTATGTGTAAATGGGTGTGTGAGTCAAAGTAAAGGTCAAATGGCATGCAATGTCACTTCCGCTACACCAGGCATTAACCCCTTCTGTGCTCATGACGAGCTCAGCTTGTCATGAGTCACAGTGGAGCTGTGCTCATGACGAGCTCAGCTCGTCATAACGGCCGCGGCCCGCCTGCGCGCGATTAATTCCCCGCCTGTGCGGGAGAATTAATCAGTGGGCGGGGTCGTGACGAGCTCAGCTCATCATGAGCACAGCTCCATTGTGAGTCATGACGAGCCCAGCGGCGCTGCGGCCCCCCCCGCACCGCGGGGGAATTACCCCAGCAGGGAAGGGGTTAAGTCCATGCCTTCCTGCAGCCCTTGTAGCTGTTAATAGCTGCCCTCCACACAGCAGAGGAGTCAAAACAGTCTTACCCGGATGACGGATTCCAGCCCTCCTCTTTACGCATGACATTTAGCCTGATCTGTGATAGGGCTGCACCAAGCCTTTGAAATTTGTTAAACTCTCTGCAAGTCTGAAATGTGGAGTGTGATGATTATTTTTAACCATCAGTCAGATGAAGGTTAAGAAGTACATATATTGCCTTGGAACAAAAATTCCAGCCACGCTTTCATAGTCTCACACAACGGGGGAACAATTACTTCTAGTTCGACAGAACGGAATCTGAGTGTGGTCCACACTTCGAAAGCCCTACCTCGGTCTACTTAAAGGTGCTTCAATGCCATGCTAAATGCAAATGTTGTGCCTTACAAGTGCTTATTATTAATACCAGTATTAAAATCTTCACAATTCTCCATTTCATAGATGACAAGGTGCAAAGTTTCCAATCAGACAGAACTGATGGTGGGGCACAGGTCAAGTAAAATAAACTACAGCATTCAGACAATTAAAACTAAAGTTATATCCATTTAAATTGGATAAAGTGTTAGGAAATTGTGAGATGGTATGCAAGCAAGATTGTAATCTATAAGAAAAAAAACCTGTGATAGATCTGGTCCAAACATGCTTTTGTTTAATGACTGCCACAGAACTGTGTGCTTGAAGGATTCCAAAGGAACTTTGGCAAGGATATAAAAGAACGGGCCATGACAAACCTCAGGTGGAGCCCTCTTGTAGTGTGTTGAGGCCTTTGGGAGGCTTCATCTACTGAATACAATTACAAAGATACTGAGATGTCAAAAATTATTATTTGCTGATGACCTTTTAGAGGTGGCCTTTCATTGGTTATGCAAATCTTTTTCCTATTTATCTATTTTGGTAGATTTATCATCTGCAAGTATCTGAGTGGTATGAGCTTCCGCTGAAGACAGAGTTTGGTGTGACTTTGCAGGGCACTGACTGTCCGATATGGCTGCCTCTAAGGCTTTTCACCAGACCACCACATTGACACTGAGGCAAGGCTGCTACCCCGATCTAATTAATTGAGCACACAATTCAAATTTCAATGAATTACCTGGCTGCAGGCTGCTTTCTTCTCTAGCTAGGTCCCATGAAGCAACTGTTATCTCAAGCCAACAACTTGTGCCTACCAACAGAGACCAATCATATACAAACTAATCTGAGTCCTGTTACGATTAGAAAAAAGGTGGTGGATTCAATGGTCGCGAAAGTCTTAGCCACTGGCAGTCACTCAGGGCTGCATTCCAGTCCATAATTTTTTTTAATCCAATGTGCCACTCTAGATGGAGAGTACACATATGCAAATCAGTTTTGGTCCTGAGCCAATCCAGCATGAATTGGAATACAACAGCCTTTTAACCTTATGGGGCGGGATCAGTGAGGTCGAACATCGATCCAATGGCACTGAGATTATATCGGCCCACGTGTGATCATACCCAACACCGTTAGGGCATCACATTAAACCAGCAAAGGGTCATGGTGGAATACTTGAAAAAGAATCAGCTACACTGAAGCATTCAATCTTTTATACCAATGAGGCTACTTCTAATATTCGGATTACTTTTGTTGAGTCCTGAGCATGTAAAATTGGTTTAACTGCTCTGACTTCCGATCCTGTGATTTCTAAGTGACGGGGCAGAAGCATCACTACACAAACGAGTAAGATTTGCTTGACTCTGCTGTCCACAGTTTGCGGTGGTGCATTGCATTTTATTGCAGCATTTATAGAGCTATCCATTAACCTCTTCTGTGCCCATGACGAGATAGTCTTGTCATGGAGCACGGTCGCGCTGTGCCCATGACGAGACTATCTCGTTATGAAACCCGCCCACTAATGTAACGCCCGGCACAGGAGGGGGAAAGGGCGTGGCACAGAAGGGGTTAACAAATTATTTCACAAATCCCTTTGAGATGTATAAACATTTTGATTTATGCACCCTGCTCCTTCCATGTAAAGTCTCAAAAGATATGACCGAAAACTTTATTGAAGGGCAGGACGGAACAATTAAGTGGAAAAAATGATAGGACATGTGTTAACCAATTTAAGTAATAACTGTGCTGTAAATAGCATAAATAGCCTTGTTTTTTAAAATATTTTATTTAGAAAAACCCATATAATTGGCCTTGTTTTTGAAATATTTTATTTAGAAAAACCCTTATGAATTTCCATGAACGAGATCAGGCTTTTTTGCTTTCTTTCCTCACTTCTTCAGTCTAACTAAAGTGTTTAAGGCAAACTACTTTCAAAGTTCCCAAGCCTTCACTGCACCCAAGAAATATAAAAGGTGGTGGTGGCCATTCACCTGCTAACCATGGCCCTGCTACTGAAAATTGGCTTTCCAAGTCCTATTTTATCTCCAGACCGCTGTGGATGAGCACATGAGGCTTAGCTGACAGGAGGTGGTGTAAAGTTGACTTGAGGTGCACTTTAACACAGTTACTCCACTTGCAATAAAAATCTGAATGTCTACCCAAAGTTGTGGGTTTTTGGAAATCCACTGACTGATAATAATAAATCATAGTATATAAACAGATGTAAAGTAAAAACTGAAGGTCAAACTATGCAAAGGACAAAAATTAAATACACAATACCAAGGTAATGCAGCCACAGTGCAGAGGTACTCGAGGGCTGTTTATATGTTGTTTACAATCAATAAGTTATTAGGTCAGCTCAGAACCCCCACCCAGGTGATCTAAGAACCCATTCTGTTCTGCTGTCCTTCACAATATCTCTAATACGCCACCTCTTTCAATTGTCAATAAATTATGTCAATACATCTAGGCAAACAACAATCATAATTATGTGACTACTCTTTTATACTTAGTCCAATATATGAGTTATCAAGTCTCAATGTACTTATAATGTCAATATCATATTCCAACGTGTTGTCCTTTTCTTGATTATCACCCTACATAAAGCAAGGTAATACATTTTGGTCCAGTTGCCTAATATTAAATAATTAAATAAATAAACAAAGATGGCTGGGAACAATGGAGTATTTATGAAATAGCCATACAATTTAGATACAGACGTCACACTGAAATTGAAAGAAGTGGCAATTTCTAACACTGTATAATCTTTCGAAATGTTTGTGATAGCCCAGGTTTCAGATATATATAAACTGACTATACCTCTCTATTGGTTTTATATTGAAAAAAAGTACAGGAAATAGCAACATATATCAATGTCAAAGGTTGAGCAAATAAATCTAATGACCACAAATGCTTTTTTGATCCAGTGTTTACCCTGTGCACAAAGTACTGTTGTTTATGAGGTTATTTAGTTTGGTTACGTCATTTGTCTGGTGATAAAACCTTTTATGAAAATGGTATGGGCCCCAATAGAACATGAGGGTGAGCTCTACCAGAATGAATAGTGCTATTTTGGAGTTTTGGCCCTGTTTACCCAGCATCTGGTTATTACTCATTCAGTATACATCTTCTTCTCTGTGACCACTGATAAATGTATGTCTTGTGGATGAAAGAACTAAAGGGTTATGGAGAGTTTGGGTGTATTCCACTTTGGTAATTTCCACTCGCTTCCGATGGATCTTTCCTGGGTTGTGCACAAATGTAGGGAAAAGGCAATTTCAAATTAGAACAATTTCTAAATCAGGATGGTTTTATCCCCTTCTTCTTAGCTCCTTGGTATGAGTAGGGTCAATAAATGGTGTAAATGGTCTGTTTTAAAAAGCTTTCCATTCTCCCAACAACAGGATTTTATTTCCCAAGTGCATAATATGTTATTAGAAGCACCCCCCCAGATCAATCTAAAATAAGATATTTGTGATGTGAAAGTCTGGAAATTGAATTGGTGGGTGAGTATTGGCAGAAAATTAATTTTTATATATCCCTATGTCATTAGTCTTGATCTAAAGTATATTCTATATTTATCATATAATGGTTGTATAATATGTCTGTTTGATTAAGATCTCATCAGACTATTTTAATATGTGTTTCGCAGGGTCAAAAAGCAGAATGTACTCGGTTGAATAACCTGAGGAAATTTCCAAGTCGCAGATTATAGCAAACTGAAGTGCAGGGCCACCAGGGAGTGGTATCAGGAAAAGATTTATAGGTAGATGCCAGTTTTGCACTGCTTGGAAGAAGTAAGGTCAATAGCACTAATTCCACAGGTGGATGCTTAATTGTTTTGGTTCATTAGTGGCAAGTTCATAGAATGCAAAGAAGTTGAAGGATGTCACTCTACTAACAGTACAGGAAGGCAAGACTAAAATCAGGGAAATATTGGCCCTGGAAAGAGTCTACAGTCTATATATTTGGAATTTGATCACGCTTTGAGAGGATTTGGGTGATTGCATGGTAATGGACCAAAAAGTTGCAATACCATTTGCCATTTGGATTATCCACGTTTGTCAATATATTTATAGATCAGATGAGTATTCCCTTATGAATGATCTTTCTCTTTTGATGATTTGTATCTTTCCTTTCGCTTGAATTTAAAAAAAACAAATGTGATACAATGCGGTTACTTTAAACATTGGAATAAGGATCAACACAATCATACGATGCTCATAATCATATGCCATTCAGCATCTCTACTCGACTGCAGATGCTATTTTCAGCCAACGACGAACTACCTTTGTCGGCCAGTGCCTAAATGCAAATGGTCAAGTATAGTTTCCACTGCCTTCTCTTTGGAAAAGCTTGTGCATTCCCCTCACATATGTTTTGGAGAGGCAAGAGGCAGTAGAGATAGAAATGAGATGTGGGGCTGTATCTGTTGTTACTTTGTGGGCAGCAGAAACCCTCCTTCTTGTACTCACTTTTTCATGTAAACCGTTGCCCAGGATCATCTGGGAACAACCCTGAAAATAGGTGCTATTAAGACAGTTGCAAACTATTACTTTTTCCCATGTGCACACATTCCAATGTTCCTGATCATAATTTAAGGACCAAGTATATAATGTTTGCAAACATCCACATCTATGACAATATAAGTAAACATACAAGGGCCACACTTGGTTCAGCACATGGGGCTTAATTTACACGGTGAAGCCAATAGACACCAATCATGCGTGCCACCCCAAATCACCATTATCCCGCAACAAGACAGTGCCTATGCAAATATGGCTGAGGGAGACTTCCCCTCAGGACTACAGATTTAGATGTCTAATAGAGGCTCTGCACAATGTCACAGAAAACCATGGATGTCATGGACGGAGCTCCAGGTATGAAATATAAGGAAGGCCTCTGGGATCAGGAGCCCCGCATATGAGAAGAAATAAGTAAAACATACGAACAAAAAAATAAGAAAAATAAAAAGGGAAAGATACTTCGGGACCAAGGGAAAATAGTTGCACATAGGATAAGGGACCTAGCTCCTTATAACCGTGGTCTCATTAGCAGGAAGAAAAAACGGCATAGTGAAAGTCCGCCAATTCTACTGGGAATGAGCATAACCCTCTTACGGAAGCGGTCTTATGTTGAATGTGTCTAGAGAGGTGGAGTCAGGATCTTTCCTCTGAGATGCTTTTGGAGAGAAGAGTTTTCAGCTGTTTTCGAAATAAATGCTCACTTCTAGAAATCCACGTGATCACATTTTTCCTGAGGTAAAATTGACAACACTAATGTTTTCAGCTCATTGCTTACATGTAGGAAGGTGCCACTTTATGATTTACCATTTACAATGAGTCAAAGGGATTTGAGTGCAGAAATATTTGCAAACTTTAAAGCAACTCTTTGGGTGAATGGACTGAATTAAATACACTGCACTGCTGCTGCTAATTTGCACCAAAGTGCTTTTTAGCACCATATTACATTTTGTAACGGAATGTTATTTTGTTCCACTTTTTTTGCTTTAACCTGTGTTGGTGTGCAAAATGAAAAATGTTACATATATTTGTTTACATGAAGTAAATATAAACTATGGGCCCTATTCCTAAAAATCTTGCCAGGAGTAGGTGTGACTTACCCTTGTGGTACCACTGGTTTACTACTTAATTTCAGGAGTCATCCTGGTTTACTCCTTGCTTACTTCTAGGCCCCATTCAAAGGTAATTGTATGATCAGAAATCACCACACTTGTAGATTCATCCCTAAGCCTCAGTGTAAATCTCAGCCTAGTTGCAATACTCTAATACTGGGCAAATATGTTTGCCTAGTAGTAGGAGTACATTACACTAATCACTTGGTTGAAGGGGTGGAGCCACATACACCTCAAAATACAACCTGAAAGTTAATGTTAGTAACTTTCTCGCATTTTTTAGGTGTACATTACTCACCACATTACTATACGTAGTGTAAGGGCGATCTCAGCCTATGATATTTAGAACTCCAAAATGAATAAAAAGGGAATCGAGCATCATCTAAAGAAAATAAAACACACCCAACAAACATTACTCCTGGGAGCACATGAATAAAGCCCATACCCCAAGGGCTCACCCCATCCCCTTGTGCTGCAAGACTTAGTAGAGCCCAAAATCACCTACATTTGTATAATGTGCTTTGTGTATATATATGCAACTTTCACAGTGATAAGACGTTTTTACATTTCCTTTTAATTAATGTTTTCCCCTAACATTTGTGGATTGTTAAATATGTGGTGCATGCATTGTAGGAACTTATATAATTATATTTTTAGTTTTAGTTTTATTTCATTAAATTAGTTTTATTTGTACAATTTGGTGTACATGAGCGTCTGCAAAATCTAATATGACATGCCCATTCGTTCTTTTCTTTTTTTTAACATGTTGGGCTTTGTGTTGTTAGTGTTATTCCCCATTTATTTATGATAACCTATCGTATCTGAGAGCGGACATTGTAATGTGTAGCTTTCTCCAAGGCTTGGCTGGAGTAGATGTGAGTCTATTTTGGCTGTACAACTAATGGAATAAATGTGGTTGTAGTTTTAGTGATTTGCAAATGACATCTTTTTGTAGTACTCCTGCCTTACTCCTGCAATAAATATTTATGATTCTGGTCCTTTGTAAAATGGGCTCAAGATACAAGACATACGTAGGTGGAAATCTTAATCTGCACTTTAGTGGATTGCCTTTAGTAGTAGATAATTGCAGGACTAGTGGAGAATTATTTTACATACCTTTATGAATTGTCCACATGGTAATTTACAGCAGCAAACAAACTATGGTCGCTGCTAAATGGTATAAACTCCAAAATAGTGAAATAGCACATGTGAAAACGATCACCACCCATCCAGTTTTTGTAAAAAAAAATATATATATATATTAAAACGCCAAAAACGTTTTTTTTAAATATATTTTGCAACGTCTTTTTACATTTTCCACAGTCAATACATGCTGGTGTCTGTTCAGGCGCACAGTGTTATTGCATGTGAAAGTAAATCAGGCTGGACAGTTCTAACTGCCCTATAAATAGGTACATCAAGCAGAGACAATCAGAAACGGATGCAGCGGGCCATGAAGCCCCACAGACAGTGCTGTGTTTTCACTAAGAAAACCACCCAGCCACCCGCAAAATCGAAAAGATGGCGGCAATCTCTCGCATATGTATTGTGCAGTTCTGTTGTGCGTATGCCGGGCTTTGAAGGGACGCACAGCATGTACTGCAAAAAATATTAGGCTGGTGTTTCTGTCCAGAGGGGCTAAATTGCTGACTTTTGCAAATCAGGTTTTAGTAAGAATGTTAAAAAAAAGCTTGAGATGCTGTTTACTGTTAGACGTTTTTGTAGTTTTCTCTGGCCAAGGAAAGCAAGGAATAAATACTGTTGCTAAGCGACGGAATTGCAATCAGATAAAGACATTATGGGTTTAGCTCATAATATGACTTCTACACTGTGCTTAGTTTGTAAAATAAATTGCAGGGGCGCAATGTTCTCAGGAGTTCTCCACTTGTACTGACGACTGCCGGGGTGCCAATTTCCACAGCAGCCGAGTTTTGATTGCACCTCATGCCTCTTTCATCAACCACCCTACACTTCCTGTCTCTTTATATCATTCTCGCAGGTTCTTTTTCATCTTTGCTTTTTCAATTTGTCCCTGTTTTCTTCTCTTCCTGTTCATGTCCCCCTTTTCTGGCTTTTTCTCTGTTGCTCTGGGTCAAAGTCTGAGGACGGAACATCAGTCCTGGTCACCAAGAGTTCCTGTGCTGGCCACTTGCAACCACCTGCACAAATGAAGCACTGCTCCAACCCACATCTTTTATCCAACCATTTTGCATATTTTATTATAGTGGGACTTTCTCTTTTCCTTCAGAATTAATCCATCCAAGCAGTTTCCATGATCTGGTTTTTAAGCTACTGTTTTGAAGCCCATCACCCTGTGCACATTGCCTCCCTCTGATTTCAAACTTCATTTCCAGTGCTGTCTCAGGAGCATTCAGGGGTCTGTATTACAAGTAATTATAACCCTTACTCAAGTTATGATCCCCTAAGAACTAAATTCAGTAAAGTCACTCCCCTGGTCCAATTACTTCACAGATAGATCCTTCCATTATCTTGACCAAGACTTAATGACTTTTATGACCAACGGTGCTCCCAGTACCTCATTGCTGCACGGGACAGTGATGGTCTAAACTTGATATTTCCTTTTGGCATCGCATCTCTCAGGTCCTCTGCACATGTTAGGTGATCCATGCCACCTGACCCAGAATAACTCCTCCTGGCAAGGCACCTTCATATAAACATGCCCTGATATTGAGACCAGTTCTCTTGCTGGCACAATGATTGAGAGGTCTCTATTGCCAACTTGCTTCTTTTAATGAGGCAGTGGGATCAGACAATCTTCTTGGGTTTCCTCTATCCCACTGACTCGAATTTCGTTGGTTAAGCAATCCAGCTTTGGTTTCTCCACCAATAGGCCCCTGGCAATGACAACTATTGGCCACCATCTCGGTGGCCTTCTGAATTTGACCTGTGCCATTCCATTTTGCCTACTGTAGGAAGCCTCAGAGTCAAAATAGATTCTGACCTAGACAGATGTCAGCACAAGTTACCACTATCAGGTCTTGTACAATCCAGAGGCATAAACTCTACAGGATTCATCCACTGCTGACTTTTGAGGGATGTATGACTTTACAACGCGTGCTGTTACAACGCGTGCTGTTACAACAAAACTTTTACAACGCAAGTGGAGTTACAACGCTATGCCATTACAACGCAAGTCTTTACATCGACTTGCGCTAGATGGCGTGCTAACATTAGAAAAGTGTAATTTACTATTCCAACTCCAGTCCACTTAACAGTAGGGAAGGTGTTGGGATAGTAAACTACACTATTTGTAATGTTAGCACGCCATCTAGCGCAAGTCGATGTAAAGACTTGCGTTGTAATAGCATGCGTTGTAAATCCACTTGCGTTGTAAAAGTTGCGTTGTAAAGGTTGTTTATCCTTTTGAGGGATGTCAGTCAGTTGTCGCAGCTCTACTCGACATGCTAGTCAGCAATGCAGCTTATCAGGGCACAAACACATATCTTTTACTGTGCCTTCAACTTCTTGAAAATCAAGCTGCCACACTCATTGCTCTAAGTTGGTGCAACTTCAGAGAATTTCCCCTCCTTCGTCAACTCCTTTGGATTCCCTAACAAGCAAGGGTTACATTCATATAATTTTGTCTTTTTATGGTAAAAGCTGCAGCTCTTCGCTGTAGACTGCCATGCTCTAGCTTCCATTCTCCTCTTGGAAATAGCGTTCATTCCTAAGGAAGAGCTGCTGCCAAAGCTTTCTCTTACCTTGCTTCCTCCTGGTTGAATGCCCTTTCAGTTTGCCTTAGTGCTGCCAGCACCCACCTTATGTTCAGCAAGAAACTGAAACCTTATGTTTTCAATCTATAGATCTCTTATGCTTCCTCAGTAACTGCCTTACTAGGGCAAAGAGACTTTTGGGTAGACAAGCGCTATAAAAAAAAATCACTATATCATAACATAACGTAAAATAACACAGCACAACACAACATAACATCACAGAACTCCACATAACACAGCATGACATAACTTAAATCAGCATAGCCGATGGAGCCCACCCAGAAGCCACTGGAAGATATATCTGATCTGACATACCACTGGCTGCAGCCGTATTTATGTAGCTAAAAATATTGTCCACAATTCCAATCTAATAACTTGTCAAATCTTTCACTAAGTACCACAGCCTTAAACCTCTCTGGTTCTGCCTGAAATTGCAGTATCCTCATTTCTCTGCACATTTAGGAGATGCCCAAAAAAGTTACAAAAAATGACTCTGACTTCAAAAGGAAGCCGTTTTTGCAAAGTTACCGTGTCAGAGTGGAAAAAAATTCTCTTGGACCATGACTAAGGGCCTGAGTTGGAGTTAGCGGACTGGTTACCCTGACACAAATGTGACCGATATCTCGTCTGCCTTATTACCCGTGCATTGTATCCTATGGGACTTGAAATAAGGCAAACTGGATATCCTTCATGTTTGTGATGGAGTAACCGCCCGCCAAACTCTAAATCAATGCTTAAATCTTAAATGAGCCTACCTGAATTGATCACATCTTTTCCCTCCATTGTTGCGATGATTATGTGAGCTGCCAAATCTTGACGCTGCCAAATCCAGAATGTAAATGGATAATCACACTGCCTTTCTGTCTTCTTACGCTAAAGAAATATTATCAGTAATTCTGGGATTCTATTACTCTTCTGAATAAATTGCTCTACCTTCCTACCATTTTCACTCTTCTGTAGCAATGCCCCTGTAGGGTGCACAAAAAGATTAATCTGAGAACACATAAAGAAGACCATAAAGAAAACATTTTGAAAGGGTTTATTATTATCCATTAAATTTCCCTCAGGCATGTAGACAAACAAAAATACACTTAAAAAGAAATAAATAAATAAAAACGTTAAAATTATGATTTAAAATAATTGTTTGTGTGTAGAACTTAATTTAAAAAGTAGTCCATCACTACAAATAACAATGCATACATTAAATTCCCTATCTGGTATTTATGTTTTGTAACTCTCGGCATGTTACATATAGAATTACTCGGATGTTTATTCTCACCTTCCTCCATTCACATATCAAACAAATCGTTCCAGTGGTCGTCATGTAGTTTAAGACGTAGAATGCCAGTTTACTATCTCATCAGAAGGCAAATTGTATCAACCAAAGCATGAGCTTTTAAAGATGTCCAATGAAAATTGTCAGGGTATGAACTCTCTCTTACTCCCTCATCATCACAGTGGAAGCTGAGCTCAGAAGTCTGCATCAATGCATCATAATGCATGAGTGTAGGGTATATCTGTACTCGGTGAACCTGCAGAAAGGAGTAAACATCTGGGGTGCAGCCTTTTCTAGGCAGTATAGGGAAGACAAGGAAGGGGAAAATATACCACCGGAATGGAGATTGTTTTGGTTCAGCAGTTAAATAAGAATGGATAAAAAAAATTATCACGTGCCATAAAAAGCCCCTAAGTGATATGAAAGAGCGGTCTACAGTATTTATGATGTAAGGGCATGAAAATCAATGTAAGCAGAGGCAAAGTTAGCAAATATGGCATATGTTGGTTATAAGGATATTGCAAGCCACCTTGAGAAGTTCTGAGACAATACAGCAGCATGAGAGCACAGGTGCTGTGCTTTTTTGATGTCACTGAATTCCAGGGTTACTTGCCTTAACATTTGCACAAACGGGTAGGGCAAGGGTATTTTATTCTTTATAATACAGGGCATTCATCACCAGCAGCGGCGACCAGCACAGGTAGCGGGGTGGGGGCGGGCGCGGGCACGGAGTGGGAAGGAGCGCAGGCTGGAAAGTAAAAAAAAATATAAAATACAAATATACACTTACCTTGCCGCTGGGTCCCGCGTCCCTGCTCCTGCTCTCCTGCGTCTGACTCCAGGAACAGGAAGCACAGGCCAGGCTCCTCTGACCAATGCAGCGTTGTGATTGGTATGAGCATCGTGACACGACGCTCAGCCAGGGGCTGGTGGAGTGGGCATGTTCTCCACGCAGGCTGTAATGTATCTTGCATGGACAACAGGTAAAGTGCGCATGACTGTTTTGGGCGGCCCGCGAGGGCTGACCAAACAGTCATTGCACACTTAGGAGTGGGAAAACCACTCCTCCCCTGCTCTGCAGCCTGCCCTTCACGCAAAGCTGCTGCAGCAGGAGGACAAAATCAAATAATAATAACTTTATGTTATCATCATTTTATTTTTTCATTTCTTTTACTGCTACAGAGCAGTGGGGCGATGCTCCTCCGCCTTAGCGGAGTAGCCGCCACTGGCCACCAGACTCTCCTCAATGACTGTAGGAAAAAAATAGATACGTGACAAGGTACTCTTTGTTTAAACCTGTGATTTAAAGGGGTGAGCCGGAGGTTGTAAGCAGATAAGTACTCTCACTGAACTAGCCAATAATCCTTTTTTGTTTTCTTGAACATTTCAGAACTCTTCCTCTGCCCAACTGTAATTCACTCCGCCTGTTTCGAATAATTCATTCATTGTTTTTACTCTTAGCAAGAGAGTGGAAGGACAGGGTGGGATTCTGGATTTAGAAGTGCCTACACTATTATTACAGTGAGGGTAAAAGGCTATCAGACTTCTTTAGTTAGTGCACATTTTCCCTGAAATGTTTCCAAAACCTCCTTCTCACAACTCTGCATGACTGTTTACTGCCTTGTCTACCCATTTACCCTGCTTTTCTTAGATGCAGCTGTGATCACAGAGCTGTGGAAGAGTGTTAGTTGCCCCAGCTCAACTAGGCGCAAGTAAGGCATGCCAGGCAAAGCATGTGGGGGCATAGATACTTCTTGCTAGAGTTCACAGAAATAGCAACATTATATATTTCTTTTCATTTTGGGTAGTGACGTATTTGTTGCCCAGTTCTCTTATGCTGCTATGATGATAATATATATAATTTTTATGTGGAGCTATAAAGTACTGTATCTCGTGAAATTGGGATATGTACCCGGAAGAGCGTTCCTCCTGCTGACTTCTCTAAGTCACTCCAAAACCAGACAGTCAATCCACAAACAGGCACACACACACAGAATGATTAAGCAAGAGAATGCCTACTTTCTAAAAGTATAATTGAAAGGATAGCAGCGGTGATGCACTCTGTTTGTAAATGTTAAACTGAAAGTATTACTCAATATACACAGTTATCAAAATCGGTGTGCGCCTGTTGTGGTGGTTCCACCGTACCACAGAACTAATAAGACAGAGGTCTTAGACAAGAGGCGCACTACCCTAATCAACTCAAGATAAGTGTGTTTGGCTCAAGTTGAAAAACAATATTTAAACATTAATCATGAAAATCTTAACATTGTTAAACCACAATGAGCAATGAGTCCATTGAAAGGTCACTTGAAATCATTTTTGAGTTTAAAGAAAGTTTATTGAATATAAGCAGTAGATACATCAATAATACAATCTAGCATATAGAAGCAATACCAATAGAAAATAGGCTATATATAATAAGGAAAGAAGAAAAAGAAAAGAGGGGAGAAGAAGGGGGGAGGGAGAGAAAAAGAAAAATATATGTAAATCCTATAACAATACCATAGAACAGTATTATACACCAAATATAACAGGTACATCGTAATGAATCTCACTACCACAAATTCACTTATATATTGAGAGTATATATAAAATAGAACAACATTTAAGTTACCTTAATGGAAGCAACCTTAATTTAAGGAGGCTTGGAAACTTCTTCTATGGCTGGAACATGGGATGGTAAAGATTGAGCAGATAAATCTAAAAAATTGGTAACAGGAAGCCACAACAAGTCACGTTTAATAGCCAGAGTAATCGGGTAAACATAAGTTCTATCTAACCTATGATTATAACAAACGCCATACCACCAGGCTTGAAAAGAAACATTAGAAGCATTTTTCCACGACTTAGTGATCTGTTGAAAAGCAACAGCAATGAGTAAGTCAATAATAAGAGTATTAAGGGAAGTGGATGAGGGCCAAACTTCCGCAACACTACCTAGAAAAATATGAGAGAAAGAAAAGGGGATATGCGTGTGAAATATTTTGTTAATTTGCTGCCAAACTTTAATCCAAAATTGATGAATGACTGGGCAAGTAAACAACATATGATTAAGGTCTGCAACAGGAGCCGGACATGACCAACAAGAAGAGGGAGAGAGAGGATTAATCTGATGTAATTTGGCTGGAGTAATTAATAGTCTATTATATATAAAAAATAATGTTTGTGTAGTATTTGCTGCCCTAGAAGATTTCCTTATCTTAGTCCAAATGTTATCCCATACTGACGTGGAAAAGGAAGTGTTTAAATCGGATTCCCAATTAGTTTCAACTGCAG
Organism: Triturus cristatus; assembly: GCF_964204655.1. Lineage (NCBI taxonomy): Eukaryota > Metazoa > Chordata > Amphibia > Caudata > Salamandridae > Triturus > Triturus cristatus. Next base: position 965,702,335 of record NC_140594.1, read on the forward strand.
ATTTGTCTCGAGTCTGATTAGTGTGTCTCAATTTATTGTAAATTTGAGAGGCTGAGGGGTTCGATTTCAAGAATGAAATCGTAACAGGAGAAGAAATGATCTGTGTGGAGGGAGTCACGAGCTTATCATAGGAACTTTGGGCAGCTGAGGTCAATAATTTATATTTAGAAAGAAATGAGGCGGGAAGAGAGAAGCGTTGTTGCAATATGCGGAAAGGAATGCAAGTGTCGCCCATGAAAAGTTGATGAGTCCATTTAAGACCAAGATTGAACCATTCTTTCCAAAAAAGAGTCCGATTTTTGATCTTAATACGGGTATTATACCAAATCGGTGATTGCAAGAAATGGGTACGATCATCTAAACCATCTAGCATAAGAGGATGAAGAGTTTTACGAGTATGCTTAAGAATGGGAAGTGAGAATTTCTGAGGAGTATTCGATATGGATAAAAAGTCATCAAATGAGAGAGGGTAAATGAAAGAGGATTCAATATCTACTCACAGAGGTAATGATAACGAATCAGTCGTATTTTGAGATAATAAGGAAGAGGAATTCTTAAGAAAGAAGGAAGTATGGTATAATGCAAAATCAGGGAAATTAACCCCACCCAAATTTTTAGGTTGTTTAAGTTTGGAAAAAGACATCCTAGATTTTTTGTTCTGCCACAAAAATTTTGATAAAATAGTATATATTTGTTTGTAACAGGATTTAGGGATGTTAACAGGCAGATTAGATAAGAAAAATAAGATTATAGGGACCAACATCATTTTTACAGAATCCAATCTACCCCACCAAGATAAAAACAAGGGATGCCATCGTGTTGTGGAACTAATTAAAGTTGATTGGAGGTTCTTAAGATTGAGCGATACAGTTTCCTTAATAGAAGGAGTGAACCATAAACCTAAGTATTTAATTTTGGTAGGATTCCAGTGGAAAGAAGAAGATACAAAATCAGCATGAAAACAATATTTATTTAATGGAAGAATTTCACATTTATCTACATTAAGTTTGTATCCTGAAACAGAAGAAAAAGAAGAAACTTCTGAAAGAAAAGCCGGTAGAGAGGTCTGAGGGTTAGATAGAAATAAAAGAATATCATCAGCGTACGCCGAGATTTTTAAGTGTTTATCGCCATAAGGGAAGCCAGTAATATTGTCGTTTATCCGGATTTTAGATAAAAAGGGTTCTAAAGTCAAAATAAATAAAAGAGGAGAAAGAGGACAACCTTGTCTGACACCACGGAGAAGCGGGAAAGAAGAAGAAACAAGGCCATTAGCTAAAATAAACGATCTCGGAAAAGAATAGAGTAGAGAAATATAGGATAGAAATCTAGGGCCAAAACCAAACCAAGTAAGAGTCGAAAATATAAACTGCCAATTAACCCTGTCAAAAGCTTTTTCAGCATCCAAAGCTACGGCTGCTAACGAAGACTTATGGGATTGAGATTTACTAAGGACATTGAAAAAGAGGCGAGTGTTATCTGAGAGATGACGACCTTTAATGAAACCACATTGTTCTTTGCCAATTAAATGAGGTAAAATATTATCCAAACGAAGCGCAAGAATCTTTGCAAAAATCTTATAGTCTAGATTGATTAAAGAAATAGGTCTGTAGTTTTTACATAGTGTATGATCTTTACCCTCTTTTGGAAGAAGACAAATCAAAGCTTCTTGAAAAGAACCTTCAGATTTTCAGGAAGATATAAAAAACAGGAATAAATTAAGTAGTTTGGGGATAAGTAATTTGGAAAAGTGGGTATAAAATTCTATGGTAAAACCGTCAGGACCTGGAGCCTTCCCCTTTTTAAGTGACTGAATAGCAGTAAGAATATCTTTAATCTGAATATCAGACTCTAAAGCAGAGAAGTCAACATCTAAAGAAGGAGGCGGAGGGATGGAAGCTAAATACTGATCAATGTCAGATAAAAGAGGAGTAGATTCAGGAGTATATAGGGATTTATAGAAATTAGAAAACTCCAAAAGAATGTCTTCATCTTTATGAAGCACGGCATTAGCAGAGGATACGATAGAATCAATTTTAGTACGTTCCTTTTTGATCTTGAGATATTTAGCAAGAAGATTGCCAGATTTGTTCTGCGCACTATAAAATTTAGCACTAGACTTGAGTAAATATACATTTGCAGAGTCAGTAGAAAGCTTATTGAAAGAGAGTTTAGCATTAATTAATTCTTTCAAGGTAGATTGACTTTTCGATAAATAATAAAGATGTTCCAGTTGTTTGATTTGTAAAGTAAGTGCTTGAGAAGAAAGAAAAGCTGCACGTCGTTTTCGGGCAACAAAGGATATAACAAAATCTCTAGAAGTAGCTTTAAAGGAATCCCATACAAGTTGAGGAGATAATTGAGGGGATTCATTTTCTTCAAAGAATAAGGAAGCGAATTCGAGAAAGGCAGGCGAGAACTTAGGGTCTAAAAGAAGAGAGTTATTGAATCTCCAGAGTCTATTTCCTTTAATGGGAGGAAGTAAATCTAAACTCAAGGAAACCGGGGCATGATCAGAGAGTAGAATAGAGCCTATGTCCGAATGAGAAATGTGCTGAAGAAGAGCTTTGGAAATAAAAAGATAATCTATTCGGGATTGGGAGGAGTGAGCAGGTGAATAATAAGTATACTCTTGTAGTGTGGGGTGGCAAAGCCTCCAAGAGTCTACAAGAGCTCTTTGAGAAATAGTAGATATGAATTGAGAATGCATAGAAGACGGGACAAACCTGGAGCTGGAATTCCTGTCAATAAAGGGATCCACAATCATATTGCAATCCCCCCCAAAAATTAAGTAGTCATCAGTACATTGCATTAAACGGGAGAGAATTTGAGGCCAAAACAATTTATCCGGGGAAGTGGGGGCATAAACATTAAAAATAGTAAGAGGAATCTTGTTAATTAGTAAAGAGATCACAACCCATCTACCCTCAGAATCATTATCTTGACTTATGAGTTGAACATCTAAGCGTTTGTGACAGAGAATAGCAACGCCATTGAGTTTTCCGGAACCTGGTGATGCGAAAACATGGCCCACCCAACACCGTCTCAATTTAGTTACTTCAGTGTCTGGTATATGAATTTCTTGTAGAAGAACAATATCTCCTTTTAAGTTTGCAATATGAGACAAAACTCGTTGACGTTTGATAGGAGAACCCAAACCTTTAACATTCCAAGATATAATGTTTAACGACATATTAGATCTTATTTAAACATATTCGAAACTGTTCGTAAAAGAATATATTGTGCATAAAGGCAGAAGTAATCAAAGAACACAGCAAAACATGAAAACAACTTCTTATTGTGGAAAAATAGCAGTGAGAAACAGAGAAGATCAGGAAACAGTATAGAAAAATGAGAATGAGGATAGGAGAAACGTTTTAGACAAATGAGAAATATAAAAGAACAACCAGAGATAAAGAAGAACAGAGGAGTGAGGAAAAAGGAGGGAAAGAGAGAAAGAAATAGGGAACAGAAGGACAAATTAAAGCTAACAATTGATAAAACAGTACAATAACAGAAAAACGTACCACAAAAGAACAAAAATAACGGGGTAGGTGGAGCCATATGGGGAGGGCCACACGTCAGACGGGAGGACGCAGGACGCGAAGCACACAGAGAAACACCATCCAGGCGAAACGTAGAATATTAAGTAGGGGGGCACGGAAACCACAACCTGGCAAAAAAGAAATAAAATAAGATAACAATTAATGTGAGAAGTAATAACGACAACAAAAACTTACGAAAATGACTGATACACACGAAGAGTACATTTACGGGTAGATACGCAACAAACACTACACGACATATCATGGTTTAGAGATGTCCATGGAAATTCCTTTACACGAGTCCAAAAATTGCTGCAGGACAGCTGGTTCTTCATAGTTGGTGGTTCTGTTGTTAAGAGTCACTTTAAAAAGGCAGGGGTGGAATAAGCCATAACGGGCATTCAAACTGCGTAGAGCTGGTCTCATATCTAAAAACCTTTTTCGACGGTCAGCAGTTATTTTGGCATAATCCTGAGCGAAGAAGAGGTTGGAACCGTTCCAGGAAATTTTTCCTCGTTGTTTGGCTGCTTGTAAGACCTTAAGTAGATCCGTATACTCCAGAAAGTACAAAATTACTCCTCTGGGTTTTGTTGACGAAGATGGAGAACGGGGACTCTGGTCCAAACGGTGTGCACGCTGGATATTTAATGGAGGAGATTCCGGAAGACCAAGAAGAGTCGGAAGAAATGACTGAAAATAGGATATGGCGTTAGAACCTTCAAGACCTTCAGCCAAACCATAAATGCGTAAGTTATTACGCCTATTACGATTTTCCAACTGTTCAACCTGTTGCTGAAGACGTTCAACATCTTTATGAATAAGAGGAACCTTGTCAGCGAACTCCTGAACAGCGTCAACACGTTTCTCCAGACCATCAACCCGCTGCTCAGTGTGAGACCAGTTATCCTCTAAGCTCAGCAAACGAGTGTTGGTTTCCTCCATATAGGGTTTGAGGGCACGGATCTCCTCAAGAAGAAGTTCCATTGAAAGAGGCGTAGAAGAGTTAGTGGGAGATGGAGGATTCGCTTTCCCTCTTTTCCTAGGTGTGAAGGGAGCTGAAGATGGAATTTTAGACCCCTGTTTGGAGCCCAAACGGGTCGTAGAAGAAAAGGAGCTTTTTATGGCCATAGAGTCACTGAGAGCTTCATCTGTAGTTTCTGGTAAAATAGTAAAAGGTTTGAAGTCCTCTAAAGAGGCACCAGCGGATTGCGGCACTTCTTTACGGCTGGTCCGAGTTGTCGCCATAGTGTAGAATTGAAAGAGGGAGATTCGCAGCAAAGTTCCAGAAAACAAAATCACTGTAGAAAACCTCCAAATTGAGAACAAACACAGTACCTCTCTAGACGCAGAAATGCTGGTGACGGCTTCAAAAGAGACTGACCCAGAGAGTATTGTTACGCAAAGCAAGCTGGCAGAGGTATGGAGTCTTGACAAAGCAGTTTTTAACCCACAAATCCAGAACCAGACGTGGAGCCAAATAACTTGAAGTAAATAAATAGCACAGCTGCAATGTTCAAATACGAAGACCCAAGCGCATCATAACACAGGAAATCAATGAGGCCATAGAAAAATTCTGGTTAGGTAGTCATTTCAGGCGAAAATACGCAACTTCTGAGGTAAAATAGCAGGGAATGTGAAAAACGCCTGAGAAATGAAAACAAAATGGCAGCCGCGAGTGCATTTCGGCCGTTTTGAGGAGAAAAAGCTGTTAGAAGCTCACCAAACGGTGGGAAAGATATTGCGTTGCATCAGGATACACTTCCGTCGCTGATAAATGCACTTTCCGCGCTCCGAAAAGGAGCGAAAATATCCTGGAGAGGGTGTACTGTGTCACGGCACTACGGAGCTCTTGAAATCGGCGGCCATCACCGAAGACGCCGAAGGCACGCCCCCGGTCACTTGAAATCATGACCATAAGAATTGTCTCCAAATCCATCTTCACGATGCTTTATTCAGCAACCTCAACATTGTCGTAACAATTCTTAAAATGTAAACTGCTCCCATACAAGGAGATTCATCGCTCCCAATGCATTTCGGGTGAGCATACACCCTTCGTCAGGGGAAATCTACAAACAAATGTATATATGTCAAATGAACAATGTCACTAATTTTTATACACACAAAATAATCTTAAACTATGGTTGAACCATCCAGGATAGTCAGTCTCTTATGAAAATCAACGATTAACATGCCTATGAAAAAATCATATTTACTGTAGCCTTCATTACACTCAGCATGATTTGGAAAAAGATAGGGTGTAACGTGTCAGACCCAGCCACCGTCTGGTGTCACTAACCTAAAAAAGCCATACGATAATGCTAACGTGAATCACCCGTGTCAGTTATGGTCAGTGTTGGGGAATTGATTCCTACTTTCTAAAAGTGGCATTTTCAAACACACAATTTAAAAACCATCTTTACTAAAAGATGTGTTATTAAATTCTGAGTTCAGAGAGCCTAAACTTTTTTTCTCTATCTTGTTCCAATGAGAAGTTACACTTGTAAGATGCTACAAAGTATCTCCCCTGTTATCCTAAGGGGCAGATAGACTTTCAATTGTGAAAAACGAAATACACTGTATTTCATTATCAGGACATGTCACACACACACCAGTACATGTCCTACCTTTCACATACACTGCCACCTGCCCATGGGGGACCTTGGGCCTACCATAGGGGTGCCTTACATGTAAGAAAAGGGAAGATTAGGGCCTGGCAAGTGGGCGCACTTGCCAGGTCGACATGGCACTTTAAAACTGCACACAGACACTGCAGTGGCAGGTCTGAGATGCCTTTCCAGGGCTAATCCTGTGGGTGGCACAATCAGTGCTGCAGGGAGGACCTGGCTTGGCAGTTTGGGCTGGACTGCTCCCATGAGGCACAGGGTCAAGACTGATTTGCATATGGCTGGGTTCAAACTGGAATGGCATGGTGAACAAAAAAACGATGGATTTAGGCCCATATCTCTGTACTGGGGTGAATGTATGACATTGTTCTGCATTCTGTCCATCAATTGTTGTTTTTGCAGCAGGCACACTAGTAGCATTTGATTTACAGGCCCTGGCACACTCAGTGCACTTTACTAGGGATTTACCAGTGAATCAAATATGCCAGTCATAGAAACGCCTATCCATAAATACAATTTACCCAAAGAGCATATGCACTTTAGCACTGATTAGCAGTGGTAAAGTGGCCAGAGTCCTAAAGCCAACAAAAACAGGTCAGGAAAAATAGGAGGGAGAAGCAAAAGGTTTGGGGATAACCCTGCAAAAAGGGCCAATTCCAACTGTCTTTTGCCTTCTCATACCAAGGAAGAGCTAGAACGCTTTTCTTTTTCATTACAAGCAGTACACACCCTCCAAACTTGTGATGGCAACTTGTCAACTCTTGTCTCTTATGGAGCTAAGGGAACTCCACAAGAGACAGTAATTCACTTTTATCTGTCCGTTTGGGTGACTGCTCACCATTTCTCTCATAGCTTCTGTAGGAAAGCACCGCCAACAGCTGGCGCCTCTGCGAGGACATGGAATGCAACATCACTGGTAAAAAAGTATTACCGGTGAGTAGTTGCATACTTTTTTTATGATACACTTGTTCTGGTGTCAGAATATCTCTTTAATAAAATAACCTGAGATAATATGTATCAGTATTAACTTGAAGCAAAATGGAGAGGAAGTAGAGATAAGATAGCGAAGACAGATTAGTAAGTAACGAGAAGGAAAGTTCTTTGTATGATACTTAAAAGGAAAGAATGGTAGATTAGATGATAGAAGGCTAGGCATACAAAGCAATAACAGCGATAGACGAAATAACAAGAGGAGAGAGAATGAGAAGACCTAGTGAATGATGGCAAGGCTAAGCAATGCAAATGGGAGCAGCAGTGGGGTGCAGCAAGAAATAAAAAAAGTGCTGAAGACAGCACAACCTGCATGAAAGGAAATAATGTGTTCAATGCCTGAAAGGATGAAAAGTTTATATTATGCATAGAAGGAAAGCATAGGTGTATGTGAAAGAAAGGAAGTGGCGAAAATGAAAACCCAATTCAGAAGATTATATATCTGCTTTGATCAGATCTGTTCTACAGCTTGAAAAAAAGACAAATCGACAGTGTAACGAGAAACAAAAAATCTCAATTTTCTGGGAAATCGTTCACCGTGCTGTGGGTCCACACTAGTCAATTGTTCTACAGGGATTTATCTAACACAAACCTAATCATCCCCTTTGCAACAGAAAACAAACTGCACCTTCTTACATGATTTAAAGCTATGTTACAAAAACACATTGGTATTGTTGACACAAATCACCTTAAGCACCAACCACTCTAACTCATCTGATTCAACAACAGAAATCTTTCCTATCCACGGTAATGATCAGAGCTGCATGGTTTAGTGGGGAGTAGTCAAGGCTTGTTTTATTTATAGTTAGGAGAACTATGTCCCTATTATTCTTTATTCTTTAGTTACTTTTGAGCAGTTGTGTTTGTAGATCCTTATTGAGTCTTCACTGCAGTATCTATAATATTGTGATTGAGAGACAGAACACCATCTTTGGACTTATAATCTGTATTTACCATGGTGCATAGCCTTGTACAGTTGATCTCATCAGCTTTTGAGTGACCTACAGGAAAAAAATTGACAGTTTCAAGCACTATCGAAAAGCATGTGCATCATTTGGGGAGCTCACGACAGTTCCTAGTAATATCCCTGCTCCCCGAATCTGTGTCAATTGCTTATTCCCGCAGTAACCCCTGACGAGCAGGAAACTCCTTTCTTGTATTTTGAGTGCTGTCAACTATAGTTGCATTTCCTCCTGTATCATTTATTAATTTACATTATTTTACTTTTTTTATGTAGCAATTAAATACGGATAATGAATTACAGCGTTACTTTTCTGGCTGCTAAGTTTACCAAAATTACATATTGTGACTGTTTCAAATTATGTTAAACTTCACAAAACTTTGCTGTCAGGTAAAAATTCTTTAAAGCTGTTTTTGTGGAAGAATTTTCTAGCAAAATATTTTTGTAATGACACCCCCTCCCAATGTTGGGGATACCAAGAGACACAAATCAATACATGTTACCTGAAACTTTGGGGAAGAAGACAATACAGCAGAGTCCATCTTACACCCCTAATTACCCAAAACAATCTATTACAGTTTGAGATTTTCAAAAACTGTATTATTTATTTGTATTTATATATTTGAGGTTTAATAGAACGTGACCCGTTAGGGTATCAGAGCGCTTTACAGGGATAAACACGTTTCATAAAGGTTAGGCATAGGCAAAATACAAGGAATGAGGGTTAGGGAATTGAACACAATAGGACAAGAGCAGAGATATATACAATAATCAGTGCAGTACCAAAATCAGCGAGCGATATGTCAGCGATAAAAAGGGAAAACCAGCAATTGTATACGGGGGACAAATGATAACAAAAGGCAGAGAGAACCGGCAGAACATTTGGAGGAGTGAGATTTGGTACACAGAGAGGGCCGACCAGTCCAGGACATTATGCACAGAAACAAAAGCCATGATAAAAGGTTTTATGCGTGAAAAAAAGAGTTATTGGCAAATTTGCTCTTTAGGAAGGTTTTAGCTTCCTTTTTGAATATTGACAGAGAAGGTATTCTTCTGATGGAGGATGGTAGCGAGTTCCAGATTCTTGGTGCAGCCCCAGAGTACGCTCGGTTGTATGTTTTTTTCCTTGCAGAAGCGGGGTGGCTGGAGCACAAGGTCTCTGGCGGACCAGGAGTTTCTGAATTTCCCAGATACCACAATTTTCTGGGCGAGGTATGCCGGTGAGTTCATGTACAGGGCTTTGTTTGTGATGCAGGCCAGCTTGAGCTGGATTCTGGCTTCAAGAGAAAGCCAGTTCAAGGCCTTCAGATGTGGTGAAATGTGGTCAAATTTTTGGGAGCCGAATAAGAGTCTAGCAGCTGCGTTGAGGCAATCTTTTAGAGGGGCCGTGGACGTCTTTGGAAGGGCAGATAGGGTAGAGCGATTTAACTAACGCCTGAACTGCGGTTTTTTTGGTCAGCAGTTTCAAGGCATGGTTTTCGGTTTCTCAAGTAGCTCAGATGGAACCTGGCCGTTTCGGCCATTGAGTTGATGTGTTCACGCATATTCAGGTTGCTGTCCAAGGTTATAACGAGTGATCTGGCAGAATCCACTATGGTCGGTGTGCAGTTGAGTGCTGTGATCAAGTTAATCCATTCCAGGATGTCGTTGGAGTTATTAAGGGGGAGATGAGCAGGAACTCTGTTTTTTGGGCATTCAGTTTGACCTGGTTATTGGCGAGCCATTGAACAGTCAATTTCAGGGCGTCATTTAGATGGGTAATCTCCTCAAGGGAAGAGATTTTGATGTATATCTGAGTATCATCGGCGTATATGTGGAAGGAGATGTTGGCCGTACGAAGAATTTCAGCTAATGGTTCAAGGTAGAGATTGAAGAGGGTAGGGGACAGAGTAGAGCCTTGAGGGACACCGATTGATATCGGGGAAGGAGCAGATAGGTTACTGTTGATTAAGAATCTCTGGATGCGGTTCTGGAGGAAGGAACCAAACCATTTGATGACAGTACCTCCTAGACCCATCCTGTGTTCGAGGCGTTCAAGAAGTTTCTCGTGGTTGACTGTGTTGAATACCGAAGAAAGATCCAGAAGGATCAAGAGACAGGTTTTGCCTTGGTCAAGGGCTTGGAGAGCATCATCAACGATGTGAAGAATAGTAGTTTCAGTGCTGTGCCCAGGCCTGAACCCAGATTGGAAATTGTCAAGCAATTTGAAATTAGCGATATGTTGGCTTAGTTGTAGCTGCACACATTTCTCCAGCACTTTTGCAAGAAGAGGAATATTAGAAATTGGTCTGAAGCTGTCTGGAATTGCTGGATTCAGAGTGTTTTTTTTTAGGATGCGGATGACTTTCCCGGTTTTCAGGGAGTCAGGTATGGACCCTTGGAGAAGGGAAGCGTTGATAATTGTAGTCCAAATAGGAGCTATGAGTAGGGAGGTCGCTGCCAAGCAGTTGGCGGGGAGAGGGTCGTTGAAGTGGGTATTTGGTTTTAAGGAGGATAGAATTTTTTTGATGGAATGGTCATCATATAGTTCGAAGTTGGACCAGTGAGCTTTGTTTTTGGGTGTTGCCTGGGGGGGAGGAGAGGAGAGATGAGTCCTGGTAAGAGGAGGAGGGAAGTTTGAGGTGGCATTAAGTTCGTTCCCTAGTGAATTAATTTTGGTTGTAAAGGAGAAGGAGAACTCATCACAGGTTATTAGGGATTTTGTAGTTTCTTTGGATGACTTCACTAGTTTGTTTGATTGAAGTTTGACTATTTCGAAGAGTTTGCGGGGTCTGTTCTTGCCGTTATCCAGTTCTGATCTGAAAAACTCTTTTTTTGGATATGAGGATGTTCTTGTTGTAGGTATTTGTGACCTGACAGTGAAATTTAAGTAGGGAGGCTGAGTGGTGCTGTCTCCTGTTTCTTTCTTTGAGTCGTAGAGCTCTCCTTTCGCTATTGAGGGGTCCGCTGAACCAGGGTTTTTTTACTTTGATTTGGGACCTTTTGAGCTTTAACGGGTCCAGATCATCCAATATGTTGGACATAGTTGCATTGTAGTGCTCTGTGGGTACATTGACCTTAGATAGAGTAGGGGGGTGTAGGTCGTTCTCGTAGCGAGCAGTCAGCTTTTCGAGGTCAAGGTTCTTAGTGTCTCTGAGCCAACGTTTCGGTTTCACCGGTTGCCCAGGTCTTTTCATGCGGTAGTCGGGCATTAGGAAGGTGATGGCGCGGTGGTCTGACCAGTCGCATTGATTAATTGAATATAGCCTGACTGCCGATGCCTTGGCGATGATCCAATCCAATGTGGCGCCTTTTGAGTGGGTTGGCAGGTTGCAGGCATGGGAGAGTGGTTGGTCAACAAGGAAGGCTTTGACAGCGCTGACCTGGGAGTCATTGGGGTCATTCCAATGCAGATTAAAGTCCACGAAGAAAATGTCATTGGAATGGGGGGAGACCTTAGCAGTAATGATTTCTATGAGGAGATCCATGAATGTGTCATTCTTGCCTGGGGTGTGGTAGAAGATGTGCAATTTGCATAACTGAGTAGAGTTGTTACTAATGGGGAGGACAAGATATTCCCAGGAGTCCGTGGGTTCTGCATGGAGTTCTGTGACAAGGAGGTCTGAGTGGTAGATGCATACAATTCCTCCCCCTTTTTTTACTTATCTATCAAGTCTAACGATGTTATAGTTTGGTGGGACCAGTAAATCAAGGTAAGGGGAGGAAGATTCATTGAGCCATGACTTGGTTAGGATAGCTACATCAGTTTTATGGCTAAGGTTGAGGGCGGCGATGTTAGAGGCATGTCTCACAGCTGACCGGCAGTTAATAAGGAGGCCAGAGATTGGGGCATCAGAACAAGTGTTGTATGAAGGGGAGGATTAGGGTATTTGTGTTAAGTTGTTGCTGTTTACTCCTCTATTACAGAGGGATGATGATTTATTGGTGTTGATTGGGATAGTGGGAATCAGGTGATCGACTTTCTTGTCAGGAGGACGGGGGTGCCGGGGGAGGTCATGTAGGATGAGAGGAGGGCTAGAGTTTCCTCCTCCGAGAGGTAGTTGGGATGTTTGCAAGGGCGAAGGTGTCTGCTGGCCAGCGGCATGGGTTGGAGGGTGGGTATGGTGAGCAGGGGAAGGACTGAGTGAAGGGAGGGCTTAAGGGTGGCGATAGAGTGCTCAGTGAGGAGAAGGATGTTCTTCAAGTCTAATAGGGCTATCTGGATTCTCTGAACTATGTTGGATGCTCTAGTGTTCAGAGTTTCAAAGTCCAAGGGAGTAGGTTGTACTAGCAGGCGAGGGCCCAGGGGGTCAGGACAAGGTCTAGCGGCAAGAGCAGGAGGCCAGGCAGGGGAGCTCAAACCCCCTAAGGCTTGGTTACTGGGAGGAGGGGAGAGAAAAGGGCTAGGCGAGCTCAGTGGGGGGTTCCGGGACTGTCGCAGGGAAAGTTAGGTGAGCTGAGGGTGAGGTGATTGTTAGTTACTAGGCGAGAGGGCGAGGAGTGGGGATAGGAAGCGGGGGGCTGCGCCGTAGACTTATTGGGGGATGCTAGAGGTCGGGGGAGTGGAGGGAAGTTCTCTGACAGCACTAGGGGAGATACTATCTCTGGATCTCTGAGTGGAGAACACATTGGGAGGATTTGCACCAATCCGACTTGAGGGAGGGAGAGAGGGGGAGGAAGAGGAGTGGCAGCATCATTAGTAGGTCTAGATGGGAGGCCCTTACCCATGGGTTTAGAGTTGAGTGGACTGGTGCTGCGACAGGAGTCAGGGGTGACGGCAGGTCCAGGGGGTGCTTGGAGGAAAGAAATACTTGTTTCTTAAGGATGGAGAAGAAGTCAGCGAATTTATTGAGATCCATGTCTGGTGCTTGGATCATGACGATGCTGTTTTTGTAAAAGGTAATGGTAAGGTCGGCTTTAAGGTTTTTTGGAAGGCACGATCGTGAGTTTGGCACCATAAGGAATGTTCCTGGCATTGTGTATGCTAAGTAGGTTATATATGGTAGTGTGCCATGGTGCTGTTTTCCTAGTTTAGAAAATAAGGTCATTGGTGATGATGCATCTGTCGGCATTGAAGTACAGGTCAGAGATCAGAGTCTCAGGGTGTCTTCTCAGGAGGGAATGTTTAAAGGATTTAGCAGCAGACTTGGAAAGGTTGGGAGGGTAAGCGATAGTGAAGGAGTTGCATCCTGTTGTGATCAGATCAGATCCAGCCATCATGGGAGAATGGGCTGGTAGGTTGCCAGAGAGGGCCCAGCGATGCCGATGCAATGGGCAATATCTAATCGGGGAGCGGGCAGTACAGGGAGAGGATCTGAGCCCAGTAATGCCAAGAGGCTGCAACCCAGAGGCTGCCCGGTGGCAGGCGGTAGGGAGCAGGTCTTAGGGACCGGCAGTCTTCTGGGAGCTATGGGAGATGAAGACGTCAAGTTAGACTCTGCGATTGTGTACCTTCTCCTTCAGCGTAATGGCATACTTTTATGCACGTGCTGGCAGAGCTTGAGAGATCTGTTGTCCAGTGTTATACATACAGATTGAGCTGTCATTGTGTGTTATAAATATGTTTGCCCACTGTGCAAGATCTGCTGGCCTCTCGTAACTCCATGTTGGCATGTTTTCTATGAGCTGTTGCAATATGCTAGCTACAGGGCGAACTGTACCAATTTATAGTTCCGCACAATGTTTTGGTCTTTCCTACTTATATGCTGTCGCTGGGCCGTATTACAAAGAGCCACTAGGGTGCAACGGGCGTTTGCCCCTGCTTTGCGTGCCCCTCTGGGACTTTGGTTTCACCGAGGGGGCAGCAGGCGCTTGTGCCGCCCCTCCTGTAATATCGATAGCGCTGGTGCACATAAAGCGCCAGCGCTAGCATCAGGGGGTGTTCCCTCATTTGCATGGGGGCGTGCCCCATGCAAATGAGGGAATCCCTTTGCCTCTGACTGTACCTGCCTGCAAGGGGATCTCTAATCCGCACTTCAAAGTGCAGCTGGGTTGTCGCCTGCACTGTGAAAACAGCTGCTCCCTTTTTCACATAAATGTGCTGCCCCCAGGGCATCGCAAGTTTGCAGCTGCCCCGAGGGCAGCACATTCATCATATTATGGCGCATGTTCCTTCATTGCGCTGGGCGCACCGTTTGAAGGTGTGCCCAGCGCAATGTAGGAAAATGCGCCACATGTATAATGCGGCCCCTAGTGCGCATGAGCGGTTTCCCTGTTACCTGTATACTCAATGTGTGTAGTAATTGTTGCTGTATTGCCCTGTGTAAATCAAATAATGATCCACTCTGCAGGAGCAATTGCCGTGTGATATATGTATGTTGGCAAGGTGTGATGAGGGTAATGATCTGTTCTCTTTGTATATAGGGAAATTAGCATGAACAGCTGCCATACGATGTGTGTATTTTGGCACTGTGTGCACCAGCTAATGCCAGTGTTATCTCTGGGTTGGCACAGATTGCATTAACTGTTGCACTTTGTTAATTCAGACTCTGCATCAGGGGATACCTCCTGTAATCGGCATGTCGGCACAGAATGCATAAGTCTTTTTTCCTGTGTGGTGGAGCATGCATGGACCATTACTTTTGCAGATGGCTTTGCTTCGCCTTCCTAGATACAAGCGGAGGCTATTGGGGCATGCAGTGTGTTGCATTAAAAGATTACACACAATACAGATCAGGCGGCCCATTCATAATTCTTTAGATGTCGTAAATCTGCATGGCAAAGGTTTCCTCCTACAGTTTTTGCAGATTTACGACTACCAGGGGTTTTAATCTCATAAATCACGCGGTAATCTCCTCAAATCGTTGCATCCATGCACATTCCCACTTGTCTGTTTTACCTACTGCCTTCAGCACATACAGTCTACAGGAGTAAGCAAAAAGAATGCACAACGGTACATGTAACCTTTTTTTATCTCCAGGAAGGTATTTTTGCAATTTGAGAAATCCGCCACCCAGCACCTCATGAAATATAACAATTTGTTTTTTATATAGTGCTGAAATACACCGTTTATTAGGTCTCGTCTGACCCAGCGCATGCGCTGGTCTGGCGAGACTTATTGAGAGGGCTCCAAAAAGTGCTACTAGGCCAGCCTAGAGCTACAGTGCATGTGCGCGGGCGCGCGCGCTGCGCTTTACCGCGATTGCTTTCACTTTCGCGACCGCACTGCCGCTTTGATGTTTGATCGCGATCACTTTCGCGGCCGCACGGCCGCTGGGCATAGCCAATTGGTCTCGCTTTTGGGACCTTATAAGTATTTAGTTATGCAACTGTTGCATGGCTAAACACTTATAAGGTCCCAAAAGCGAGACCTATTGGCTATGCCAATGCTTGTTTACATATGTGATGTGAATAATATGCGTTGTATTACCCAATTTAATGACACCCTACATATTGATATCAGAAGGATGAAAGACTGAGTTAGTTTTTCTAGGATTTGAAGTCTTTATCTGCTTGTCCCATAGACATCAGCGGGGAGCGCTTAACAGATGGATCCATGTTGACAGCAATAGGGTTACTTGAAAGTGTTCCATACCCTTTCCCACACAGCAAACACACCTAATCTTACTTTTTTATGAGTGCTTTCAGGGTGTGAATGAATATGTAAAATGTGGGGGAATATTCCAGACTTTGATTTTGCATGCCACCTCCACCGTCCCCCCGCCCTATTTCCTGTCCCTACCCCCAAACGTGCAACTGCTGACATGTTTCCATGTTCGCAGATTTCAGCTAGGAAGTAGTGGAATTTGCAGTCTGAAAAATCTGCGACCACAAACTGTTTTTACACATTCTCGTTACATCACCTACCAAATGTTCAACCACCACAAATACTTGGATTCGCCCTATTAATTATCAATGATATCACTTGCCATATCTAAATGCCCTTTCCTTTACTTCAGTATCATGATAGCAGCGATCAGCAGGCTTAAAAGATATAAATTAATTGAATTATCCCTTTCTCTTGTGCATTAAAAAAAATCTGTACTTTATGACCTTTTGATGCCTTTTTCACTGCTTTGAAAATGCTTATTGTATGTTTTTGAATTACTGTTGCCGAAAGAGTGAAAACAATCTGCGTTTATTCATGATGTATGGTAAGGATACATATTAACGGTAAAAATATCTTTGTGTTTTTTAAACAGGATTTTTTGGACCATCCTGTGAGGAAAAAATCGACCCATGTGTGTCCTCTCCCTGTCAGAACAACGGCACGTGCTACGCTGACAGGCTATCTTACTCCTGCAGCTGTAGTCCTGGGTTTACGGGACCGACCTGTTCACGCCTCATCGACTTTTGCGCCTTGAACCCGTGTGCTCATGGGATTTGTCGCAGTGTTGGAACCAGCTACAAGTGCCTCTGCATTCCAGGTGGGTGTCACTAGGCCCTGGATGTTTAGAACACTGCATATAGAGTATGTGTTGAGGAAGAGGATTGATCAATATCACTTGACGTCACTTCCTACAGAAAATTGAATTGGTTCCTGGTGAGAAGGGTTGGATCTGTAAGCAGCAATTCAGACACCTAGGATATTGGGCATAGATTTGCAAATTTAGCGACACAAAAACAGAAATTTAGCGGCACAACAATGAAAATTTTGCAGCATTATTGCGGCACTTTGTTTTACTCGTAATCATTCCTTTTCAGCCCTAAATCAATTAAACCTGTTTTAGCAGAGTATTCCACTTTGAAATAGGCATGTTTAACGTTTCTGCAGCTCTACGGAAGCACAGCTCCAATCTACTAACCTTGTGGGAGGGGGCCATATTTCTCCCTGGGATGTTCTAGCGCCCATGTATGCACCCCTGCGGGGGACCACTTTCACCACTCCCTGATTTCAGTCACACAGCTCCCTTCACTCTCTGGTTTAAGTCACGCAGCCCCTTTCTCTCTCTGGTTTCAGTCACGCAGCTCCCTTCACTCTCTGGTATAAGACACGCAGCCCCTTGCTCTCCCTGGTTTCAGTCACGCAACTCCCTTCACACTCTGGTTTAAGACACTCAGCCCCTTTCTCTCTCTGGTTTCAGTCACGCAGCTCCCTTCACTCTCGTCACGCAGTTCCCTTCACTCTCTGGTTTAAGTCACACAGCCCCACTTCGCTCTCTGGTTTAAGTCATGCAGCCCCTTTCTCTCTCTGGTCTCAGTCACGCAGCTCCCTTCACTCTCTGGTTTAAGTCACACAGCCCATTTCTCTCTCTGGTTTCAGTCACACAGCTCTCTTCACTCTCTTGTTTCAGTCACGCAGTTCCCTTCACTCTCTGGTTTAAGTCACACAGCCCCACTTCGCTCTCTGGTTTAAGTCATGCAGCCCCTTTCTCTCTCTGGTTTCAATCACACAGCTCCCTTCACTCTCTAGTTTAAGTCACACAGCTCATTTCTCTCTCTGGTTTTCAGTCACGCAGCTCCCTTCACTCTCTGGTTTCAGTCAAGCAGCTCCCCTTCACTCTCTAGTTTAAGTCATGCAGCCCCTTTTTCTCTCTTGTCTCAGTCACGCAGCTCCCTTCACTTCCTGGGTGCAGTCACACAGCTTCCTCTTGTGTCGAGTGCACTGACTCCCTTTTGTAGGTAGTGCTGACAGGACAGACACCTTGCAAAAATCATCCTTCAGAACCAGGTTCCCCAGTTCCAAATTCGGCAGCTCTGACCATGGTGTCACATCCTCTCCCCCAATGAACACCATTCTGCCCCACTGAGAGAAACTCGCACTGCCTTCAACTACAACCCAATTGTGCCGCGCTATAAACACCTGGATGCGGCTCAATTTAAATTACGCACTAGACAAGAGCAATATGCTGCCTACAAAAAAAAGTACAAAGTGTAATATCTGTAGGGTGTCCTTGTATATGCAGTGCCATGGTCTGTGCCCCTGGTCTGCAGCCTGTCCTCATATGTGCACCGCCATGAATAGTGCTGTTTGTCTGCAGCCTGTCCGCATCTGTGCTGTGCCACAGGCTGTACTATTTGTATGCAGACTGTCCTTGTATGAGCAGTGCCATGGAGTGAGCTATCGGTTTGCAGCCTGCCCTCGTATGCACAGAGTCATTTTCTTTGCAAATGCTCTGCAGCCTGTCCTCATATTTGCAGTGCCACAAGTGCACTGTTTATCTGCTGCCTGTCCACATATGTGCTGTGCCACGGCCTGTACTATTGGTCTGCTGCTTGTCCTCGTATGTGTAGTGCCATAAAGTGTGCTATTTGCCTACTCCCTGTCCTGTTCCGTGCAGTGCCTGGGGCTGTGCTGTTGGTCTGCAGCCTGCCCTCGTATGCGCAGTGCCATTTTCTTTGCTACTGGTCTGCAGCCTGTATGTGCAGTGCCATAAAGTGTGCTATTTGCCTACTCCCTGTCCTGTTCCGTGCAGTGCCTGGGGCTGTGCTGTTGGTCTGCAGCCTGCCCTCATATGCGCAGTGCCATTTTCTTTGCTACTGGTCTGCAGCCTGTATGTGCAGTGCCATAAAGTGTGCTATTTGCCTACTCCCTGTCCTGTTCCGTGCAGTGCCTGGGGCTGTGCTGTTGGTCTGTAGCCTGCCCTCGTATGCGCAGTGCCATTTTCTTTGCTATTGGTCTGCAGCCTGTATGTGCAGTGCCATAAAGTGTGCTATTTGCCTCCTGCCGGTCCTCTTCCATGCAGTGCCTGAGGCTGTGCTGTTGGTCTGTTGCCTGCACTCGTGCATGCAGTGCCATGGAGTGCGCACTGTTGTGTTAGCCATGTCCTGTCCGCCTCTTATAGCAAGGTTCCTTGAATTTCCAGCTATGTCTGAGCACAGCCACGTTCTCCTTTCGTGCCGTCAAACACTCCTAAGTATTGCGCAGGCACTCAGTACTTGGTCCCGACAAAGAACAATCCCAACTTTCACCAGTATGTTAATATTTCAGTCTCCTGCCCTTTAGAAGCTGTGTGCTCACAGCCTCTGAACAATCTGGGCGAAGCCTGTGATGCTTAACTTCTGTTCCAAGCCCATTCCAGCCCTGAGCACCGTGGCTGTGCAGTCTCTCTTCGTTAATTGATTCATTGTGAGCAGAATCTGAACTTTGTTCTCGGTTGCTGTACCCTTACAAAGTGTAATATCTTGTACCTTTTGACCCCTTATAAACAGTCCCTTTTTTTGTAATCCAGAGATGGGCGCTCTCCTGTTTCCAGCTATTACCGCTGTACAGCGCTGTTCATGTGGTGACGTGTGCGCGCGCAGCCAATACATTTGCATAATTTTTTATGCCTGCCGGGAGACCTTTTTAGCGGGCTAAATAGTAAATATCGCGGCTACCGTGTTTATCAGCTGATTTAGCAATTTGTTTTGTGAATCGCGAAATGATAGAGGGTCTGGCTATTGGTATCTGCAGGAAGGCAGCATTAAAACATTAAAACAATTATTTCCTTTGCTAGAGCAGGAACAGCATGCTGCATGTACCCTACAGAGGTACAGACAATAATTCAAGCTTTGAATGAGTTTGTGTAGTCCTTGCTTTATAGAACATTGCATGTAGAGTATGTGTTGAGGTAATGGACTGATCAATATCACTTGACGTCACTTCCAACAGAAAATTGAATTGGTTCCTGGTGAGAAGTGCCCCATCTGTAGGCAGCTATTGGTATCTGCAGGAAGGCAGCATTAAAACAATTATTCCCTTTGCTAAAGCAGGAACACATGCTGGATGTACCCTGCGGAGGCACAGTCAATAATTCAAGCTTTGAATGAGGGTTGTGTAGTCCTTGCTTTATAGAATAGAGGTTCAATTTTAGGGTTCGGGGGGGTGGTCAGCTAGGGTGGCAGAGCTCATTACCACCACCACCTGGGCAGACAGCCATCCACCATATTTAGACATCTCCGCTGGCATGCGGAGATCTCTGTGCCTTTAAAGGAACCATAGCGACTACTCTCAAGGCACTGGATGTTTGCTGAGCATTGACCATGTTTCTTGCAACCACTCAGCCAATGCTTTGTTTTACAAAAACAAAATCCTAAAGCGTGATGCTCCGACACCCTTAGTGATTTCCCCCAAGGTGTGAGGGTCAGTTTTCTTTTTTTCTGTTCGGGTCCACCAGGCTTTTCCTGCCTGTCCCAGTGAAAAAAAAAGAAAGTTCATCAGACCATCCGCTCTAGACGGGGCAAACAGTATTGGATACTTACACCAAAGGCCCCAAATCCACCAGGATGTCAGTGTAAGGTTTCCTCTGATGAAGCCAGCGTGGGGATGGCCAGCAGAAACATGATGGTCAGCCTGCCTCTACTCATAGTGAGCAGACAATCTGAGCGGTGGAAAGGGTACTCCGCCATATTTGCGGTCGCCACGTGTCTTCTCTCGCCTGGACGCATATAAATGATGTCAGATCAGTGCTAGCAAACTGACTCTAGACTCCCTGGTAGGTGATAGTGTTAGAAAGGTATTACCCTTTTTACAATGTGCATTGTGGGATTTTTATACAAATGACTTGTCGAGCTCAATGCTCAATACACTCCCATGATTTATTTTCATGCGTCACTTTCAGAGCTGGAATAAGCCGTATCTCTCCGATTCCAAAGTCTCAATCTTAAAATGTGGTCAGTCTAGTTTTCCATGCTTTGCAGTGAGACTACTCACTTTAAAATTTCGTAATTGCAGACTCTGTGCCATATTTAAAGTTTGGTGGATAGGTTACCTGTCACAAATGTGAAGAAAATGTGATGGATTGGGAAATCTTTAACCATAGAATATAGTGCACTTGCAGCAAGGTGAAGGGATATTTATCACAACAGTGACAGAGTAACCCATCTGCAAAATTCTAAATCAGGTCCTATGTTTCCCTCCATCTTTGACACTTGCTGAATTCACAAATTCTTTGAATTGGTGTTGTCATGGCTACATAATTCTTAAGTACCAATCGAATGCTTGCCTCTCTGAATTACTGCATAGCTACTCAGAACTTCTGCCATAGGGTACTACCAGCAAAAGGTTGGAAGTAATATAGGAAAAAAATGGGAAGCATGTGATAATATTACCAGAATTTAGTCTTCATTTGTTGTACTGAAATTCTAAATTTCAGGAATAATACCATGAAGTATTCAATTATGGTATTATCCCTTTATTTAGAACTATTATAAGGCAAAAGTTCACCTAACTTTCAAAGAAGAGAAACTTATTAGAGAGCTTTCCAAGGACAAGACTTAATGAGGGATATGCAACACCCACGGCATTAGTCTTGGTAGAATGGAGACAAAGAAATTTAAAGATGGGCAATGTGCTAGAGAGCTTTCAAAGGCCTAGGTAGGAAATGATGCAAAACATGTAGCATGAGTATTGGCAGATTGGACACAAGGAGGTTCAAAATTGGCCAATGTATTAAAGAGACTTCAAAGTCTGGACATAAAAGCATGCAGAATCAGCCTTGGTAGACTGGAGACAAGGAGGTTCAAAGCTGGCCAGTGTATTAGAGATCTTTCAAAGGTCATGACATCAAGAAGGATATTTGAAAACAGCCTCAGTCTTGATCAGGCCAGATACCAGGAAATACAAGAATGAGAAAACAAGATGCCATACATGCTCCTGATATGCCCCAATAATGTAGAATGCTATCCCAGTAGACCTCTACCAGTTTCTATTCATACTGCACTAAAAAAGATCAGCCGTCAAGAGCCTGCTGTTCAAGCAACATCTCATCAAAGTGTACATCTGTTCACCCTGCCACTACCCATAATGCCCCCCTCTGTGGTAATTCCTTCAACAACCTCCAAGCAGCTTTCCTCTGCCACCATCTTTTTGGTGGTTAGGCACCCCGTGTTGTACAGTTCTCCATTGCCATCCAGATAAATGTGTACTTTATAAGTTCAGTACACGGAGACATACATTGGACACGTACACTTAATGAATGAGGTATCACTCCAGTCGGGTAGTGAAATAACCTGCTTTCAAAGTACTTGATCCTTTCCATGCATTGCCTTACAGATACAAGGACCGCTTCATTCCTTTGTCGCTCATAAAATCATTCAGACGTTGTTAATTCCATTCTGTATCTTCTCGCATGTATGTAAAGTTGTGACCGGCAGCGGAAGAAACTTTACTCTATCCTCTTTTGACTCCTTTGTTGGATTAGAGATATAATGATCGGGTGTGCTCGGGTGTATTGTGGTTTACTATTGTTCTAGGCTGCGTGGTCCTAGGAAAGACATACCCTGGTGGGTGGGTATAGTAACATCATATGAGCACCCCAAACAAATACTATTGAATTATCTAGACTTAGCTTTATCAATGGATGTGCAGATCATCAAGCAAACCCCCAAAGCTTTGGAAATAATTGGGCACGTACACGTTGAGTTAGGGAGTTTGCTGGCGTTTCCCTTCCTCATTAAAAAGTTGTAATTGCTCTTCAATAGGATAATGCAGCGGTTTAAATATCTCAGAGCAAGATGGGGCTGCGGGAGGAGATTGCCCGTTTAGCATCTGTTCTGAATTTGCATATGTTAAAGTTGACAGGTCGCTCATTGGAAATGTTCATGTCTTAATCTGTCATAGCACATAATTACATCACCGCTACTTGTCATAATAGAAAAATCTATCGGGGATAACTTAAATTAGGTTTCCTGCAGTGGATTGTAACAAGTGTGAAACTTTAAACAGCTGGCTATATGATTTATGACGAGGTGCCGCTGCAGTGCAAAATTGCATCAGAAAGGCAATTTCACACATGACAAGACTGTCTTTTTGACTGTTGAATTCCAGGTGCATCCCTTTCTAGGTATCATTTTTATTTCATGAGACCTGAATTTTTAATAGTATTTTAATATTCATTCAAAAATGTCAACAATTTATCATCCCCAGAAGGTTATCGTTTGACATGACCAATGGTTTGGAAAGCGAGCGAACTACCTAGGTTTGGAATTGGCGATCTTTAGATATCCATTCATTCCATGCTTAGTGTAACAGGAAATGAAGAAGAATTCAGGTATCTCCTTACATATTTATTTATTTTTTTAAAAATAGAACTAGATGATTGCAAACATTTTCATTGTGCCAAATAACTTTGTTTTATACGGAAGGATTAATTCTCTGGGATAGATAACATTGTCCCTTCCTGCAGTCTTCTTAAATAGCAGGAGATTGAATGCCAGCTACAAACCCCTAAGGACAGCTTACTTTTTCAATACACATCGGAGTTATCCAGGCAAGCAAAACAATTTAGATTAGAGGGGAAATGGAAAATGTAAAGCACAATAGGAAATCTTCCCTCTATATAAAACATTGAGTAGTTTCGGAGCAATACCGTGGATGTCAAAAAGATTTGCCACGCATGACTCTTTCCTGTATGTTCTAGTGCATTTCTGGTTCGGGTGTCAGCGTCACTACTGTGCGAAAATGTAGACTGCAAAAAAGATGATTGTAAAAATAAAAACTCAACAATTGTAGAGGGGAGATATAAAAACAAAACAACAATGTCAATGTACCAAAAAGTTAACCTGTTAAAAATGTCGAAATTCGCCAAACTCGCCTCCCAACTTTTGCACGTCTATGATCAGCCGCAGCCCGTGCAGGTAAGAAGAGCGGAGCCGGGTGGGGGGGGGGGGGGGGGGAGATTTCAACAGACGACAACGAGGGAAAATTAATTGTTTATTTAATTTTCCCTCGTGGTTGTTTGTCAAACCCACCCCAGCTTCACCGCCCCATTGCTCTTAACTGCATGGGCCGCGGCTGTCTATGATTTTAACTCTACATTATAACTAGAACATTTGTG
This sequence comes from Triturus cristatus, assembly GCF_964204655.1. Lineage (NCBI taxonomy): Eukaryota > Metazoa > Chordata > Amphibia > Caudata > Salamandridae > Triturus > Triturus cristatus. Next base: position 965,726,132 of record NC_140594.1, read on the forward strand.
GGCAAGTGCTAGATGGTGCGATTAGCTGCATGTTGATATCGCGGTAGGTAGACACTTTTGTTTTGTCTTTAATTTTGCATTTTGTATCTTTATTTTTGTGATATCGCTCTTTCTGTAGCGTGTAATTTCACATGCTACCGTCAGGGTTTGGACCTTTGCATTTTTGCAGGGAAAGTCAGCTCCCGAGCATCAAAAGCTAGTGGTAAGAGTATGTCTCAAAAGTCCAAATCTCATAGAAGGGAGTTATGTACCATTGTCGGGGACCCCATCTGACACAATTGAGGAGTGGTACAGAGTAAATCCCATCGGGGTATCAACTATAGCTGACATTTGACATTGAATGCTTCTGCAAGCAATTCCAATTAGAATATCCAATGATGTCAGCAATGAATTCGCTCTTCCTTTCATGCAGGACTATTTTCAAGATGGTTAATCACCCAATTTGTTTTGCATTATTCAAGGTTTTGTTATAATATTACAGGTTTTGATTGGAAAGTTGAATAACCATTCTAAATTTAAAGAAAAATATAAGATCACATAGCTATGCTTTAGCCATTATGTCAATGGGAACAGAAGAATATTAAAAAATGGATCCAACACTTTAATACTTAGAAACTGTTTTAAGATTGCATTTTGCTAAAGAAGATTTCTTATTTTCTAACACCATTTTAAAATGTCCACCTATTGGCTAATATCACCCGGGTAGCAGAAGTGATTCTGCATGGCTAAGGGAAAAAGTGAATCATAGGATTACAGAAGTATAAGAGTTAGGATTGAGTTTAGGTTGTGATTAGAGTTAGATTTGGGGTTAGGTTTGTGGTGAGGTGCAGTGTTATGGCAGTGTTTGGAGTTAAGATTAGGGTTAGGTGCAAGGTGATGCCTTTAATTAGAGTGACGGTGAGAGTAAGTGTGAGGGTTAGCACGGCGACGTAGCCTAGTAATTTTTATTATGTGGGTATGAGCTTGAGGATTCCCAACAAAGAAGAGTGTACCCAACTAAAAAAGACAGAGAAATGGACTTGACAGGCTGATGGGTAAATTGATGAATAGTCTTGGTCGCATTTATGTGCACATAGATCCATATGCTGGTGAAAACAAATTTTCTTGCACTCCCTTCCCAAGCACACGCCATCCAGCTAGGTTGTATAAGAAAAACATACTATAACCAAAATTCATGTGACATACTCTGGTATTCATGCACATAAGCTAAGCACTGTGCCTGTTTGCCCCTATGTTGTGTGATAGGCTTGAGTCACTAAGTTGCACATTTAAAACTGGATGCTTAAATGTAGGTCTCAGTTTAAAAAATGCCCAATGCAAGGTCACTGGGAAAACATCTGTACAGTGCCTTTTATGGAGCAAAGGCACTCTACAGCAAATCCAAAGAAACACAGCAACCACAGATGCCCCTTATCTTTAAGACCCTTCCCCTTCCTCTACCATCCTGAGAAATAAAGGTAGGTGCTTAGCTGGGATTTCAGTATTACCTGATATTAGCTGCAGAAGTATTTTCAAGCTAGACAACTAGCTCTTTTCTCAGCTGAGGTTGATCCATTTTTGGACAGTTCACCTTCAAGGATCCAGTTTGATTGTGTGCCAGGCAGTCAACAAGGGTTCCAATAAGATAGTTTGTGTGGTGGACAATGTTGTCCAATCCCGTCCCTTGTCACAGCAATGTAGGGCGGTGATGTCAAGGACAGCAGGTCTAGCATTAGACCAAACCTTACATCAAGAGATCTTGCTTCAGCCATGTGCAGCAGCAGAGCAGCCCTAGGGAGTGGGGGTCTCAAAGACTAGGCTCGGCAGCAGTGGCAGGCAAAGCTTAGAGTAGGGGTACAGCAAGAACAATCGGAGGCTAAATGGGGAACATAAGCTAGCAATTCTACTAGGTGAAAATTGTGGGACAACAGGGATAGCTACCACACACCCAGCTTACAGTGTACAATAATAAGGGGCATCCAAAACCATAGGGATAATACAGACAGTTTTAACAGCACCTGATTTGGCAACTGTTGATTGTTTAAAGTGGTGGAGGGTAATAGTTGCTCGCAACTGAGACACACATCCTTATGGTGGGTTCTCCCACCCTGCTCTTGAGAAAAAATAAAATAAAAAAGGGAGGAAAAATGACATTTGAAAACCTTTGCATGTGGCTTAATAGCAAAGTTCACTTAGGTTTGCTATAGTGTCATATGATCTCAGAGGGCAACAGTGAGATTTTCCAGTTCTTTCATGGTGAGGTAAGAAAGTCTTACAATCTCCAGCTCCAGGAGTTGTTGCAGGATCAACATCCCAAGATATTTTTGAGAAGATAGTGGTAACATGATGCAACCAGACACTTAATAATATGTTGTGTCTCACTGGAAGCTGCTCTTTATGGGCCAAACCCGAAGCCGAACTCACAAAGGCCATTATACTGGACCGCCTAACCCTGGATCACATTTTCTAAATACCTTGACTGTCTTTTACTATTAACACTCTCAAAATGACATTCGGCTTCCCCGGATTCGAAGAACCGTCCAAGACCTTAATGCTAGAGATATCGGCAATGAAGGCTGCCCTACTAGATGCAAGGGCAAGACACAGAGCCATTGCCGATAGAAGGAAACAAACAGTAACAGCATATATGGCTTATACTTTTCCTATAGGTTTCAACCCCTACTTAACCTGGGTGACAAATTATAAACATCGCTTCACCCTGACCTGATTACAGTTGAGTATGGTACACCACCTTGTTTCTTTCCCTAAAGTAACCAATGGGATTTAATAGCTACCCCGTGTCCATATTACAGAAACTCCGAACAATGTACTTTACATTTAATCCTTTTCTGTCGATAGTATAATGATCTAAGGAATACATTTTGACAACCTCTATTTATCGAACATAACATCAGGGACCATAAAGCCACAATGGTCTTCTGTGTGAGATGGAATCTCAAGCTATTTGTTTTAGTCTTGCCTCATTTATTTGCAAATTAATTCATATCAGGAAGAGGCTGTGCTACGCTGATGTGTGTTTCATGAACCTGGGGTATTCCTTTTTTAATATTGTGTTCTGATGTATTGTTTTATTGATTATTTCCCATCACAGAGAAAGAACGTCTTAGACTCTCAATAATTTTATAGGGCACAGAGTGACTGTTTTAGCCACTTGTTGTTTTTAACTGAATGACACTTTATCTGTTTTATGCACTGTTTGTGGCCTATGTGCATAAAACAATGTTTCTTTGACTTTGACTTGAGTAAGTCTGTGCTTTAATTTGTGGAACTTGCATCAAGTGAGTGAGGTTGGCCTTCCGAACGTGTGACTTGCAAACAATCAGCGGCACTCTACTTCTAGAAGTGAAACTCACCCCCAATGAGTGAGACTCTACTCAAAGCTATGAGGTTTGCCTAGAATGCAAGGAAGGGTGCAGCAGTGTGTGGGATTCACACAGATTGCAAAATACTGTGTGGCAAGCTGTGGAACTAAATTTAATGAAGATGTCCTCCAAGAAGTTTGATTAACAAACCCTGAGTGAGATTCTGCTAAAAGAAATGAGACTCACAAAGATCACAAGTGCCCTGAGCCTCCCTTGCCTCAGGGCTTATGGTTGGTGCCATGGGTTGGACTTCATGGACAGATTGTTTTTAAAAGTCTATGGTTTCTCTTGATTTTCAGTTGGTAGATGTACTGATCTGCAGTGAAGCATGCAAGGCCATATTTCAAAAGCCCCCTTTAATTAATGCATGAGGCTGCATATTTTCTTATTTTACCCCAGTAAGTTTCCTTGTTTGTAATATTTACAAATGGTGGCTTATGAAATTCACCGCAGTCCCGCTCTGATGTGCCACGAGGCAGATTTTGTAGCTCATATGTACGTTGGCGGTGATCTCACTGACTTCTGTGTATCAACTGGTGCAGTGTTGCAGTAGCTGCAGCGAAGGCAAAAAGATATGTCCAGCGGTCACCATGTTATTTTGGCGTACGTTTTTGTTTTTCTGAAACAAAAAACAAATGGCTTTGACGCACTTGACTTTTTCTCCCAGTGAATGGAGTTATTTGTTTTGTTTCCTATCCTGGAGCACCAGGTGTTTCCTGATGGTCTTGGATAAGAAAAATGTATGTAGGAGGGCAATTAGGTTGTTTTTCCTTGAATGATGGCCTTGTGGTGGTTGGCGACCACTTGAAGGATCCCCACAGTGGAGCAAACTTAAGCTCCACTTACTAGAAACCTGACACCACCCTGCCTCTGAATGAGACTGGGTAACCTTGAGTTTGGCGGGGGGAAGACGTGTCAATTTACAGTGGGGCTTCTACTCCGCTAAGACTCTACAAAACCAACACTGGTTTGAGGAGCACTAAGAGTATGAGAGAAAAAGAGACAGCGCGTTTGCATGTGAATATCCTTTTTTATTACGTGTGTCTATGTTTTTTAAATGTTGTTCAAGACTGAGATCTGTGTCTGACAGGAATGGATATGCCCAACTGTGTTTCCACCTCTTCAATTGCACCCCTTCCTATCAAACATGTGTGCCTTCACCAGGCTTAGGTGACCATGGCTCCTCTCGAGAGGAGGGCCATCATTGCTTATGAGAAAGATTTATGATTTTTCTGGTGATTTCACTCACTAGGTAATCAAACATACTTTTCAGTTTTCTTCAGCTGGTAAAAAAGTTGTTTGACTGCTAAGTGGGGAAAAGATGCATGTGCCTGTGCTTGATCTGGTTTCTGGGGAGTCCATCCCATTTCTTTTATACACATCATTATGAATAGATTGAGACACAAAAAGTCCAATGCCAAAGTCAAATCCAAATGACTGCCTGGAGCTGAAGGAGGTGGTTCCAGTATTTCTGCTGCTCAATGTTCTCTGCTCAGTTGGTTTGACACTGAGAACAGGTCTTAGCACGGGTTCACCAATGCACATCATTTCTGATGGCTCACCTAATGAGGGTTATTACCTCAAGACTGCAATATGGAGATCATATACTCAGACTCAACAGAGCCTGTCACAGGCTGGTCTCGACGAGCCCATGAATGAGACAGCTGGACCGGTATATACATACACCAGCATTGTCTCCCTGAAACAGGAACAATATACAAGTTGGTACCTGACAGTAGGAGGCAGGATGGGGTCACGCAGTGTCCTTCATCATGGTGTCGCAAAGTGCAACTTCATACCTAGGTGCAGGACTCTGCCCTAACACAGCTCAGACAGTGCACCTCCTTCCTGACAGTGAGAACAAAATGGGTGTCTGCACTTCAAACCCTCATATAAAAGAAATCTCACTTCTGACTTTCAGACCCCCGGTATCCAGTCCAGTGACACATAGCTTTGACAATGAACTTCAGTTCTGACTTTGTCCTCCTTATTATTCCATTCCCAAATCATAAACAAAGGCCTCTGCCAGAGCATCTCACTTGCAGCGGCCCCAGATGTTCCCCTGAGTCCTTGCCAGCAGCATAACAAGTGTATTTGCAAAGCACACGTTCACCCTGAAAGGCCTCTTGGTGCTGAATAACCAATTTTTTTTATCCAACTCATGGTATTCATTTTATCGACCTCAGAAGGATGAAAGGCTGAGTGGACCCGCCAGGATTTTAGCCTGCTACCATCAGATCAAACACAGGCCCCTACAGTGGGCACATCAGTCTACTGAGCCACCAGACCCAGCTTAAGCAGCAGGCTCAGGTCTTTTGCGCACACACTCTTGCCCACTTAGACACTCTCCATTTCCCGATTGACACTCACCTGCAGCTTTAAATGTGCACGTCATGCTGTTCTTTGAAGTAGTACAGATCTGCACTAAAACAGCTGAGTCCTGATGTGGATTCATCTAATGGATGGTGTTCCACAATGGCTGGCTGGTTTCAGAGGACATGGGATCTGAATATGTAGAACTTGACTGATGAATATAGAGGTTTAGTTAGATATGTCCAGTACTTGGTGCTAAATAGGAAAGTGCTTGAAAGCAGTTTATAAATGCATCCCTTCTCAGTGAACCATAATTGGCTTTGCCCAGTGAAAAGCTCTTTCTGTTGTAGCTATATAAGCATCTGTATATACCCAGATGAGAGAAAATCAAGAGGGTGTCACGGAAACAAATCCACAAGGAATGGGGTTTCCCAGTCAAAATACAGAAACTATCCCCAAAGCTTAGGTCCTCAATCAGGTAACCGCAGTGTCTTAAAACTAAGACCCAGATTTCAAGTATGTCGGAAGGAAGGGGCTATTTATCACATTAAAAAAACGAATTATACCCTAGCGTATGTTATTTACCGGGTGCGATAAATAAAACCTATTATGGATTTTTGAGGAATAACATGGATTTTGGTGTTTATCACCATCAAATCAATATCCTACTGTAAATACCAAACACTTTTCCACTGTTCAATTCTGAAAGATTTGAGATCATAAAATGTAATGACGAGTGAGGTATTTAACGGACATGATAATTGCAGTATGTGGTAAATAATACCCAACTCGGAATTCCGATCCCTGCACAAACAGGGGATTATACCTGGGTCGGACAATTCCAACCAACCTGTAATCGAGGCGCAAGGGAATTAATCAGGTGGTGTTCAGTCGATGTACTAATGATGGATTGCTTGGCTTAAGAGAGGGCACTGATCGCAGGGTTCTGAAGTGAGTAAGGCAAACATGTGGCTGCAATTCCCTAAAGAAGACCTCATTATCTGTGAGGCAAATTTCTTGGCACATGTCCTGCTTATCATGACCCTACTTTGTAATATGTAATCTGAAAGAGAAGAAGGCTTATGTTATGTACTCGTCTTCAGGAAAGCGTTCCATGCGGTGAATGCTTAATTCACTGTTCAAAACTCAACATTTTATAGTACCTACTTTTTTTTCACGAGTGTGATGCTGTTGCCGCTTGCTTTCTGTTGGCAAGTCAATTCTGTGCAGAGTATTTATTTAAATTTTCTTGAATTAGGCCTAATGTTTCTTCTGCCCAATGCTACGACAAAGACCGGGTGGGATCAGCCGCGGTCCATGCAGGTAACAGCGGTGAGCCGGAGGGGCCGGATGAGGGGGGATTTCGAGGGACAATGCAGAGGGAAAATAAAATAAATAAATAATTTTCCCTCGGCATTGTCCCTCGAAATCCCCCCACACCTGGCCCCACCGCTATTACCTGCACGGACCGCTGTTGGGTGGGATGAGATGTAGAGTGTATTGAGTGCTTCATATCAATGTATGTATGAGTTGCCTTCAGTCCTTCCTCTTCTTTTGAGAAGCAACATTGAAGGAAACCATACAGAATTTTAGTCTCTCCTGCCCTTTCCCCACCCTGGCAGATCCAGTAGAGTCTTAGAAAAATCTATTTCCCAATAATTGTCCTTTCATTTTCTAATTGGCATTGACAGGAGAAATATGATCCCAATCCTTACAATGACAATCTTTACTTTTGTAAACTGAAAAGGTCTGCAAGAAGTAAAAAATCGACATTTTAGAACTAAGTACCAGGAGCATCTTGACCTTTTCGAGATCCGCATAGGTTATTAGAAAGCTGAGTTTATTTTTTATTAAAACTGTCCTTTTGTTTCTTTGTATATTTGCCAATACCAAATAGCCCCCCAGGCTATATTGTTGCTGCATACCATCTCTAATAGTAATGTTCATATTTGTGAAAACATAATACGTTAAATTATATTCTTGAAAATGCATTTTAAAATATTTAAGAAATAGGTGCAAGTTCTGATCACAAATCTGGTGGGTTTAAAAGGATCTACATTTATTAGCAATGAATATGCTAAACAAGTATCTTCAATTACACGAACCTTGTAAGAGATTTCATAGCACATTTTATAGTTCTTTTCTCATCGGATGATAAAATCTTAAAGGTTAAATATTTATGAGCAATTAACAAGAACTCCTGAATTTGATCATCTAGAAATGTGGCTGAAAAAAATATCTGAGCACCAGTGCAAGATTTATAATATCGACATGGTATGAAAGCATGACAAGAATGTAATTGAAATGGAAAATGTAGGTCAGTGTAAGTGGAATTTAAAAAGAAAGTCAAATCGATTAGAAGATGGATGGGAATGCTAAGTATACTTTTAATGTGATGTATATGAACATGCAATGTGTATTGAAATTTTGAAATGTAGGATTCTTTCAGTGATGAGGGATTTGGCCAAGGGACCTTTAAGTTTCATACTATTGTTGCTGACATGCTGAAATAATTTTGAAAGAATTATCAGGGTGAGATGGGGTGAAATAATTAGATAGATAATTTTAACAAAACCTCTGTGTGACCTCACCACATTTATTGTGAGGCCATTGCATTTCATCAAATGGAAGTCAAATTGTTGGTTGCTGGTAGTTTCTCCTAATGCAGGCAGAGTAACTATTGGTGTGATATTAAAAAACGATATGAAATGGATTATGATCTAAGTGAAATAATACAAATTAAATAGAACACAGCTGTCCTATATACCCTGTTCGTTTATAGTCAAAGCAACGTATTTTTTTTGTTAAATCAACATTAAATATTTGAACCATAATGTTCTTTTTTAAATTCCTTAAATCATCTTCGAAGTAGGACTATTTCGAGTCCATTTTGCTATTTTGAGCATTCTCCCATGATACTTTTTAATAGATTTGCAGTTTCCGATGTGTGGCCTTCAGGGTATACCAAATGATATAATATATATAGGATGTACCAGTTAATCAAGACAATACTTTCAGGGCAAATACTATGTTTCATAGAGATGACAAATTAACATACATTACTATAAGTTTCACTCCAAGCTTTCTTCGTTCCACATAATTTTGTTATATACATGGCTCAAGACTGAATTCAACGTCGCTTACTCATATTCTGAGTGTGCATGCTCATTTCTGTACTATAAACTACAGAAAAACATATGAATAGCACATTACATTATGGATTAGATAGTCCTGTCCCCATCACTTGTTTCATTTGGATATTGAGTATTGGTGACAAGCATGGCCAGCTCCCCTCCCCTGTGATGTTCAAAAGAAAGTACACCTTCTCAAGACATATCTGACCTTCTTCCAGTCATGACCAAGTTCCAACAGTAGATAAACCTAAAGGCATTTGACAAATAGCACATACACACTTCAATATATATTTATTTATTTATATAATTATTTATTAAACAAAATATCATCCAGAATAAAGTAGATTTGAGTGAAAAAGTAATTGCTTCTTTATTGCTCCCGTCTCAGTTAAGGAGATAGTTACAATTGGGTGCTGCTAAACGATTGCAAATGATTATTTTATATGGACCAAGTGCTACCACCTGTATACAAAATCAAAAACTTTGCTAGTTTGATTTGGAGCATTCAGATGTGTTGTAATACATCATGCTAACGTCAAAACATATCTGTGATCTGCGAAAGAATTGCTTATCAATCTGTGAATGGTTATAACACCATTTTTTTAACAATGTGGAGTTTATCATTCCACAGAGAGAGCAAATATTTACAAATGGAGAAAGCTCAAGACAGCTTATTGTGTAAAGTGGACTTGAGAACAAGTGTGAAGAGTTCAGTTTTCTTAGATTTCCTGAAGTTCAGTTCAGTTCAACTCTTAGGTGTGGGTTCAAGGCGTTTCATAGCTTAGGACTCATACTTTTCAAGTATCTGCCGCCATGTTTCAGCTGTTTGGACATATATGGTCAGAGGATCTAATGTTTTTGGTTGGATAATTAAATTTCGAGTATACTCACTTTTGTGCTTTCTGATGTTTAATGTTTTGAGCCTCGTAAGGGTCACTTTTATATGCTTATCTCATTACACTTATACTCACTTTGGCAGTTCTCCTGCTTTGTATATTACCATGATTGCTTTGGTTCCGGAAAGGGTCACTTGTATATACGTAACTGTTTGTCACCATATTGTACAGTGCTCTGATACCTGTAGTGGTCATGTGTATAAAACTCAATAAATAAAATAAATAAATAAAAATAAATAAATAATGGGAAACCAGTGTAGTATAAACTGACAGAGAAGAATGATATATGAAGATGAAGTAAAAATTTCCAGCTCTTTCCATGCCTGGCCTTGTCCTATTGCAATCAAGATGCTACTCCCAATACTTTGTTTTAATCATGGTTGTTTCACCCTATATAAAAAATGATGGCAGAAAATGGGTTTGACTACGCACAACCTGTAACATATTTGCCTTCATTTTAAGTAAAATGTTTATTGTTCATAATAAACAAATCGATATTCTGGTGATTACTGTAATTATCAAAGTTTGTACATGTTTGGAAATAAAAAGTAAAGATAATATTAAGGCAGATAATGTGAAAAAAATGTCCTCCTTTTACAGACCACTGAGGTTCTTTTTGACAAAGACCTCTGCAACCTCTAATATTCAAAAAATAATCTTAATGTAGTAAAACAATAATGGTTAGAGTTTCAGTAATGCTAAAATCCATGAGTAATCATTTTATTGCATGAGAGAATGTGTTTTTACGTGATCTACTTTCAGAATGTGCATTGTGCACATGCTACAAAATGCAGTTTCTTAAGAAACAAAGCAAATTTAAATCTAAAATGGGAACATACGTGGAAAAAGAGTGACTTTAATTGAGGAATTAAAATTCAGTACTTGATATGCTATACTTAAATCCACTCTGGTGACTACCTCGAAGACACCACCTAATACAAGTATAGATATGAGGGATGTCAGACGTATTTACATGCTACAAATGTACAGTTATCCGTACAATGGAGTTAGGTACTATTTAAAGATGGAAATTAATAATATTCCAATCAGGTAAAATGTAACATTTTGTGAATATGTTGTGCGATAGCCTAGAACTGGGTGAAACTAAACACTTGTAAAAGATGTATCAAACTACAAAGAAAAGCTGACTCGTAAAAAATTCTATAGCAAAGTCTAACTCTGGCAGTGTGGAAGGATAAAAGGAGGTAGGATGCAGTTCTAGTGAATAATACTTCCATCAGAATTTTGCCTTTTCAGAGGAAAATTGTTCTCTAATACAAAAGCTGTCATGGGCTGACCACTAAGTTTCAGTACAGCTATATCCGAGAAAGAGCAATTCCTTTGATCATTATCTCCAAAATCTGCAAATTGGAGCATGAAAGATTTCTTTTTCATTATGTCAGTCTTTCCCTTTGCACTGGGAAAAGCATCTGTCTCATCATTACTGAAGTGCAGTCGTTCACATCCTTATTACCTAATGGGTTGTGTCCCTCTTTGAATCTGTTCAAAAAAGATCAGCCATTCTACCTTGAATACTTGCAAGCCTGATCAATCAGTCAGTTCATTTATTTCTGGGGAACGACTCATATTCAGTTTTGTAAGACTCTCTTCATACATACATACATAACATTAGAACTAAACTATACAGCAGCAAGTTCCAGCAATTATTTGTCCACAACCCAAAAGCAAAGACAGCACAATGCATGCTCTCTTATCACAGCCTTGAATGCCATGTCCCGGTCAAACAATGATTAATTTCACCAAAGAAGTATCTCCAAGCCCTATCAGCCGTGATCCTTTTCCTATTTTTGCTATTTTTTTACTGGTACTCTTATCTATTGATATCTCAAATATTTCCCGGTTTGAAGTTGTATGAGAGAGCTTGTGTTGCTATTTTCTAATTCTGTTGTCAAGATTGTCAGGTCCTTTCACAGTTGTGTAATGTCTACACCTTGAATTCAGAAGGTACACATATAAGCCATCACAACTTTCTTTTCCCATTGATTCACATAATGTATGCAAGCTCTGCCGAAACCTTAGGTATCCCTAGTATTCTGGCACACTTGTTAAGTATACTGTATGGAAGTTTGTACCCTGCATATGAGTTCTTGCAATGAGTTGTGATCTGTATTCATCCAAAACGTGCAGAGGTATGCCATTGTGTGGGGGATTTTAAGGCCCACTTAAGGGAAATAGTTGTGGGCCAACAGCACTGCATGGTCATGCTAGGCTCTTCCTACCACAACGTGATTAATTTTGTCAAGCACTACTCATTTTCATTTTTTTTGTTCCTGGGATGTGGTCACCTAGAAGAATTTAGTTGAAAAAAGGAGAACAGGACTCACTGGGTATGGGGCCTGTCCATCTCCCTAATGAACTACGGTTTTAGGGTTCCATATATTAGTCAGTATAGGAATTAAATGCCTGTCAAAATCCAACTTGAGAGGGGGATCTAAGACACAGTATCCTTGTTTCGCTGCAGACTAGCACCTCATAAGTCTCTACGTATGGCAGTTTCTTTGTGGTGTGAACCTCATCTCCTAAGGCATTCTTTTAGCTTTTTTATTTTCTATTACCTCTTTATCTTTATTTTTTGTTAATATGGATTCATAGGGTTAATTTGTCTAGTTTCTTTCAACTTCTTTCAATCAATTTGTTTTATTGTCCCATCACCCACACACTAGAGTTGCTCTAAGACTTCTTTTCTATTTGTATTCTCCTTCCTTTATTTTTGTTTAAAAGTAGTACAGATGCTGGGTGCCCTCCCCCAACCTCACTTTACATTGATCTGTTTTATGTCACTGTACATATTTCCATGCACATAAATTTGCTGCAGCAGACAAGTGCTGTATGAGCTTGCCTTTTGGAGACTTTGAGACAATATTTGTTCTGTTTTGACTAGGGTGCTTCACTCTGTTCCTTTAGTGAAAAACAGGGCCACCAGATACCTCCAGGAGATGTATGCTTATCTACAGGTATCACACTAGTGATGGGTGGTATTCTCAAGTAGGTATACGATTTCTGCATCACAGTCTGTACAGTTTTGGATTGCAATGCCCCCTCCCTTATCTGTGGGTTTGACTACTATGTTACTGTTACTTGCTTAAGTTTGTAGGAGCCAATTTTTCATCTACAAATATATTATATTTTATATATGTTCTTTGAGTAAAACATTAATCCTAGTCACAATTATACTTTCAAAAGTAAGAATCACTTTTGGCACCATTCTACCAGGTTTCCTGTCTGTAGTTGGTAAACTGACATTAAGCCAGCACTTTCACAAGAGAGTAGAAAACCTAATCTCAGGCTGTATTTTCCAAATCCAATCAATCAGCTAGAATAGAGCCGGACCAAAGTCTGATTTAGTCACAGAGCTATTGTGAAGACAAAATATATAGACACTTTTTACTATTTCGAAAGCATACATCCAGATCAGTCCATAGCTCTGCAAAGATCCTTGATATGTATAATTCAAGAATGCTACTATTGTGTGAATGAACAAAGTGTACCTCTATGAGAAAATTAGGATAGAAGCTTAACAGGTCACTCAATTCTTGATATACTGCTATCAATTTTCCTCAGCAATTATGCAGATTTGTATCCGTGATATACATTAGAGTAAAACATGTTCTGCTTAAGGTTAGTCTTCTTATAAGTTATATAAATCTATTTTATTAGTCTCTGCCAGATTTCAGGCGCTCCACGTATTTGCTGCTATATAGAGATGCACATTTTTTCTTTGCCCAGAAAAGTTCAACTGCGACGGGAAATGATAACGGGGAAAGAACTTGTCCTTGAGTACAATTTTATTAATCTGTTCTTTTTAGTTTAGGGATGTTTATTGTTTTTGTAATAGTGGTCTTATCCGTAGATAACGAAAATATGTCAATGATTTGCCCTCCTCCCCTGTCACATTCTCACTTGAAATCAAGAAATCTTTTATCATCACAACTTTTACGCTTTATTGTCCTGATCCCGTCTAGCTGACAACTGATCTGCGAAAATCTGGTTGTTCCATAGATATTGAGATATTTTTGATTTTGTAGCAACATGTTACAATTAAAGCCCTTCCCATTGTCATATGTAGCAGTAATAAAATGATAAAGTAGTAACATTTTCTCTCTCGCTAGTAAACACACTGCTTCAAAACAAAGCTTCACTCACTGTGTGTGCAATGTTGAGCATAACTACAGATCTGGTGATGAGCAGCAACTCTGTGACCAATTCCATTTTGCTCTCAGCTTCTTCTTCCCTGGTGTCACTCATGGATATTAATGAGGTCAAATGCCTTGTGATGCAGTGTCCACATGACAATTGTTATGGTAGATACAACATGTTTTCTGTTGCAAGAAACATATTTCAAGTCTTTTGACCATTGCAGTATTTTGTTATGACATACTGCTCGCCATTAAAGTGCTAGACTCTGCTGTGGTGTTAGGGACAATCCAATGTGATGTGTGCGTGAGTGTGCTCACCTGTGCTGTATATGTGTGAGGTAGTGTACCATTGTAGGGTGTCACCCCTGTAACCCGAAAAGTTGTAGGATGTTTTAGTGATGGCCAAAGTTACTTGTCTTCCCTTCAGTTTAATTGCTCCTCTTTTTAAATTACCTTGCACCCTCAATGGAATTTGTATAATGCCAAGTGAACTGTCTGGCTATGAATCATCATCCTGTTGAGGGACAGTTTGTTCAAAGGGGCTGAAACGGAACCAGTTTCAGCAGGTCGAAGTATGACCCAGCCAGACAACACTTGGACAAAGACTGTGGCCTGAAACCCAGGCCCAGAATACATCTGTGTTCCTCCCCTACATCATGTGCTTTGTGGTGAGAGGAGGAATTGTCTACCTCTAATCCAGAAAGGGCAAAGTAGCAGTGTTACCTCCAAATGTTTATTATGGAGCTGAAGCCAACCAATACACTTTACTGTGATTCATTCACCCAAAATATTCTCGTGTGAACTTGGTACTTGAGTGAACAATTGGATAAGCCACCTCTCCCCTGGTCGGGATGTAAACTGGTCCCTCCATCCCTCAAAATTTCCTAGTGTTCACTTGTTCACTAGCTGTGCTGTATAGACCAGTGTAGAGGGAAGTAAGAACCACAGACCGATTGAGTGTCTCTTTCTGTTGTAGATTAAATAACCGTATTCCTGCATCTGACAAGAAAATCTGCTGTTACTCAAGAAACCAAGAGGTAGATTGTGACTTGTGGGTAGAGCAGCTGATCTGTGCATTCCCTTGTGTAGGTCCTCTAAATCCGGAGAGCTTTGTTCTGTTCTATGACCAGTGACTGTGAGTGACCTCTATAACTAACCCCTCAATTGCTTCAGCCTCTTCTGTGCCTGATGATCACGACTGTCATGTGTCCAGTAATCCAGAATTGCTGCTTCCTGTTCTGCACTTAGTGATCAAGAAACTATGTGTGTCTGTACCCAGCACCGCAGAATCCTATTCTGCACCTGATAATTGAGAGAGGCTGGTGTGCCTTAACTCTGCAACACTCTTCCTGTTCTGCACCCAGTGATCATATGAGGCCAATGTTCCTGAACCCTGCATAACTTCCTCAACCAACTGACCACTTTACGTGGTTCATGTGCCTCCCTTTGGCAGTGCCTCATTCCTTCAGGCAATTAAAAACTGTGTATGCCCTGTGGGCCCCAAGCTTCATGTAAATATAATTTCTTCAAATGACACTTCAGTATGTGCAGATGGTGCCACAAACCCTCTGCAACTGCCACCCACCCCTATCTATCTATGCATGGTCGACTCCACGGGTGGGCATTCATACCCACCATTGTGGCTACCTGTGATACCGCATACTCTACATTGTCAATGTCTCCACCCACAGCCTACTTTTTGGGGAACAACTGACCAGAGCACAGTGCATGTGTGCAGCCACCTCTGCAACCCTGCAGAAGGAAAACAAGGACTATCAGAAATCAAACTGGGAAACTTGAACATGGGCAAACCTGTGCTGCACTTGGCTATCCAATTGGGATAACCCCTTTATGCAAACCTTGCTTTGTGGTTAAAGTCCAGAGTTCATTGGAGTTGCAGAGTAACCTAGATAAACAGTCAAGTATAATTGTTGATGGCATAACACTTAATAAAATCTTTTATGTTTCTTTAAGGACTAACACTGCTTGGGCAGTCTGTTAATGGAGAAGGATACATGTGCAGCCTGTACTAGAAGTTCTACCCTACACTATCCCCCAGTAGCGGCCTTTATCTGTTCAGCCTATTACTCCTGAAAGTCAAAAGCTAAAAAAGGAGGTTGTTGGCATTTCTGTGAGCTTGCAGTAGAAGAAGGCTTTTAGAAGTATTGCTTTTCTGCCAATGAGTTGTGAAGGGGCCAGAGAGCAAGTGATCCGTCATTGTTGACAGAGCCAAGACCTCTGGCAACCTGTGAAGCTTACTTGGCAGGTATTGATAGGAAGCAGCTACCATACCTGGAATAGTTGCTGCCATTCAATGTTTGCCCTTTCATACTCCTTCAGTGCCCTTGATACCTCTGGTGTCAGGATCCACGAATGCACTAGCCAGAAAAAGAAAGATAACAGGACCCTAAGATCTCTCTCTCATTTCTAGTTTCCCAATAGCCCAGGGGTTCCCAGCCTCTGGGGGTCACCCGCACCCCTAGGGGGTGCGTGAAGGCATTTCAGGGGCAAGGCCGGACTGGCAATAGTGGGCACTGGGCATTTTCCCATTGGGCCGGAAGGGTGGGGGGGTGGATTTGAACCAGTGGGGGGAGATTTTGTTACTGGGGGCCGGTTTTGCAGCAGTGCTGCAAAATCCGCTTCCTGTAACAAAAGCGCAGCAGCAGTGTTTTCCACCAGTGGCCCTCTCCCCCCCTCCTTTACCCCCCCCCCCCCCCCGCCCCTCCCCTCCAGGCCAGTCCTACGTAACTGCCTGGGCAGGTTTGCTTTCCCAGTTCGGTCCTGTTCAGGGGCTGCGACAAAGAGGGAAAGTATGTACTGATGCATTACAGTAATCCGACGAGAATAGGCGTAGGGGGTGAGAACATTAATAAAACATTTCTTAGGGGTGCAGGGCATAGAAAAGGTTGGAAACCTCTGCCATAGTCTTCAACAGCAAACAGGCTTATCCTGCAAGTCTAAAGATGGGGCAAGGAGTCAAAACTGTGATGTTATCAGGATCACAGACTTTGTGATGTTACTTCTGTTACCCCTGACACTTTGTTGAATGGATGTCGAAACTGTTGTACTTTAGATAGTCTCGATGGACCCTATTTATGTGCATTACTCTTGGCATACTACTGGAATAGGAGTGTGGGACTAGTACATTCTAGTGTTTCTACCAGCTACTCCCAGAGAGCTGGCATTTACTGCCATCCCCACACCCATCCAACACAGGTGTCACCTGTCAGGTGACCCTGCCAATACAAAGGTCCAAGTGCACATGCTTGTGGCCAGTTCTTAGTACCATAGTAACGTGTCCATGTCACTTATTCATTAGTATGTTGCCTCGGGCCCACAACACAACACTGATAATGTGGGGTCTGACCCCACATGCCGTGTCATCTCACACTTCAACTGCCGTGATGGAGGAGGGAACATCTCCGTATGCACTGCAAACTTTACCTGCTGAGAAAGTGGTCTCATCTCCCTTAGAAGAGGGTGACCTTTCCCCGCATGAGCAGGAGGTATCAGAGAGCCTTCAGCACCTCACCAGTGGCTATCGTTTGCTATGAGACTCCGTGAGGTGAGTAGTGCAGAGAAGGAAAAGCAGCAATGTCGGCTAGACCCTGATGAGCGATGCGTCCTGGCCCCTCCTGGTGAGGCATGAGTGGAGCTCATCTGTTGGCAAGACTGGCAAGGCCCTTTAGTGTAAGAAGGAGAAACAGCACAGAGAGAAAAGGCCCTGTGGAGCTCCCTGTAACTGCCCACCAACAGCACTGATTCTTGTAAAAAGGCTGTTGTCCGCACAAGCCCCTCACAAGAGGGCCTGACGTAAACCCCGCTCACACTTACCACACTCTGCATCGCCCCTGTGCCGCCACCTGATGAATACCGCATCACAGAGGTGAGCGATACGTCAGCGGTTGAGGGGCCACGCTGCCAGGCTTGTTTAGCAACGAGGGCCTGACTGCCGAAGGAAGTGGCCGCATTCTGGCCCCCTGGCCGAGAATTAGCCCATGAGATGAGTTACTCCTTCACCGAGATCGCCCTCCTGCACTGAATGCCTCTACTAACGCAGCAGTAAAGCACCATCACAATGCAGCAGCTGCCAGCCACCTACCTGCAGAGCACCGTGTGGTGCATGTGTAGATGTGCTGTTAATCGGTGGGAGGCATCTCGCTGCAGAACCTTGCAGCCAGCGGTGGATGGCAGGACTGGAGCTGCCCATGCATTTGCATGGCCCCCGCACCTACATCTCCAGTCCCCATGGCCTCTAAAGCTCCTGATGAGGTCTCTGTGCCCCCAGGTCTATCTGTCCCTGCTGCAGAGACTCGACCTAGTGTGGTGTGCCCCTGAAGTGCCACCTAGAGGTAGCTCATTGCAATGCTCCCGGCATCAAAGTTAAATTATGAGGCCACCCTGAGTGCCAAAAGCCTGCAGAACTACTGCTACCTCACCCTACACCATTAAGGGAGAAAAACTCTAATGCACAACACTGCCTACAATGGAGGAATGCTGTTGCAGCATTGACCAGAGTTGCTGCAGTGCCACCTACAGGCCTACTATGGGACTGCACCTGAATACAGCAGACACACTGCAAATAGTGCGCCCGATCAGTGAACCACTTTGCAATATGCCTAATCCGCCTTGACACACCGACACTGAGTGACCCCCTCCGACTACATCTGTATAGGTGAAAAGACTGCACCTGTTCCTATAGCAGCCCAAATACCTGCATGAACAGCTCCCTGTCTATCATGCACCAGTGGAGACTGCTGCTCACAAGAAGCACCGAGACCAGAAGAGCGAGTAGCGAGAGCACATTCTGACCAGGGCACATCTACCCCTGAAGTTGTACGAGCGAGTCTGTAGTGGTTCCTAGATGGTCTTGCAGCTGCCTAAATGCTGGCACATGTACAGCACCAGTGCAGGCCAGTGGAAACCCAACCAAGGGGTCTCGCCGAAGCACGATAGATGGACTTGACTTTTCCCCACTGACCGATTTCAGGAGGTAGCCATGCCGTGTAACGGAGACTCCAACAGGTCACACAACGCCAAGACTGTCTTCAGTGGATCAAGCAGCACCATTGTTAAACTTTCGCAATGGACTCCAACCACGCTCCGGATGCACCACATTTGAACTGTTTGACACCAACCACATCACTGCAAGAGCACGCAGGACAGTACAACAGTGCATGAGTGGATATTGACCCAACTGACATGCTGTCAAAGAATCCAGACTCCATCTGCACAGTGTTCGTGTCCAGTGGAAGCTGGTTAAACCATGGACGGGTGCAGAGATGCCCGGGTGCCTCTAGCCACACCTATCCACCGCTGTCCTGCTGACTGCCTATCGAGGGCGAGAGACTAAGTGGTGTCTTGTGTTTTGTTTTATTCCCCACAGGTTGGACTTTTTTTTTGTTTTTAATCAATTTTGGGAGGAATGTAGTGTCCTGCTGGACACATTCTAATGTTTCTACCAGCCACTCTCATAGGGCTGGCTTTTACTACCACCTCCACACCCATCCAACACAAGTGTCACCGGTCAGGTGACCCAGCCAAAAAAAATGTCTGAGCGCACGAGCTTATGGCCTGTTCTTAGTACCGTACTAATGGTATCCATGGCACTTATTCATTGGTATGTGGGCCTGGGCCCCACAACACAATACAAGAGATGTTTTCATCTCACACACGTAGTAACACACCCAATAGAAAAATATTCTTGGTAATTTGACAAATGAAAAAAGGTCTATTATGAGAAGATTGAGAGAATTAATTCTACGCTATTGAGTTTGTGAACTGTGTTTTCATCTTTATGGATTTTTTTTTGCTTTCAACTAGAGTAGTCTTTTCAAATTAATGTATTCCAAATAATGAATGGTACAGCGAAACAGCGACTGCCTTCAGGTATGCTACCATTTTGTTCCTTTTACACAAAGGCTGAAATTAAATATCACATTAGGCCTACAGGCATGAGCCAAAAACCGAAAATTAGGATACAATTATTTTCCTGTGCTCTGACATTTCAACATAAAGGCCTGGTTTATCACAGTTGTTTTCCTTCGGCTTTTTTCACCTGCATCATAAAGACTTTTGCAATGCAGTCCCTATAACACCTGATACAGGGCAACGAGACCAGCTATTTTTATCACAAATGTCTGCAGTTCCTTCTCACAAGAGGAAAAGTACTGCATTGCAGTGGAAAATCCAGGCCTTTTGTAGGTTGATCAGTGGCATGGGAAAGCATTTTGTTTTTCTTTGTTAAAGCAATGAACTGCTCAGGAACTGTTTATTCTCAGTAGCGCACACTAGTGATCTTATTAGTATTGAGAAGCAAATGTTATATTGACTTCTGAGGTTGGTTACTTGGGGATACATCACCATAGCAACAACACCCATTTTTAGGTCGAAGTCTACCAGACAGTGTAGCTGTCTGGATGGCTAAGGACTTCTTGTGGGCATTCTGAAAGCTTCCCTGGGAATGCCTTCCGCCCTCTGCTAATCATTGGCTTTGTGGTTTGTAAATCACATTTGCTTGCTTTCTATTTGCTAGTTTTGTTTGTTTTAGGCTGCCCAACTTGAGTTCGTCTACCTGTTGGGGAATTGCTTATGTACTGTTGAATTCTTCCGAGTGCTAGTTTTCTGTAAAAGGCCTTTGAATCTTGTTCTTATCTTGTCACATTTGCTGTGCGTTCAAAGACCACACACCTACAAACCTTGCCCAAGCGCCTGGTTACCCTATCGGTGATTAGTTTACAAATCAACATAAAATAACAAAGGTCAAATGTCAGGCTTTGACTTTACAGGGTGCTTGGTGTTTTCTTTCTCTGACTTCAAAGTGGGAGATGTGACAGTCTAGCTGGGAAAAGAAAGACTATGTTATGGCAAATAAAAAAAATGATTTATGCTCATATTTCAGAATATATAAGGATTAGGATAGTACCATTAAGTTATTTTTTTTGTAATTCTGAAGTGTGGTGTAAATTAATATTTGAATTTGATTAGAACGCTTCAATATACGCTAGGTGATGACATTTCCATACATTATAGTTTGTGTGCAGTAAAATTATGTCTGTGCAAATGTAATGATCAGTTCAATTGAAAAATGTGTTGTATGTAATGACAGAGTGCAACCACAACATGCATACTCCACACTATGCCATTCCACTCTACATCACTCCGCTCTACAAAACTGGACTCCACTCTATGGCCCTCCACTCTAGTGACGCCACTACATTCTACAACACTCCACTCTATGACATGTCACTGTACACTATGTTCCTCCACTGTAAGACACTCTGCGACATGTACCACTCCACTATACAAAACTCTATTCCACTGTATGCCACTCCACTCTAATACACTCTACTTCCCTCTACGTCACGCCGCTCCATTCTTTGCCACTCCACTCTACGACACACCACGCCACTCCCCTCTACACCACTCCACTATACAACACTTCCCTGTAGTCCACTCCGTGCCATGACACTCTACTCCACTCTACTCCTCTCCATTCTGCGCCACGCCATTACATTCTCCCACAGTCCACTGTACAGCATACCACTCCATTCTACAACATACCACATCACTCCAGTCCACTCCATTCCATGCCACTCCACTTTACAACATACCACTCCACTCTACACCCCTCAACTGTACGACATGCTATGTCATGCCACGCCACTCCACTCTACAATACTCCATTATACAACACTCTACTCCTTTATGTCCCCCCACCCCAATATAGTTGAGTCTCCGCAACAGGAACAGAAAGCCCAAGATGGGGCCTGGAGGCACACGCCCTCATCAGGAGGTTTGGTGGTCACAGGGGCCAGAGATATAGGTGCTGGTCCATGCAAATGCAGGTGCGGTTCCAGTCCTGCAATCTACCGCTGGCAGCAAGGTCCCACGGTGAGATGCCTTCCACCGATCTGCAGCACATCTTCACATGTACCACCTTAACCTTCCTTACCTCCACTTCACTACAGTCTATCCCACTCCTCTCAAGTCTACCCCATTCTACTGCAGTCTACCCCAATCTACTCCACTCCAATCTACTCCACTCTACTCAATCTACCCCACTCCAATCTACCCCAATACATGCCACTCAAATGTACCCCAAACTACCCCACTCCAACCCACTACCCCAATCTACCCTACTCTTCTCCAATATACCCCTCTCCAATACAATCTACTCCTCTCCACTACAATCTACCCCACTCCACTCCAAACAACCCAGCTCCACTCCAATCTACCCCACTCCAATCTACCCCACCTTACTTCACTACAATCTACCCCACTCCACTCCAATCTACCCCAGTCAACTCTAGTCTACTCCAACTACACCACTCCAATCTACTCCACTCAACTGTATGCCATTCCACTTCAATTAAGCCTACTACACTCTACCCCCAGTCCACCCCATTATACTCCAATCTATACCATTCCAATCTGCCCCACCTCACTCCAATCTAACCCACTCCAATCTACACAAGTCTACCTCACTCCACCCCAATCTACCCCACTCTTCTCCAATCTGCCCCTCTCCACTACAATCTACCCTGCTCCACTCAAATCATCCCAATCCACTCCACACAACCCATCTCCACTCCAATCTACCCCACCTTACTTCACTCCAATCTACCCCAATCTACCCACTCCACTCCAATCTACCCCACTCCAGTCTACTTCAACTACATGACTCCAATCTACCCCACTCCACTGTATGCCATTCCACTTCAATCTACCTCGCTCCACTCTACCCCAATCTACCTCATTCCCCTCCAATCTATACCATTCCAATCTATCCCACTCCAACCCAATACACCCCAATCTACACCACTCTTCTCCAATCTCTCCCTCTACACTAATCTACCCCTCTCCACTGCAATCTATTCCACTCCAATTACCCCATTCCACTCCGAACAACCCAGCAGCACTCCAATCTACCCCACTTTACTTCACTCCAATCTACCCCAATCTACCCCACTCCATTCCAATCTACCCCACTCTACTCCACTCTACTTCAACTACACCACTCCAATCTACCCTACTCCACTGTATGTCATTCCACTTCAATCTACCCCACTCCACTCTACCCCAATCTACCCCATTCCACTCCAATCTATACCATTCCAATCTGCCCCACTTAACTCCAATCTACCCCTCTCCACTCTACCCCACTCCAATCATCCCATTCCACTACAAACAACCCGCTCCACTCCAATCTACCCCACTCCACTGTATGACATTCCACTTCAATCTTCCCCACTCCGCTCTACCCCACTCCAATCCACCCCACTCTTCTCCAATATACCCTTCTCCACTGCAATCTACCCCGCTCCACTCCAATCTACCCCACTACAATCATCCCATTCTACTACAAACAATCCCGCTCCACTCCAATCTACCCCACTCCAATCTACCCCAACTTACTTCACTACAATCTGCCCCAATCTACCCACTCCAACCTACCCCACTCTACTCCAATATACCCCACTTCATGACTCCAATCTACCCCACTCCACTGTATGCCATTCCACGTCAATCTACCCCACTCCACTCTACCCCAGTCTGCCCCATTCCCATTCCCCTCCAATCTTTATCTTTCCAATCTGTCCTACTTCACTCCAATCAACTCAATCTATCACAAAGTACCCAACTCCAATCTACCCCAATCCACCCCTCTGCACCCCAATTTCCCCAACTCCATTTCAATCTACCCCATTCCACTCCAATCTACCCCACTCCAATCCACCCCAATCTACTCCACTCTGCCCCAGTATTCCAGACTCAATTCCATTCTATCCCACTCCACCCCAATCTACCCCACCCCAATCTACCCTACTTCCATCTACCCAACTCCACTTCAATCTCCACTCCACTCCAATCAACCCCAATCTACACCACTCCAATCTACCACGATCTACCCCACTCCACCCCAATCAACTCCACTCCACCCCAATCTACCCAACTCCACTTCACTTCATTCCATTCTACCCCACTCCACCCTACCACAATCTACCCTACTCTACCCCACTCCAATCTACCCCGCTACTCCACCCCACTCCACTCCAGTCCATTGCACTCTACTCCAATTTAACCCACTCTACCCCACTCCAATATACCCCACTTTACCCCACTCCAATATACCCCACTGTACTCCACTGCAGTCTACCTCGCTCCACCCCACTTTAGTCTACCCCAATCTACACTACTTCACCCCAATCTACACTACTCCACCCCAATCTACCCCACTCCAAGCTACTCCAGTCTACCCAAGTCTACCCCACTTCACCCCTCTCCACCCCACCCTACCCTATGCCACTAACTTTTAGCCGTGTTGAAAGCAGCCACACCGGTGTACAACATGGCTAAAACACATTGCCAATAGCTTGCGCATAGGTGAGACCTATTGTCTTTGCTAATGCTTCTTGAAGCAAGTAGATACCCTTTAAAGCAAATTCGTCTTGAGTTCTCATAGTCCTTTCTTGAGAGTGTGTCAGATAATTTTTTAGGCGTGGTATTAGCCAACACCTTTCAACTTTATTATAATTATCTGTGTAATATACTTATTTTAAAGGGCTTTTGGCCTCCCCTCTATATCTACTGGTTTGTAATTGTTTCATTCATCTTTTTCTTCCAACCTGTGAAATTGGGTCAGCTCTTATTGGCTATCTTCACTGTGAGTGAGGTCTCTCTGTCCTTTTACAAGGAGCCCATCCACACCAAAAGTAATTTGTGTCAGTGCCAGGGACTACTACGACAATGTGCACTTTTGTTGTGCATAGTGTCAGAGGTTAACTCCTGTGCTGTTTGGGAGAGATCACAAAGACCAGTGAAGAGCAAGGACACATTTAAATTGCCTTTAAAATTAGAGAAATTGAGCAAGCATTGACACAGCCAATTGGTCTGGCTTATTTTGCAAGTGAAAATTCTTCTCCATTTGCTGGCTAGTTGTTGTGTATAGTTGTGTGGATGGTGATTTGATGAATCTGATAATGAGCTAATGGGTGAAAGGAGGGATTATAGACTAAATGGGTGAATAAGGTATTGAATGCCTGGTGGGTGGATGAAATCGAGTATGGATAACTGGGCAAGTGATTGCATGAATAAATGAATGAGGGAGCGTATGAATGGATATAGAGCATGGCAATGAGTGAGTGCATGAATAGCATTTGCTAGAAATGTTGACATAGTCTGTGGGGTGCTTGCTATCAATAGACTACCATGGAATTTGCATAGGTTCTTCAACCTGCCAAATATTGTTACAGGCCCCTATCCAGAGCTTTAACTTACAGTGCAGGCAAAGGAAGGCCCTGACAATACATTGCTATCTGAAATTGATGTCTGCGGGCAAACTAAAAACCTGGATTCAGAGGTAGCATTATCATTTAAATAGTAGTTTTCAAGGTATTGGATCACATGCTCCATATTTTAGACAAAGACGATTCAAGTGCAAACGTGCAGTTAGAACTATCAGCTGCCTTTGAGACCGTTGATTATTGAAGATTATGACAGACACTTAAACATTAGATGAGTTTCAGAGACAAAGTTCTAAGCTGTCCCCAACATTTTTTGATGGTGCCTGGAGGATTTTGCTAGCTGCGAGTCTCATGTTCACTGCAGTATCAGCATCACCTGGGCAGAAACTGATGTGGTTGTGTGCAACACCTCATCAACATGAAGTTGCAGGATCTCTTAATAATATCACAGACCGGAATGTCATGCCAGACCTTGGGAAAACCTATACTATTTCATGGAAACATTGGTACCGGCACACAGATGATAACGTAGTGATTGGAATGTGATGCTTTGACTGGTGACTTGCACTTTGGAAAATTGGAACTTTTATGCCATCAAACACCATGCTCCTTTAATTTGAAATAGCTGACCATGGGAATTGGCCTACTGTGATTGTGAACACACAGAAAAATAAACATGCACTTATAATTTCAGACTTAATCCCAGACTTAGCCACCTCACTCTAGGTGGAATTCCTATATTATGGGTGTTCTTCTTCTGCCGACAATTTGGAACACATAGTAAGTGATCCAGCAGGGGTGACTTTTGACGAATGTGTGACTATAAGGCTCCCCTCTCCACTCCTCCATGAAGTAGAAACTTCCCTCAGTTAGGGACCTATGTTTGAGATAAAAAATATTCTGATTGAAAAGACCATAAATTAGAACTCTGGTATTGAATGCATGTGCACAGAGCGTGTGGGTATGGGAATAGGGAAACACAACAGGGTCACAAAGGGTCTTTTTTAGTCTTGAAGAACCCCCCCGGACCCCATGAGGGGCCAGCTAAGGGCTGAAACAACCTGAAATGGACAGGAGCACCATAGTTGAGTCTCATTTGTGCTACTACTGATTTGTAATCTTCCCTCCTCTGCCATATAATACATTTAGAGTTCTGTTAATGGTAGGTGTTAGGGATTTTTATTGGATACTCCTTTCCCTCAAATCATAAAAAATCCCCCAGCCCTTGATGAGGGGCCCACCCGCCATTAAAGTATGCTGTGGCGAGCACAGGATGTTTGATGATGAAGCAAGCCACCCGGGGGAGGGTGGTCGAGGCCATCCTATTTTCTTTTTTTACAATGCCCATAGAGATATAGTGGTGATACATCAGGAAATTTGGACCCACCCATAGCAGAGGAGTATAGTGAGGTGTCTAAGTCTGGAAGTAAGGCTAAAGTTATAAGGGCATGTTTGTTTTTCCATGTGTTTGCCTTTAATTGTGAGAGCGCAAACGGTTTGCCCTGCATAAATCTCTCTCCTTACCCCAGCCCCATAACTTAAAGGAGCTATTGTGGTAAATATGCTACTGTGATTGTACCCACTAGGGAGCCTGAGTCAGCAATTCTGCCCCTGCATCATTCTGGTGAAGCTTGCATTATTCCTCAACCCTGGCAACCCCAGAGAGCTGGCAATTCAGTAGGTGAGTCAGGGAGCCTAGGGTTGTAGAGATGATTAGTCGCAATACTCCCAGTAGAAGGTGACAGTAGGTGCAAAGTGTGATGCTGACTTACCATATGCTTGCTCTGTATTACTTTACTTTCAGGACCTTGCATAGCGGTTGAAAAGCAAATTAAGTGCCTGGTCTCTGACAATAAGAACAAGCGCACAACATTGGCCACAAATGTCTTGAGATGGGACAGGCTGATCCTGGTAAAAAGGGATGGGGATCATATGGAACCTGTTTTGCAGGATGCAGTTGGCATCTGTGAGTATGTGTCTCTTGTTATATCAGCACTGCAGCAAAGGTCGTCACAAATAAGGAACACATCATGAGAACCATTATCCGATGCTAAATCATTGCGATGGCCACAAAACAGATTGAAAACTACCAAAATAGCAACTCAACTCCCAAAGATAGCTTAAAAGAGGAGAGCCTGGTGAATGCTTATAGTCCACTGCCATTTGCACTCAACTAATAGAATGGCAGAGTATCCTTGAAGAAACCCCAGTTAAGTGCTCGATATCTAAGGTCCCAAAATTGACGATATAGCTTACCATCTGCAACATGTGCTGGAGCACAACCAAAAATTGAAACCATGCAAATACACAGACACTAGACAACCTAAAGATCAGTTCAAAGACCAAAACAAAACAGGTCCCTGTATACAGCATTCTAAAACCATTGAGAACACATGAGGTGGAAATTAGCGACAGTTATCGTTGAAGTTAATGTACCAGAGTTAGATGCTTCTTCACCAACCATTCAATTAGAGCAGGGGCGGTGCATGCAGGTAAGAGCTGTGGGGAGGAGGGGAACTGGACAGATGATGATGAGGGAAAATTAAATAAATATTTAATTTTCTGTCGTTGTCGTCTGTCAACTCCCCTACCACCCTTATCGCACGGGCCGCTCCTGAATTAGAGACTAGCCCACTTCAGCCTTTCCAACATTTGTATAATTTACAATATGACCTAGCCGTATGAGATTAGTCAAACTTGTGATATCAAGTCTACCATTGAATCTTATTTTTCCTCTTGCTCTGCACTGGAGTTAGTAATGTCTTCAAGGTGACAGAAGAAGTCATCAAAAAAGGAGAAACCATGTTCTTCATATCTTTGTTAAAGCTGCTATAGCAATTGGCACATGGTACAAATATAATGAAATCCACACAAGCAGCCATGGCGTTCATGATGGAGTTGAAACTTGAGAGTATAAGCTTGAAGTTGAAGGTTTTCAATACTCGGCTTGACGAGGAGAAAATTATGGGGCATATGTACAAGCCCCTATCGCCACCACAGCATCACTTTATTCCAACGTTGTGGTGGCGATAAGGGCTTTACCTTATTTACAAAGCGGCGTTAAGCCACTTAATGTGCCTTAAAGCTGCCTTGTAAATAATACCCCCTTTCAGGCTCTGGTTAGCATGAAAGGGGTGGACAGTGGGTGTTGCGGTGGACATTCCACCGCAACACCCATTAATTTTGACGCTGCCCCCTTTGTACAAGGGCTGCGTACATAGGAGGCACTGACGAAATTAAGACCACAGAAAACCTGGTTTTAACTTGGTGAAATGAAGAGAAATGCATTTTTTCTCCTCGTTTTTGCTTTTTCCATATGTGCTGTCTTGTGCAGCACACATGGATAAAGCTACCTGCCATGGATTGTTGATGTATAGAAAGGTCCCTCCTCCTGTACATAAAGAATCTGTTTAAAAAAATGCAATTTTGTAACTTTCATGTGTGCTGCATTGAAGCAGCACACATAAAAGTGACAAAATGGCATTTTGGGATTGTTTATGTGCAGGAAGAGACACCTTCTTACACATAAACAATCCTCCCCCGCAGGCAGACACCCTTGCACTATGGTGCAAGGATGCCTGCGTTAGTGCTACACTGCTAAGTGTAGCACCAGCGCAGGGGGAAATGCAAGGCTGTGCCATATCCTTGTAAATTTGGTGCAACCTTGCATTTCAGAAGTGGCAGAGTGAGGCGTTAAGCCATGACGGCTTACTCCTCACTCCGCCACTTCATTTGTACATATCCCCCTTGGTTCTCTAATGTAAAAGATCTGCATTCTAATATGCTAACACAACACAAGTCTTCTGAGTCTTCTCTAAAAAATCTCTTCCCTAAAACTGAAACATGAAGAATTGGAGAATCAATCCTCCCACTCGATTTTAAGATTTGTTGGAATACTAGAAAGCAAGTAACAGGCATCACTGACTTTGTTTGCTATGTAATTATAAATCATATCCTCACAGTTGCAACTGTGGATTTTACTATCACCAAAGCCCATTGTGCTCCAGTTTCACCTCCTAGAGAGTCTGCCAAGACAAGTGCAATATTGGTAAACTTTGTGGACTTCGGAATTAGGGAGAAAATATTGTCCAAGGCAATCAAGATAAAATCTGTTAAAGCATATAAGTCGTCCACATTTTAAGTTTACGCAGACATTTTCTATGATTTCTCTTGTCAAAGATGGGAACTCGGACAGATGTCAGAGTAATTATGTTAGGTGAGGAGCCAGACTCAGATAATTCAACCAAATTCAAGGTTCTATTGGTGGGTCCTTCCTAAATATTCTCTAAAACCTCAGAAACATAAACTTTGTTTGGAGATATTCCAGATGCAACAGTCCCCATACTCTATAGAGACATTGGCAAGTACATTAATATTGGGTATCCTCAGAATGATTGGAGTGTCCTAACAAAGGAGCTTAAATTGAACTGTATACCTAGTTTTGCTAATTATGCTAAAGAGTTGTTAATGCTGTCTTCTTGATCATTAGGATGTTTTACAGCTGCGGGGGCGGGGGGGGGGGGGGTTGTTGCTGACATGGGTGGGGAAGCCAATCTACAAATGAAAGGCACCTGTGGGTGGGGAATGTTTAGTGCCACTCCTCAGAATGAGTACCAAGTCATGGTGTGGGGAGGGGAGGGAATAGATATTCTGAAGGGGAGCATGAAAGTTGGAGAGGGATAGAACTGTGTCAAGAAGAGAACAATGCTCAAAAATCTGAGCAATGATTAATTGAGCTTTGATTTTTTTTACCCTCAGTCAAACGTTGCTCTTCTAACCCAAGGCATGCCTTGAACAAAAACAAACCTATAAAACATATCGCACCATGTTCAAAGGGATAGGTTTAATTGGTCCATGGCAGCAAGATGATCTGAATAATAGGAATTACTCTTTATTTCTGGAAGATGTCGTATCACTTCTGGAACTGACTACTTTCTAGCCTCCTCTGTTCTGTCGGAAGTACCCATGAATGGTTAACCATTGTGTTCTTGTGCCCATTTAGCACTGGTCCTTCAGTTTCCGTCTATTATACAAAGAAGACCCAAATCACATAAATGGAATTTGGAAAAACTCTGTTCATTTCATATATATTTGGATTGAAATTTGTAATTTGGGTTACATAATGAAGGCTCTCTCAATCTAGTGAGGTCCGTAAGGTCAACAGTCTTTTGAAAGTTAAGATAGATTGCCACTCTCTATCGTTGGTTGGATATCTCTAATTACAATATCTGTCTTACCTCTATTTCTTTTCTTTTTTTAAGCACGTTTGTTTTTATCCTATACATTAAAAAAAAAAGGCTCACTATTTTCGAGTTTAAACTGTGCAGGTAAATACCCCAAATAATATTGTGAAGTTATCACATCAAGACAGGGAGCCTGACCTGCTGAATCTGCTTCTTTACTGTCTTGAAACAATTGCACGAATGCCAGTTGGTTTTCTTGATTCCCTGGGATTTAACAATAGTTTTTAATAGAAGGTGCTTCAGAGTTTAAAGTGCCTGATCAGCACAGCTTCATTCAGCTATCCAAGTAACCTAAAATTGTAAGATATAACGAATATGGCTCTTTACAACGAATGCGTTGTTCATGCATTCCATTACAACGCGCCCGTTACAATGACCGCGTTGTTTCAACGCAAACCGTTACATCACAAGACATTTCAGCGACTTGCTGTAGGGGGCGCGTTGGATTTAGGAATAGTATTATTTACTATTCCTACTGCAGTTTGTGCAACAGCAGGGAAGGTGTTGGATTATAAATCCAACACCAGCGCACCCCCCTACAGCAAGTCATTGAAACGCTACGCGTGGTAACAATGCGATTGTTGTGTCGACCGCGTTGTAAAGGATCCGCATTGTGGAGACAGTGTTGTAAACGCTGTTTCCTAGATCTAACGCACTATACGCACTCATTAAGCAATCCACGATTTGCTGTAGCACATTCATATCCCTTGTAATTATGGGGAAATCCTTTTAGATGAATGTGAACAAATGTCCCCCACCATTCCTCCGGTCTTTATTAAAAGATTGAATGATGTAGGAGTCATGAAGATTTTGAATAATTATTTTGGCAGAACTTTGTATGCTTTCAGTAAACAAAAAGGAACGTTGTAGTTTTCTTTCATTTTGCTTATACTGGATTTCACAAGGATTTCTAAAATAAAGGCATTAACCCACTGAGCTATCTTGCATAGAATACACATCTGTAACCTATATGATACACAGAAAGCTCTGTAGCCAGCACATTAACCATCTAGGCTATTTTATGTTGGACTTGTAAAGAGATTGCACACACATCTCTTTAGAAAGTGCATTGAGTTATGTTACCGGTATTATACCCTGAAACTTGCAGGGTGTGCAGAGATCTCTGTAACAGGTTCCTTAGGACCCCAAGATATATTCAAATGCATTCTGTTGTGGCTAATTTAAATTTGTAATCACATTTTTTATGTTGCCGATTTCTTTGGGGCAGATTTTGTAAATAATAATCTTTTGACTGTCTATCATGAATTGTTCTCCTTATGACCTTTCACCTCAAGTCCCCGCCTATCCTTACAACTCTCTCTTTCGCTATGGGCTCCCACTCTAGTTTGTGGGTTCACTTAATCGATTTCTTCCTATTCCACTACTGCGCAGAATTGTTTACAAACTGGAAAAAAATTCAAAATAATAACAAGTAATTGAGCAAATAACAGATGCTGACATGAGGTAAAATTCTATAGGCAAAAACAAATGGTAATAAAATTGCTACTCACCCAGTCCAGCACATATACATGTGTCTCTGAGAAAGCAGCATGGATGTGCATGTTCCTGCAGGTCACAGCTATGAACCCGCTCTTATGCGAATGCACTGTCTACAGCGCACACATTGAACTTGAAATTTCACCCTGTAAGTGCATGAGCTGTAGACAGCACAGCTCAGATTCAGAGCGAGGGAATCTCAGCTCACTGTTTCAGAGCTGTGCTGTCTGCAGCTCATGCACCTAACCTGGAGAAATGTGGCGCTAAATGTGTGCGCTTTAGATACATACAACAGCTCAGCTCTGCTCTGCTCACTGAACCTCTCTATGATACAGCTCCAGGTCTGTTTTCTACAGGGCCACTATGTCGCCTTGCAGCCTCTTCATTACTGATATGTGTTCATACAGCTCGTGATGCCTTGGAGTGCGATGCATGGGGTGAGAATGGTCAGTGTAGTCAGTTCAGCTTCTGATGATGGTACGTTTGCACCACGGTTCTATGAAGGTTGGGTATCTTTGAAGATGATAAAGGGGTATTCAGATTTGAAATGGGTATAGTACCTTGTGGGCTTCAAGCAGATGCAATTCGGCCATCAAGGGTTACTCGTTCACTCCATCGCGGATGGCTAGGTGCGGCAAAGCTAGTTAGCAAGCAGGGACAAAATTGACAAAAATAACAACCATGCAACATGAAGTTCATAAACACAAGTCTGTTAAGTGTGCAGTTGGACCATATTTAATATGCAGTTCCCTGTAGGAAAAGGGCCAATAGAATAGTTAAAAGCTATTTTGGTCTTTTTAGCCACTCTGATGACTCTGGACACACACACATAAAAGACCCCACTCATAGTCTCACTCACTCACTCACTCACTCACTCACTCACTCACTCACTCACTCACTCACTCACTCACAATACCAGTAGATTTTATACATTCATGTAGCACCATACTATGCCTGATCCGAAGATGAACCTCGAGATTGAAGGCTTCCAGCTGGGGCAGGGGAGCCAAACAACAAACACCACGTGACTAGGTCACCACTTGATTTAACCAAAGCGAACCACAACAACCACCAATATGCAGATTGTTCATCGAGATCTTAGGTCTGGTGCTTACTTATTTTCTATACCACACACATACACTACGTACCCCACTATGCTTCTATTTCCCAATAGAGAGGGATAAGTCCCGAACAGACCTGTGCACAGACTCGGGCCGCGCTCTCTGGCTACAATATCTTTTGCATGACGACTACGGAAATTGTAAGCAGAACCGGCGAACCTGTCCGAGGAATCTTTCCTATAATAAGTGGACACTCACCACAGAGCACATGCTGGAAGCAGTGGGGCGGGCGAGGGCAGTGATTATAATGAGTCAGCAGTAAGAGTCTGTCTGCCGATGACATCACCTGCAGATCCAGTCACTGTGTTGTTTTTTACTCATAGTCTGGTGCGGTGATGTCACCAGGCAGCAAAGCCATGTGCAGAGAGCAGACAGCCTGACATTTGGGGTTACCTCCACCTCCAGGGGCCCTACGAGATGTACAGACTTGCGTGGGCACTGTAAAGAAGAACGGATGGTGCGTGTGCGCGCCACAGCGAGACATCTGTTTTCTATTATCGCGCACGCGTCTGTGCACGATAATTGCAAACAGATGTCGCCGTGCGGGTAACCGCAAGCAATAGGCCGTGGGCGGGGCAAAGGCGGGACATGCACCCGCCTTTGCCCAATTGCGTGCTGTCTTTCTTAGAAAGACGCACGCAAAGCCCAATAACTGGTGCGAAAAACAAAAAAACACGCACAAGCGTGTGGTGAGCTTGGAGAGCTTTCTGAAGCCCCGTACTAAAAGTTGAGCAATCAGCACATGCGCGCTGCTCTAGGCTCGACCTAAAAAGGACATTCAGTGAGGACCGGTGGCTTGTACTAGTCTGGCCATAAAGGACTATAAACATGGCTGAAGATATCACAGTAGATTATGGGTGCCCATTGTGTGTCATTGATCGACAGATCACGTGGGACATTCAGGCAGTCCTTACTTTGTGAAAACAATGTGAGCAGGAGTCCAAAACTTTTCTTAGAAGCCCACTCCCAGCACTTCTGAATGCGAGGATTCAAAAATACCAGTGCTGTCTTATCTTGTTTCCACCTCATGGCTCTTTCTTCCAGCCCTCTACACTTCATCTTGTTACTTTACGCTTGCAGGTTCTTTTTCATCCCAGCTTTTTCCCTGTATCACTCTTTTGCTTTCTTTCTATTCCTGCTCCGTTGTCCCTTTTCTGCCTTCCTCTTTCTTGCAGCGTGGAAGTCTGATAATAGAAAGAAGTCCTGATCCTCCTGATCCTCTATAATGAGTGTCAGTGCACATTTAACTTGACTAACCTGAAGATCTGGCATTGTGAACCTATGTTGGACACCTCTACTGGACAGATGATCTCCAAGGGGGATAGTCAGTCTATCTCACAGAAAGGTACGGGAGGTGAAGCATACAGTGCACCATCAGTTCCTATTCAGCACCAAGGTCAGGGGTGGTGACTATATATTAAAAAATAAATATCATGTATTTCATCCCTTCACAAGATTGTTATTGCCTGGCTGGAGACCTCTAGTGGACACAATATGTGTTTTTGATGTATGAAGAATGCTAACAAATGAACTTGTTGGCTTGTTCTTGTAGAAATTGCAGGCATCACAAAGTGTTTTCAAATATCAGTTTTTTAATCATATTCCTCTTAAATCCCATCCATCAGAGTACACAACTCTTCAAGGCCATCAGTGTTCTCATGATGGTTGTGCTTGTGGCTTCATGTGCCCTGATGATTTTAGATTATGCTGTTAATACTCTATGGGGCCTATTCACAAAGACGTTTGGAGGCGTGCTTAATTTGTAAAACAAAAAAGAAGTGCCAGGGCCCTTGTCAGGAGTCAACTTCCACTTGCACCACCTACTGCTTCTGTCAGTGCTGCCAATTACAGTATCAACACAGCTACTAACCATCACACTCCTACAAGGGTGACAATTCTGACTATTCCAGGCACCCACATCTATAAGAATGGCTTCGGCTGCAAGTTTTAGTCATTTGAAATGTATGGCGAATTAATATGCAGGGCTCCCTGTCTTCCGTTTTTACTGATTTTTACAGATAAATACAGACAGAAACATTTATTTTTGTGTCTGTATTTATTTTTAAATGACTGCCAATCCAATAGCTGTGGGTTGATAGGAAAGGGGACTTAAAAAGAAAGGGATTTTAGTAAAGAGGCTTTAACAGCAGTAAATATACACAAGGCTGATACTGTAATTTGCATGTTTTCATATAAGTGCATTGATTTATCTTCTGCGGGTGTTCATATCATTGAAACCTGGCCGGCATTCAAGCATGAGTGCACATTTATCGGTTAAATAAATGTGGAAATATACTAAATCAGCTTCATTTTTTCACAAAGACCTAAATAAATATGGATAAATACAGATAAAATTAACAAAAAAGAAATATGGATAAATACAGATGGAAATGTCAAAACAATAAATACCATAAAACCGGTAGCCCTATTCATAAGCCACTGCTGTTGTGCTAGTATCCAAACTAGACAAACAGCACCACCATGTGGCAGATAGTCATAGGTGCCGGTGTAGTCAATTAAGTGCCGGTGCTGAGCACCGGAAACCACATGCTCAAATTAACAACTGGTGTTGAGTACGTAAATTGGTGCTCCTGTAGTACTCTTTTGGGTACTCTCACATGACTTTATGAATTGGTCCCAAAACATTTGAAATAGTATTAAAATGGAAATATTCCGGTTATATTGCTATAGTTAGTACCAATAGAAATGATTTGAGTCCTTCCTGCACTTTTATTAATAGTTGGATGTTACAAGGACAATTCATAAAGGCATGTGAGAGCACATAAGAGTACACCTGAAATGTTACTTCCTGTACTCAAATGTTCCTGTGCATCGACCCCTTAGCGTGCAACTATCTACATACATACCATCCTTACTGCCTACTGTACTCAATTCACAAAATACATTTGTCGCAGAAAAAAGTTGGCTATTTAATATGCAATTTGTACAGTATGTGCATTAACCAGCAGAGCTTCCTCTGCGGTCTATTGATTTCAGCTCTCTGCAGGCAGCGCGTCTGTTTACTTGCCTAGGCATGCAGAACGGTGGCCTCGAACTGAATGCCAAATGTGTTTTTTTTTTTTGCAGCCTTATATTTTCTAATTAAGCCCACGATTTGTTTCCTTTTATTTCAGCGGCAGCTCTTGATTTAGTCTTTTATAAGCGCCCGGTCTACTGTGGCAAAGGACAGCAGCTTTCAGTGCAATTTTCAGTCTCGCTTCAGATGTACTAGGAATAATATCCTTGCTCTTATCTGAATTACATCAGTCACAGCTTTCTTGAAAGGCGGAGTGCGGTTACGCAGCTGGATTCTATTTTCCATATTCAGAAATCTGATTTTCACATATCCCATGACTATTATTTATGGCTAGAATTCATAAAAACGCGAGTTTCAATATCTTTCAAAACATTTAAAATATCAACTTGTGCGAGGTTGGACAGATAAGGTGATGGTATTTCAGATGTGCGTGCCCTGCCAAAATAAAATTCCTTTCTAATCCAAATAGTTTGGTTACAATAACTGCCTTCTATTTTGACAGCATTAGGATCTGTGTTACTATTGGCCATAGGAGGCAAGAGACTGCTCCCTCCAGGCAGAGACTGCTCCCTCCAGGCGAGACACTGCTTCCTCCAGGCGAGAGACTGCTCCCTTAAGGCGAGACACTGCTCTCTCCAGGCGAGAGACTGCTCCCTCCAGGCGAGACACAGCTCCCTCCAGGAGAGAGACAGCTTCCTCCAGGCGAGACACTGCTCCCTCCAGAAGAGAGACTGTTCCCTCCAGGAGAGCTTCCACTGATTTACAGATGGGGCAGCCTCATCTAAGGTGAGGTGGCTCCACCCCTCCCCGCGACCTACAGCCAGCCTCCCACCACTGCTTCACATTGTAGCCTAACTTCCTGCACAAATTTAGTGCCCTGGTGGCTGCTCCTAAACAGGCTCAGCAACATATGCTGGCCCAGTTTTATAAAGCATTTGCGTTGTCCTTGCGGTGTGCAAGGCGGCGCAAGGGCACCGCAAAGGCTTCAGTAATATTTATAAAGACATGCAAGGGGTGTTCACAGCTTTGTAAAGAAATGTGATGTAACTCAGCTACGTTGTGTTATGTTACATTGCAAACTGGGAGGCGTTCCCTGGACAGAGTATGGCCCATGCATCCACCTACTGAATTGGGTACATTCGCAGATATACTAAAGCTAGTAAACCTAGGCATGTGTCAAAATGCTTTGTTTTATCCAGTGCGGCATAACGAGGAGAAATATATTTATTTCTCCTCATTATTTTCTCTTTCCGCATATGACCATTCCCACATAGAAAGAGGAAGATGCCTCTAAGGATGGTTTTGCGCAGGAAGGTGTACCTTACCGCATAAAAACAATACTGCCTGTAACACTGGCACCCTTGCACTGTGCAGCAAGGGTGCTGGGTCTGGCACTAGGCTGCATAGAGTGTGTCAGCTCAAATAGGGAGCAGGAATGTTCCATCTCTTTAAAAATATGAAGTATTTCTGCTCTCCCCCTTTCACACAGTGCAGTGCAGCAACTTGCTCTGTGTTGCATGAAAGGTGAGTAAATATGCCCTCCTTTGTTAAAAAGGATGGGCATTTGTTTTTCAGAATTGCGTTAACTCTCATTGGTAAGGCAGCTGGCTATGCACAGGACCCCTATGCAGTTGCATAGGATACATATATGCAAAGCAATGGTTGGAATGAACAAAAAAATGAACCATGGGGAAAGTAGAATTTAATGAACTGCTGTTAGAGGGAGCAAATTGATAGGGGCAGATTCAAATGTTTATCCTTCCAGGCGTAACTTGTAACTTACTACCAGAAAAAATGGGTCCTAATGCCATTCATAAAGCTAGAAACCTTTAAGTCACACAAAATGAACTATTAGAGCTCCATTTTATGTGTGTGTAACTTACCAATGAGAAAGATATGAATAATTGTGAAGGTGCCTGGAAGATCGGTCAAGATGATGCAATCCACATTGCAATAACAGTCACAAAGTAGTAGCGTTTAGTGGTATTAATATAAGTTTGGAAATGCATCTGTTCAATTAATTCTAAATCCTCAAATTGTATGTATGGAACATGTTTTGCTGTATAGGGAGAAACTATAATATAGTTGCATGAGGACAGAATTCATATGAATTAAATAAATTACTGATTTGTGGCAACATCTTTGAAAATTTGACCTCTATGTGAATTAGGAGAACACAATTCACAAAGCTTTTTGATCGTGTAAAGAAGACTTGCTGGAAATACGATATAATGTATGCTTATAAGTAATAAGTATAATATGAAAGTTATAAAGTATGCTTGCATAAAGCGTGCAAAACTCCACCTTCTTCAAGATCCTATGTTACATTTGCTTTGCATGCCCAGCACCCGTGTGCCCACCTCCATGAGAACTTCAACATAGTCAGCAGTAGGCTCCTTCATCGCATCAAACTTTCACACGTCAATCATTGGCACTGTTGTGAACTCTAAAGTGCCGTAAACATACCCCAACCTGGCCTCAGAACATCAATGGAGAGACTGCCAAATGTGCAAAATGCAAACCACAAACTAGTCAAAAGAACTGGCAAAAGGAGAATCATGCGTCCTAACTGTGGACAAACTCTATTGGATTCTAGTCCTCTTACTCACTTACAAGTATACGCCTCTTTGGACCTCACCTTCAGTAAAGTAATTTAAATCTATAGGGCAGGGTTTAGAGTTTGAGTAAAAAGTTCAGGATATTTATATCTCACTTTCATTTTCTCAATTCTGGAAGATTCATAAAAACAGCACTGAAGAGACAAATATCAATGGGTAATTGTTAGAACTGGGGGTCTCTAGTTGGCAATTGTATACACTTTCGTCCAAATAGGGACCCTTGCTTCTAGTCAGGGGAAGTGGGGTACACTACTAAAATAAACCCTGCTCACCCTCTTGGTAGCTTGGCACGAGCAGACAGGCTTATCTCAGAGGCAGTGTGTAAAGCATTTGTGAACACATATAGTATTACAGTGACAACACTACAGATGGACACCACACAGGTTGTATTATAAAAATAAGTATTTTTATATGGACTTAACACAAGACTCAAACAACAAAAATCCACAATACTATACTCAAGATATGCTCAAAAATCGGTTATTCACTTAAAATCAGTCTCTAGCAACAAATAACTCCACCTGGAGTAATCACGATTTTGCGGCATCGGGCCTGGAGTCACGCAAACCCCCAAAGAACAGTACCTTGGAAAGCGATGAAGTTCAAAGGCAGCTCACGGCGTCGGGGAGGTGCAGCTTCTTTGGTGCTGTGCGGCGTTGGTTCCTTACGACTCCAGGGGAGTGTCACGATTCACTCCCTGTGCTCTCGTGCCCACCACCAGGGGGCCGAATTGTGGGGTTTTTCAGTGTTCTAATATGCCTCCAGACACTCCCCTGTATGCATATCCTGACTTCCAGGCATTTGGACATCATTTAGGAATTGACATCCATTCCCAATCCACGCCGGGTTTTGTGAAAGCCAGCCTGCTGATACTTGAAGCAAGCCTGCTCATGTTTGGAACTCCACTACCTAGAATTCCCTGCTCACTGCTTCGTCTCCACCCCTGCAGGTCAAGGATGGGTGGAGGAATTCAGCTCACCTGTGGCTGGCTGCTGCTAGCCTGCTCACACTTGCTGCATGTGATTCCTGTGAGCTCTTTTAAGCCCCAGCTCCCTTCCGGCCAAGGTTGGTCATTGTAGCTGTTTACCGGTGAGACTGATCCTTGTTTCCAGTGCTCCCTGAGCTTTTTCTATCCTTCTTTCCAGTGTTTCCTGAGCTTTAGTTATGACTTGTTCCTGACCTGCTGCTGTTTTCCTTGTTCCTGAATTAGCACTGCATGCAGTGCTACCTTGACCCCTCAGCCTTAGTATTACTTGTACCTGAGCTGCAGCAATTTTTCTTGTTCCTGAATTGGCACTGCCGGCAGTGCTACATTTGACTCCTGAGCCTTTGTAATCCTTGTTCCTGAGCTGCAGCAAATTCACCTTGTCCCTGAGTTAGCACTGCCTGTAGTGTTACCTTGTTTCCTGAGTTTCTGAGCTATAGCTATTCCTTATACCTGAATTAGCACTGCCTGCAGTGCTGCCTTGTTTCCCGAGTTCCTGAGCTATAGTTATTCTTTGTTCCTGTTCCTGGGCTTAAGCTATTTCTTGTTCCTGATTTGCACTGCTTGCAGTGTTCTCTTGACTCCTTGTTTCCTGAGCTGTATTTCTTTCCTGTTTCCTTGAACCTGTACTGCCTGCAGTGCTACCTTGACTCCTGAAGCTTTAGTAATTCCCTGTTCCTGAACCAGCACTGCCTGTAGTGCTCCCTTGACTCCTGAGCTTTAGCTCAATTCTTGTTTCTGCCCCGCCACTGCCTTTTATGCTCATTTGTTTTCTTGATTCCTGAACATGCACTATTCTAGTATACCCTTGTAGCCTCCCCTTCAGTATATCATTTTCCAGTCCCTGCCTTTCTTCCCATTTCCATGGTTCCAGTTCTAGTTTGTTGTCTTTCTATTCTGCTGTCTTGCTTCTGTTAACTTGTATGTTTGTTAGTTGCTTTCTGCCAAGTCTGCCCTGTGATTTCCTTCCTTTCCTGTTAAGCACTCCTCCTTGCTATCTCCTTGTCTATTGTGCTTGTGTTTAGTTCTACCCCCTTGCTGTTACTGCCTTGCGTGTTCCTGTTTGATTGACAGGATCCGTGGGCACAGCTGACTACCTAGGTGGTGTTTCTTGTTCACTGTGAGTATTGTCTTTGAGTTGCATTTTTAACATCACCATAGGCATAAGCTCCACAGACCCTGCCTTTGCATCCATATCCTATATGTGGATATTTGCAGTCAGTATCTGTAACAGCAATTGTGGGTGAGAAACTTACTGAGCTTCAGTCTTCCTGTGTGGAGCTCCTTAGTGCTTTACCCCACACTCCCCTTTATTGTTAATGTTGTATTATATATACGTCTTGCACGTCCGTCCTGGGTGTAGTTAGTCTGAATGCTAAATTGCCTTGTGAGTGCCCTTCCTTTCTGAGTCTTACCCATCTTGGTCACTTATAAAGGCTTCCCCTTTGGATCCCTTTTTCTCCTCTGACTCCCTGTGTGATCCTGGGTAGCGCTGTACTAATCTTTCTGTGCACTGTATGTTTTCTACCCAGTTCTCAGTCCTTGCCCAAGTCCCTGACTGTGTTCCTGACATAGTCCTGGACAGTCCCTGACAGGGAGGTGTAGAATCGGTTCCTTACTGCAGCGCAGGGGAGGTGAGACAACGGTTCCTTACTGCGTCAGGGAGGTGACGTCACGATGGTGCCGAAACCACGGTTCCTTACGATGTCCTGCTGTCGATGGCTTCTCGGTCACCCACCTCAAGGAACGGCTCCAGGATGTCGATGTCAGCTTTGGAGTCAATGCAGCACAGCAGCAGGCGTCGGGACCACGGCACAAGTCGGAGCAGCGCTCACGGCTTCGGGCAGGTTACAGCGTCGCTCGCTGGCATCGATGTGGCCCGGCAGCCGGCGTCAGGTCTACGGTGCAAGTCGGAGCAGCGCTCACAGCTTCGGTGCAGATGACGGCGTCCCTCGTCGGTGTAGCAATTTCCTTTTGCAGCAGCTAAAACCGCAGTCCTAGATGCAGGCCAGCAGAAGGGGTGATGTCTTGTATCCCTGAGACTTCAGGCAGGAGGCAAGCTCAAGTTCAAGCCCAAGATGATGAAAGCACACTCAGTCCTTTTCTCCTTTCTTTGGCAATGAAGCAACCACTGCAGGCCAACCCAAACAACACGCAGCTTAGGGGCCGTCTTCTCCTTCAGTTCCACGGTTCTTCTCCTCAGCAAAGGGTCGTCTTGATTCCCAGAAGTGATGTAAAGTCTTGGGGTCTGGGACCCAATATTTATACTGCTATTCTCTTTGTTCTCTGAAGGCAGAGGGTCCTGTACCTAGTCCAAACCTTCTGGGTGCATTCTGCCAGTGCTCAACTTATTTCTTTCTCAGTGTGGGCCAGGGCCATCAGACGCACCACAGGAGGTGGAGCCAGCATTGTGGAAGGCAGGCACAGCCCTATTCAGGCCCAGGTGCAACTCCTACCACCACTCCCAATGCAAATAGGTCTATTCAGCCTAGTGCTGACTCACCCTGTCTCCTGGAGTCCCCCAGGCCCTGTCATTCACAAACCCAGTCACACAATATAAGAGCTAGCAGAGGCAGGCTGGATGGTTAAACAAGAAAATACCTACTTTCTAAAAGTGGTATTTTCAAACACAGAATATTAAAACCAACATCCCTAAAAGATGTATTTTATCACTCTGAGTCCAGGCATACTAAATTCGTCTTTCTACCATGTTCCCTGGGTCAGTTAGGATTATACGATGTTATAATCAAACTGCCCATTCTGGCCTATGGGAGCAGGTAGCCTTGCAATAGTGAAACACGAAAATGGCTGTAATTCACTATCAGGACATCCCACACACATCAGGGCATGTCCTACCGCTTACTTACAATGCACCCTGCCTGTAGGCCTACTTTAGGGGTGACTAACATGCAGCAAAGGTAAGGTTTGGGGACTGGTAAGTGCGTGCACTTACCAAGTTGGCATTGCAGTACCAGACTGCACACAGGCTCTGAGATGGCAGGCCTGAGACACACTTTCCACGCTGCTCTGGTGGGTGGCACAACCAGTGCTGCAAGTCCACCAGTAGCATCTGATTTACATGCCCTGGGCACACACGCGGTGCACTGTACTAGGGTCTGACAGTAAATCAAATAAGCCAATCATTGAGTTACTGATCCATACATCAATTTATCATAGGGAGCACTTGCACTTTGGCACTGATTAGCAGTGGCAAAGTGCCCAAAGCGTTGAAACAGCAAAAACATGTCAACAACAGAGGAAGCAAAAACATGGAAGGGAGACCCATGCCAATGGTGCCAGGTCTAACAGTAATGAAATGTAATATATTATTAGATAATTAGATGAGAAAGAGTGGCTTTAAGAAATTGTTATTATTAATGTTCCATTTGGTCCCATGTTTAGGTTAAGCATTAGCCAAGATCTTTTGATTTATATTATATGTATAAATAATACTTATTTATAGGGGCTTTCAGCCATCCCTCTTCATCAACAGGTCTGCTGTAGTGTCATTCACATTTTATTTCCACCAGCTACACCATAAAGCATAAGGCAATGGGTCAGCCCACTGCAGCCTTTGACTACCTTCTCTGTAGGTGACAGCATTCTTCCCTTTCACATGGAGCATGAACAAAGGAGTTCTCTTAGCACTAGAAGCTATTATTGAAACGTGAAAAAAAGAATGGAATCAGCACCCATCAAATCACATACTGTTAGAAATGGGGGTCTCTAGTTGGCAATGGCTGGCCACTGTCCAAGTAGGGACCCTTCTTCCTAAGTCAGAGTAAGCAGACTACACCCTTTGATAACCCCTGCTCAACCCTGTGGTAACGTAGCACGAGCAGCTAGGCTTATCTCAGAGGCAGTGTGTGAAGCATTTATGACCATACACAGTGAAGAACACTACAAAGGGACACCACACAAGTAGTTATAAAAAAATAAGTATCTTTATATATAGACTTAACACAAGACCAATAACAGTAAAAATCCACAATACTAGAAAATAGGGTTACTCTTGAAAGTCTGCAACATTAGTTCAAAATGTGCAAAGAGGAGTTCAGTTCAAGGCAGTGGTCTCTGCGACCCTTTTACTCACAAGATACCTGGATTCTGTAGCAAAGCAACCAAAATGACGCTAAGGAGTTGTAGCGATGATTTTCCTCACGCTAACCAGCGATGCGTTGAATCCTTACCGCAAGGGAGGATGATGCGCTGATTTGTGTGCAGGACAAAGCGAAAAACTTCTGCATGCTAAGCAGGCGATGCGATGCGATTAAATCCTTGCCGCGAAGGGAGGATGATGCGCCGAGCCTGTTGCGTGTGCGTTCTTGTTACGATGAAAGAAAATGGCTTCGCGAGGGAGCGACAATCCTGATGCGATGCGATGAAAATGGC
Source organism: Triturus cristatus (assembly GCF_964204655.1). Taxonomy (NCBI): domain Eukaryota; kingdom Metazoa; phylum Chordata; class Amphibia; order Caudata; family Salamandridae; genus Triturus; species Triturus cristatus. Next base: position 965,770,133 of record NC_140594.1, read on the forward strand.
GAACGCTCGGCATCCGCTCTGCAATGTCGTGAAGCGATGAACTCGATGCGATGATCTTTCGTTAACGAGCGCTTTCAGGCCCGCAAACATGCAATGCGATAATCTTCGGGTTAGCGAGCATTTGGCAGCCCGCAGACAGGTGATGCGATGATCTCCGGTACCGAGCACTCAGTAGCAGCAGCGCGATGATTTTCCTTACGCTCTTCAGCTGCGGCAGCTCGCTAACGTGTGTTAGCGACGATTTTCAGCACTCTCTTCTCTGTAGTAGAACTAGAGGCCCTGGAACTCACAGGAGCCTCACCTGCAGATAGAAATCCTCTCTGGGAGGAAACAGGAGGCTGGTGGTGGAGTCTGGTGTGCCTGAGACTCCTGCAGGAGGCTATCTCTCTTCTAGCCCTTGGGTGATTGCTGTAGCAAAAATAAAAGTTCCTTCAAAGTCCTTTTCCTCTTCTTCCAAGTCCAGTAGTAACCACTGCAGGCTAGTCCAAGAAACAGCACACAAGGACAGTCCTTCTCCTGCAGATTCCTTCAGTTACACGTACAGAGGTTCTTCTTGTTGTCCAGGAGCAATACCAATTGTAGGGGTTTCAGCACAGATATTTATACCCCAAAAGTCTTTGTTCTCAGAAGCTACAAGTCACTGAACCCAGCCAGAACCAGTTCTGCCCAGTCCTGGAGCACTTTGTTTACCAGGCTGCATCCTTCCTTTCAGAGTGCAGGGCAGAGACATCAGACGCACCACAGGAGGTGGAGCCAGCATTGTGGAGGGAAGGTACAGCCCTATTCAGGTCCCAGGTGCAACTCCTCCCATCCATCTAGATGCAGATCTCTCTATTCACCACTGGGACACCTCACCCTGTCTCCTGGAATTCCCCAGCCCTGTCACTCCAAAACCAGACAGTCAATACACATAACAGCAGAGCACACTGGAAGGCTTAGGCAAGAAAATACCTATTTTCTAAAAGTTGTATTTTCAAACACAGAATATAAAAATAAACTTCACTAAAAGATGTATTTTAATATTCTGAGCTCAGGCATTCTAAATTCATTTTTCTACCATGTTCTTTGGGTCAGTTAGGACTATAGAATGTATTAGTCAAACTGCCCATTCTGGCCTATGGAGAACAGGTAGCCTTACAGTAGTGAAAAACGATATTGGGTGTAATTCACTACCAGGACATGCTACACACATCAGGGCATGTCCTACCTAACACATACAATGCACCCTACCATAGGGGTGACTCACATGATGCCAAGGGAAGGTTCAGGGGCTGGGAAGTTTGGGCACTTCACAGCCAAGATGACAGTTCTGGACTGCACACGGACACTGCAATGGCAGGTCTGAGACACACTTTACAAGCTGCTTCTGTGGGTGGCGCAAACCAGCGCTACAGGCACACCAGCAGCATTTGATTTACCAGCCCTGGGCACACACAGGCCACGCTACTAGGGACTAACAGGTAAACCAAATAAGCCAACCATGGATATACCAATTCACATATCATTTTTACAATGGGAGAGCATATTCAATTTAGCACTGATCAGCAGTGGTAAAGTGTCCAGAGTCATAAAATCAACACAAACAGGTCAGAATAAATACAGGAGGAAGGCAAAAAGTTTATGGATGATCCTGCAAAAAGGGCCATTTCCAACACATACATTATTTCTCAATTAGATTAAACAGAAATTGTACTCGACGACTTCAAAGAAACGTGTCTGGTCCAATGATTGTTTTGGTTATACAGTGATAGGAAGTTTTGATCAGGTCATGAAAAGTCGCAGGACCCTATCTACTAACATTGGCAGACAGAGATTTGCAGCAAAAAACGATGCCTCCTCAAGGCAGCGTAAAGCTTTCTTTTCACTGCACAGCACACATACAAAGTGTGAAAAGTGTTAAACCATGTCAAAGCACAGTTTTTTGTACTGGAAGTATATCCTCCAAGTACAAAACCTTTGCTTGATATCATGCACACACCCTTGTACTATGGAGGAAGGGTGTGTGCATTGGCGCAAGGCAGCCTCTAGTGTGCCAGTGCAAGGAGAAAAACAGTGTCCCATTTTAGTCGGTATGGTGCTGTTTCTGCTTCCTCTCTTTTACACAACACAGCGCTGCAACTTTGCATTACATGAAAACATAGTTAATTTGGGCCTCAGTTTTCAGGAATTTCCTGAATTGAAGGAACTGAGATATAGACGAAAGATACACATCCAAAATAAGATTAACAGGTAAGAAAGGTGCACTCAGGCCTTTGATTCCCTTTTCAAGCTTTGAATAGAGAAGTAAACTAGATTTTCTCGAAGCACACTTCTCTGGCAATCAATAGCAAAATAAGCGCAATTAATCCCTTTGTCCTTGTTCATCCGAGTGCATGATCTCTGTCTGAGGAAGAAAATAATAATGAAGATTTTATGCCTTGTCCTGATGAAAAAAATCCATGACAAGCCATCAATAACAGAGCTGAATATTTTTTGAAGCAGTTGGTGCTATGATTTATTATTCTGGTCAACTCATTCTTTGATGGAATAGTGATCATTCATCAAGGCCCATCAATAGTGAGACCAGAACTGCAAGTGACTGCCAAAGCACTTCCATCGTCATTAAGCTTTCAGAACACACAATAGAAACTCTGGACCAGATGTGCTAAGCTTTTTACGGTTGTGCACTCTCCGATTTGGCGTTTGCGACTGTAAAGATCAGTTTTCAGATGTACTTATTCTAATTTACGCTTTAGAAATGTTTATCCGCTAACTCCCAACATGGAATTGCGAATGGACACCAATTTGGTATCTGGAAGGGATGTGTTTTAGGCGCGCCTTCCAAATACCAAATTGGTTCGCTATGTATCCATTTTTGCGACCATAATCTGGTATCAAAACATTTAAAAGTTAGAGATCTCAAAGGAGGTGGTAACCTGGGATCCCTTCCACTATGTGCATAAAAGAAAATAGGCAGTAGTCAACAGGACCCACTATCAATCTCAAATAAAAACTTTTCTTTTTAAATGCAGCCTGGTTTCCATTAAGGAAAACTGCCTGCATTTACAAAACATTTGCTTTATATAAAAGCGATCACAGCCATGGTGATCTGCTGATCCCATCAGGCCACCATACCTGCGATGGCCTCGAATCTTAGTGAGTCGCAATTTGCAACCCGCCTCATTAATATTATTCTTGGGGTGGGTCAGATTGCAACCTACTATGAATCAGAATTTTACAAATGAACTACTAGTGCATAGGTGAGTTTGTACAATTCTTTACTGATTACAAAAATACTGGTCGCAATTTGTGACTATTTTTTTGCGAGCAGTTGTTTGTACATTTGCTTCTCCCTCAGCCAGTGGCATAGTGTGCCAGCTACCGGTTCTAGCACGATTCTCCCATGGATGTAGATTCAGCAAATTGTCAAGTCTATCAGTGACATTATGCATTTTTTGAAAAATTGTCACATCACAGGTTTGACCACTTTCTCAACCCTTAGCCCCTGTTGAAACCCCTATTTTCTGCTAAGGGCTTAAGGGAAAGATACGGAGTGGAAACTACACAATGCACACATGGCACCTCAGGTCCTGGTTAAAAAAGGCAGCAGTAATCACCCAGCAGGGACCAACAGGCCATTTCACTTACCAATCTTAGGCCTGCAAGGACCCAACTTTAAAAGGTTTCGGGCAGTCTCTGGCCATTTTAGTGCTGCTTCACTGCAAATCATCACATCCCTTTGGCTTCTGTAAAGCTAAAGAAATTGACTGATTACATGATACTTTGGTGCAGCTGCCTACGCACCCCCTACCCCCACCCCATGTAAAAAATGCTGGTGATTCAAAAGATGTTCTTCTATTCCTTATGCATCCCTCCTGATGCTTCTCTTCATTATGAAGGAGCCTAAGATCAGTTTACTTGTAAAGTTGACTTCCGGAAGACAGCAAGAAGATGCGCACATGCTTTTCTCTCCTTGTAGCTTAATCAAGATGTAGCAAGTTGTATTTTATCTTAACCATTTTAAACTGTGTGTGGTCAAAGGAATACATTTCAGCAAGGGCCAGTATCATTATATGGAAGGGGCAGTGGTTGTTTAACAGTCTGTGGGGCACATTTGAGCTCAAGGGGTCTATGCTGTCAACAGAAGTCTGTATCGCCTTCTCCAACTAAACACCGCAATTTACTATTTACTCCTTTCTCGACCACATGCAACTTCTTCTCACACTTTACACTCCTCCCTCTCCGGACCTCCTACAGTATTGCTAGTCTTCGTCTTCCGGGTTATGCAAGCATTACTTCCTTTTACCCTGTGCCCTGGCACAGAAGCTGTCAGTCAATCCCAATTACACTGCAACACAGTTCTCTACATTTAGAGCAAAATTCGATTATGATTAGTTTAAAGATGAGGAGCAACAAACCTGCTCAGATTTACACCAGTTCAGAAGTACTGTGATATTCGATTAAGCAAGTAGTACTACAAGAGTACTGTTTTACGTATTCCTACATGCATTTGTGAATCTGCCCAGAAATGGCCAGCTCTGTATTAATAAAAGTGCAAAGTGGCCATTGATCTCTCTGTTTGTACCGTATATATAGATATATTTATTACCTACTGGTGGTCGCCAGTAGGTAGTTATAGTTAGAACCTAGTTTCCATAGGGAAAGCATTTTTTGATTTGCTAATAACTTTGACGTCGTTTGACGAATCTTAGCGTAATTCTCCCAAATTACAGTCTATCCAGGTCAGCTCCTATCCTGAAAGTTTTGGGTTGATTCGTCAAGTGGGGGCTGAGAAAAAAGGGGGGTCCCAAAATGCGTTTTCTCCATGTTCATTTCTAGGAAATTTTGAGACGGGCTACAGCCCGAACTGCTGAACGGAATTACCCCAAATTTGGCGAAAAGGTAGAGCTTGGTTCAGAAAGCGACTTTTTAAAAAAATGGTGTAAATCCGTTCAATAGTTTTTGAGAAATTCAAAAAATAATAGTCAACAAATCAACCTCCCATAGGAAACTTTAGGCAAGGCTACAGCCGCAATTGCTGAACGGAATTACCCAAAATTTGGCAAAAAGGTAGTGCTTGGTTCAGAAAGTGAACTTTTTTTAAATGGTGTAAATCCATTCAGTAGCTGCTAAGAAATTTAAAAAAAAAAAGTTTCGATATCTAGTGCAGCGGTGAAGTCGCAACCCCTCCTGACCACAGGCTTCATTCTAATTGGCCTCCACGACCACGAGCTTCATTCTAATTGGCTGTCAACACTCCAAACCAGGAAGTGATGGCAGCCATGTTGTGACTCGGTAGAAGCGAGTCACCAGAAAACAGAGAAAAAAAGATATAAAACAAGAGAAGGGTGCAGGGTAGAAACACCCTGACCCCCTAGGCCTGCTCAGGGGGTCCTGGAAGGACCCCCAGGGCCCAAAAAAACATTTTAAAAAAAAATTTCGGTGCAATACGCGATGGAGTCGTGAATTCCGCCGAAATTGTTTAAAAACAATGAAGCACTGGTTGGCGCATTTTATTTTAATGAGGCCCCTGGGTGGGCTAGGTCCCGGGGGCATTTCTTAAAAAATAATAGCGGGGGCCTGCTGGGGCCCCCGCAGCCCCGGGGACCACCGCTTCCTCGGAGCTTCACTCATGTTGGGGGGGCGCACAACCCTCCTCCTGGAGCCCGTGATGGCCCTGGGGACCGCCACTCCTGCAGTGTCCCAGCGTGCTCACCCCTGGGACACTGCTGTTTGCTATGACGGAGGGAGCCGTGCGGCTCCTGCCCTGTCATAGCAAACTTGCTTTGGATTTTGGAAGCGAGAGCAGGGAAACCTGCTCTCGCTTCCAAAATCCAAAGCTGATTGCTTTTCCACACGGGGAGCTGCATGTCAGCAGCTCCCCGAGTGGAAAAGCAATGCCGGCTCCCGCAGGACGAGGGGAGCTAGCGGGACCGTAGTGGCATTGGGGCTCCCCCCACGGTCCCCAACGGTGAGGCCAGGCCCCAGGGGATGGGGTCCTCGGGGCCAGAATTGGCCACGGAGGGGGGCCAACTCGGCCCTCTTCTCGTTTTTTTTTTTAAATAGTGAACATGTCGGCATGCTTCAGGGGATGGGGTCCCCGAGGTGAATGTAAATTAATGAAAGTGGACGTTTAAAAAAAAAATGGAGTTGTGACTCGAGCGCGGCTCTCAGCGCGGGGCCTGTGTGAAAGCGATGGGTGCGCGGCTCTCAGTTGGGCACTCGAGTACTCCTTAAGTCTTTCAAACACTGAGGGGTATATCCTCAAGGACACATCGCCGAGTTAACGGCACTTTATCGCAACCAAAATGGTGATAAATTTAACGCACCATTCACAAGCTGGAGCAAACAACCCATATCACCATGTAAACCAACGATAGCAGCCTCAAAAAGCATTGTCACAGATGACCCCGGCAAATATTGCGAATGAGATGTAGAGTAGGCGTTCCCGTGCAAAAAGCAGCGAACACATCACTTCGCAAGTTTCTCAACCACCAGCAAGATTGTCAAAGAGAGTACAAAACAGGCGATAAGGTGTTAGTAGCAGGAAGTTTACATCTGCTCTAAGCTGGTGTAAAGTCGGACGACAACCTGCAACATGAAAGGGAGCCCAGCCCAGAGCCACACCTGAATGACAACAGATGCAATGGAGCCAACGATCATGCAACTCGGATACCCAACACTGCTCCGACACCCCCCGCCATCAGTCCCTTGTCCACTATCCCCCCTCACCCCCACCCCCCACAAACAAATGTGACAGCAACCTTAGGAAATCTGGAACGTAACAAATTGGCTGATGTCGCACTATTATAATTAAGAAGATGCATGTGAGGTTGGACAAATAAGAATCTCAGTCATCTATGGATTTACATGTAAAACATTGTATTTAAACAAAACAACAAAATAAAAGTAGGTACAGGTATGGCGTGTCATCCCTCGACAATTTGTGAATCACAGCCTGCAAGACAAAAAGAAAGATAAGATTGTGCGTCATGTGTCCATCAAAGGAGAGAGAGAGAAAGAGTGAGAGAGAGGAAGAGAGAGAGAAAGAAAGAGTGAGAGAGAGAGAGAGGAAGACAGAGAAAGAGTGAGAGAGAGGAAGAGAGAGAGAATGAGTGAGATACAAGGAAGAGAGAGAGAAAGAGAGAAACAGTGTGAGAGAGGAAGAAAGAGAGAGTGAGACAGAGAGGAAGAGAGGAAGAAAGAAATAATGAGAGAGAGAGGAAGAGACAGAGAAAGAGTGTGAGAGAGAGAAAGGAAGAGATAGAGAGTGAGAGTGAAAGAGTGTGAGTGACAGAAAGGAAGATATGAGAGGGAGAGGGAGTGCTGACACTGTTGAGAAAATCCTCACAGCTCACCTTTTTGACACCGGTGTGTCTCCAACCACGTGCCGGGACATAGTGCAGCCCTCAAGTTTAGTCATCTGAAACATAGTATAGAATCAGTAATGGCAGAGTACATACAATTGCACAAGCGTAATTCTCTATTTCGCCCCTGCGCACCCAGGCTGCTGCACCCCATCGACTCCCGCTGCCCAGAGGTGTCTGTCTGCTCTGCGCACTCAGGCTGCTGCACCCCATCGACTCCTGCCGCCCAGAAGTGTCTGCCCGCCTCTGCGCACCAAGGCTGCTGTACCCCATCCACTCCCACTGCCCAGAGGTGTCTGCCCGCTGTTGTGCACCCAGGCTGCTGCACCCCATCCACTCTGTTGGAAATGGCGCTTTTTGCAGGGTTATCCCTAAACTTTTTGCTTTTTCCTCCTATTTTTCCCTGACCTGTGTGTTGGTTTTAGGACTCTGGGCACTTTACCACTGCTAATCAGTGCTACAGTGCATATGCTCTCTGTGTAAATTGTGTTATGGATTGGTGTTTCCATGATTGGATATTTGATTTACCTGTTAGCCCCTACTAAAGTTCACTGCGTGTGCCAGGGCCGGTGAATCAAATGCTACCCGGGGGCCTGCAGCACTGGTTGTGCCACTCCTGTGAGTAGCCCTGAAAACGGTAACTCACGTCTGCCATTGTAGAGTCTGTGCGCAGTTTGTAACTGCCATGTTGACTAGGCCAGTACACACTGGCCGGTCCCTAGCCTTCCCTTTTCTTACATGTCAGACATCCCTCAGGTAGGCCCAAGTTACCCCTGTGGGCAGGGTGCCATGTATGTGAAAGGTAGGACATGCCCTGGTGTGTGTGGCATGTCCTATTACATCCAATTTCGTTTTTCACTATTGCAAGGTTACCAGTTCCCCATAGGATAGAATGGGAGGTTTGTTTATAACATCTTATAAACACAACTGGCCCAGGGAATTCGGTAAGAAAATATAATTTAGTATGCCTGAACTCAGAATCTAAAGATGCATCATTTAGTGAAGGTGAATTTTACATTCTGTGTTTGAAAATACCACTTTTAGAAAGTAGGTATTTTATTGCTCAGTCATCCCGTATGCCTCTGCTGGAATGTGGATTGCCTGTCTGGGTTTTGGAGGACAGAAGGCTGGGGGGCTAGAGGGGCTCCACATGGTCTGGATAGGTCAGGAAAGGGCTGATTAGACCTGAGCTGCGATGGGGGAAGGGGGGAGGAATTTCCTTGCACCTCAAAGGGCCTGGTCTGCCTCTGACAATGCTGTCGCCACCTCCTGCCAGGAAATTACAGCAGAGAAGGCAGAATTGGTTCTGGCCGTGCACAGACACCCTCTGTCTGAAAGATCAAACGATTTTTAGCTACAAATGTTGGGTCCCGGACCCCTGAATTTTAGAACTCATCTGGAACAAGAAGACTGCCAAGAAGGAGAGCCGTGAAAGCTGCGAAAAGGAACGACTGCTTTGCTGGGTGCTTTGTTGAGCTGACCTGCAGTAGCTGCTTCTGTCTTGGGCAGTGAAAGGCCTGGTCTGGACTTTCTGCAATCCAATTTGTGAGTCTCTCCAAGTGCTTGAGGTAGAGCTTGCCCCCTGTTCACGAAGTCTCAGGAACAACAAAGACTTCAAGCTCTTCTACCCGCAGCACTGGGGACAGTGTGTTTTGTGCTGCAAACAGAGGAAAAGCAACTCTACAACGTCTACAAAGATCCTGCCGACCCCATGTCCTGAAGGCACCGCAGAGGGCACCGCAACCCTGGTCTCACCGAGGACGCCTGTTGATGCCGCCACCGAGCCGCTGCTTGCACCGTGACCTGTGGGAACAGCACTCTGCATCGCCTTGCTTCACGCCGCAGCTTTGGCACCGCAGAGGACACCGCCGCAATGCAGCACCGCAACCCTGGTCTCACCGACGATGCCTGTTGATGCCACCACTGAGCCGCTGCTTGCACCGCGACCTGTGGGCACCGCACTCCGCACCGCCTTGCTTCACGCTGAAGCTTTGGCACCGCAGAGGGCACCGCCGCCATGCCGCACCGTGACCCTGGTCTCACCGAAGACGCCTACTGATGCCATCACTGAGCCGCTGCTCTCACCGCGACCTGTGGGCCTGCACTCTGCACCGCCTCGCTACACGACGGCGTAGTGGCCTTTCTGACGCCGCTCGTTCCCGCCGAAATCGGCGCCACTGCTTGCACTGCTTGTAAGTTACACGACGCACCGCCCTCATCCCACACCGCAGCCTTGGCCCACCGACGCCGGTGTCATCGACTCCAGTTCGTCAGCCTACGACAGCACTTGAGCAACGACGACGACGCTGCTTGCACCATGACCTGCTAGCACTGTGACGAGCACCGCCTCCCTGGTCTCACCGATGACGTCATCTGACGCCGCTGCTCGCACCGCGACCTGGGTGCACCGCACGCCGCACTGCTGCACTTCGCACCGCAGCACCCAACGCCTGTTGGCGCCAGCACTCCTGATCACATCAGAAAGGAGCTCGACCTGCAACGCGAGTGACTTCAAGGGCCCCATCGCCCTGCATCTCTGAAAGGTACTGTTTGCGGGTCTTCCCGACACAGTAGCTGGCCTGTGACCCCGCGGTCAGCCAGAACTATTTTTGGATTTGTGTGTTCACAACGCCCTGGTAGCCCGGAGGGAGCTATCCACCTCTTTTTAATCAACGTATTTTTGAACTGTGAACTTTTAAGTATAGTATTGTTGAGTTTTTATCGTTTTTGGTCTTCTTTTAATTACATAAAAATATTGGATATTTTTCTAAACTGGTGTGGTGTCCTTTTGTAGTGCGTACATTGTATTACTGTTGGTTATGTGCAAATGCTTTACACACTGCCTCTAAGATAAGCCTGGCTGCTCATGCCAAGCTACCAAGGGGGTGAGCAGGGGTTATTTTCGACGTCTAACTCCCTTATCCCTGGTTTTTGCCTGGCTTTGGCCCACGCCCTAGCTTCCCACAAATCCCATTTCTAACACACTTCCAGTGCCCGGAGGTGACTGTCCATTCCTTGCCACCCAGACTGTTGCACCCCATCCACTCCCACTGCCTAGAGGTGTCTGTCCGCTCCTGTGCACCCAGGCTGCTGCACCCCATCCACTCCCACTGCTCGGAGGTGTCTGCCTGCTCTTGTGCACCCAGGCTACTACACACTATCCACTCCCACCACCCAGAAGAGACTACCCACTGCTGCGGACACCAGACTCTCTGCTCACCTTCCGCCAATGGCGTGTGTGTAAGAGGGTCCACCACGTGCCGAAGCAACCTCCTCAGCCGTTGCGTACACACGGTCAAGCCAAGCTCACAATTCAGAGTGGGTGTTGATTGCCAGGATGGCCACGCATCATCACAGGCTGCACACGCGTTCAGCTCTGGTGGCACTAACTCAGTGGAACTGAAGTCATCGCCTCGTGGCGGAAGGTCCGTGTGGGGGGGTGTCGTCAATCTGTGAATCACAGCCTGCTAGACAAAAAGCAAGATAAGATTGTGCGTCATGCGTCTATCAAAGGAGAGAGTGAGAGAGAAAGAGTGAGAGAGAGGAAGGGAGAGAGAGGAAGAAAGAAAGAGTGAGAGGAAGACAGAGAGAAAGAGTGAGAGAGAGAGAGAAACAGTGAGAGAGAGGAAGAGAGAGAGAAAGAGAGAAACAGTGTGAGAAAGAGGAAGAGAGAAACAGAGGAAGAGTGAGTGAGAGAGAAAGAGTGAGGGAGAGAGGAAGAGAGAGAAAGAGAGAAACAGTGTGAGAGAGAGGAAGAGAGCGAGAAAGAGTGTGAGGGAGAGAAAGGAAGAGATGGAGAGGGACAGTGAGTGCCCACACTGTGGACAAAACCCTCACAGCTCACCTTTCCACCACCGGTGTCTCCAACCACGTGCCGGGACATAGTGGAGCCCTCAAGCTCACTCATCTTAAACATAGTACAGAATCAGTAACGGCAGAGTACATAAGACTGCACATGCCTAAATCCCTGTCCCGCCTTTGTGCATCCAGGCTGCTGCACCCCATCCACTTCCACTACCCAGAGGTGTCTGCCTGCCGCTGCGCACCCAGGCTGCTGCACCCATCCACTCCCGCTGCCCAGAGGTGTCTGCCTACCCCTGCGCACCCAGACCTCACTGCTCACCTTTATGCGGACAGGGCACCCTCCACATCATGCAGCCCCGCTCCGCAGGCCACCAGGTCTCACATTTGGTGCTGCGTCTTGATTTTACCATGGCAGAGGACATACCAGTGCACCCGCCATCATCACAGGTTACACACCCGCTCAGCCCTTGCCGTGCCACTAACTCGGTGACCAGTAAGGCCATGCCACATGGTGGTAGGCCCCCGCTGTTTGATGGCTCAGGCCTACACTGCGGTCCAGCAGGGCACACAAAACCTGACCTGTCTGGACCACCAGGACGGGGCATCATCGCAGGCTGCACACCCGCTCAGCACTTACAGTGCCCCTACCTCAATGCACCGAAAGTCACCGTCCCGTGGCGGTGTGCCTGTGCCGGCCGCAGTGCATCCGGTGCCACCAAGTCTGAAATGGAAATGGCGTGGAGCACGTGCACCCGGTCCTTTTTATTGGCAGGGTCACGTGTCTTGTGATGCCTGTGCTTGATGGGTGTGGTGTGGGTGTATACCAGCCGTCAGGGAGTGGCTGTGGCATGCTGACCACTAGACCTGTGAGCAGTAGATCACTACAATGACAATCTGGGCCATGTAGCGTTGTTGTCCCTCCCTGTATGCATAAGCGGATTGGGCTGGCCTGGCATATTCCAGTCCTGCATGAGGCTGTGAACAATGACTCCGGAGCTCTGGGCGTGGTTTAGTCCTGGGCTGTATGAGGAATCAACTGATGTGGGTGTCCCTGTTGTAGTGCTGCCGCCACCTGGGCCGCAAGCGCCAATGTGTCACCCTGTGACCCAAGTCCCAAAACATGGCCAACATGGAAGGTAGGGGGAATCAATGACCCTACATTCATCCATACTTCCACACATGAAAGATCGTGCACATGACATATCTGTGTGGAAATGAATGTTTATTGCACATTCAGGGGAGTGTTGCAGCTGTAGAAATACAGGGCCATGCAAAGCCCAAATTTCCGTTTTTGGCACATGGAGGGCAGCCAATTAGAGCCAAGCTCGTGCTCGGGGGTTAGGCTCCACCAACATATGTACTTACCCAATCACTCCGCCAATTCCGAAGCACTTATAAATTCACTATATACTCTCCTTGCAGTACTCTAATGATCCAGTCTCTACCTATGTACTTATACAATGACCGAGACAAAGTTACATAACCAAAGTTTTCCCCACTGCCAGAGGTAACATGGTTGCGAGCGCTGTCCACAGCAGAATGTAATGTGGTAGGGCCCAGGGGCAGCATCATGCATACATAATAAACACATGGACACCGTTAGATAGATAGTGGAACTGGGTACAGGCACGTGCGCTCTGCCCCTTTTTATAGAAAGGGTCACATGTCCAGTGACGTCTGTGCTGGATGCGTGTGGGGTGAGTGTAAGCCAGCCCTCAGGGAATGGTTGGTGCTTGCAACAAGTACAACAGTAATCATCGGATCACACACAGAGATTCAATCATAAAGGGTCCATGACTTGTGCTGCACTAAGTTAAGGGCACCAGATGTGAAAAAATACACAAAAGATTCTATCGTAAAGGGTTCATGACTTGTGGTACACTGAGGTAGGGGCAGCAGATCTGAAATCATACACAAAATATTCTATCATAAAGGGTCCATGAGTTGTGGTGCACTGAGGTAGGGGCATCAGAAGCATTCTGCGTGTGCACAGCTAGCGATGATGCATGGCCCGGGAGGGCTGCACTGGTAGCAATGTCTGTTGCCGACTGGACTGCATCATCTGCAATCGCAACTCGATCTGAATTGTGAGCCCTGCAGTCCGCAATGTACGAGGAATGCTTTTTGTCACTTCCTCTTGACAAAATCCGAGGACATAGAGTTCAATTCTGTCGACAATTAATAAATCATGTCTCAATGTAAATTGTGAGCTCTGCTGACCACAGTGTGGGTAACAAAAGATGAAATATGTATGGAATACATTGTCAAAATGTGTACGTTTCGGGGACGTTATAGTTAGTTGCCTACTGGATTCTGAAATTAATGAATCAAGACTGAATTTGAATTGTGAGCCCTGGTGACCACAGTGTAGGCCGGAGTCAGCGGTCAGCAAAAGCCCACAGCCACGTGGCGTTGACTTTAGCTGCACAGATTGGGAGCATTTGGTTTTCTTAACCGATTATAGTCTCTTGCACAATTTGCATGAGTACCAATCTTGAATTGTGAGCCCTGCTGACTGCAGTGTAGACCGGAGGCAATAGTCAGGAAGGGCCCACAGCCACGTGGCGTTGAATATAGCTGTATAGAGTTAGTGGTAGTGTGGCGCTCAGCGTGTGCGCAGCCAGCGATGATGCGTGGTGTGGGCGGGCAGCACTGGGAGCAATGTCTCTTGCCTACTGGACTGTGTCATCTGCAATCGCGACTCCATCTGAATTGTGAGCCCTGCTGTCCGCAGTGTAGATCAAAGGCAGTAGTCAGCACCGACATCGAGGAATGCTTTTTGTGACTTCCTCTTGAGAAAATCCAACGACCGAATTCGACTGTGAGGTCTGCTGTCCGCAGTGAAGACTGCCATTCCGGGTTCCTTTGGACTTGCAAGATGAATTTGGTCATTGTACTAAAGCTATAATTGATATCAAAAAAGTTCTTGAAGCCAGGATACTAAAAGGATATTATGTAGGTTTTAGGGTCGTTGTAGTTAGTTGCCTACTGGACTCTGAAAATAATCAAGACTCAATTTTAATTGTGAGCCCTGCTGACTGCAGTGTAGGCCAGAGGCAGCGGTCAGCAAGGGCCCACAGCCACGTGGCGTTGAGTTGAGCTGCACAGTTAGTGGCATCGGAAGCATTCAGCGTGTTTGGAGCCTGCGATGATGCATGGCCCGGGCGGGCCACCCTGGAAGCAATGTCTTTTGTTTAATGAATTCTGCCTTAATAAGGGTACGTGGCGATGACTTATGGTGCACTGAGTTAGTGGTACCTCTGGCGCTCAGTGTGTACGCAGCCTGCGATGATGCGTGGTCCGGGCGGGCTGCACTGGGAGCAATGTGTCTTGCCTACTGGACTGTGTCATCTGCAATCGCGACTCCATCTGAATTGTGAGCCCTGCTGTCCGCAGTGTAGATCAAAGGCAGTAGTCTGTACAGACATAACTCTGTGGTGCTGTGCCGCTGTGTTCGCAGGGGTTGTGTTGAGGAGGGCCGCGGTCATGGTGGCAGCCACATGGCAGTGTGAGGGTCGCCACTCTGGCAGACGTGTTGGCCTTCACACAAATGAACCACGCCCAGAGCCCTGGCCTATTTATTCACACTTCTATGCTGGAGTGGTGTACGTTGGACCAGCCCACTGCGCTTCCGCTTACAGGGGACGACGACACAGGTACATGACCGAGATCTTCCCCACTGCCTGAGGTAACACGGTTGCGTCACTGTCCACAACACTACAAGCACCAGCAGTATATGTACACATGGAGAGGTTTGTGCTCTGCATAGTGAGGTCTGTCCAGCACATCACCGCTACACTTGGTATTGTGTGCATTATTATTGGTGGGTGACTTGTGTCCTTCACACATGTTTGGTTGCCACATCTCGCAACATTCGGCTATTGTGTGGCTGAGGGGCCATGCCGTTTTTGGAAGGTCAGCTGTCCTGTTGTGCGCTGCCTCGGTGGTAGTAGGGGGGGTGGTCCGGGGGGAGGTCCTGAGGGTGGTGGCAGTGGGTTTTGTGGCCTTCTTGGGTATCAGAGGTGCATGATCAGTAGATCTATGACATGTGTTGGTCTTCAGATGTGGTTCTGGGCTGGGCTCCCTTTCACATGGTAGGTAGTCATCCTACTTTATACCAGTAAAAGGCAGATATTACATTCCTACTGCTAACGCAGCTTATCGCCTGTTTTTGGATCGCACCGCAAATTTGGCTGCTCGTTGAAAATATCGGGATGTGGTGTTTTCATGTTACTTTTGCACAGGAACGCCTACTCTGCATATTATTAGTGTTAGTTGTTGCTCTCATTTCTGGCGATATTTTTTTGTAGAAGCTATTGCTGGAAAATTGGCGATATCGTCTGTTTTCACCAGGTTGAGAATGGAATGATAATTTAAAATCACTGAAACTATAGGTTTAATGAACATTATAATTAGAAATTAGCATTTAAAAAACCTTTGTAATTCACTGAAAAAACCATAGGTTTCAGGGACGTTATAGTTAGTTGGACATTTCACTTGTACAAAACCAGAGAAATTCACACGTTATAGTTAGTAGAGCTGACTATAACTCGCGCACCCGCAATGCACTGCTAATGATGTCATATATTACATCACTCATGACATGGTCAGTGATATCACTCATGACATCACTGATGACATCTCAAATGACATCACTGATGACATCATCCACGTGATAATCTGATACACCTCCTCACACCCTAATATAACCTTTGATACACCCACTCTAAAATACAGACTACCATTTTCGAAACCATAGACAAATCGATAGCAGTTACTAAATACCCACTGACTAATTCCTAGCTATACACACACACATTCATTCATTCACCCATACAGTTCTCATACATGCACTCATTCATTAATACAGCACTATTATATGCACTCATACACCTATACAAACACTCATACACCATCACTCATCCATAGAGTTATTGACACACCTAGCTAGTCATGTAAAGAATCAATAACACTGCCATTTACTCACCTCTACGGTTATACATTCACTATCTAACCTACTCATACAGATACTAACATATACTTACTCTCTTCTACCATCACTGACACAAGCACACACTCATTTATACAGCCACTCTCCCAATTACTCACTCTCACATATAGTCATTTATATACTCCAACACTCACATATACTGCCTTTCACATATGTAGTTACTCACACATATACCAGTGAGACATACATTCACTCACCAACACACTGATACACCCACTCACTCACCTATACAGCTATTTCCACATGCAGTATTGAACCCATACACCCAGTAAATTATCCACTCACATGTAGGCAGAAAGTCACACACAGCCCACCCACACACACAAACACTGAGGCACCCATACAGATACTCATGCAACCAATAAGTAACCCATATAGACAGTCATGTACCTAATCATCAACCCATGCAGCAGCTTACACAACAACTGAGAGACTGATACAGACATTCACACAGTTTAGTCACTAACCCATGCATTCAGTAAGACACATTTAATCACTAACTTATACAGTCAGTCACACACCTATTAAATCCTCCGCCCACAGTTATACACCAACTCATTCTTCAATACACCTTGGCATTAACCTATATAAAATATATTTAAACTTTACAAAAACACACATTCACTGGATGATGTCATCGGTGATATCATTTGAGATGTCATCAGTGATGTCACTGACCATGTCATGAGTGATGTAATATGTGACCTCATCAGCCGTGCATTGCGGGGACGCGAGTTATAGTTAGCTCCACTAACTATAACGTTCGAATTTCTCTGGTTTTTGTACGAGTGAAGTGTCCAACTAATTATAACGTCCCTAAAACCTATGTTGTTTTCAGTGAATATATATATAGATATATGTATATATATATATATATTCACTTAAAAAACCATAGGTTTCACACTTGTTATAGTTAGGTGGATATTTCACTCGTAAAAAACCAATGAAATTCCCCCGTTATAGTTAGTTCAGATAACTATAACTCGCGCGCCCGCAATCCACTGCTGATGACGTCACATATTACATCACTCATGACATGGTCAGTGGCATCACTCATGACATCACTGATGACATCATCCTTGTGATAGAGTGGCGGTCGCGCGAGTTATAGTTATCTGAACTAACTATAGCGGGGGAATTTCATTGGTTTTTTACGAGTGAAATATCCACCTAACTATAACATGTGTGAAACCTATGGTTTTTTTAAGTGAATTTGCAAGGTTTTTTAAATGCTAATTCCTAACTATAACGTGTGTGAAACCTATGGTTTTTTTCAGTGAATTTGTACGTTTTTTTAAATGCTAAGTTATGTATGTATTATTATTTTTTTTATATATTTATTTTACAATAAACTACGTATTAAAAAAATTTAAAAATTATTATTATTTTTTTTTTGGTTTTTCACCATGCGCGCACCCCCGCGATTTTTTTAAAGAAAAATTAAAATGTTTTTTTCTGCCTTCGGGGTCCTTCAGGGACCCTCTGACAAAGGCTAGGGGGTCAGGAACTCTCTACCCTGCCCCCTTTTCACGTTTGCCACCTTCCTTTTTCACTCTCGCACTGAAAACAAACAAAATGGCGGCCGACACTTCCTGATTTCGACCGATTCGAATGTTGACTAACATGTAACCACCAATCAGAATTACGCTCGCGCACGTTAGGGTGCTCGCACGGTGCGCAGCTATAGATATGTATGTGCTTTTAACTGCAATTTTCTCAGGAACTACTGAACAGATTGACTCCATATATGCAAAAGGCACATCCCTGAGCTGAGGACTACCTCTCTGCCAAATTTCAAGTAATTCTGTTCAGCCGTTCGGGCTGTACCTTGGACTAAAGGTCCCTACGGAAAATTGCATGGGGAAAACGTGTTTTGGGACCCCCCTTTTTTCTCAGCCCCCGCTTGACGAATCCCCCCAAGACTTTCAGGGTAGGAGCGGAGCGGAGCGCCCCACCTATTTTGAAAATTTCGCGAGGATTCGTCAACGGGCGCCAAAGTTATTCCAAATAGAATGTTGCGGATTTCCTATGGAAACACGGTCCTAACTATAACTATCTACTGGCGACCGCCAGTAGATAATATATATATATATATATATATATATATATATATATATATATATATCTGTGCGCTTGCCCGCTTTTCTATTCCGCTTTTGAAAAAAAGGCAACAGTGGACCCAGTTTCTTCCAAGTGATTTATTAAGCAATCACCATGTTGCCATGACGGGTTTCGGCCGGTAGAGACGGCCTTGATCACATGGCTATATATTTTCTTCCAACAGCGTTGCTTCCCCGCCGACGCTGGCCTCGCAGTGCCGGTGCCTTCGATGGAAGCAGCCACCATCAAGATTCAAAAATAACGTTGGCGCCGATTGACGAAGCTTCGCAAACTTTTTGAAACTTTTGGCCAGCTCCGGTCCGCTCCTATCCAAAATTTCACGGTGATTCGTCAAGCGGGGGCCGAGAAAAAAGGGGGGTCCCAAAACGCATTTTCCCTATGCATTTTCCCATAGGACCTGTTGACGCAGCTACAGCCCGAACTGCTGAACGGAATTACACCAAATTTGGCAAAGAGGTAGTCCTCAGTTCAGACTCGTGCCTTTTGCTTAAATGGTGTAAATCCGTTCAGTAGTTCCTGAGAAAATCAAAAGTAAAATCACATATATATCTGGGCGGAGCCTAACCACACATCTCATCGTGAGATCTGATTGGCTGTCAGCACTTCATCCAAGAGCAGCCATCTTGGGACCAATATACATGATAGCACCTCATTAAAAAGCATTGCAATTAATAGAAGGTTTTAAGACTTTAGTTACATTATAAATCATTTGTTTATGGTACCATACTCATTTTAGGAATTGTGGTGTGTTCTAAGGTGATTTTACCATTTCAAAAAGCCTTCTGCTGTGATATCATGAATCATGTTTGAGAGAAAACTATTTTCTCATGCTTTTCCCACAGAGGTTTGGAAGGTGATCTATAAGCTAAACTGAGAGCATATTTTCTGTAAATTCCCTCTATCTTTCTCAGTCATGTGAGAATGAAGTCTGACATTCTCAGTAAAACATGTACATCCAACAAGGGCAGAGACTGTCAGTTGATTCCTTTGTGTTCTACTGCAGCTTCCCAGAGTGTTCTAAAGAACAACTTGAGCGCTAACAGTCCTACTTATGACAAACGTATGGCACACCTGAAGCCATCTTGGTTGGAATAAAGTGGTAACTCTTAAAACATTTAATTTAAAAAGGAACAAAATGACGGGGTTCATTTTGCCATAGAAAGTATGATTAGTGCTGCAGAAAGAAAAATTAGGGCACATTTTGAGTGACTTCTCAAATCCTCTTCTATTTCATTAAAAAATTCTGACACGCAGACTGAAACATGCACTTTCAATACCAGCAGCAGACTTCCCTGGTGAGCAGTAGCTTTACTACAGTGATCTAATAAGCAACTAGAGTGCTAACATTCTGAATTTATGGCAAATGTGTGACACATCTGAATGCCTTCTTGAAGGAATCAAAGTAAAAAACTGAAAGTATTTCCTACTGAGGAGACTGTAGTAAATGAGGAAATTAGGAAACATCATAACAAATAAGTCTCCCAAAATGGCCACCAGGGACAAAAGAGCCCAAATGTAGCCCAAATATCACCCAGATGTAGCCCAAGTATAGCCCAATGACAGAATGTCCCAGAGTGTTCTAACGAACAACTAGAGCGCTAACAGTCTTACTTATGACAAAAGTATGGCACACCTGAAGCCATCTTGATTGGAATAAAGTGGTAACACTTAAAACATTTAATTTACAAAGGAACAAAATGAGGGGGTTCATTTTGCCATAGAAATTATGATTAGTGCTGCAGAAAGGAAAATTAGGGCACATTTTGACTTCTCAAATCCTCTTCTATTTCATAAAAACATTCTGACATGCAGACTGAAACATGCACTTTGAATACCAGCAGCAGACTTCCCTGGTGAGCAGTAGCTTTACTACAGTGATCTAATGAGCAACTTGAGTGCTAACATTCAGAATGTATGGCAAATGTGTGACACATCTGAATGCCTTCTTGATGGAAACAAAGTAAAAAACTGAAAGTATTTCCTACTGAGGATACTGCAGTAAATGAGGAAATTAGGAAACTTCATAACAAATAAATCTCCCAAGATGGCCACCAGAGACAAAAGAGCCCAAATGTAGCCCAAATATCACCCAGATGTAGCCCAAGTATAGCCCAATGACAGAATGTCTCAGAGTGTTCTAACGAACAACTAGAGCGCTAACAGTCTTACTTATGACAAAAGTATGGCACACCTGAAGCCATCTTGATTAAAATAAAGTGGTAACACTTAAAACATTTAATTTACAAAGGAACAACATGAGGGCGTTCATTTTCCCATAGAAATTATGATTAGTTCTGCACAAAGAAAAATTAGGGCACATTTTGACTTTTCAAATCCTCTTCTATTTCATAAAAATATTCTGATATGCAGACTGAAACATACACTTTTTTTTTTTTTTTTTTTTTGAACCAACTTTTATTGATTTTAACGGTCGTGCAAAAGTCCATACACAGCTTGTTCGCCTACAACCACAGTGGCCGGCAGCAAGTGACTAGACATTGGCAGGAATAAAGGCATATGCATTAGCACCAGTAACATTATCTATAGCCCAGAAACCGGCCCCACAGGGACATTTACTCTCAGAGGTTTTTTTTTTTTTTTGCCTTAGTGGCGTTAAGCCCTCAGTAAACCTCCCGCCCAGCAACCCTGCAGAGACAGTTCTTAAAGGCCAGAAACCATGGCTAACGAAACGTCACACTCATCCCTGGCCAGCCGGGCAGGTAGCGTTAGGGTAAGACAGTAGAGATGCCCCAGTTGTGCAATGTTAGAGTCACAGCATATGCTAGCCAATATCACCTAGAGGAGGCGCTGTACCAGTCAAGTAACTTTCATCAATGATGCACAGGGCAGTGAATATCGCCCCACTCCCCACATCAAAGATTGCCAATGTGACGACCAAACAACCATGGGGATAGAACAAGGGAAGAGGGAGGTGGTGTGGACCATCGCAAAGGGCGACAGACATGGCGAGGGGGAAAAAGATGTGCGCTCAGTTATCACCAGCAGATGGGGGCCTTCCAGGGTGTAGTCCGCTAACAGCAGGGCCTCCTCCCCTCCTTCCGGGTCGATTTTCACTAGTGGGTTATGCTATATACCCCCTGCGGGGTTCCAGAACCCCCCCGGGTCCGTGGGATCTAGCACGTCATCGAAGAGCTTGAGGGCTCGAAGTCGTGGCGGCTGCAAGCGAGCATGCTCTAGCCGCCCCAGGTAGTCCACCAAGGGCTTCCAGAGTTTCTTATATTTGGCGTCTCGAAGCTGTAGCCGCGCCGTGAGAGACTCCATCGCCACCACCTGCCACAGACGGGTAAACCACACATTTACGGAGGGCGACTCCGGCTTCTTCCAGTAAAGGGCTACTGTTTGTTTTGCAGCGCCCAGCATGTGGAGGCTAAGGTGCCGATCACGACCCGTCATGGCTCTCAGGGTTGTTGGTCTAATTCCCAGAAGGACCACCAGCGGATCCTCCGGAAGGGGGAACCCGAGTACCCTTTTTACATGGCTGAGGACCTCTTTCCAGAAGACTTTCAGAAGTGGGCATGTCCACCAAATATGTATGAAGTCTCCCTGCGCCTGAGTACATCGCCAGCACAGGGGAGAGGAATTGGGGAACATTTTGTGGAGTCTGGCGGGGGTGTAGTACCATTGGGTCATTACCTTGTACGCCGATTCTTGTTGAGGGATGCTACGTAGTATTTTAGGGATGTCGCCCCAAAGCCGGGCCCATTGGGCCGGGGTGACGCCCGAGCTATTAGAGGAATGCCATCTCGTCTGATATGGGTGGGGGTCTAGCCGGTGCGAGCGCTGCAGCACCTTGTAGATGCGGGATATGAGCCCCTTATAGTTGCCGAAATCCCGCGCTAGCTGTTCGAACTGCGTGTAGGGTCGCGTGGCCGCCGGCGTCAGGGACGAGCCCTGTATCCAGTGCCGCAGTTGTAGATATTGGTATTTGTCACCGTCCAGGAGCCCAAATTCCTGCTCGCACTGTGCAAAAGTTTTGAGAGTGTCGCCGCAAAACAGGGTGTGCGGGGATGGAAAGGTGGTCAAGCCCCTACTCACCGCCACTTTATCCCAGATCTCCAGGACCGTTTTGGTAGGGACGGCCATGTAGGCGCTGCGATGTCGGGCCGCCCGGGGAAGCCAGGCATGGTCCCATAGCGGGCGGCAGGTGACTGCCCTGTCCATGTGGAACCACACCTTTTCACTCTCCCACGCCCCCCACTCCAGGATACAGCGAAGGTGCGACGCCCAGTAGTATTCGAGGAGGTTAGGGCAGGCCAGGCCACCCCTGTCTCGGGGGAGACTCAAGATTTTATTCGAGAACCGTGGCTTTTTCCCCCCCCATACAAACGCGTTGAGCTCGCGTTGGAGCCCCTGGATTTGATGTTCCGGAATCGGAGTTGGCAGTGTTTGAAATAGATAGAGGACCTTTGGCAGTATCGACATCTTCACTGTGTTAAGGCGGCCCAACCAGGAGAGCGGCAAGGCCTTCCACGCCCGCAGGTCAGCCAGGACAGAGGTTTTGTAGTCATGCCAGTTGGCCTGCGTCCAAGTGGCCAGGTCTGGAGTCAAGTTAAGACCCAAGTATCGCACTGACGCTTCCGCCCACTGATACGGGGCCGAAACCTGAATCGCTGGGAGCTCCTCGGCCGGGATCGAGATATTAAGGGCCCAGGACTTGGCACGGTTAATTTTGAGCCCAGAGGCGCGTTCGTAGGTGCGGAGTAGCGAGTGTACCGCCGGCAATGAGCGCAGGGGCTCGGAGAGGGTGAGAAGGAGGTCGTCTGCGAAGAGAGCAATCTTGTGCTGCACTCCGCGAAGGGTTATACCACAGATATCAGGGGACCGCCGAATCATAATGGCCAGAGGCTCCACCACCAGGGCAAACAACAGGGGCGATAGGGGACAGCCCTGCCGAGTGCCTCTGCAGATGGGAAAAGGTTGCGTGAGCTGTCCGTTAACCCGCACCCTGGCAACCGGCGAGATATACGGGGCCATAATGCGCGCCACCATCTTAGGACCCAGGCCTATTTTCCGCAGCACTGCTCGGAGAAAGGTCCAGTCCACCCTGTCGAACGCTTTTTCCGCGTCGAGCGACAACAGGCAGGCCGGGATCCTCCAGTGCTTGGCCTTCCCGACGAGATGCGCAATACGCCGTACATTATCCGCGCCCTGGCGTTGATGGATAAACCCCACCTGGTCGGGCTCAATGAGATTAGGGAGGTGAGGGCTAAGCCGCTTGGCTAGAATTTTAGTGTAGAGTTTTAAATCGGTGTTCAGCAGGGCAATGGGCCGGTAGGAGGAGCACAGCGTATGGTCCTTCCTGGGTTTCGGGATGAGCGTTATGTCGGCCATTGCCATATCTGCTGAAGGCCCTACCGACTCCTCAAAGGAGTTAAAGAGGCGCAAGAGGTACGGCTGCAATTGCGGTAAGAAGGCGCGGAAGAACGACACCGGGAGCCCGTCCGGGCCTGGCGCCTTGCCAAGCGGGAGGTCGCGTAGAGCGCCGACCAGCTCTGCCGGGGTGATAGAGTCCTCCAGAAGCCCGGAGTGATGCCCACTCAACGGGTCCCAGTGACAAGCGTCTAAGGCCTCCGCGACCAGCTCCGCCGCAGGGGGGTCGCCAGTATAAAGGGCTGAATAGTAGTCGTGAAACGTTTGGAGCTTCGCCGATTCCGCAACGGCCCAGGACCCGTCCGCCTTCTGTAGTTTCGCGACATGCGCCGTAGCTGTCCGCAAACGTCGCGCCAGAACAGCGCCCACCTTGTCGCCCCCCGCATAGTAGCGCTGCTTGAGTGCCAGCAGAGCGCGCTCAGCCTTGTTGACCCTATGTGCACGGAGCTGCCCCCGTAGGACGGCCAAACGGCGCTTGTGCGTCGCCAGCGGGCGCTCTTTGTCCATCTGCTCGAGCACCTGCAACTCCCTCGTAATTTTTGTCTCATAGAGCTGGGCCTCACGCGCTCGAGCAGCCGCCAAGGCTGTGAGAGTGCCCCGTATAGTGGCCTTGAAGGCGTCCCAAAGGAGAGGGAGAGGGGTCCCCGGTAGGTCGTTATCCTCGAAATATGCCAGGATAGCTGTTTGGAGCTCCTCTCTATCCACTGGGTCCCGGAGAACGTGGTCCGGGAAACGCCAGCGGCGCGGTCGCAGCGGGTGGGGAGGACCCTCCCGTAGAAGCAGCTCGACATGGGCGTGGTCCGAGACCGAGATGGTGGAGTGGGACACCGAGATGGAGTCCTTGAGTAGTGAGTGCGATACGAGGAGGAGGTCAATGCGGGAGTAAGTGCGGTGAACATGGGAGTAAAAGGTGTAGTCGCGCAACCCCGGGGAGTGGTACCTCCAAACATCCACTAAGGTTAAGGCGGTTAAGGAGCGTTTCACCGCCGCAGACATGGCCCCCACCCCGTGAAAAGCGCCCCCACAACGGTCAAGCTCCGCGTCCCACACCCAGTTGAAGTCCCCCCCGACTATGAGGTCTGTGGTTACCGGCTCCAGGTGTTCCCTGATTATCCTACGCAGGAAGAGATCCTGACCCTGGTTGGGGACATATAAGTTACACAGTGTCAGAGCGCGGGAGCCCCGCCTGATCTCCACCCGCAGAAACCGCCCCTCCGCATCCCTATGTACCCTGGTATCACCCCGGGATATCCCTGCCCTGCACAAGATCGCCACCCCCGCCGTCTTCGAGGGAGCCGAGGACCAGAACTGAAGGGGGAAGCGCGGATGCGCCATCCGACCCACGTCGGACTTGAGGAGGTGAGTCTCTTGAAGAAGAATGATGTCAGGGTTCTGCAGGAGCAGGTAGCGCCAGATGAGGCGTCGCTTGTTGGGAGAGTTGAGCCCTTTCACATTGAGAGAGAGAATCTTCCAGGGAGAGGTGGTAGTCATTGTCGTAGAATCCCCAGTAGGGCACTACCCGCTTGAGCATCCCACCCATACACAAGTCCCCCCCGCCAAGGGGAATGAAGGAAAGAGGTTACGGAGGGGAGCAAATAAGAACAAATACAACCATGTAAACCTGTAGTCGGCCAACAGGGCCGGAAGAGCCTATTCCAGTCCAGAGAGTAGCCAGGCACCATGGCACAGGCTGTCTCGGAGATGTCACTCTCCCAGAAATAGGGTGGGGGGTTCGCCATCGTTGAACCGCAAAGTTATGGTGTCGAAGGTCTAGCCCGGGCCGCCGCCCAAGCCTGGGAGACAGTGCCCCGTAGAGGAGACGACGGTGCGCCTCCGAGTGAGGCGTCCAGGGCACTAGCAATGGGGGAGAGATGCAGTCCACAGCCGGCCACGCCTCCAGTCGTCTCAGCCATCTCAGTAATGTGAATGCAGTCAGGTGAGAAGATCCGCTGTGGGCGTCGGTCATTTAATGGCAGAGGCCTGGGAGCCCAGCGGCGAGGAGGAGCCCTCCAAGGATTTGATATGTTCGATAATGTCCTGCTTGTCCCGGGAGGCCCTGCTGCCCTCCGGCGACGGTGGGTGTCTAGGGTGTCGCACCGTGGACCATTGCGGCTTCACCGGGACTCTGAGTTTGGATGGGCGCCGCGCGGGGCTGGCCGGCGGTGAATCAGGAACCTGTAGGAGTTGGGCCGCTTCCCGGTATGAGCGCAGCACCCGCCGCTTGGACTCCCACTGAAACATGAGGGCGAAGGGATGGGCCCATTGGTAGCGGATGTTGAGCTCCCTCAATTTGTCAGTGATGGGCTTGAAGTCCCGACGTCGCCGGAGAGTGGTGGAGGCCAAGTCCTGAAACAGTTGAATGGGCTTCCCTCCGCAGAGGATTTCGGATTTGCCTCTGGCCGCCTTTAGAATGGCTTCCTTTTCAACAAAGAAATGAACCCGTGTCAAGATGTCAGGGACAAGGCCCGGCCTCCCCATCGGCCCTGAAACCCTATGAGCGCGGTCCAGGGTGGGCGGTGAAGTGTCGTCATCCCCTCGGATGTCATGGAGTAAGTCCGCCACGAAGGACATAATATCTGCCCCTTCTGCCCCAGGCGGCACCCCCCGGATGCGTATGTTGTTCCGGCGCCCCCTATTTTCCAAATCCTCCTGTTTGATCTGGAGCTCAACATGTTGTTCTTCCAAGGTCGCCAGCCTTTGCCATAGGTGTTCTTGGTCCTCCGTGCGTGCATCCAGGGTCTTTTCTAGGTCATCCACTCGGCCACCCAGCTCTCCCACGTCCTTCCGAAGATCCTTCACGCATGCCTGGACTTCAGAGCGAAGGGACCCAATCTCCGATTTAAGTTCTTGCATGAATGCCGTCATGAAGGATTGCGTGACGGGGGCTGCCGAGGCCCCGGCCCCCGATGGCTCCACGCTCTGTGATGATGTAGCAGGCTTAGTCCACAAGTCCTTGACAGAGGCGTCTTTGGGGGTTGCCGGCGGCTCCTTCCCCTGTTTCGTACGGGTCATGGTGTGGCCGCGTTCAGGATCGGCCTCACAGTGAGTGGGGGTAGCAGCCCCCGGCAGCTCAGGGGCCCGCAGTCGTGTGGCGAGTGGTCAGCCCCACCTTTCCCGGCTCAGAACCACAGGGGCGCAGGGGTGAGCGCAGACGACAATGCCGTGGCGTAGAGCGCCGCAACGCAGGAGGTCCTCGAGGCCCAGCTCCACGTAGCGATGCGGCCGCTAAACTGTCCCAGGGTTGAGCTCCCACGCCGTCCAAGAGAGGCCCACCAGCGCTAGGAATGGCCGTCACACCTGCAGCGAGCGCCACCAGCTCCCAGGTCAAGGCGCGTTAGCGGGCCTCACCCAGCCCAACGTTAGTCTATCGTCCGGTTTGCGGGCGCAGGCATTAGGCCACAGACATCAGGGCGCCGGTCGTCCTCTGGGCGCGTTTCCTTCTAGAGCACCCCCCCGATCCAGGCCCAGGCCCCAGTCCAGCCGCCGTGTGGGCTAGGCCTCTCCCGCGAGGCGAGTCAAGGTGGCAGCCAGCTTCTCACAGCCCCCGGGGCCCGCTAGGACACAGCCACACGCACACCCTGCGTCGTTTCACCTTCACCTTCGGGCCCCCGCCTCCGCTCTGGCCCCCAGCAATTACCCAGGTCGTCCGGGAGGTCCCGGCCTATCAGCTCTGGTCGTTATAGGTGTCGTCCGCCGTTCTGCTCGGTGGCTCTTCGCTGCTTCGCTCCACTGGTGGCCGGCGCCTCCAGGCTCAATGTCGTCACAGGCCGGCAGGACGACGCTGCGGTCAGGGCCCGGCCGGGCCAGTCCAGGGGCCCCAGCAACAGGGCCCGCAGCGCCGCCACTCGGCAGCAGCTCCGCACGTGCAGCGAGGCGTAGGCTATGGCCAGATGCCCCCCGGGCAGCCCCAGCAGACCGCTCCGCGTACCACTTTCTAGGCCGAGGCCTCAGCACAGTCCGCCTCTTCTTTGGCGCCACGAGGCGGGCAGCCTGCAGCCATGGGCCAGGGCCAGCCGCAGAACACAAGATGGCGGCCGCGCCCGTCCCCGAGCCCGATCTTCCTCGGATCGCCTCGCCGTCGGCCCCAGCCGCCTCAATGTCGCCGTCGCTCTGTCACACGGCCGCACGGCTCTTCCAGCGGCACTCCTCCCGGTCAGCCAGGCACAGTCACCCCGCCTCGCGGCGAGCCCGGGCAGCCAAGATGGCGGTCGCAGTCTCTCTCGCCGGCTCCTCGCCTCGTATGTCGCCCCTGCTCGCCACAGCCTGTGCTAGGAGTTCCCAAGGCGCCTGGCAGCTGCCCGCTTTCAATATCCAGCCGGTCCCCCCCAGCTGACTCGTCTCCGCATCCACTGCCCAGCTTTAAAGGCTGTTTTCCACGGTGGCGGCCCGGAGCCTCAGCGATGTGCGACTCACATCGTCCGCGGCGAGACCACGCCCCCCCAAACATACACTTTTAATACCAGCAGCAGACTTCCGTGGTGAGCAGTAGCATTACTACAGTGATCTAATGAGCAACTAGAGTGCTAGCATTCAGAATTTATGGCAAATGTGTGACATATCTGAATACCTTCTTGATGGAATCAAAGTAAAAAACTGAAAGCATTTCCTACTGAGTAGACTGCAGTAAATGAGGAAATTAGGAAACTTCATAACAAATAAATCTCCCAAGATGGCCTCCAGAGACAAAAGAGCCCAAATGCAGCACAAATATCACCCAGATGTAGCCCACATGTAGCCCAATGACAGAAGTGTGCAAAACACTTATTTTTTGAGTATTTGCAGTTTTATATAGTGCAGACTTGTCAGGTATTGGAGTGCTTTACATAAGCATTGGTTACATCACACAAGATCAAATTCATTTTGGTTGTAGACATGGGAGATTAAGTGATTTGACCAGAATCACAGAATGTTGAGCTGAAGCAGAAACTCCAACCTGGTTCCCCAGTTGCAAAGTCTGCAGCTCTGGAACTAACACCACATCCTCTCCCCTAGGTGCAACATTTAATCAAGTGGTCAACTGGATAAAAAACATAAATATTAGAAACAATTTAAAAGTTCTTTGTCCCTATTTGAAAACTCAGAAAACATGTCCTCATTTTAGTTTTTTAGAGAACCATAATTTTGATGCAAATAAGACCTCTCATATATGTAATTTCTAAAGGAAAATACTCTAGGTATTACAGTTTTGATTACATCAAGATGACGTCAGGCGTTCCACACTTTTGTAATAAATATAGAATGTTAGCAATCTAGTTGTTCATTGGGATACTGTTGAGAGGCAGAGGCCAGGGGCACGGACTCTGAAAATTGAAGGCAGGTAGGAGAGTGCAGAGCCAACAATTTAACCACACTGGGCAGGCAGGAAGGGCAGTGGCAGCACAACAGACTATGGAGGGCAGTGGAAAGGGGACAGGGGCAACAAACCAACAATACAGGACTGGCAAGAGAGGCTGTGGCAATATAATAGACCATTGTGGGCAGAAGGAAGAGGCAGTGGTAGTACAACCATACATGCCAACAGACCCGTTTCAGCCAGGAAACGTCCAATGTTTTTAAGCTCAAATGGGCTTTATTTGATCTGTCTCCTGTCTACAATCTCCTCTTTTTTAATGTAACTCAAAGGAGAAAATCAATACCCCAGTTTTTTTTCAAAATCTCCCTCTTACCAAGTTCAAAATGTTCACAAGTATGGTACATTGGATCATGGTAGGCAGGAGGAATTGGGGTAGGGCATGGACTCGGATAACAGAGGACAGGAGGGACATGGAGAGATGCCTCAAACTGACCCTACAGGGCAGGCATCAGGGTTTGCAGCAGCACAATACACCACACAGCGCATGCGGGACGGGAGTGCAGCACAACAATCCATAGAAAGCAAAAGGGAGGAGACAGGACCATGCACATGGACAACAGAGAACAGAGGGGAAAGAGGCAATGGTAACTTGCTGACCATAATGGACAGACAGGAGAGAAAGCTGCAGCATAACAGACCATAAAGGGCAGGAGGGGCGGATCAGGGGCATTACAATGGAACAGACAAGCCAGGAGGGAGGGAATAGGGGTCTGCACATGGAAAAAGAGGGCTGGGGGCAAGTGGGCAGGGCAGGAGCAGCAAGATGACCATGGAGGTCTGGCAGGATGGGCACTAGAAACAAGACACACCATGGAGAGCAACAATGAGACTTTGATGGCATACACACAGACCATGGAGGGAAGGTGGGAGGGGGTCAGGGGCAGCTAGCTGACCACACAGGGAAGGTGGGAGGGGCCATGGCAGCACAGAAGACCATGCATGGCAAGCGGGAGGGTTAGTGGCAGCACAATGGCTGTGATGGGCAAGAAGGAGGGTGCAGGGGCATGCACAAAGGACCATGGAGGATAGAAGGGAGGGTCAGGACCTGGGCACAGACAAGAGAGTTCAGGGGAAGGGGCCTCACAACAGACCGCGCGGGGCAGGCAGACGGAGCAGTTGCAGCACAACAGACCAGGGAGGGCAGAAGGGTGTGGCAGTAAAATGGATCATGGAGATCAGGAGGAAGGGGATAGGGGCATGGCATGTGGACAGGCAGGGTGGAGGTGGCAGGGACAGGTTACAGTCATCTGACAATGCTAGGCAGGTGGGAGGGGAGTGGCAGATCAACAGAACACTCAGAGTAGATAGGAGTGGCAGGTCCATGGAACATGGTGGGCAAAAAGGATGGAGCAGGGGCATGCACAAAGACATCGGAGGGCAGGGGGAAGGAGAATAGGGGCAGCAAGCTAAGCACCGAGGCTAAGCAGGAGGTCAATGATGGGCCATAGAATTGGGCAATGGAGGGCAGGAGGAGTGGACTGGTACATCATGCTAAATGGAGGGCAGTGGCAGCACATCATACCATGCATGGCAGGAGGGAGGAGGCTAGTCCATGGATTCAGACAACAGAGGATAGGGAGGAGGTGGATGGGGCAGCAAGCTAACTGTTCAGAGAAGGTGGGTATTAGGAACTTTATTGTTTTTAAAATGTGTGTCTGTGCGAACTACTTAAAATATGAACAAGTATGCAGCATAATCTCACTTTTATTCAGGAAGAAGAGGACGTTTGTGACTGTGACTCCAGACTCACTTGGCAGAAACACCCCCTGACCCTCCACCCCCCATCGCAAAATATAATGCCCGTGAAAAGGGTAGGTGGACGCAGTGTTATATAGAACATAGTCCTGAGAGCACGATTGAAAATGAAAACTAGATATAGTATATGGTATAAACTATGCACCAAAAAGTGTGATATAAGATGAACCGGGGCGTGAAATATAATATGCAATACATTGTGCGCAATGACAGATTCATTGGAGAGCGCAAGATACAACAGGCACTAGCGCGTGCTATGCGATATGCGCCTTGGAGTGTAATATGCACAGGGCAGTGTTGTGTAACGTAACTAGTCTCTAAAGTTGTAATATAAAATATGTGCTGGGGAGTGTAATGTTGCATATGCACTGTGACAAAGATAAGGATCCCAGATTGTAATATGTATGGCATAGCGCTGTGCGTTATAACATAGGCATCGAGGAAGGCACGTTAGATGGGGCAATATAACCCGTGCGAAGGCAAGTGTGGCATGACATATTCACGGGGTGGTGTTACAGTGCACATGGGCTAGAGAGTGTCATAGCATACGCACTAGCTGGTGGAATACAACACAGAGGTGTGAGGCACTCGGCGGGCACTGGTGGGTGTAACACAGCATTGGGCTCAGCCAGGAGCACGCTGTGACTCTCAAGTGAGGTTTGTCTTCTTTCCAGAGAGTATAATAAAAAGTATTACACATCCGGCGGTGGATGTGTGTTTTATTAACCGTGAGGGGGGTTTCTTGCATAGTTTGGTCGAATTTTTGTCGAATCACCTTTAAATGGCTTGGTGTGCGTGTATATTAAATGTGCCCGTCAATAGCTACCCATGTTTGTATAAATAAACGACAAGGGTGTCTACTTGGAGAGTACCCACCGGCAGGGGCGCCGGGATTAGGCACGGTAGGGCGTCAGAAACGTCAGAGCTTCACTAGCGGTGTAAATACATTCCATGTGGATTCATTCTATGCATAGTCGCCTTTTAATGAATATCACGCAAATCGTCATGGTGATAGGTACATACGGTTTGTCCAGCATGTCCTAGGTGTTTCTATAAATATATATTTTTTTAAAGTAATAAAAAACAAAGGCCGGGGGATGGGGTCCCCTGGGCCATAAGTGACCTGTGGAGGGGGGCAACGCAGCCCCCTCCTAAAGAATTTTAAAAAAAAAAAGTCCATGACCCGGGGGTTCGGGTCCCCGGGGCCGATTAAAGCCTTGGGACGGGCAAATTTATTTTTTTCAACAAAAAAAATTAGGGTGCAGGCCCTGGGGGATGGGGTCCCCAGGGCCAGT
The DNA here is from genome assembly GCF_964204655.1 of Triturus cristatus. NCBI lineage: Eukaryota > Metazoa > Chordata > Amphibia > Caudata > Salamandridae > Triturus > Triturus cristatus. The sequence goes on from NC_140594.1 coordinate 965,802,209, forward strand.
AAATTAGAAAAAGAAGGGGGACCACACAGCCCTCCTTCTTAAAAAAATAAAATAAATAAAAGACCGGCATCGCGCCGGAGGCCACGCCCCCTCCTTGCAGCACTCTGCAAACGCGCTCCCTGGCCAGTTGTAAGTTGGGGAATTAAATCCCCTTCAATACTGAGGGTCCCTGAGGGCCAACTAGCTCAACAGGTATCTCCAGTATGCGCCAGGGAGCTGCGTTGAAGACAGGTGTTCTGAGGCCATGCCCCTTTTTACACCTCTATGCAATGGCGCTTACTGGACGTACCTAGTGGGCTATTTTGCCCCTAGGGATCCTCAGGATTCAAGGGGACTTAATCTCCCAACTTAAAAAACGGCCACAGGGCGTGTTTACACAGTGGGGAAGGGAGGGGACGGGGCCTGAGGTGACGTGTGCAAACACGCCCTGTGGCACGTTTTAAGTTGGGCAAATAATTCCCCTTCAATCCTGAGGGCCCCTGGGGGCTAACTAGCCCACCAGGTGCTTCCAGTAAGCGCCACTGAGCTGCGCTGCAGAGAGGTGGCCCAGGCCGTGCCACTTTTTACACCTCTCTGCAATGCAGCTCTGTGGTGCTTACTGGAGGTACCTAGTTGGCTAGTTGGACCCTCAGGATTCAAATAAACTTAATCTCCCAACTAAAAACGGCCACAGGGCGTGTTTACACAGTGGGGAAGTGAGGGGACGGGGCCTGAGGTGACGTGTGCAAACACGCCCTGTGGCGCGTTTTAAGAGGTAGGTTTAATCCCCTGCCCTACTATATACTAGGGGCTTACAGAGGAGGTCATGCTGATTACAGGTGGACCCCAACGCATAGTGCTCCCTAGTGTATGTAGGTGTTTTCACTGTATTCTGAGTGTCCTTTAACATAGCACTGGCTCTAGGACTGGTTAGTCAGACTCAGTTACCACCAGTATCCGTCAGAAAAAGTTGAGGGTACAGGATGATTTTGCAACAAGGCTTCTTTCTGCTCTTCTGTTTGTTCTTTCTGCACGTTATCCTTCTTCCTGCTCTTTTCTTCGTCTTTGAGGACTTCTGTTGCTTCTTTCTGCATTTCTTTTTTTTCTTTCTGTGCGTTTTTTCTTCTTTCTTCACATGTCCTATCTCTGTAGGCATAGTTAGAAATTAGCATTTAAAAAACCTTTGAAATTCACTGAAAAAACCATAGGTTTCAGGCACATTATAGTTAGGAACTAGCATTTAAAAAACCTTAGAAATTCACTGAAAAAACCATAGGTTTCAGGGGCGTTATAGTTAGCTGGACTTTTCACTCGTACAAAACCATTGAAATTCCCCCGTTATAGTTAGTTCAGCTAACTATAACTCGCGCGCCCGCAATGCACTGCTGATGACGTCACATATTACATCACTCATGACATGGTCAGTGACATCACTGATGACATCTCAAATGACATCACTGATGGCATCACTGATGCCATCATCCAGTGAATGTGTGTTTTTCTGAAAATTACATATGTTTTATATATGTATATCTCAAGGTCGATGGAAGAATAAATGGGTATATAAGTGTCTAAATGGATCATTTGTTTTTGAAAAATTGATTGTATAACTGACTGATTAAGTGTATCTTAGTGAATACATGGCTTAGTGAGTAATGTTTAAATATGTAAATATCTGTATCAGTCTCTCACTTTGTGTATAAGTGGCTGCATGGGTTGGTGAGTAGCTACATGAGTGTCTCTATAGGTTATTAGTTGGTTTTTTGAGTATCAGTATGAGTGTCTGAGTGTCTGTATGGTTCGGTGGGGGGTATTACGTAGTGCATAGGTGCATGAATGAGTGACTCACTGTTTGTATGTGTTGAAGACAGCATGTGTGCAGGACTGTATGGGTGGATGAGTGTGTGCATGGGTGTGTTAGTGAGTGAATGACTGTCTCAATAGTGTCTTTATGAGTAACTACATATGTTTTAAACTAGTATATGTGACTATTGGTGTATATAAGTGAATATATGTGAGAGTGAGAGATTGAAAGAGTTCCTGTATGAATAAGTATGTGTTTCTATAAGTGATTGTTTAAAAGACTAAGTATGTGTAAGTTTTTATAGAAGCAAGGGTGGTGGTGTGTGTATAACTGTATATGCAAGTAAAGGGATTTTTGATTCTTTATTAGCATGAGTGACTATGTGTGTGAGTAACTCTATGGATGAGTGGCGTTGTGTAACAGGATGTATAGGTGTATGAGTACATATGATGAGTGAGTACATGTATGAGTGACTGTATAGGACTGTTGGTGAATGAGAGGATGTGTATGTGGATCTTAGAATTACTGAATAGGTTGTTGTAACTGATATTGGTATGTCCATTGTTTTGAAAATGATAGTTTCTATTTTTGAATGTGTGTATCAAAGGTTAGTTAGGGGGAGAGGAGGTCTGCCACTCTATCACAAGGATGATGTCATCAGTGATGTCATTTGAGATGTCATCAGTGATGTCATGAGTGATGTCACTGACCATGTCATGAGTGATGTAATATGTGATGTCATCAGCAGTGCATTGCGGGTGCGCGAGTTATAGTTAGCTGAACTAACTATAACGGGGGAATTTTAATGGTTTTGTACGAGTGAAAAGTACAGCTAACTATAACGCCCCTGAAACCTATGGTTTTTTCAGCGAATATATATATATATATGTATATATATATATATATATATATATTCACTGAAAAAACCATAGGTTTCACACATGTTATAGTTAGCTGGACATTTCACTCGTACAAAACCATTGAAATTCCCCCGTTATAGTTAGTTCAGCTAACTATAACTCGCGCGCCCGCAATCCACTGCTGATGACGTCACACATTACACCACTCATGACATGGTCAGTGACATCACTCATGACATCACTGATGACATCTCAAATGGCATCACTGATGACATCACTGATGACATCATCCATTGAGTATGTGTTTCTGAACAATTTTAATATGTTTAATATATATAGGGAAAGGCCTGTTGAAGAATGAGTGGCTGTACAAGTGTGTAAATGGATGATTTTCTTTGGTGCGTAAGTGACTCTATAAGTGAGTCATTAAATGTATCTTACTGCAGACTAGTGACTAAACTGTGGAGAAGTGTGGCTCAATGATTAGAGCGGCAGACCCTGATGCAGAGATCTAGCCCGGGACCAGGGTTCAATTCCCCGCCTCGGCGGGTCTTGGGCTCAAAAATTCCATGGACCTGATAATTCTTGCCTCGGTGCCATTCCAATCATGGAGTCCCACTCTGCAACTCTGGGCAATAGCTTGCTTAATCTCCACAACGGCCCCCACAACGCTAAGGATGCCTGGCCTCCACCTTGGGGGTGCCCAGGAGTGGACGCCTCACAGGGAAAGCCAGGATGGGTTCCACAGCGGTATTCGTAAAAGCGCCTTGAGACCCTTGCGGGTGAGTAGTGCGCTATCAAGTATCAATTTTTCAATTTACTGTGTAAATGTCTGTATGTTTCTGTATGTTGGTGTATAAGTGGTGGCATGGTTTTGTGAATACCTATATAAGTGTCTATATAAGTTATTGATTGCTTGTCTCAGTATCTGTATGGGTTCCTGAGTGTTTGTGTGGGTAGGGTGTGTGTGACTCTATGCATAGATGTGTGAGTGGGTGATTCTATGGGTGCATGGATTTAAGAGTGCATCTGTGATGCACTGTATGGTTGAGTGAGTGTATGTATGGGTGTGTTAGGGATTGAATGTATATCTCAGTGGTACATTTGTGACTAACTACATATGTGTAAGGCAGCATATATGCATGTAAGAGTATATAAGTGGGTATATGTCAGAGTGTGTGATTGTGAGAGTGACTGTATGGATGCGTGTGTGCTTGTATCAATGATTCTATAAGAGCGTAAGAATTTGATACTATTTTTATGAGTAAGTGAACTTGAGTGTGTATAACCGCATTGGTGAGTAAATGGGAGTGTGATTTTTTGCATGACTGAGTAGGTGTGAGAGTATATCTATGGATGATTGGTAGTGTGTGAGTGTCTAGATAGGTGTATAAATGCATATGATAGTCTTGTATGGAGTGACTGTAAGTATGAGTGACTGTACAGGTGAATGAGTGGAGGTGTATGTAGACCTAAGAGTTAATAAGTGGGTATGTAGTTATTGGTATTGCAGTATGTATGGTTTTGAGAATGAAACTCTTAAATTTTGAGTTGGTGTATCAAAGGTTATATTAGGGTGTGAGAAGATGTGGTAACTTATCACATGGATGACGTCATCAGTGATGTCATCAGTGATGTCACTGACCATGTCATGAGTGATGTAATATGTGACGTCATCAGCAGTGGATTGCGGGCGCGCGAGTTATAGTTAGCTGAACTAACTATAACGGGGGAATTTCAATGGTTTTGTACGAGTGAAATGTCCAGCTAACTATAACATGTGTGAAACCTATGGTTTTTTCAGTGAATTTCCAAGGTTTTTTAAATGCTAATTCCTAACTATAACGTGTGTGAAACCTATGTTTTTTTTAGTGAATTTGCAAGGTTTTTAAATGCTAATTTATCATTGTTTTATTATATTTTTTATTTATTTATTTTACAATATGCTACCTATGTATATAATTATAGATTTACTGTATCCTGCAATATGGAATGGCACAGCTTTGTTTTTTTAAATTTTAGATATAGTTGAACAGCATAGTTAATATCTTCTATAAATCTCTAAACATTTTTTTTATTTTTTTTTAAGGGTTTTTACCGTGCGCGCACCGGTCGCGTACCGTACGCGTACGGTACGGTACACGTACGGTGCGCGCATGTGGTTTGCATGCGTACGTGCTCCGTGTGCGCATGCGTACGTGATTTACATGCGCATACGTACTTCGTTCGTGATGCGTACGCGCGTGCTCCGTACGCGCATGCATGTGTGTTCTATTTGCGCATGCGCGCGTGCTCTGTATGCGCATGCGCGCGTGCTGCGCATGCGCGCATGCGCCGTACGCGCGTGCTCCGTACGTGCATGCACGCGTCTTACGTATGCGCACACGTGCTTGTACCGTGCGCTCACCGTAAGCGTACGGTGCGCGCACGGTAAGTCATGTGATCAAGAAACAACACTTTTCATTGGTTTATAGTAGTTTCAGTTCCAGAAACTTCCAACACCACACCCACTCCCCTCATTATTTCTTCTGATTCCCTGGGAGAAGGAGCTGAACTGTTTTTGTGATACAATGGCAGAGCAGCAGTCATCTTCTGGGAGTGAGCAGGAGACTCTTGTGAGACAGAGACAGAGGAAACAGAAAGATTCTTTTATCTGGCAATATTTTACATTTCCACAGGGGCAGAAGAAAGTCAATGCTCCCAAAGTCACCTGCACTCTTTGTGGTCGTGTCTTATCAAGAGGAGATCCTAAAAAGAAATACTCTTTTAGTATCTTCACTATGATCAGGCACGTTAGGGATGTACATCCTGTGGCTTATGCTCGAGCTGCTAGAGAAAACCCTCCTGCAGCTCAGCCGAGCACATCCGCAGCAGCTCAGCCGAGTACATCATCGGCAGCTCAGCCGAGCACTTCATCTGCGGTGGCAGCTTCACCTTCTTCTGCTCCTTTGGATATACACCCTCTGTTTGAGAGGGTGCATATATGGTGCAATACGTGTAATGCTCTTCTTGCTTTGGGGGAGACCAGCATTCCCCTAATAGATATCAAGATACAGCAGCACACGTGCGGCACCCTATAATTTTTGACATTCTTTCCTTCCTCTGTCCCTCAATTAACACAACGGCTCTTTTTAGAGCCACCTAACATTTAAACACTTTTTTTAACATTTTTTTTTAAAAAAAATTCCCCGACGTGCTCGTACCGTGTGGGTACGGTACGCGCACCCCTCGATTTTTTTAATAAAATAAAATGTTTTTTACACGCTTCATGGTCCTTCAGGGACCTCCTGTCAAAAGGTAGGGGGTCAGGAACTCTGTACCCTGCCCCCTTTTCACGTTCTCCACCTTTTTTTTAAATGGAAACACACATTTCTTTTTTTTGCATATTTTAACCCTTTCTAAATGATTTCTACCCCCAACATGACTGCTGCCTGCTAGCATAGCATTAGATCATGTAACACTTGTGTGTGCAGAGACGGCATAAATTCAGCACATAATGTTTCTAATCCAAAGAGCAAGAGTACATTTCACAGATGAAGGGAACAGAGTCTTCCTTTTGATCTTTAGACTCTGCATCGATACTTACTTATAGGTACCAAAAAACACTCAATTAACACAATGGCTCTTTTTAGAGCCAACCAACATCCAAACACGTAAACTTTTTTTTTAATTCTATTTTTTTTACGATTTTTTTGTCGCATCTCTATGCTTCCCCTGCGCAGGCGTACAAACTGCAGCCATGCGCCGGCGCAGGCTCCCTTGCACCATGGTACAAGGATGCCTGCGTGGTGGGGAGATTCTTCTTGTGCAGGAAGGGACACCTTCTTGCACAAAAACAATCACAAGAGGCTTTTTCCTCTTTCAATGCGTGCTGTAGAATGGAGGACGCACTAAAAGAGGAAAAAACTAGGAGAAATAAAAACATTTCTTCTCGTTGTGCCTCGCAACACCACCTCTAGGGTGGCGTAGCATTCACACACATCTCCAGAGTTAAGATTTCTTATAAACCTGGAGATGTGTCTAGTTCTTTGTGTGTTGCGTGGGAACACCCACAACAACACCCATGGAACCCCTTCAACACACAGTGCTGCGTGGGAAGTGGCTGTATTTATGTGGAGAGGAAAAGTCACGCAGCGTGGCTTTTCCTCTCCTTGTAAATATAAAGGAGCTCCCTGCGCCACCAGTACGTTATGAAAAGTGACGTAGTGGTGGCGCAGAGGCCTTGTTAATCTGCTCCAGAGATGTTAAGGAAATTAAGGGTAAGACAGACAAAGGGAGAGAGACAGAAACAGAGACAGAGTGCAAGGAACTGAGAAGGAGTAAGGCAGTTAGAATGACTGAGACATGTGGAGACAGGGAGAGATACATGGTTGAAAAAGTAGTGATGGAGGCAGTAAACCTAGGGGAGTAGTATAGAAGGAGTAAGGGAATTACGAAAGAGCAGTAAAGGAAGAAGACAGAGAGAAGGGGAATGAGAAAAGCAGAGTGAGGAGAAGTGAAGAAAAGGGAGCATGAAAGTGAAGGGGTGAGAAATACAGATATTTCAAACTTACCTGACCAACAAAATAACTTAATTATAAATAAATGGTTTTTTTTAATTGCTGGAAAAAAGGATTACATTTCCTAAATTTTCTTTCTCGATCTGAAAAAAAAGAAAAAACGTATTAATATTTAACAATACATTTTAGAATACAGTACACATATTTTCATATTTAACAAAGTAATTTTTTGCCCTTTTTTTGCTGTTTTCAGAATATAATGAATTTCACTGCAAATTGTGAAATCAATTGCATTCATCACTTAACAGGGGGCAAAAAAATTAACAATCTGAAAGATTGTTTAAAAAATGCCCTGAATCTCTTCTCAGTAAAACATACCTTGATAGAAATGTAACATATATATTAAAAATATCATCTAAGAACAATAACTATTTCCAATTTCCAATAAATAACGTCTGTAAATCTTGTTGCTTAAGCTCATACACCAAAATAATATCTGTCAAAGAAGTCCACAATAGAAATGTTTACCTTTCCATGAGGCCAAATGGTAATTTTAAAATTCTTTTTTGGTGAAATATCCAATGTTAATCCTATAAAATCGAAATAATGGTTTCTTCAGATACTGCAATTTGTATCTAAAATTTTGGTTTCAGAAAAATTAAGTAGGAATTTGGTAATTATGCAGGCAAATGTTGCTTGAAAATCAATTTAGAATCATTACACAGTGTCCAGCCTCTTTCACATTTTAGATAAACTGTGTAATGACCAGAAGTTATAGAAGGTCCATCATGGAAAATGATTGCAACTGCAACAAAAGTTTTTCCTGATATTGATAAGTGATGTCCTGTAAACTTCTTTATTAAAGTGTCCAATTTAGTTCCATCAGCGCTACAACGTTGCATCATTAAAATTACACACTGTCCATATTTCTTTAAAAATAACGTTGATAACATGTCTGATTTACATTGAGAACATTCCATGTTGTGATTTGCATCTTTAACTAATTTACTAAAAGTCACTGATTTACTCTCTGGTAATGTTAAATATATGAACCTTTCAGAATCCACATTAGAGCTGCATGTGTTCAAACAGTTTTCACAACTATGTTCCCATTTATAAGAGAGACCAAACATATTTTCTATTTCTACCCCTTCATCTTCCTGTACCATAAGCATATACATTAAGAATTCCTGTGCATCTTACTGGACATTTTGAGTAAACTGTGTACATCCTGAACATACATCTAAAAGATTTCTAACATCAGAAGCACTTTTTATTTTAGTTTTATCATTACTCAGCTTCTCATAAAGAAAACTCAGCAGAGAACAGAATCTTTTTTCATGATTTAGTATTATCTGCTCTTGCAAACTTTCAAGATAAAATACAACATTCAGCACTACATTAGCGTAGCAGTTGACACCAGAGCTATTTTCAAAATGACAACCAACAACCTCTTCGACATTGTCCTTTTTCTTTTTGCTTGGAATCACATCACTCTCCTTTTGTTTTCTCTTCTGTACATCCTCATTACAGATATTCTCAATTCTCCTTTTCCGACAAACAACACGTTTTTCAAACACAGGATACTGACCTAAATGAGGAGCATAGCTTCTTCTTAATCTATTATATTCCTTTACACAGTTTGCATCAGCACTAACTTTTGACTCATCAAAGTCTATCATGAATAAACCAGATATTTTTTTCACGCGTGGCAAAGCAACATATGCCATACCTTCTTTAAACACAGTAGATCCAATGTTTACAAAAGCACTATCTACAGTTAATCCTTGAGATTTGTGAATAGTTACAGCATATGCTAGATATAACCGAAACTGCTTCCTACGTACATATAAGTCTTTCACAAGCAAGAAACGAACTGAACAACGACTAATGTCTTTAACCTCTTCAATCTGATCAAATTTTATTTTTAAAAATTCAATTCCAACTTTTTTCTGGTAATTAACAAAACCCACAACTTTACCCATAGCTCCATTCACTAAAACTTTTTCTACATCCAAATTACGTCTTAAAATTACTCGACAGTTCACACATACATAAAGATTCTTTTCTAAACCAGCTGTTTTCGAGATGTTTTTCTCTAGAGAATCCAATTTAGTTGAAAATTTGCTTGTCAATATAATAGTTATTCCTTCATGTTGTATTTTATCCACAGCTTCCAGTTTTACAATCTCTTCATTTTCCAATTTCAAAAGTTCTTGATTGAATATAGAGCATTCATGTAGTGTTGGCATTAAGCAGATTACAGTATTTTTTCCAGCAATTTTCTTGTATATTTTCTCTGGAACTATTTGTTCTGTTGGAAACAAATTACATAGCATCCGACTCTGTAAAGCTTTTCTGCCATGTTCTGTGAGTAGTCCAATTCTGATATCTTTGAGAATACTTGCATAATCATCATCATTTGCTTGCAGCATATTGGTAATGAGTTCTTTGTACTCAAAGTATGTCCAAATATTCACATTGGTTCAAATGATGTGCAAGAGCACTCTTTATTTTCATGTAGTAATCCATGATCAATTTGTTTTGTGACTTCCTCATAAATTTGTTGTTGTTCATCATTCAGTTGCTGTTCCAAATTTGGTACGTTTATTAAATCTTCCTGAGCTTGATTCATAGCTGTTTCCACTTCAGTCATGGCTATTGCAGCTTCATTTTCTACGATTGGTTGTCCTAGGGGATCTTGACTGAGCGTCCCAGAGCTTTGACTGTCTTGAGAACTGTCTCTAGCTACTTCAGGTGCAATTGTTGCTTCTTGTTCAATTTCTTCATTTAACATTTGTACATAAGTTGTGAAAGTTCTGCATTCTATGGTATCTTTGCATGCATTAAAGGAATCTTCATAGCTTTGAAAATGTCCAAGTAATTCATCCTCTGAGCGCCATGGTTTAAACAACTGTAAAAGTGCTAAGTGGTAAAATTCCTTCTTGTCAGTAGTGTCGCAACTCAGCTTTCTGTGATTAATCAAACTTCCTTTTGTTTGTTTTATCAAACATCCTTCCTCACCAATGACTTTATATTTTCCATTGTTGATGTCTTCTGTGGCATTCCGTTTATAAATGTAGTTCTGCAGCACTTCATAGAGACACATGTTCTCAAGATGATGACTTCTCTTTGGGTAATATGTGTCCAACATGTTTGTTCTTAAAATGTCTGTACTTTCAGGTTCGTACTCTGCTAAATATTCAATTTCTCAAATAGATTTCAGTACCCGATTTCACATTCCTGCAAGGCCTAAACTAACCCAAATTATTCTTCTGGATTTGGAGTACAGACTTGCAGATGATAACCTATCTGAGCATTCGTAAGAGCCAATTTCTCGATGCGATAACATCTTTAAACTAAAACTGTATAGCTTTTTACTGACAGTCTTCTCGTGAGAAAACTCTCTTCCCACATTTCTTTCAATTCCGTTTTCTCAGATTTAGTGATGTAAGATGTGACATACCGAGCAACAGCAATAGAATTGTCAGCTACATACTGAATATCCATGTTAGCATTCCACATGGATAAAATGACTGGGTTGTAGTCATTTATATATTTTGACTCTTCTTTTCTTCTTAGGTTGTAGGTATTCTTAGGTGATTTTCTTGTAATAGTATGTTGCACAGCTGACATAAAACTGTTTACTCTACTCTTCCTTTTGAAAGAACAGGTCGTGGAAATCCAAATCGACATTTTGTGTAGAATTTATCTTTACTCTTGTACTTTCGTCGACAGTATTTTCCACACCGATGACTTTAGAAACGTAAAACTTGCTCTTTTAAATTTTTTTCTTCTGTGCTTTTAGGTATAGCACATGTTGCATATCCTTCAATGAAAGATAAAACTGCATCATCAGAATCTGTTCCAAATTTTGGGGCATCCTTGATCCACAACAGCATATGAATATGAGGAGCACCTCTTGCTTGGTACTCTTTTCTCCAAAAGAAATCCACAACTTCTCCAAGAGGTGAATTTTTTTTATTGCAGATGAAGGACATCATAGCCTCAAATCTATGATTGAAATATCTGCAAACATTAACCGGATCCAATGAACGCAGTTCTCCTGCTGTCTTGTATTGGATGTTTTCAATATTTGAATTTGCCTCTCGAAGAAAATCCAGTAAATCATCCCAAGCGTACTCTGCACAGCTTAGGGTAAGGAACCATGTAGGAGTTCCTAAATTCCGTAACATACATTTCAATTCTCCATGGCGTCGGTACCAATATTCATTAGTCTCACGCTGACAAGCCATTAGATTAATCAATTGAGATTCCAAATGATCATCTCGCTGTTGCACTTTGTTCAGAAAATCCTTTGCAGACACATTATGTAGATGTACTCCAGTTTTCAAAATGTGATTTACTGCATAAGATAGTGCTGATAAGTCACTTTCAAATAAAAGATGGAACAAATAAGGAATACTTTGACGAAATCTTGGATCTTCTGCATATAATCTTGTAGTCTGATACACAGAAGCAGGAATCTGTACTGGACGTCCATCATATCGTCCACCTTTTCCTGTAGGAAACAGCTGGGGAAAACAACGAGCTTCCAAGTTCTCCTCCCATACACTCACGGGAGTTCCTTTTGCTTTTTTCATCTGAAAGAGATCAATAGTGTTTCCCATAACTTCTTTAGAATGAAGAGGATGTATGCTGAAATGTTCATAAATTTCTTCTTCTTTTGACTTATCCACTTTTCAATTTGCCCAGTTGGTATTCCTGTGTCTGCTAGTAAATCTTCATCTTCTTCCATATAAATTGATTTATACCATTTATTATTTCTTTTCAAATATAAATTTGCTCTTTGTACTTTTCGTACATCCACCAGCTCCTGCCAAATTTTCTTATTCTTTGTAGGTACACCATTAACCAGAATAACTAATGGTTCAGTTTCCAAACTATCTGCATCAATTGTTTCAATATTTTGTTTCAAATCTAATGGCAAATAGACAACTCTTCCTTTTAAACCTCTTTGTAAATCTGTAGGAGGAAATTTGCCTGTTTTGGGCTCCATACGAACTATAGTCTGAAACGGATGGACACATTGAATGAGTATAGACTCATACGTATTTAAATCACTAAGTTCTGCAGGAATATCAACCAATTCTAAATTATTATGTACAGCTGTAGCAGGCATTTTATTTTCTTCTAACTTATTATAACAGTATTTACAAATACGCTGATCTTCACCCAAATCAAAACAATTTTCCAGAAACAAATATGTAGCAAAATCCTTCCACTCATAATTATTTTCTTTTTCACTTTTTTTATAGAGATCAACATTCCTTGTTTGATTTTTGTAATGGCTTCTCCGGCAACAAATACAACAAATATTTGGTCTTTCATTAGAGATGATAGTAAATTTTGTCATTTGATCTTCAAATGTTTTACTAACAGTGGGTTCTACATTCTCTTCCACATTTTCTTCAATAACTGTGTCATTTCCTGCACTTTCTTGCTCTGGACCAAAGTAACAAAACTCAATATCCTCACAAACCTTCTTCACATCTGTTACAGATCCACGGAACAGAGCACTATTCAACTTATGTAACTTTAGTGCTGGACTTTTAGCAAAATACAATCTTCTCACAAACTTTCTCATTTCAGTATGATGAACTGCCAGCATCCTAAAATGGTGAAAAACACTTTGACAAACTTTCCTAGAAAGACAAGCCAGAGAATGTCTTTGCAAACCAGTATTCTCTCTCACTCTGCATGGATCTAGTCTTTGAAGCACCTTAATCTTCTGTTTAACACTTTTTTTTACTATATTCTCTTAGAAAGTCACAAAATTTATCAATAGATTCCTGTCGTACAGTACAAATACTACTACAATTCCAAGTGTACACTGGGGCTTTAGGACGTCTCCCCATAACCTCATCAGCTAATACTTCTTCCTCATTTCTTGGAACCATTTTCTCCTTTTCCATTACACAACCATCCTTAACTTCATAAGCTCGACCACTGGTGTCAACTGCATGCAGCAAACTATTACTTTGAAGATAGCTCTCTTCATTAAAAAATGGTTCAGTACTTGAACTATGCTTCCATTCTCCTAAGAACACTTTACAAAAGTTTTTTTTTCACTTCTCTTTTTCTTTTTCTTTTTGACTTCATTACATTCACTAATTTATCTAATGTACGGATCCTGTTCAAAATTAAAATGAATAGTTTCCTTTTTAACTCCAAAGCCTTTGCAACAATTGTTTCAATATGTTTCTTTTTCTTATAAAATTTGGCTTTCTTCCTATATTTTTTCACATCCTTTAGCAAATTGAACATCACTCTTCTCTCAAACATTTTTCTACGAATGTTTTTAAAATCTATTTTTCTTTTTAAGTCATTCTTTCTTACTTCTGTTTGTACATTAGCATTTAGTATATTCTGTCGATTGTCTTGTTGTTTTCTACTTAAAACACTATGTCCAGTGGATATATTTTTTACATTTTTTCTTGGCTTGAGGATATTTTTTTTAAATCCTTAGTCTGCTTACCAGAAGGCTTTTTCTTTTTTCCAACATGAGGTTTTTCAACTAATTTTTTTTGTCCAGTTGTCTGATGTTGTTGCTATTCTTTTCTCTTTCTTGATTTTATAGGCATCTTTAAATTATTTCAGTCTTGTTCAGCAATACCTGAAAGAAACTAAAACAAAAAAATACCTTTATGTAATTTATATATATTACTATATTTTTTATGAGCTTTTCAAAACATATCATATGAGCTATCCCTTTCCTACGACTGCAAGTCTTACACAATAAAAGCTACACAAATTAAATCTCTTACAACAATTCCTGTGTGCACACAGACTCATGGTGTGATTCTAGGCAGAAAACAATATTTGATTGACAATTTCAAACCACATTTACTACTGTGGTTGAGCAAGTGATAATTACTGTAAGAGCCTGACACATTTTCCTTATAGTTTAGAGAGGCAGAAAAGAGCACATGTCCAAACAGCTACTTGAGAGCATGAGCATGTGGAACCTGAGTGAGTGATTAGACTAGAGCAAAGGAAATGAGCCTTGGTGACATTGAATGTGTTAGCGTTACACACTACTATCTAAAATACCACACAGTGCTGAATACTTAGCATGAGAGTGCAGGAGAAGCAGCTGCCTGTGTGATAAGAGCGTGCTTCTGGAGACTGTGTATTGTCAGGTGCAAGAGAGATCTGCATGGACGCTTGCAGAACTACATGAAGACTGCACAGATGTATGTAAGAGTACATGTGGGGTAAGGGTTAATTGCAGTTTTGAACAAGTAGGATCTACCTCACCCATGGCAGGAGTGGAAGGAAAAACTACCCTGTTGTTTTCAAATGTGTTAGCATTTGCCTCTCATTTGTGAGATAATGATTTCTGCTGAATGCAAACCATCACAGTTCAAGAAAACAAGCTGCCCCTTTCCTACGAATGCAAGTCTTACAGAACCTGACCAACACAAATTAAATCTCTGACAACAAATTCCTGTGTGCACACAGACTCATGGTGTGATTCTAGGCAGAAAACCATTATTTCTTTGGCAATTTCAAAGCACATTTACTGCTGTGGTTTTGCAAGTGATAATTACTGTAAGAGCCTGACACATTTTCCTTATACTTTGGAGAGGCAGAAAAGAGCACATGTCCTAACAGCTACTTGAGAGCATGAGCATGTGGAACATGGGTGAGTGATTAGACTAGAGCAAAGGAAATGAGTCTTGGTGACATTGAATGTGTTAGCGTTACACACTGCTATCTGAAATACCACACAGTGCTGAATACTTAGCATGGGAGTGCAGGAGAAGCAGCTGCCTGTGTGCTAAAAGTATGTTTCTGGAGACTGTGTACTGTCAGGTGCAAGAGAGATAAGCATGGACGTTTGCAGAACTGCATGAAGACTGCAGAGATGTATGTAAGAGTACATGTGGGGTAAGGGTTAATTTGAGTTTTGAACATGTAGGATCTACCTCACCCATGGCAGGAGGGGAAGGAAAATCTACCCTGTTGTTTTCAAATGTGTTAGCATTTGCCTTTCATTTGTGTGATAGTGATTTCTGCTGAATGCAAACCATCACAGTTCAAGAAAACAAGCTGCCCCTTTACTACGAATGCAAGTCTTACAGAACCAGACCAACACAAATTAAATCTCTGACAACGATTCCTTTGTGCACACAGACTCATGGTGTGATTATAGGCAGAAAACAATATTCCTGGGTGATACCAGTACACCTTTACTTATGGTGAAGACATACTCCATAATATCTGAAAAGTTCAAGGCAGTTAAATATCTTCCAAAACATAACATGTAAAACACAACTTTAAAACAAGAATCTCATTTACATTTTTTTATCAAAATGCGAAACATACATCCCCTCTCAAATTCATAACTCACCTTTAAAAGTAGTTAGTTGAGAAAGAAATGTGGCACTCACACAGCAGATTATCAGAGCCAGAATCTCTGAACTGTACACCTCTCAGCAGAACCAGTAAATGGCAATGTTTCCCTCTCTTTTTTCACACATATACATGTTAACTTCAAATCACAGTGCTTCACACATTTTTTCAAATGGAAACACACATTTCTATTGGTTGCAAATTTCAACCCTTTCCAAATGATCCCTACCCCCAACATGACTTCTGCCTCCTACCATAGCAACAGGTCATGGAACACTAGTGTGAGCAGAGAGGTCAGAAGTTCAGCACCCAATGTTTCTAATCCAAAGAGCAAGAGTGCTTGACTTTTCAAACCTAACAGCAAATCCAAAGTAATGTTCTGTGGAACACATTTTTCTGAACCAATACAAAACATGCTTTTTAAAATTTAAACATACAGCCTAGTTTTTAGTGTAGAATGGTGTGAAACAGCCAATGAGTTCTTTTTATTAAAAAAAAAGTATGTAAGCCTCCATTTTACAACTATCTTTCTTTTCATATTGCCATTCTACTGAAAGACACCTTCTGAGTGCATCCAGATCTCCTTGAAAGATGTTCACAGTGTGGATTGTAGGTCATAGCTATGACTTCTGGAGTGAAAAGTATGAAGAAAAAAGAGGTATTTTCAAAGACCTTGCTTTGCCAAATGTAGACATTAAATGGATTGGTCGGAGAGGGTTAAAGTGGCACCAATTAATGCCTTTGGTGAAATCCTTTCTACATCTTCCACAGCCTGACCTTATAATTGTGCACTGTGGTGGAAATGACCTAGGCACTTTAACTGGGGTAGGTCTGGAAATGCTTGTTAAGGACACCTTTGTGCAATTGATGTCACTTTTTCCACAAACTACCTTTGTATATTCTAATATATGCCAAAGGCAAAAGTGGAACTGGTCCAACCAATATTGTCCGCAGATTGGCAAAGCAAGAAAGCACGTCAATAAGTCTGTTTCTGCTTTCCTCAGAGACTATGGTATGGGTTCTATATACCACAACAACTTGCGTTACAACATGCAAGGCATTTATAGAGGAGACGGTGTTCATTTCACAGATGAAGGCAACAGAGTCTTCCTCTTGAACTTTAGACTCTGCATCGGTACTTACTTGTAGGTACCAAAAAACACTCAATGAACACAACGGCTCTTTTTAGAGCCAACCAACATCTAAACACTCAAACTTGATTTCTTTATCTATTTTTTTAATGTTTTTTTTGGCACCGTGCGCGCACCGTGCGTGCACCCCGCGATATTTTTTTTATTTTTTTTTGTTTTTGAGACCTAAGAGGTCTTTTATGGTCCCCATGAGAAGGCCTAGGGGGTCAGGGACTTTCTACCCTGCCCCTTTTCACGTTCTCCACTTGTGTTTTTAGCTCTCTTCTACCTCTAAAACTCAAAATGGCGGCTGGGGGTGCGCGCACCATGCGCGCACCCCGCGATTTTTTGAAAAAAAAAAAAAACAATTTTCATCCTTCGTGGTCCTTCAGGGACCCCCTGACAAAGGCTAGGGGGTCAGGAACTCTCTACCCTGCCCCCCCCCCTTTTCACGTTCTCCACCTTTCTTTTTCCCTGTCACACACACAACACACAAAATGGCGGCCGACACTTCCTGATTTCGACCGATTCGAATGTTGACTGTCATGAATCCACCAATCAGAATTACGCTCGCGCACGTTAGGGTGCGCGCACCGTGCGCGTACGGTGCGCGTACGGTGCGCGGGCGGTGCGCGGCTATAGATATGTATGTGCTTTTAAATGCAATTTTCTCAGGAACTACTGAACAGATTGACACCATATATGCAAAAGGCACATGCCTGACCTGAGGACTACCTCTTTGCCAAATTTCAAGTAATTCTGTTCAGCCGTTCGGGCTGTACCTTCAACTAAAGGTCCTATGGGAAAATGCATGGGGAAAATGTGTTTTGGGACCCCCCTTTTTTCTCGGCCCCCGCTTGACGAATCCCCCCGAGACTTTCAGGGTAGGAGCTGAGCGGAGCGCCCCATTAGTTTTGAAAATTTCGCGAGGATTCGTCAACCAGCGCCAAAGTTATTCAAAATAGAATTTTCAGATTTCCTATGGAAACACGGTCCTAACTATAACTATCTACTGGCGACCGCCAGTAGATAATATATGTATTCACATTTTATTCCATTTTCAATATTTTAGGGCTTTGTCAGAAGAGCATGCAAGAATACTACTACAGCAGTACTACTTTATGTACCACCAAATGCTTTTGGATCACCCTCCATAGTCTGCCCAAAATGGAAGCATCAGTTTATCAAAATATGTAGGAGACTGCATGTGGTGCTACCTAGGTACCATTTTTGTATTTGTGCATGCTTATTGGATTTAAGAACATATTCATAGGACGGCTTTGTATGAGCACCTGCTCCCACATTCATGAAATGTGTGCAGGAAGCGCTGGGCAATAGGACCTGTGCACAAGTGTGTGTGAGAGGGCCCTGAGTACAATAGGCTTTGTGGGTTTGTGGCTATAAGAGATGGTGTGCACGAAAGACTGAAAGTATTGTCATTAAAAAAACATCAAAAAGGTGTGCATGACGGACTGGATGTGCAAGAAAACCCCTCTGTGACTGAAAGTACCAGAAGCTGTGCAAAACACGAACATGGATGCTGTGATCAAAAACAAGTAGCCAAAGTGTTGTTTTGAATAGTATTTATTAGTCTTAGTTGCAGGGTGGTATACAAGTACAGCAGCCCCACCAAGAGCAGCCTGCCTGCTGCTCAGACCATACTCCAACTGTCACACCTCACCACACAGGCACCCATGCTCCATTCATCATCACCACACCAACATTCTCTCAGAACACTCACACTGACTGAGCATCCAGGACCCAAGGTAACGGGGAAGATGGATGAATACATAAGCAAGATATAACAATGTAGTGAAGGATTTTTTCAAAACTGAGCATGCAACAGGGTCTGTGTTTGACCAAAGAAAATGATGCATACTGAAGTGAGAATGTATTAGAGTTCTTGCAAAGTTGTTAGAGGGTTTCTGCACTAGTGAGCATGCAAAACTGCTTGTGTTCAAGTGATCAATTGAGTCTTTCCTGGGTTAACATAAAGGAGGGTCAGCGAACGATCAAACCTGCAAGATAGTATGAGCATGAGTGTGCATGTGAGAGGGTCTGTGCCTCTTCATTTGTTGTCCGTGTAGGAGTAAGACCCACACAAAAGTGTCTTCTGATAAATACCAACCTTGAGATGTGTGAGGGGGGGGGCTTGTGCAAGACACTTCTGCAAAAAAGAAGGTGTAGGAAAATATATGAACAGATACATGCAAAAACATCTGTGCACTGCAAGCATGCAAGGAATTGTTTACACAGTGTTTAAGTAAAACATTTTGTGCACAGATGTTTGCAATATATTTTAGAAACATTATGTACAGCTGTGTGCAATAAATTCTAGAGCCGTGATTCTGCAAGAAGAGAGGATATATGACTACATTGACTTGTGCAAGAAACTCTCCACTCTGATGAAGAGACAGAGAGCCAGAGACAGAGAGATTGTGTGTGAGATAATTTGTACTATTGGATACTGGATCCCTGATCGAAACTGCAGAGGACATATTTGTTTCTCTTTTATGGATATTGTTTTATAAGAATATTCTCTGAGCCTCTTCAAAGGCTTGTCTCTACCTACCCCACCTCCATCACCCCTAAGATTTGAAAGCTCACTTACCACAGTTGCTTGATTAATGGCTCACCACTACTCTTGATTGAGTACATGGTAGAGAAATGTGTGTCCACAGACTGTTGCAGCACACAGAAAGAAACAAATGAGAGGCAACATTACTTGCATCTTCCACCTATCTATAATCGACATCCATGTATTAGCCTACTGCCATGACGATATTTCTGTCTCCACTTTTGTAATGGAAAGGCTTTATGCTCCATGTAGTCTTTCGGGTCACTTCCATGGTCGGACTTCCCTATAGGGCAATCAGACCGTTCCCGATAGGCAGGCCTGACAGATCAGTGTGTGGGACGGCTTTTTGACTGTTTGTGGGCTTATCTTGTGGCCTGGTTGGACAGTTTTTATTGTTGAGTTTGCTGGTATTACCAGAGAAATTTCCTACAGACGACTCAAATCCACGCAGTCTTTTGTATCGCCTCAAACATGTATGCATCATGTCTTTACAAGTAAAGAACGACCCCAATTTGCAAACATTATCTAACTACTGTTTTATCTATATAATTCACTAATAGGGGTGCCACTTTTATTTTGGTGCCTGCGCCTATTTTCTGTCCCAATCCGTACCTGGTTAGGTCTTGATAACTTTCATGCAATCAGAGGACCAAAGTACAGAAATTTTGACAGGGCAAGTACATTTTGCTGTTTGTTTAATAGAGAATGGATCTTTCCATTTTGCTCCAACTCCATATTCCTGAAAAATGTTTGCACCAGGACACAGATAGAAAAACATATAGTGTGAGCATAGTTAACCCCCATTAAAAGGAGAATGCAAAGAATTCCTCGAATATATTTCACTGAGAAAATGTTACTTTTAAGGCACAAACTCGACATAACTGCCCAATGCACAGACCTGGGACACCTTCTTCACAATTGAACTAGCTAATTCCATAAAATACGTAAAACCTACAAACTACTTCTGTGTAGCCAAAAATGCCAAAATAATCAAGGCCAATTTCCATGTCTTTCGAGACACATGTGGTGACCTGATCAATGCCTCCCTTGAACAAAGTATATACCAGACTGCACTGATGACCAGCCATGTCAGACCCACAGTCAAACCCCCTAATCTTGTCCCCATCCTAGCATACAATTACAACCCAGGATCAATGATCACAGAAAAAACTGTTGTTAACCAACTAAACAAGGTCTCTAAAGAACACATGCTGGTCAATTACCAATTGAGATTCAGAGCAGATTTCAGTATTGAAACAACATCATTTAAGGTATTGGCTGATAAAAAGATCACATTCTGGCCATAGGCGAGTCATGCCGCCTTGTCCTGCTTGACCTTATCAGCAACCTAAATAGTCAATCAAAATAGTTTATGCCAGATGTCAGAACATCTTATGGGCTTTTGTGATAAGGTTCTAAGCTGGTTCCAGTTCTTTGTGGCCAACAGGTCAACAGGAGAGGAATTGGCCTAAAGGCTAAGGCAGTCGACCTTGGAGCTGGGGAAACAGGTTCGAGTCTCAGCTGCGACGCACAACATCCTGAGATTCTGGGCAAATCACTTAATCTCCCCGTGCATACCAAAAAATGAATGTGTCCTCATGTAACGCAACTGGTGCTCTTGTAAAGCGCTCTGATACCCGATACTTTTGAGTCAAGTTCGCGCTATATAAAACTCTGTAAAAAAAGAAAATGGTGAAAATTGGAGACCATTACCTAAATGACAGGCGGTGTGCCAAAAGGATCAATGCTTGCAACAAAGTATTCAATCTATACAAGTAGTTACTAAGTTTGACCCTAAAACACATGCACCAGTGTGCAGAAAACCTGCAGCTCTATATAAAAACCGTAAGACATAACCATTCCAAGTAGTTGCATTTCCAGCTAAAAATCTGGATGCAAAATAACTTGCTTTTCCTAAAACCCAATGTAGATTGAATTCCTTCTCCTCTCAACATCTCTCAAGAGCAAACGTAACCCCGATATCTTGAATTTGTTGAAACAAGAGGGTTTTTCACCAACATTATCTCCATCTGCCAGGCCCTTAGGATTCACTGTAGGCTGGGCTTCCATTGCAATCCCTCTTACCACCACAGGGGCAAAATCTGCAAACGTTCACCTTCATGCAGTGAAGGAAATACAACACTCCATCTCCCCAGGCCACCTTAAAAAAACATGTACTCTTTAGTCATCTCCTGACAAGACTTTAGAAATGGCATAGTAGCCAGTGACCACTTCATATCCATTGCTCCACTCAGTGCTACGCTATACTCAATTGAATGCTTTATTCCCTCAGCTAGTAGGTTAGACCACATCAACCTGTACTCAATGACCTCCACTGGATTGCCTTAATAGCCAGAATAAGATTTGAAATCTTCCTCATGCTTCCTCAAACACCCATCCCTACTTAGGGGCTCTACCCACTATTTCAGGCAACTCAAAGGGTCCCAGAAACCCTTCTCTTTTAAACCCCCAAACTCAAATCCTCAACAGCACAGAGGTAGTCTTTCTCTGGGGCCACCACTATTGCCTGTCTGGAACCAGCTCAAGGCTCACCGCTTTAGACAATTCCATATTTAAAAACATAAAGGACTCCTAAACTCTACATAAAGGACTCCTGAACTCTGCTTCAAATATATAAATAGTGATAAATAAAAATGTTGACATTGTTGATCCTACCCATCTCGATGCAATCCCGGTGACATTCATTTTTACGTTTTAATGTAAAGCACCCTCACTCCAGGAGGCCCGGATGTGTTCTATAAATTGTTAAATAAATAAATATAAAGAAATATGTAAAATGTTTTTGGTTGCACAGTGTAGTACATCTCTAACAGTGCTTAAAAAAGAAATCCTAGTCCACAGGTAGCCTTTTACATACAATGCAAACTGTTTTGTTATTTGGGTTTGTAAAGTATGACTTATCACCCGAAGGGTATCCAGGCACTGTAGCAGGTGTAGGTCATCTGCCGGGTGTTAGTTGCAAGCTAGACCTTCACTTCTTGCAGAATTCCAGAAGCAAGGAGGAGGACTTTATATGTAGAGGAAGGTCATTCCAAGTTTTGGGTGCGAGGTAGGAGGAGGCTAGGCCTCCTGGTCTGCCTTTGCTTATGTGAGGGATGTGTGCGAGAGAGAGTGAGGCAGAGCATAAGAGTCTGGTGGGATGGTGGAAGTGGAGGCAGCGATTGACGTGAGCTGGAGCAGTGTTGTGCAGTGCCTTGTATGCATGTGTGAGGAGTTTAAATTAGCAGTTCTTGTGTATCAGCAGCCAGTGGGGTTCTTGAGGGGTGGCATGATCTGGGTGCACCATAGGTTCAGGATGAGTTTAACTGAATTCGGTGGAGTAGTTGGTTGTGGATGCCTAGATAGAGTGCATTGCCGTAGTCTAGTCTACTGGAAACTAGGGCTTGAGTGACAGTACTTCTGGTGCTCTTGGGAATCCATTTGAAGATCTTTCTGAGGTTGAGTAGTATGTGGAAGCAGGAGGAACTGATTGCGTTCACCTGTAAGGCCATTTTGAGTTTATTGTTTGAGATGATTCCCAGGTTTCATGCGTGGTTAGTGGGTAATGGTGTTGGACCTAGCTCTGAAGGCCACCAGGTGGAGTCCCTGGAGGAGTTCTTCTTGTTCCTGAAGATCAGCTCTTCTGTCTTGTTCAAGGCGAGTTTCAAGTATTTGGGTTTCATCCATTCTGCTGCACAGATAATGCATTTGGTGAAGTTGATTCTAGTCAAGGGGGACTTGTCTGACATTGAGAGGAGATGATGGAGATGTAATGAGATCTGATTACGTTGGCGAGCGGTGTCATGTAAATGTTGAACAGGGTGGGGCTCAAGGATGATCCTCAGGGACTCCGCAGATCAAGTCCTTGGGCTCTGATGTGTAGGGTGACTTTGCTATGTTATGTGGATTTGTCTATGGTGACTAATCACCTGCGAGGGTATCCATGTGCTGGAGTTGGTGTGTAGGCAGGAGGCTCAGTGGCGGCCAGTGAAGGTTGGAGCGGTGGAGCGGTGGGGGGGAGTTGACAGATGACGAGGAGGATAAATAAAATAAAGAGTCAGCACACGGCACGCGCAAGGTACGTGTTTTTTAAATTTTATTTTCCCTCCTTTGTCGACTTGCCCCGCCTCACCGCTCTTAGCTGCACCAGCCACAACGGATGAGGCTGAAGGTGCTTGGTGTCAGCCCTGGTGCGTTCGTCGAAGAGTCACGTCTTCAGATTCTTGTGGAATTTGATACGTTTGCATTAGTTTCTCTACTTATGGAATAAAAGGGAGCAAATGATTTTGCCTCACATTTGCACATTTAACAAGAAGACATCTATTTTCTCCATTTCATATTTATTGGGCACAGCAAGACAGCGTGCATTCAGTGCGCTCTGTGTTTCGTTCTAGTGCAAACCTTCAGCTCGGGGTGAATACACTTTGTTACACTTCTTATTACACAAGCTGCAAATCTGTTGCGAATGGAGTGGCACTTTGTTGCACAGCGCACTTCTCTACACAATTGTTTGATACATACTATGAACTTCCTAACTTCGAGCATTAAAGTTGATGACAACGGTAGCTGCCTTAAAGAGGGAGAGACACGGGCACTGGCTTCTAACAGATAACCTCTGGCTTGGAACCTGTGAAATGCAGATGTTTCAAGGAAGGAAGCCTCCCAGACTCGTCTCTGCCGTTGAATTAATATAAAGGTCGGGGGCCTCCATGGGCACGTCCGTCTCTCCTCTCTGTAATTGGCTCGACTCCCTTGCCCCCGCCTTTGTTGAGGCCTCTCACGGCTGGAAGGGGCCCCTCCTGCCTGGAGCTACCGGTGCACGCCACGCCAGGGTTTCTGTTAAAACAAAGCCTTCGGCTGACCCGACTCTGCTTTGAAGGCAGAGCGTTTCGCTTTCATTTCCGCCCGTCCATGGGCACGAGCCACAGTGTTCCTAAAAATAGGAACAGGCGATAGGGAGACTGGCTTCCAGTTACAGATCACGCACCTTGCGATCTATAAATATGTTAGAATATTCCGAATAAACACATTTAGTAAAACCGCGCATTACATGTAAATGGATTGTCAAGCATGGGTAAATCTTTTCATTACAAAGATGTATTGAATTGAAAGAACTCGGCAATGCGTAATTCAAAAATATTGGCAAGTACAGCCCCCTAGTGGGAAACTCTACTCATTAAGAGAGTCAGACATAATATAAAGAGAGGAGGAAAAAGGATTTGATTCGCGCGCTGTCTCGGTAGTTAATCGGGGCATGGCCTTGCAGGGGAGGAAGAGTGTGGAGAGAGAGAGTGTGAGAAAGAGAGAGTGTGAATCCCTCGCCCATTTGCACACACACATGTGTGCCTGTAAACATTCTCATACATTTTTTAAAATATTGTACCATAAACTATGATCCGAAGTAGCGTGCTACTCGCCGAAAAAGTGCTTCACACCCCATCAAAGGTAGCAAGCGCTATATAAATGCAAACCTTTTTCCCTCTTCTATCCCTCCACTATCCTTCTCAATCCAAATAACTGACTAACATGTCCACCGCTCAAATTACTTTCATATTTTCACTATGCTAATTCACCACTAATCCTTTATGGGTTCCGGAGAAGCGTGCTACTTGCCAAAAAAGCACTTCCACGTCTCGTCAGGGGTAGTAAGTGCTATATAAATGCAATTACAATACAATACAATTATAGTTGATTTATGTGTGAGCTTTTTTAGAGCGCTACGTGTTACCCTTTGATTACTTCTGAGCACGTGTTGGTTTAGCAAATTTACATTTTAATAAGTGATAGAGGGAAAATTTGATTCCGATCAGATGAATGAAATGCCTTATTTCATCTCCAATCGCGACCCCCGACTTCGAAGATTCCAAGAGACGACAGCTTTGCTACCTCCAGGACCTAGTGACCAGTGCTTAATTTGTAAAATATTAAGTGCCAGGGCTCTAAGCAGGAGGCCACTGCACCTTGCACCACCCATCGCCCGTCATTGCTGCCAAAACCACTAACCATCTCTCTCGCCTGCAAGTGCAACAGTTCAGATTATTCCAGGTCCCCAAAGATAAAGGAATGGCTGCGAGGCAGGTATGAGCAATTTTTGTGCATATTGTATTCCGAAACAACCTTTGGCGCTGCTCATCTCTAAATCAGATGAGCAGCACCACCATGTGGTAGACTGGTCTTAGTATGGTGTTGACAATTAGGTGCCGGTGCCGAGCACCGGAAACCAATCAAGTGCTGGTGCTGAGCACCGGAAAGCACTGGCTCAAATTAAGCACTGCTAGTGACGTTTATTAATGAAAAATAGCATTGAAAACTGAACAATATTAATAATAACCTTGTTCTATAGAGATTCATACACACTAATACAATTACCAAGCACTATAAATAACAAATATTACTACCATTAAAATATCGTACCAATTGTATCGTCCCTGGTAGGATAGAATTCCGAGTTTGCCTTGACAGGGCACAAACAGGCGTCCTTCAAATCACTGCTTTGTCAGCGGTAAGCGATCAACTCACTCACCCACCCTACAGGCTTGGAAAGTGAACCTTTTTGTGCTCTCTAACTTTTTACATTGAACTCCTTTTATTATTTTTTATATGTAAACAGTAACTGTTTATAATGATGTCTGGAATGAGCTTTAGTACAGATAACGATACTTTTGGAGTTGCAATACTTTGTAACAGACAAAATCTCTTTAGTGCTTTATGGAAAGGCAGCGCTTACTGTTAAATGGAGCCCCAGCCGGCCAAGAGGGATTTGGGGGCAGCTGACCAGAGGGAGGGCTGCCCCCTGGGGTATTGTGGGGGAGTGGAGCAGTCAGACTACTGCTCTTGGATTTGGGCAGGTTTTGGGCTACTTGGTAATACATATATATATATACAGCATTTAAGGTACCAGCCACCATTTCGTATGGTGACACTGTGGCTGGTAGTTAGCTTTCTTGCCCCACCCACCCGTCCCTGTCCTTAGGCTTAGGGTTTAGATCCTCCACTGCTTTTATTTCAATTTTCAGATGGATGTTCCTTGTTCGAAAACAGGTGTGCAGATGGGTGTGTTGTCAACTTTGTCACTTGACTCAGGAGCATAAGCGGTTGGCAGATAACTTGCCATGGTTTACCGAAGTTTATTGTTGTTGTCAGCCACAGTTCACGCTGAAAGGGAACTAACTCGTAGGCAAGTTCACGCCTGGAAAAACCAGGTAATTTAAGGTTCTGTAGGAAGTTTAATGGGTTAAGGGGTTAATAGATGTGGGGAAAAGGGATTGTAGAGGTCCTAGTTGCAATTGATCAGCCCTGGAGCATATAAAAAATTGATGAATTAAGTTGGTATGAAGTGGGGAGGGATATTTTAGTGTTGGTGGGTAGCTTAACATAGGTCAGTAACTTTGTATAGTGAGGTCGTTGTTTTATTAGGTGGAAGGCCAAGGTTGTTGTTGTCTGGGATGTGCACCTGTTTCAATAAAGCAGCCTTTTTCACACTAACCTGGTGTCAGTGGTCTGTGCTGCTCCCCTTCAGTGGTCTGTGCTGCTCCCCTCTTCCCCAATAGATATTGGCCACCCAGCTGACCTTCACTCCTTGCATCTCCAGTGGTGAAATGACACTGAGGAGGAAAGACTCCTTCCAATTTTCTGCAAAAATTTAAATGATACCACATCTTACACAAATCCTTCCCCGGAGCAGCCTCCATACTCTGGGACTTTCTCCAGACAACTTCAGAAAGAAGACCTTGGCAGTTTACGGAAACAACTAAAAGTTGTATAAAACACTCAACTCTCTGTGGGAGGAGAAACACTCTACAAGAACCTCAAATAAAATAAATAAATGTTGCACAGGCTGAATTTGATCACCGCAATTGGGTGCTCGCTTAGAGAAACTATGGTCAATTACTGCACACTATTCTCAATGATCACCCAGCTATCCAAAGTAACCTCACAACCATTTAGAGCGAATGAAAATATTGGAAAGAGTACATTATTTGCACTGTGCAAATATCAAAAGATAATATAACCACCACCTGTCTCTCCATAACCATCTTTAAAAGACAGCCATCAACGTAAAGCGATATACAATTGTCAATAATGTAATAACACAAAAATAACAATAAA
Organism: Triturus cristatus; assembly: GCF_964204655.1. NCBI lineage: Eukaryota > Metazoa > Chordata > Amphibia > Caudata > Salamandridae > Triturus > Triturus cristatus. The sequence goes on from NC_140594.1 coordinate 965,829,547, forward strand.
ATAAAATAAACATACATTGACAAAATCTTCTAGTTAGATATTCACCCACTGCACAGGAATCACACAGAGACAACATCAAAATAGGAACTCTTGCATTCAGTACAATTTGTATACATACCACATCCAATCACAAAACAATATTCTTTATTTTGTGGTGAGTAGTTTGCATATAAATTAAATGAACAAAAGTTTACAACATTTTTACATTATAGATATCATTATAGGTACATCTATAATGTTTGCCCAACGAGGTGGAAATAAATAGAACCTAGGCCCCCGATTACGAGTTGAGCGGACAGAATTCCCATGTGGAGTTCCACCTCACTCAATAACGAGTCCCATTGTTCTTCCCACATCTGGAATTAGTGGGTAAGGGAATAACAGACCTCCTTTTACAGGCTGGAAAATCCCTCCCCAACTCTTGCCAGCCGCTCCCTCTATTCCTGGTCTTAAACCAGCCCCCGCACACATGTAGCATGGAGCGGTTGCTAAATGCGTGCATTAAATCATTTGGAAAAAGAAAAACCGAGCAGAATATCCCATTCTGTTGCGTTTAACTCATAAGTGCATGTGGAACTGGTACCATACCAGCACTGTGCAACTTGTAATCCAAGCTTTAGAGGAAACACTCTGAAAGTTGAAAAAAGATAAATTAACACATATGAAAATGACATTGTAAGTTAATACACTATGTATGTTTTAAGTACTGCTTTATCTGCAATCTTGATATTAGTTCATTATATTTTGTTGACTTCTTGTGCTGATAACATAACTTACTGGATTAATTAACTTCTTATTGTGACTTGTGCATCACAATTTTGAATCCTATTATAACAAGATGGGTAACTAACACTTGTTTTTTAACTCACTACAAAAACACAATACTGGGAGTAAAAGCAGTGCAATTAACAAATTCCGTTTATCATAACTTGCGGCCCCAGGGGATTCTGTCCCAGGGGCCGTATTAGACTTGGCGAGGGATGCCACAAGGCCCCCTCCCCTTTTTATTGGAATTTGTCCCCCAGAGATGGGGTCCCCGTGGGCCTATTAATGCCTGGTGTGGGGGCTACTCTCCCCTTAATATGCATGTTTTGGCACCAAGAGATGGTGTCCCTGGGGCCACTATAGGCTTGGGGAGAGTGACTGTGCAACCCCTCCCCATTACATATTTGGTTTGGACACGGGGTGGATCCCCCGACTATTATTGGCTCAGTGAGGTGGGCCATGTACCCACTCCCCTTAAACGCACCGGGGGATGGGGTTCTCGGGCCCCTTCTGGCTCAGGGAGCTGGGGCTATGCGCTCCCCTACTCTTTGCAAATGTAATTTGGCCCCAAGGGATGGGGTTCCTAGGGCCAAATTAGGCACTGGGTAGGGGGACGCATGTACCCCTCCCTTCTTATTGTACCTCAGCCCGAGGGATGACTGCGCTTTAAAAAAAGAATTACAGCGTAATTGTGGAACTTCATCAAATTTGTGGGAAAATGAAAAGAAAAGACGTTATTAGTCCCAGGTGGGGTACTTTGGGACCCCACCACCCGGCCTAGGGGGTCAGGGTATCCCTACCGTGCCCACTATGTCTTTTTGTTTTTGTTTTGTTTTTTAAGATTCAAGACTGAGTTCTGAATCCTAAAATGACTGCCACCACATCCTTGTTGATGTGTTGGCAGCCAAAAAGATCCCAGCGGAAGCTCTCTCGGGTCTGCAGAGCCTCCACAGTGTGAAATATACAACTTTTTTTAGCATTAAGTGCTCACAAACTGCAGAATCGACTTACACCAAATGACAAAAAGCACACTTTCTGGACCAAGATCTAGCTTTCTGCCAAATTTGGTGTAAATCCATTCAGTAGTTTGGACTGTAGCTGTGTCTAAATTTCCTATGGAAAAATGAGTGGGGAAAATGCATTTCTGGGGACCCCCCTTTTTCTCAGCCCCCGCCTAACAGACCTCCCCTCCGCAACTTTCCAGGAAGGATCCATGGTGAACAAAAATGGAGGGTAACATTTTCTATGGAAACACAAATCTAACCTCCTAACTGTAACTACCCAGTGGCAATTGTACTGGGTTGGGAAACAGCCATTACAACGTGACTGTTACCATGCAGAGCCTTTACCACGCACGCGTTACAACACATGCACTGTAACCAAGCATAGCCTTCACCATGCATTTTTTTACAACATATGTGGTGAGGGCTGGTAACTGTGGTAAAGGCGCCTGAGTGGTCAAGGCTATCGGCATCATTAGAGGAGCAAAGAGATCCTTCCACTTTCTCTTGACGACCTGTGCCGCGCCTCACAAGAGTTGCCTTGTTTTCGTCCTGTTGAGGTAAGGGGGATTGGGCCTGGGGCAGGTGAGTATAGATTTAGAGCTTTAGACTGGGGGTGTTTTTTTCTATAAGGAATTGGGGGCCAGGGGGAGGTCGCGCCGGGGTACATAGTTAGGGTTCAGGGCAGGAGTTGGGTATTTTTTTTAAAAAGGGGGATGGCGACTGGGGTCATGCTGGGGTTTATTTTTAGGGATTAGGGCAGAGGTCGGGTATTTTTAAAAAGGGTCGGGTGGGGTTCACCAGGGATCGGCTTGAGGACTGAGGGCAGGGGTCAGGAAAAACATTTATCATGCAAATGCCTTCAACATACATGCTCTACAACAAATACATTGTAAAAGCATGTGTGGTGAAGGTTATGCGTGGTAAAGGCATTCACATTGTAAACCATGTTTGGTAAAGGCATGTGTTGCAACGGAATGCGTTGTTCTGTGATACAGCCCACTGGGTTTCGCCCTGCATCTACCTTTGTTCCGTTGATGCCAAAATACGCAATTTATGTATTTAGCGACAGGGTTGTGGAGGAGCTTAAACAACTAAATAGTACCATCAACCGCAAAAGGCATCTGAGGAATCACATGCAAGTACAATATTTCAATCTTATGAAAAAACTGCGAGTTGATCATGAAATTAAAGCTAACAAAGCAGACGAGGGCGGCACATCGTCCTTTGGCCCAAACAACAATATCTAGAGGAGGCCAATAGACATTTGGAGGGTACAACCTGTTACAGGAAAGCCTCAGTACAAGATCTTCGGAAAGTGAAGGACAATGTGTTTCAACATCTTTCACAATCGAAACATATGGGAGTATTAACTAAGAATGAATGTAACTTTCTAAAGAATGAACATCCTACTACACCAGTGCTTCATCTTATACTGAAAGTGCATAAAAATGTTGTACCCACTCCTGGAAGGCCGATCATTTCAGCGAGAAAAAGCATCATGGGATCCATGTCAAAATATGTTGACTATTTTCTGCAAGAGCATGTAACGAGGTTACCTTCTTTCATCAAAGATACTTGTGAATTTTTAAGAAAGATCAATGAAATTAAATGGCATCAAGACAATCTTTTCATTGTAATGGACATTACATTGCTTTACACAAGTATCCATCATACACGAGCACAATTGTATGATCCTCACAATGATTGAATTATGTACAACAACTATTTCCTTTTCAATAGGGAAGTGTACAAGCAATTTAGGGGAGTGGCGATGGGGGCATGCTTCTCCCCCAGCTACGCATGTCTCCATGTGGGCTGGTGGGAGGAGCATGTCCTCAAGGTACAACACAAAAACATTTGGGATTCTCATGTGAGACACTTATGGCGGTACATTGATGATGTTTGCATTATATGGAATGGCACCAAGGAGGCAGCACATGCTTTTGTATCTTCCATCAATGACAATAGGTTGAACTTATAATTCCCGGCAGAAATTAGTGATCTATGTGTTGAGTTTTAAGATGTACAGTACAGTAAGAAGGGGCATAATTCAGACTAAACTCCACCGCAAAAACTACTGCTGGGAACCTGATTCTCCGTGCTAGCGTCTTCCATCATCGACACTTGATACACAGCATTCTGTATGGCGAATTTTTAAGAATTTGCCATATCTGCAGTTCAGATGAAGATCAGGCACAGTGTCAACAGGAGGCGTTAGATAGGTTCCTCGTTCGAGCGTACAAACACTCTGATCTTCGTAAGGCCCTCGCTAAAGTCAATTCACACACCAGGGCTGTATGCCTACTACCTAAAACCCATAGGATTTTAGATTCTACATCTCCCACAGGTCTTACTGAGGACAATACACAGACCGTCAGGCTGATCTCTACATTCAGTGAACAAGAGAAAATATATAAGACGTATCATCTATTTTATTTCGCCTATTGTCCTAACTGATATGACTCTCAATCAAATTCTCCCTGCACTTCCTTATAGAAGAGCTTATTCAATGAGGGACGCCCCAGAGAAAAGCAGTCCAGAATTTACACCTACACAAACTTGGTTATCAAAAACAGGTTTTTTCAAGTGTAGCTGGTGTTGTGCTTGTAAATTCGGCGCTAACACAACTGAATATAAAACAGCATTCAGATCAGTACCTATTCAAATCAAAGGTCATTACACATGCCGCACAGAATATGCTGTGTATGTTTTAGAGTGTGCATGAAGGCTCAAGTACGCAGGCAGCACCAAGCTTCCAGTATTCAACAAGATTTTACAACATTTGAGGGCAGTGGTTACTTCTGATCCCAATCATTCTGTAGCCCGTCATTTTAAGTTAGTACACCAGGACAATCTCAAGGAGCTCAAATACTTTGTTATAGGAGCAGTCCCCGTATCCAGACGTGGTGGCAATAGAGAAAAAAGTTTACGCCAATTGGAGTTACACTTTATTTTGGCCCTCGATACAAAAATGCCAAACGGTTTGAATACAAGTGAGGACTTGCATAATTTTCTTTAATGTCTGCTATGTAATATCATTGGTCTTTACACTCATTCAGCATTCTTATATGGTACCCTGTTAAGAGATGTAGAGGACATTTCGGGTGCACACAGTTTCAATTCTGCGAAAGATGGCACTGCTTTATTAGATTAGAGTGATAGCGCGCTGACAAATCAGTCGAATTAGAGATTAAATCCGGCCATATGTGAGACAATTTCCATCATGTATGCCACTAAATATGTACCCCTAATATCACTGAATGTTTAATAATGTTGTGAGATACAATAGCGTGCTGAAAGAAATTGTATCGATAAAGTTAATTGAAGACACGAACTACCAGCACCACAATGCCTCATAATGGGCTAATGTGGTTACTGAGTGTATAAGTAGAAACAGAGGAAGGACTATCTGAAACACTACCGTGATCAAGAACTAGATGTTCAAAACGCGTAGGGAAGAGGAGAGCTTTTTGGTGAATTAAAGAGCTGCAAAACCACCAAGGTGTGTTCCATGTATTTCTTTTTTGCTGAAGAATAACTAAGCGAGCACTGGCCCTTTTCTCGCCGCGAGCACCGGTTGTGACAGTGTTCCTCCTCCATATATATATATATATATATATATATCCAAGTACCGCTAAGTACATTGAAGACGACGGTTGACGCCACAGCTTCAAATAAAAGGCGGACACGGACCTCCAGTTAAGTGCTGATTTATTTCATTCGCAGTGTCGTCTTGACGTTGCGGCTCAAACGAGCCTTGTTCACATGACAACGTGAGTAATAGTAGTGATCCAATAAGTAGTGTTAGTGCAAAGTTCAAGGTTCAAACTGGGATCATGTGATCACCCTGATCATAGACATAGAAGGCCACAACAATGTGGCACCAAGTATGAATGTGCAAATACGCAAATGCCAATCTTCAGAGTATATAAATGAATTGAACAACTTAAATGTTAAAATGCATAAATATGTGCAAAATTCGCTGTTTGTACATTTGACAATAAGTAAACAGGTCAATAAAAAACCATTATTTACAATTTGATCATAAAACGATGTGTAAAATAAATAGCATGAATGCCATGACACTTATGGATCGTGCAACCCAAGGGAGAATAATAATTATTGTATATTATTTTCCCTCCAGGGAGCAAAAAGCTCAAAAAAATGATTTATTGATTGCCTGCTGCATAAAACACTTTTGATGGCTTGTTATATCGGCATAAATGCCTGTAACTAATATCGTCCAACTAAATAAATTTATGTACAGACAAATAAACCAGCAAATACATGAATATGCATATAATAATAAAAATTGGTAAAATTCCTTATAGCCATGTACATGACCCTTGATTTACACTTGTTACTAATTTGGATCACATTTAGTGCAAGGTCAAATTTAATTCTGACATGAAAAGAGCATAACCAAACATAAAAATGATATCTGATTCCTGGATTTACATTAGTTACATGCTTACACCCAGATGAAATAGGTGTAACTGCCCTGTCTAGCGAAATGTTGGGAGAAACTATAAATAGATACTAAAAAGTTATCAACTTGTGTTTCTACAGGGCAGGGTAGGGTAACTAAAGTATCCCTCTGTCTGAATATAAAACATCACAATACAAAAAATGCCAGACGGCATTCCAACAAGACATATTAGAGTATCTGGACATACTGAGAAGATTTAATTGATTCATTTTACAAATGCCCAAATAAACATAAGAAGTTGTGAACTAAGGAATTACGGTAAACATGTGTACAGATCTTCAGTGACATTAAGCCCCATGGGGTATTTAGTATCTAACTGTAAGATATAGCGGGTTTCCAATTTGCGGAGTTTGATCTCTCTGTTACCCCCTCGTCTGCTAGCATTTACAGCGTCAATCACAAAGTACTTGAGAAGACGGTTATCACTCTGATGAACATCCCTGAAATGTCTAGCAACAGGATAAGTATTATCCTGATTTGATATAGCTCTAAGATGTTGTAGGATCTGTTTGTGCAAGGCCAATTTCGTGCTGCCCACATATCTGAGGGGACATGGACATTCAAGTATATACACAGCAAACTCTGTTTTGCATGTCAGTAATTTTTTAATTTGATGTCCGATATTGCTAAAACCGTCCTGATATGTTTTGGTACTCACCCCATGCGTACAAGATTTACAAGTCTTACATCTGAAAAAAACAGTATTGGTTTGCAGCTAAGTGGTCTTTTCAATGGTCTCAGGACTAGTATCCACTAGGAGGTCCCTCATCGAAGGAGCTCTACTGAACGTGAGGGAAGCTCGTGTAGGTAAAGAAGGACCAATGATAGGATCATTCAAGATTATAGGCCAATTACGGTTAATGATCCTATATATGCCTTTGTGTTGTTTGCTGTAACCTGTTATGATTCTGAAAGTGTTTTCTGGTGTTACAGGATTGTCAGTTGCATACATTGCCTGAGTTACAACTTCATTCTGGACCATAGTAGTATAAGTGCTCAATAGATCCTGTCTAGTGTGCTGCATCAATTTGTTTATGGCACTGTCTATGCTGTTTTAGAGTACCCTCTTTCAATTAATCTTTTTCTACTGGACAATTGTGCAGTCTCCAGGTCTACTGTGTTACTACATACTCTTCTAATGCGTAACATTTCCCCATACGGAATGCTCGCAATTAGATGGGCTGGATGTGCACTACCAGCATGCAATAACGTATTGCCAGCTGTTTTTTTTGCGAAATAATCTTGTTTCTATAGACTCATTTTTAATGTAAACTTCGTTTCCAAAAAAGTAACTGATGTCTGACTCATGGCTACTGTGAATGTAAGGTTGTACTCATTCACATTGATATTAGCAACAAAATCCTTTGCTTGATCCTCATTCCCCCTCCATACAACAAACAAATCGTCAATGTAACGAAACTACGCTATTACAAATTCGTCTATTGCATCTTTATGTTTGACTCTGAGGACCTGTTCCTCCCAAGCGCCCATATGCAGACAGGCAAAGCTTGGCGAGAAACTGGCCCCCATAGCAACTCCCTGTAGTTGACGATATAGGAGATTGTTAAACATAAAGACATTGTTTGTTAAACAAAATTCAAGCATTTGTAGTAACATATTATTGTGTTCAATGTCCTGACCTTCCCTTTTGTTCAAATAATAAGCTACTGCTGTCCATCTTCATGCTTAATACTTGTATAGAGTGCGGTAACATCAAGAGCTAACATCCAATAACCATCAATCCACTTGATTTGTTGAAGTTTACAGAGAAAGTCTCCTGTATCCTGTACATATGAGAAAAGTTTTATGACTGATGGCTGTAAAAAATAGTCAATATACACTGACGTTTTTTCTAGTAACTCCCCCCCCTCTAGCTGATATTATCGGTCTACCAGGGGGTTTCTTCTCATTTTTATGTACATTTGGAATAAAATAGATTACTGGGGTTACCGGGTCATCAACCTTGAGGAATTTGTACTCCGCCTCTGTAATTAGCCTTTTATTTTTCCACCTGGTAAGTTTCAGATGATAATATTTCTGCGTAGTCTTGAGTGCACTGGTATTGCTTCTTTCGTAGCACTGACGGTCATTCAGTTGTGAATAGGCCTCTTTGTCATAATCTGTTCGCATCCTGAGAACCACATTCCCACCTTTGTCGCTTTGTCGAATGACAATGTTTTTATCTGCGCTAAGTTTTTTCATAAGCGCTTCATATTCAGATGTTTGTTTGTTATACTTCTTTTTCTGTGTCACTGTTTTTTTATAAAGTTTTTTTATTTGAATGGTCGTATTTTCATGGAAAATGTCAATTACATCCCGTGGCTTAAGAGGATTGAATACAGATGGAGGTTTGAAAGGCGTTTTAGCTCCTGTGTTTACACAGCCTACTCGCTGCTCATAACCTGTTCCATCAGTTTCCCAAAGCTCAAAAAGCTCGGCTGTTAACAATGTTTCTGATGAATCACTGGTTAAAGGGGCTGATTCATTGAAGTAGGTTTGTCCGTGTTATCCTTTAAGTCAAAATATTTCCGTAATTTAAGTTTTCTTACTGCTTTATAAATGTCACATCTGGTATTGGCATAGTTCATATTGCACGCAGGGACATACGACAGGCCTAGCTTAAGGATGCCCTCTTCCTCATCAGTCAAAGCACACGTCGTGAGATTAATGATGGTTTTGTCACATTCTTTGGATGGCATTAATCCCTGGCTATCCATTGACCTCTGCCCCTCTTTTTATTTTATTTTTTGTTTTTGTTTACGAAGGCAGTGCTTCTTCCTCGTCCTCTGCCTCTGCCTGCATTTGTAATTTGCATGTTTTCTCCGTAATGCCTTTGAGTTCGAGGTCTGAGCGTTTGCAACCTTTCCCGGTTTAAAAAACTAATTTCTTTTCCGGGGGATGGTCTGTCTCACCTGGGTGTCATCACGCATCTCTGATTCCGATTCCCTGCCTGCCCCTGAGCTTATTTCCGACGGCGAAGACTCTGCCTGTTCATTTACTTTTCTGGCATTCCTCATTTTGACTTGACTTTTATCACCGGGATTCCTAAGGGCATCAAACTTCTTCGAGAATGTGAAGATTTGCCCTAGATCATAATCATTCCTGTCTCGTTGAAATTTGAATGCCTTTCTATCCATTATCTTGGTCTCCTCTGTTTTTTAAACGTATGTTCATTTCGCTTGTTAGTTTTTCCTTCTCCTCTTTTGTACCCAGGGTTTCCAGTTGCTCATGTAGGGTAGCTATCTCTGTCAATAATTTGGTCCGATCAATCTCTGCATATTTGATTAAAATGAGCACTAGTCGTCGTGATGCGTCTAAGTTACTTTCTGCCCATTCCCTCATTAAATCAGGATACGGGTCTTCATAGCTAGGTGCTATCATAATACGAAGACCCCTCGGTATGCGGTTTACTTCTATGTATCCTTGTAGAGATTTAGCTTCCCACCACTTAGCTTGCTCACTTTTGGATTTCTTTTCTACTGTTTTGAAAATGTCTTTTAGAGACTTGTTGCTGGTGTTCATTTCTTCATTCACTCTCCCACGTATATTGCTAGGAATTGGGAGACTATCTGTAAACATGGTTGACGCGGCAGATTCCCGGTCTCTCACGTTGTCAGCCGACATACTGCTGTTATTAAATTGCTGGCGACTAAAAATCAGTTGTTTGAATTTACTACTGAAATGCGCCTATGCACTAATAACTTTCCTCCCCAACTTGAACCTGCTTACTGTAAAGTCACGACTGCTGGAAACCTCTCCCGATGCTCCGCGTCCTCCGACTCGGTACTCGCAAGTTGCTCTCAGCTTCCGTATGACTTCCGTATCGTTCAGGTTCCGAGGGGGGTCAAACGCCTTTCTCCTTCCGGAGCAAGTACAATCCAAGTGAACTTGGACACAGTTTCGATTGACGGCGTTGACCGTTGCAAGAAAGGGTCCTGTGTTGTGGCTTGACGAAACCACTCTGCCACATATATCCAAGTACCGCTAAGTAAATTGAAGACGACGGTTGACGCCACAGCTTCAAATAAAAGGCGGACACAGACCTCCAGTTAGGTGCCGATTTATTTCATTCGCAGTGTCGTCTTGACGTTTCGGCTCAAACGAGCCTTGTTCACATGACAACGTGAGTAATAGTAGTGATCCAATAAGTAGTGTCAGTGCAAAGTTCAAGGTTCAAACTGGGATCATGTGATCACCCTGATCATAGACATAGAAGGCCACAACAATGTGGCACCAAGTATGAATGTGCAAATACGCAAATACCAATCTTCAGAGTATATAAATGAATTGAACAACTTAAATGTTAAAATGCATAAGTATGTGCAAAATTCGCTGTTTGTACATTTGACAATAAGTAAACAGGTCAATAAAAACCATTATTTACAATTTGATCATAAAACGATGTGTACAATAAATAGCAGGAATGCCATGACACTTATGGATCGTGCAAATATGTATATATATATATATATAGAGAGAGAGAGAGAGAGATATCAAGTTCAAGAAACTCCCGTACGCTCCTCCAAAATGAGACGTGCATGGACACCAGCAGTTTGTTGCTTGTAGTAAGTTTAACAAAGTGCTGTCAGCATAACGCGTTTCGGTCAATCCTGGCCTTGATCACATACCGCGAGAGCTAAACAGGCATTTGTACTCTGCCACTCATGGTGCTTAGAAATAAATAGAAAACATACAACATTTAGAAAAGTGGCCAAAGAATTACAATAAAAAAAGCATTTTAGATGCAGTAAAATAAAGGTGTAAATTGGTACAAGGGTCACCTAAATAAGAACAGGGATGCATAAAAATTGAGGTACAAAAGATGGATAAAGTGCAAGTGCTCAATCACAGAACAAATTCATAGAATTCCATAAATCGATCTGATAATGCGAACCTATATTAAATTGCCTTAATAAGCCTGAAATCATTGGTTTATACACCCACTGGTGAATCCTGGCATATCATCAAAAAATACCTGCAAGTATTAAAAGTTAATACAGTCTATCACACTATATTAGGTAAATCACAAGAACTCATTGTGGAGCCAAGCATATACATTTCGAAGCAGATATATAAAATAAATTCATGCTGGTACTAGCATTCCTTCTTTTTAAGAATAAAAGAACAGGTCACCCATACATAACAGGATAAATCCACATTGTAATACCTGGGTAATGAGTTAACTATTTGAGACCAATTAGGACACTGTGCAAAACATACACCACTCTAATGCATCCTCCCCAATGTACCAAAGGCCACTGTACCAAATACCCTCTACAGAATAACTGCAGGGTGACATCACCAAAAGTGTATATAAAAACATGAATTACTAAATTGAAGTGTAGTTGAAATCTTATAGGGATCTAATCCCTCAATCACACATGGGGAAAAATAACTCCAGTGTAGAGGTGAGACACCAACATAACAGGAAAACAATATTGAGGAAATATGATTTATAAATACAATTGAAGCGATATACTAATGAAATGTTTAAAGATGGTGGCCGCTGTGGTAGCTATGTTTGAGGGTGATTCAAACTTGGCGATGCAGCAAGCGCAAGGTAAATTGTTTCATTTATTTATTTACTTCCTTTACTCCGTTCCGCCGTATGTCGGAGTCCACTACCCTCCCTGCCCCTCCCCCACCCCGGTCCACCACCCCGCAGCACTACCTCTGCGAGCCACCACTGGTTAAATGCCGAGCTATGGTGGGTAATAGGCACCCCAAAGTAGACACCTGCAGAAGGTGGTGGGCGCCTTGCTTATATTCCTTTACTGTTCCTGTTGCAATATGACCATTTTAAAGTCGTTTGATATTCCTTTATTTTTGCCTTATCCTGTTTCTGGGCTGTTAATAAGTGGTACCAAGCACCATTAAAAGTTTTTAAAACACTCCGGTTAGTGAAATAAATCATAATAAACCATCTCCTGAGAATAAATTCCTGCAGCTGTATCAGTTGCAATACTCTTGAGATTCTGTCACTAAATTAAGAGGAAAAACTGCTTGGTCAGGTTGTGTATAAGTACATAATAGAGAAATAATTGTGCTGAGCTGTTTCCTCTCCATCTGAGATTCATCCTGACTTTTCTTTTTTCACTTGTTAAGCTTTGTGTTATTCATGAAACCTTAAATGAATACAGTCAATCAAGGTTGTTGGTTTCCAAGTAGGAAGAAAGCAAAAAACAACAACGTGAGGAGAAAAATCGTCAATAATTATTGGGAAATAGAGAGTGCAAAAGGCAGAGAGAGAGAGAGAGAGAGAGAGAGAGAGAGAGAGAGAGAGAAAGAGAGAAATGTCTTACTAGGGCCTATTAGCAGCAGAAATTTCATAGAGCCCAGGGTGTCACTTACTACCAATCTATATCTGCGAGTCTTCCAAGATTGTCACATTTGTCTCTTTCTTCCAAGTATAGACAGTATGGACCACATGTGAAGGCGCCCTCAGGTAGGACTGTCCAGTTCATCTGTTGAGAGGAGACGGTGGCCCGAGCCCACAACAGGGTGTTCTAGAAAAGCAAATCTGATTTAGATCAATTTGCATCTCTTTTGTAATGATGGGAGGCTATTTCTTTTTTTAGACTTGAACCTGGATATTCTTTGTGGGGTTTTTTGCTTCCAGTTTTGGAAAATTGGTCGATATCTTATGTGACTCCTAGATTATTGGGCTTTCTTTTAGGTGTGATGCCTTGGAAAGGGATTGCTAGGAGCCTGACCCCTTTTTGTGTGCACCTCTGTGATGTTGACACTTTGTGCAGACCTCTCCATGGAACACTAGGCACTGTGGGAGGAAGTGTATACTACAGTGGTTTGCACTGGTCATCATTTAGAACATTGATGCCAGCTCCATTTGGTTGGTGGGTGCAGCCCTTGTTTGCCAGTGTTTCTCCCACCTCTATGTCATTCAGAGTACTCGAGGACTCATTATTTGAGCTCTTGCAATGTGACACAACATTCCATGCCCATGCTTCTGATCTCCACTGCTTGCTTAGTCATGTTTGGGTGCAGGGGACTCATTCTGTCCTCCTCAGCCTTTCTGCTTTTTCCCATATTCAGTCTGATGAGCTGTCGCCGGTCTACTTCTGAATGGCCTTTGCCATCTTGTTTAATGGCAATACTATGTATTCTCAATAACAGGTGTTGGATGACGAGCAGGCGCCATTTTGGCCATTTAAGGTGGCAGTGCCCCTTCTGTATATTTCTTCAGTCCAGGGCTCCTTGCAATGAGTCTTTCTGACTTAGCCCACAGGACCATTTTTCAACCTCAACTTGGATCTCAAACTCCATTAGTGATACCCATGTCCCTGCACGTGGTAACACACTGCTTCTGCTCGTCACTTATAAACACCGTGCAATCACGGTGGGCATCATCAGGACCCAACTCATGTGGTTTGCTCATCCAATGCTTTCTTCACTTTAGGATTCTCCCTCTGCTGCCATGTTTGTGATTATATTTCATGCTAGGCTAGCCTTTATGCACTCTATTCATCCCTGACTATTTCTGAACAGCAAGCATCTGTCCTGCAACTCCAGTTCAGGGTGTAAGGCTTGATAGTTTCTTCATCTTCATTCATGGATGTTACCGTAGTGCAAGCTTCAAGCAGCAAGTGTAGTCCTGCTCTTACAAACTCAAAGACCTGGATAGAAGAATGGACCCTGCCATTGTGACTTTTACCAAAAAGGGTTTTGTACCTTTGACGGTGTCTATTTGTGGTGCTGTCTGGCATTACTTTCCATGGATAACGTGTCTGTAATCTTCATTATCCTTGGGAGATACACTTTGGCTTCTGGTAGGTGCCACCCATACTTCAACGAGGGAAAGGATCAATTTCTATGTCCAGACCTTGGCACTGCTGTGGTGAGGTTATTCTTACTGGTAAAAGCGACTAGACAGCCAGCAGCAAATGGGCATGTCTGCTTCATGCGATGTCCACTTTTGTGCTACAGAAGAGGTTGTGTGTCAGAATATCACAGTCAGAAATATCACCTGACATGAACACCGTGTCTTATGTATCATACCTGAAAAGATCCCATTGGGCATAGATTTTCATTAATTAACTCCAATAACCTGATATTTTTGTAAAAAATATATTAGGACACAATATCTATGCCATACGAACTTCTCACTACATTTGTCTTGCACCACACCCTAGCCACATTACATCTATTGGGGAGGGAGACAGCGTTTACAACGCAGTCATTACATCGCAGTTCCTTTACCACACAGTCATTACAATGACTGCATTGCTAGAACGCAATGCCTTTACAATGCAAGTCATTAGATCGACTTGCTGTAATTGGTGCTCTAACCTAAGGAATAGTATAATTTACTATTCCAACACCTTCCTTACTGTTGCCTGGGCTGGAGTTGGAATAGTAAATTATACGATTCCTAAGTCCAGCATGCCCCCTACAACAAGTCGATCTAATGACTTGCATTGTAAAGATATCGTGTTCTAACAACGCTGTCGATGTTACAACAGCGTTGTAAAGGAATGCGATATAATATCATGCGATGTAACATGCTATAGTCATTGAGGATTAAGCTTTTCCAAAGCTCACATATTTTTGATACGCCTTCACATGTATGCCATGTAGGTATTAGCGAGCGTTGACTTTTGCAGAGCATACACTTGTAACTAAATTTGGTCTATTTTTCCGTGTCATATTTTTTAAAAAAAATTCCACATAGACTTATCCCCAAAGAAACACAATTCAGTTTTTTAATCTGCGGCATTGGGCTCATTCTTACGGACAAATACATTTATTTACCCACTTATATGCAATACAAAGATTGTGCCATATTTTTTCCCATTTGAATTCACACAATCAATTGATAACTTTAGTGATGTTTATGAAACATTTGTGGAGGACTCTGCATTTTTGAGCCAGCTCCAAAGCAATACAAAATCAGCTTCTTAATAAACATGTCACAGATGTAACAGGTGCAATATTCTTGCCTCTTACAGACTCAGAGTAGTTTGAGTTTACTGAATGAAGAGACGAGCATGGATTCCCTCCCCATGAACGTCCTTTCCATGTCCAGTAACTATGCAGTCAACATGTTACTTAGAGGAGGAAGGGTGAAGCCTACCCTATACCCAGAAAAATAGACTGCTCACGGTGGAAGTTCTGGGTTAGGATATTTAGATTGGGAGGTCTGTTGAAGATGCAGGAGATGGGGTGGCCACACAAGCACAGCAACACATACAATTTGTGTGATTTTCCCAGACTTTTCGCAATTATTCGATAACTTGAAAAGCCTTAAAGTAGAAACCAAGGGGCTTATTAACAAGGCGGCGCTATAAAATTATCACCGCTTTTGCGACGATAATTTTATCGCCTTATCAGCAAAGACACGCTATAGCGTGTTTTGCTGACTTAGCACCCGTTTCCAGCACGCCTACCTTTGCATCGCTAATGAGATGCAAAGTAGGCGTGGCTGTGAAACCAACCAGGGAAAATCTCGCGAAGGCAGCTTCGCGATATTAACAAGGAAGGGTAGCGATTATTTAATCGCGTTAAGTATGCCTTAACGCAGTAATTTAACGTCTGTTAAATTCCTGACTAAGGCACACTTATCATGGGGGTTGGATTCTGTGGCTAAGGCCACAGGCCTTATCATCTAGGATATCGCCGTTTTCCACCATGGAAGATGGCGATATCCACACTATCTCTGGAATTTTTATCGCCTCGGCGATGCGGGTTGTTGATAACGCGCTAACCGAGCGATAAATTCCAGAGATAGCCCGCGATAAATATGTAAGCGCTAAGCGCGCTTTGCGATATTTTCTCGCCAGCCCTTATTAATATGCCCCCAAGTCTTCACATGGGTGAGAATATCTATACCTCTTACATATTAGATGTACGCTACCATATCACTTAGTTTCTCAAATGAAAATGAAAAATGTGAGATAAAACCCTAAAGTATAGATCTGGGGTGGGATCTATGAGACATTTCATGGAACAGTTATAAGAGAAATATTACTAATATCAGAACAAAGGGATAACTGGTGTGCAGAATTAGGGAACCACGATTTAGGTTGGTCAGTGAAATTGACCATGTCCAAGGCAGTGGTCACAGGCCATTCTGGCTTTGTGTTGGTAACAAGAGAGCTGTCCTGTTCAACAAGGGCCACATAACTGCCACCAGCCGTCACTTTAACCTAAAGATAGTTCATCTAAAATGCTGATCCCTCTGGCCTTTTATGTATCCGAATGGTACACAACATGAAATTGTATATAATAAAACAATCACATAAAAAAGCTAAATAAAGCAACTGGAAAATATCAACTAAATTACATATAACCTCTTATTAAAACAACCCGGAATGAAGGCATAACCTAAATCAGCTAATTTGAATTTATGTAACAACAGTGGACACGTCAACTGCAAATTAGGAGCAGTTCTTCTTAATTGGAGCAGAAAGGACGGGAGGGCAGAGAACGGCAGAAAGGGCAGAGCATTTGTGCATTCCAAGGCAGTGCATAAATGAAACTGCCTGGCATGCCAGAAGTTATTGCGAGGCCTGGGGCCCAACCAATGCAGGGCCCTCTGGCTCTTTCTTTCTTTCTTGGCAGATGTCTTAAGTACATATTTCTAAGTGTTAATAAGGAGAAAATATAGCATCTGGCGCCATCTAGTGACAGAGTGCCGCACAAGCTGCCACATGTTTTATTGAGGGACCGCAGGATGGTGGAAACTGGCTTAGGAGATAACACCTCCTCCACCACACGACCCTCCGTTGAGGCCCAATGAACTTCACCAAACTTCTGTTGGCGTTCTGATACTTTTATGGAATACTTTATATATGCAAAATCTGTTGAGGATATGTGGAGATCTTTTAGAAAGTTTGATTTTAGCCGGTATTCTCGAATGCTTTATTTCCGCTATGAGTTTTTTTTCTTCAGAGTTTCATATAGCGCGAACTTGACCCGAATCCAACCAGGTATCAGTGCGCTTTACATAGCACCAGTTACGTTACATTAGGACACACATTCATTTTTGTTAGGCACGGGGAGATTAAGTGATTTGCCCAGAATCACAGGATGTTCAGCGTCATTACCGAGACTCGAACCCAGGTCCGAGGTCGAGCGCCCTAGCCGTTAGGCCAACTCTTTCATATGAGGTTCCCCGTAAGGTAGTATCAGGTAGGGTGACCAGATTCTCAAAAAACAAAACGGGGACAGGTCATGGACATAGAAGTAGGACTACACTTTGCAGTAACCATCGACATAAAAGTAGGACTATTTGACAGCTGGCAGACATAGAAAAAGGACTACAATGACAGCTCCCTCCACAGACCGAGATGAAGCATTACAGACAACAAATCCGCGGTCTTTCATTGGCACCCCTCTCCTTTACACAGCAGCATTAGTACTTTTTATTATATTTACACTTTTAAGGACTATAGCATATACTTGCCAAAAATCAATAAAACATCACAGGCTAGCAAACGCCAGATTTACTAGCTTTATCAATGCTGGTTTCTATAGGTGCGCGTCAGCACCACGTAAAGTATAACTCACCAATGTTGCTTAGTTGCTCATGGCAGAAAAGCATGGGAGGTAAACTGCGGAATGCTAAATTGCCAAATGGCAGCCATGGATCAATGTAAAAAAAAAAACCACTTCTCTCCAGGTATTACTGCCTTAGGGTCTTAAGGGTCGCACAGGCTGGCCGACCACACAGTCCTCCCACATTTGCGTGGTCACTGGTGGGATGTCATGTTACCTTACTGGGGTATGTATAGTGCAATCTAGCCATTGGTATCATCTCATAGTGCAATAGTGTGAAGACCTGAGCAAAAAGCTAGAGCAGCACTGCTCGCCTCTTCCACAGGTGTTAACCCTGCTCCTTTAAGTCCTTTCCAGCTAAACAGTTTGCCGTGACCTTAAAGATCAGTCAAAAGGTCAAGTCATAGCTTTGATATGGAGAACACAGAGCATGCATCAATTGGTTAGGAATAAAACATACAATGAGCAATGCATTAATCCTTGCACGGTATGCATAAGGGCTACTGAAAAGGTTTTATGCCTATGAATACAAGCTACAGGACGATGAAATATTGTTTTATCCAAAGTAGAAACTTTGGCTGGCACGATGACGTAGGTGGCTCTGCGTGTAAAATGTCTCTCTTCAAAGGATTTCCCTTCTTGCTACAGCGCTCACCTCAGTGACGACACATGCCGTAAACAGTGCAAAGAGAGCATGCGCGCGCATGCTCAACCGGAACAATGAAAAACAGGGACATTTCTGTGTTTAACCTGGACACTGTTTGAAAACAGGGACATTTGAGTCACTTGGAGAAAAGAGTCGGGACACGGGGACACTTCTCCAAAAACGGGGACCGTCCTGGGAAAACGGGGACGTCTGGTCACCCTATATCAGGTGATCATAGTGTCAGGTGATCAGTAAGGAGTTCACAAGGGGGTTTCCTCAACGAAGGACTAGTACTTGTCTAAGATTTGTATCTTTGCTTTATTTTTGTTTATCCTATGTATCAGCTTTTGATATGTTTTATTTTTGGTGTAATGTTGTAGAAACAGTTTATTTTTGCATACTTGATGGAATTGCTGTTCGCATATTCTGCTTGCAATAAAAACTAATTTCTAGTTTGCTTGGTAAGGTAAAATATTTTGTTTTCCATCCCTCGTTTCTGAGTCACTCTGAAACTTCATCTCTAAATACAGAGCAAGGGCCTGAGTCGGAAAGGCCAGGTTAAAATTACTGAAAGTCTATTCCTGTGGTTTTTCTCCTAAAATTGTGGTACTTTTACAAAATGATCGTTTTTAGTACAGCCGCTATCAGCTTAAGGTACAGGTCGATTCTCAAAGATATTTGCGCATATCAGTGGCACCTGGGAGTGCAAATGCCTTAATTGACTGGTGCAAATCCATTTAATGATTCGCAGAATGTGAATCTGCAATCACAAACCCGTTTCCCCAGACGAGGACTCCCCGTAATTGTGAAAAAACTTCTTTTTGAGCAAATCTGCCCACCCTTTGTTGGTTTCTGTGCTCCCAGGTTGTGGGCACTTGCCACAGTTGTTGAACACCCACCTTGCAAGTTCGTGGCCATTCGCACAGTTTTGGCCAGTACCCCCCTACCTTGGAAACATTCAAAGATGTGCTGCTGTCAAAGGGAAGAGTAAATCTGTTTCCAGGTAGTTCAAGGGCACAGAACACCCCTAGAATTAATGGGAGGTTAGGCACAGTCTCCTTGGAAAAACAGTTTGTTATTAATGACATGCCCTCATGCGCACAAGTACATTTTCGTTTTTAAATATGTTTATACAATGAACTAATCTACCGAATATGCAACTGTCACAGGTTTCCAGGAGAATATTTGGAATTATTTGAGGATTCCAAAAAAGTGTGGCACTTACACAAGCGTTAGGGAAAAGCCAGCATTCAGTTTATTTCCGTCTTCTTTTCGAGTATGGGGTTTACCGTTTACACCATCGTATTTGTGAAAGCAACGTTTTTAAACTCCAGACGTACCCCAGCTTAACGAAATGACTCACACGGACTTTCCCCCAGGTGAAAAACATGGTTGAGTTATTGTTTTGGAAATGTGCGCTGGGACTTGTAACTTCTATTTTTTTCGCATGGAGAAACCCTGGCTCCACCTCGCTTCTCCTTCCCACCATTGTGGGCACTTGCTCACACCCCTTAGTTACAAGAGTAAACATGCATGTGTTCCCAAGGTTAGGCCTGCAACTCATGCCAGGTTTAGACCAACCTGAGGATGTGGTCCGTCGGCTAGACTGCCGACTTTGGTGCTGGAAACCAGGGTTCGAGCCTCGGGGTCGCGTCCACATCCTGTGATTCTGGGCAAATCACTTCATCTCCCCGTACCTGAATGTGCAATGTAAATACAGTGCTCCTGTAAAGCGCTCCAATACCTTTGGGTCGAGTTCGCGCTATATAAATATGCAAAAAAAAATTGTAAATACCCACAAACGTATGGTTTTCCCTCCACTATAGATGAAAAAGCCACACCAAGGAAAATCCACCGTATAGACCGTTTGTCTACTGTCGTGGGTGCAATTAACAATCGTAAAATTTCACAAAACACGTGAATCCGAGTAGGGAATTTAACAATCGCAAATTGCTTTTTTGCGCTAATAATTCAGTGCTTTAAATGGGCCGGTATTGTCTGGTACGGAGTACCGGCACTTTTTAGGTCTCGGCTAGCGATGGCTGCGCTTGCGCAGTCTCGCTCGCGAGACATAATGACTTGGGAGAAGAGGGGCTTGAACCCGCCCCTCTTCTTCCCTGTTCTCCATTGGCTGGCCTAGTAAATGCTGGCCAGCCATTGGAGAAGAGGTCCCGTCACTCTAATCCTGCCCCGTCCTTTTCGGATCGGGGGGCGTGTTTTTTGCGAGAAGTCTCAGGGAGGAGACAACAGCAAAACACGCCCCCCAATCCGAAAAGGACACTCCCTTTCTCCGAGGCATTTTCTGCTGTGCCTCGGAGAAAGGCGGTGGTGTCCCGGCGTTGCTCCCTCACCTGATCTCCTACTGTACGGCAGGAGCTCTGTGCTTGGCCGCTGAGGTGACGGACCCGCGTCATGGGCAGCGTCCGTGCTCATTCCGTAACCCGGAGCGGAGGGGCGGGGCACATCCAAGGTATCCACACAAAGGCGCTGCCCCCCACACCTGACCCCAAGCACAAAGAGCCCTGCTGAATGGGCAAAGTTTGCACTTTAATTTATATCGCCGTTTTTGACTCGGCAGCAAAACATTTAGCCAACATGGCGATCTCTATCAATTAAACAAGCAGGCGTTATCAGGACTCGGTTCGCATGTAACACCAAGTTCACAATTTTCTGTTTCAAAATTTACCTGACACAAAACAAGAAACAACCACTTTTCATCCAGCAAGAAAAAAAACCGCAAACCTTTCGGTTTAATGGTGGGGACGAGAAAGCTACTCCTAAGTGATATGGCGTAGCTACGGGTTATGGTATTTTTTGTAACTTGTGCCTCAACAGGACAATATGGTGAGTTCTCTTCGGAATTACTCAGTAGAGTGAAGCACCCTTAACACTCTTCCAGACACAGACCCCCTCTCTCGTCACAGATCGGACCTTTCGTCGAGCCCCTCACACAGCTTTCCTCCCTCCATTTCCACTTTCACCAAAGCACGCTCCTCACTCAGCACGGTCTCGGTTTGTCCGTCACCGATGTCCCTGCCTTTCCTTCCCAATGGTTAGCGGTGCTCCCGGGCTTGTATATAGATAGAATAGGCGGGAGAGAGAGGCAGTGGTATGAGTTTAGCACCCTAAAACACGAGGTGGACACTAGTTGCCGATCCTTGGAGTGGGTCTAGGCCTCCAAAATATAGAATGGTGTCCACAGCGCCTCTACATACCTCAAATCTGACGGGCGCGTGCACCTCGAAACGCACCTATCCGATGTTTCAGATCAGACCGCTCCTGCGACTTCACTCCTCTAGAGGGCGCTGTTCCTTTGTTGTTTGATCCTAAGAGCTACAAAGCTAAACATACACTTATGTGCATTAGGATAACAGTTAAGTGCCAGGGCCACGGAAATTATGCGACAGGGGGCAACCAAACTATGTGTCGGGAATTACTTAATTATGCGCCAATAAAAGGCAAAATATATTGTGGCACATTTTGTAAAAGTATTGCCTCACATATTTTACATTGTTTATATATGTTAACACTTACGGTTTCATTCACATCATTAGAACCAGTCGGACACCCAAATACAGCAACAAGCAACGAATGACGACCAGTCATACTTTGCAAGGGCCTTCCACTGAGCAGCAACACGGGTTGCGGCGTTTTAGTAACCTGATCCGTTTGGCCTAGAAACAGGTTTTTTTTTTTAAATCAGCAGATTATGCAGCAGGTGATGAATTATGTGGCAAAACCATAATTATGTGGAAAACGCTGCAGCCGCAAAATCCCAGCATTTCAGTGACCCAGATTATATATAGCACGCTTCATAAAGTGCAGACTTTGAATGAACATATCATTGTAAACTAGCATAGTGAATTAAATAGTTTATGCCGAGATCTATGTAGAACTGCTAGCGCAAAGTTTTCAGTTCGAGAAAAGAGGATTGGGCCTTTCATCTATCCGAAGGTCGATATAACGAGCATCCATTTTGATTCAAGGAAATAACCCTTTACAAAAATGTTAAAAGTTAAGTGCTTTCTATAAATTATTTACACTCCTAGAAATCTATTTTATCTCCTACATTTAAAAGCAAATTATTAAAATGCACCCATTTCACAAGTACATTTAAAACCCGCCTGTTTTAGAGTACCGAAACAACAAAAGGAAAGGCACCGACCTGAGGCTAAGCAGAGGCACTTTAATAGAATTTTAGTAAAATTATATATTTATAGAAAATTTCTATATAACCAGTCTTAAGGTGCTAATCACTAATAGACCCCACAGATCCTTTCCCATGGACATAAAATAAATGACAGTAAGAAGTACGAGCGCGCCTTTTCTTAGTCCTATGCTAAATGCCTCAGGTGAACTCAAAATTATTAGTTTCAATGTAAAACTGTAGGATTCTTCACAAGGACCGGTCAGCTCTCACTGTCCCCGCCCCAATTTGTGCCGGAAACATGCTGCGCATGCGCACTGAATACAGCACTGGACGTTGGTGATCTGCCAGGAACGATAGTGATCGAGACAATCAAACTCCCTCCACGTGACTTTGGATTGGAGGTTCTTCAACTGAGGACATTCTACAGCACACTTTACTCTTTTGAAGCACAAAGTGCCCTGTGAGGCGAGAATAGAGATGAGGGTGCACTATTCTCCCACACACGACACCTGGGAGGAGGGTTGTTATCTCCAGGTATATGGCACCTGAGTGGGGCTCACTTCGTGCACCAGTCCAACAGACAGTGAACCTAGAAGGACAAAGGGCTCTAGAGTGGCTGCACTTCGAGGGGCCTTGGGCGTCCATGCCTAGCAGCTTGATACCACATGTCGAATTAGCGGGCATTTCCCATCATCAAAGTCATCTCTAAATGTACATGGCGGTCTACACTCCATATTATTTTTAAGTTCATTGTATGTCTTTCCTTGCGATGCTCTACAAGTCAGCCCCACAGTACGCTTTAAAAAGAACAAACCACGTGCACATGCACCTCAGATAGATCTTAAACAGTTGTAATGGTTCATCAACTATACTCAAAACTAAAATTACCTTCTACAGGACACATTAGACAGAGCTCAGTGCAGACAAACGAAACCGTCCAAACATGCCATATGGTTTCCAAAAGCGCTTACCACCACCAATGACTACCCAAGCCTTCAAAACACCGTGTTAGATACAACACCTCACACACATCCAAAAAATGTAAATGTGAACGGGTGTAGAACTTAGGTGGATATCGACGTGCCCACAGCAGCATTCACCCATTACCCTGTACCATCCATCATCAGAGGTGGCCAAGAAGTACACGGGCAGAGCCGAGAGTCTGGCTCGGCTCTGAGAGCCCTGGTATGAGTAGAGCCATGAAAATATTTGGCAAGTGAACCGTGCCACAAACATCAAAAACTGACATAAAGTCTCTTCAAAGTTCAAACAAATATACTTCTTTAGCCTTCGGAACCGTTTCACTTTACTACATCAGATTAGATCACTGCATTGAGAAGCATTTATTCAAAGTTTATAAACCTGAATTTGGTAACATTCACTCTCTCCGCCCTGAGGACAGCGCCACCAGTGAACTAAGAGGCAAGCGCATCTTCATGTGCGCCCAATATGTGGCCTAGAATCTTATTATATACATGGAGAAAGAATAGAGTACATTAAATCAAACACGAGGGCTTTTGTAGAGCGCACATCCTGAACGCATATATTTGAATCTGCTTTCATATGTGCTAATTAAGAAAGAAGGAGGCTTCGTGGAATACGCAATTTGCTACAGATCACTATTTGGTTACGCAGGGAAGCCGGGACTCATCCTAGGTTTGACTCTTCCATGTTGTGCAGTTCAGCCTCCAAATGAATCTCTTTCTTTCACCCATTGTTACATCAAAGGTTACTGCTTTGGCTTTCTTGTAATTCTTGGCAGATGGGGTTAGAGCACGAGTGGCACCCAGGGGCGTAGCTTGGTCAGCAAGATTAGGGGGGGGGTGAGCTTCAGGTTTTCTGACAACCATGCGGGCATACCATGTTAAAACACATTATAATAGAAAAGGTGCAAAAGAGGAGTTTAAGTGACGGTGGAAAGGAGGCGGAGTGCAGACTGTAAGGAGCGCTTAAAACACAATATTTTGTAAAATAACCACCACTTTTGTAAAACAGACGAGAGACAGTGTTTGTGTGGGTGTGATTTGTCTGTGTGGTTATGTAAAACTTCCAGGTGGAATCCGACAGACTACTCACCATACCCAACTGAAAATACCTGTACCCAACTATTTTACTAGAGAATAGAATTATTGGCACCCCAATCACCCCCTACGCTACGCCCCTGGTGGCACCATGTGAAAGGCTGGCACGTTTTTGGTCTGAGGGTCAAAGAGGACCTTGAGCTGAGCTAAAGCCCGGCATCTGACTCGAGCTTACAGGGACTCGCCCAACTCGAACCATCATACAGGACACTTACCACCCACCAATCCCCATCATACAACAGTACATCATACAGGACACTTACCACCCACCAATCCCCATCATACAACAGTACATCAAACAGAACACTTACCACCCACCAAACACCATCATACACAGTATATCATACAGGACACTTACCACACACCAAACATCATCCTACAACAGCGTATCATACAGGACACTAACCACCCACGAACACCATCATACAACAGCGCGTCATACAGGACACTTACCACCCACCAATCCCCATCATACAACAGTACATTAAACAGGACACTTACCACCCACCAGACCCCATCATACAACAGTGCATCATACAGGACACTTTCCACACACCAAACCCTCATACAGCAGTGCATCAAACAGAACAATTTCCACCCACTAAACCCCATCATGCAACAGTACATCATACAGGACACTTTCCACCCACCAAACAGTGCAGTTACATCAGCAGGTGTAGATCAGGCTAGAACTGCATCAGCAAATGCCTCAAATTAATTAACTTACAAGAAATCTAATGGGCAACGCACAAGCCAAACAACCAAGTTAGCACGTAAGCACCTACACCATAACCCTGGCCACACCCAACAAACTTATAAAGGGAGACTCAAAGAAAATCCAATGCTGCCATGGTTTGGCTACCTGCTAAAGTGTGGAGAGTTCAACAGTCCCAAAGAAATGATCGAAAAAAAGTATTTTGTCATCACTATCAACCTATAAAACATCTGAAAAGCAACAGATGATGAAGGCAATTAATAAAATGCAATTTTGCATGGTGCATCACTTTTCATAGCATCCATTTTCCTTTATACCTTTTGCTTAATTTCATCATTGCATCCTGCTCGTGGCAAGTAAACCGCCATACGTCTCCTTAGGATGAGAGAGGGTGGCAAGAGTCCACACAACTTCAGTCTCAGGCAGTATCACTACAGAGCCAGGAATATTTTGTAGGCTTCTACAAGAATTACGAGCACCTTAGGTTCAGAACGGCAGGTACATTACACCAATGGTACATGTTAGACACTCAGACTGCGGCCATAATTATCACTCAAATATGAGCATTACAAATATATATTTGGAAATGCAATCTATATCCACTAGCACCATCTTCATATTTTATGGAAGTACCGACATTTTGCTATTGTATTAAAATCCAGACCTTATAGTTTATTAAAAAAACATAAGCCATGAAATAGCAGCTTTTCGTTTTTAGTAAATACATTTGGTTCCCAAACAGTCGTTCAAACACATGCAATTGAAAAATGTCCACATAACAGGATAAAATAACCCCTTACGTAGGAGTTTGAGGAGTTCCGCTAAGTGACCAAAAAACGCAGCTGCGCTAAGTGAAATTCCGCTAGTGGCAGAGTGCATTAGATCGTGCCGTTTATGCTGATTTTTAGCGTCAGGTGTTTGCCCAGTGCAGGAAAATCAGTGCGAATGTCACCATGCACAGCGGAAGAGGGCACTGTTTTTTCTGCCACTACCGTAGATTTTCTACTCTTGCGGCAACTTCGTCAACACGAACGGATGGTTTTTCAACGCGAGCAGTCGCGACCATCCGCGACCACCTGCTTTGAGAAATCTTGCTGGGTGGTGGCCTAGTGTTGGATTTTCCTCGCTCACCAACTTAACATTGGCGATCGTGGAAAAAACTCCATGCCGCAAACGGAACGCTGCGTGCTCCGCGGAGCGAGGGAAACTTCACTAACGAAGGAGAATTCACTGCCCAGGCCTAGTTATACCTCCAATGCCCAGCTACAATTATTTAACAAGCATTTACAATGCAATGGTCTCGGCATTGGTAAAGTTAGAGCTATTGGCATTGCTCATGACATTATTTTTGTTTATGTTTTTGTTTTTAAAACATTTCAAGAAACGGCATTGTTATTTACAATGTCAATAGCTTAATCACTCTCCAATGCGAGACCTAGTGCATTTGCACCCACACACAGATTAAGCTATTGACATTGTAAATAACAATGCCGTTTCTTTACATGTTTTAAAAACATAAACAAAAATAATGTCATGAGCAATTCCAATAGCTCTAACTTTAACAATGCCGAGACCGTTGCATTGTAAATGCTTGTTTATTTTGGGAGGGAGAGTACCGGCACTTCTCAAGAGAAATGCTATACTTTTAACTTCTCAGAAACAAGCAAGTACCCTGCTACCTGCCCTTCTATGTTTCCTTTTCAAGCACTGGCTAATATGATAAGTAATATTTAGATGGGCATAAGTGTTGAGCCATATCTGATTTTATTTATCATAGATCAATAACGGAGTACATTTTTTGGGATCCTGATCCGCAGAAAGTTAGAAAGATTATTTTAAAACGAAGACGCAACTACAGTGGTAAACGCTGGGCACAAAACATCTCCAATATACATACCCACAGCCATTAAACCTGGTACTTCACATGCTCAAATGTGCCTTTGAAATCATAGTCGAATGCACAAAAGCGCGCAGCTTAGCTCAGGCACCGCAGTCTGATTCTAATGGAGGAAACCAGTCGAGGAAGAAAGCTGCTCCGTGGGCAGGCACAGCATGTAACAGTTTGTTCCGATGTTAGATTAGGATCTGGCAGAGCCCTGTTAATATTTTCTGCAAAGGAAAATATGATTACAAAAACCACAAGGGGTTATCGAGGAGTAAACAGAAATGTGGAGTCAGTGAAAGGCCGCACAGCGTCAAATGGGACTGTATGTTGCTCAGACCATGTGCTCTTGACATTGAAAAGGCCCAGTTCAACATGAGGCCATTAGACCTGGGTGTAATAAACATGAGGGCGGGCCTGCATGGATTATACCTGCGCCAATGCAACTTCGCATGGGCGTTTCTTCATTATGAAATTTTGCAATTTTGCACCACAATTTGCACCAACGTTTGAACCGAACAACTGGTGCAAAATATTGTGTATGTACTGGTTATTTGGTGCAAATTCTTTTCTTGTTGCAGTAAGGCACTGCATGTCCCTGCAAATGCCCCGGCACTAGCGCAGTCCTTGTAATCCACTAACGCTTGTGCAAGTTGCACTGGGCCAGGTGGAGATTCAGGCGTATCATTTACCCCTACATAACATGTGTTCGCATGTGTATAATTGACTTACCTCCTTTAGTTCTCTATCTATCATGATCTTTTCGGTTGTACAGTTATTGCCTCCCTCCTGTGTGTTTGCCCACCCTATGAGCGCGGGGTTTGACGTGTGACTGTAGCAATGCAGCTGTATGTTGAAATAGCGACTGCAGAAACATAGGGCTACAAAATATTGTGGCCTAAATTTCGAGGACCAAAATATTGAGAAGGAAAGTGCATAGAGGTCAGTATAGATTTACTATTTTGAACTCCACATCTAGGTACCTTGAAGATATATTTCATCGGGGTGCCTGTAAATGCGGAGTTAAGTAAAGTAAACCTATAAATACCTACATACTCACTATGTTGATATTTAGGTCCTTGATGGATGGAATGCTGAACAGTGCAAACATTCACCTCCAGTCACTTAGATCTGGGTTTAATCCAACGTTCTTTGGATCACCACGCCACCTCAGTTTGGACCCAGCCGTATGCAAATCAGTCTTGACCCTGCTCCTCATGGGAACAGTCCAGCAGGGCCGGATTGAGAATGCAAACCAGCCCTGGCAATTGAGTCGGACCGGCCGCGGGGGGCTGGTGGGGGTTGCTGGTGGGAAACTCTGCTTTTTGTACAGGGGGCTGATATTGGAGCACTGCTGCAAAACCGGCTCTCTGTACCAAAAACAGCCCCACTGGTCCAAAACCGGCCACCACCCTCCGACCCACCGGGAAAACGGCCGGTGCCTGTTACAGCCATACCAGCCCTACAGTCCAGCCTGAACTGCCAAGCCTGGTAGCGTAATATTCTGGGGTTGCTACTGAGGTGGGATACCATGTAACGCTTTACACCCCCCCTTGCCGCCAAAAACAATAGTCAATGCCCCGAAGCACAGAGACAGATTCATGAGACTGCTGGTTAAGTTTCCCATGCGCCTACCATCAAATGGCAAGGGCGAGATTGTCTAAAGTGTTTCTAAAAGTATGAAAATTTCCGATAAGGGAACAAATGAACACAATACAATGTTTTTCAATATTATCTCTCTTTTCCAGGTTATCATGGGCTGTATTGCGAAGAAGAGTATAATGAATGTCTCTCCACGCCCTGCCAGAATGGGGCCACCTGCAAAGACCTTGCCAATGGCTATGAGTGCGCATGTCATTCTGAGTATGAAGGTAAGAAGCAAGCTGAACCGCCCATTAGTTATTGTTCAACAGTATTGTATGTCATTGCCATTTGTATGATGTATGTGCTACCATTTGTGTGGTCTGGAAGTGACTTTCCAAAGGTCTGAGGTTTTCATCACATAATTCTGCTTTTGATGGTGCAAAACCAACCGTGTGAGCCTGAATTGATTGCCGGTAAATATTCTTGATGTTTGATGGGTGAGACCAGAGGATTTGTACCACATTGCTTATGCATTGTCTTGTAAGAGGGACATACCCAATTTCCCAGAAGACATATATACATGAAAATTTCATTTGGGTGCTGTGATATCCATGAGGCACAGGGTCAGACTGATTTGCATATGGCCATGTCTGAACTGGGGTGGCAGAGTGGGCTAAAGAACGGTGATGGATTAAAACCAGATCAGTTGACTGGGGGTGAGTGCTTGCAATGTTCAACACTCCGTCCATTATTTCCTTTGGTTTTTGGAAGAAAGGGAAGCAGGCACTGCTTAGATCAAGGAGGAAAAGGACCTGCCTGGAAGAGAGGTGGCAGCAGGGCTTTTATTCCTGCTGATGCCAGTTGCATTTGTTTATTTGTTGGTCTTTGCTAGAGACCGGTACGCCACTTTGTGGCTACTTCAAAGCACAAGCATGTGAGTAGGACACTGAGTAGGTAGACAAGATATTTTATTATTTGAAGGGTGCGGTACCTCACAGACAGAGGATATTTCTGACTCCGGTCATCAAGGTTTGAATGTTAGGTCTTAGTTCTAATGTCTAAAGAAGCTGCGAGTGCAGAGCAACATACTATGATCACACTGTTATGCACTAAAAGGAACGAGGCAATTGCCTTCTTTCAACAGACATATACTAGCTTTGTCAGAGTTTTCCTTTGACATGATGCCTGATTTGTGGAGACTGTGACCATGAATGTATGACATTGTTCTGCATTCTGTCCATCAATTGTTGTTTTTGCATATGTCACCCCGAGTGGGACGGGTATGCTCAGACGTGAGTCCCGTGCTCTCCATGCCACTGGAATCAAGCTATCCTGGCTGAAGAGGGGTGAAACCCCGAAACCGGTCCTAGGATGCTTGGTTCCAGTCCAGGGAGGACCTGGCTTGGCAGTTCGGGCTGGACTGTTCCCATGAGGCACAGGGTCAAGACTGATTTGCATATGACTGGGTTCAAACTGGAATGGCATGGTGAGCAAAAAAACGATGGATTTAGGCCCAGATCTCTGTACTGGGGTGAATGTATGACATTGTTCTGCATTCTGTCCATCAATTGTTGTTTTTGCACGAGACTGTGACCATGACCATGACCATGACCAGAAAGGGGTTCTACTTACCCCACTTTCTATCTAGATTGCAAAGTCCTATAAAGAGACGATGGACCAGTGTTGCAGAAAACATCAGTACTGTATGTTTTGTCACTGACCGTCACAGGTGAGGAGGATGGGTCTGGATCATGTTCCTTTAGTCTTTAGTGTAGCATTAGGGAAGCTAAGAAACAGCCAGGCAATGCACACTGGAGGTTTATGGAGAAATTACCCCAAGATGACTAGGGCTGCTCTTTTTTCTTCGGACTGTCGCATTCACATAGGAATGATGTCCGCTTACTCCATTCTACTACATGACACCCAACACACTGCCTTCCATTTATTCCAACTTTTCACGCCAATGACACCATTTTGATGGAAGGATTCAACCTTTAAATATACCACGGAAGTTCTCTCAAATTTTACAAATATTTTTCAGATTTTTAAACAAATATGTGCATACTTAAACCAAGCCTGAATTTAATTATAACAATGAAAGGAACATTGTAAAAAGCTGCAGTGCACTGAAATTGTGCATTCTTCCAGTCGGGAACAAAAAGAAGTTTAACACGTTTCACGCGGAAATTGCTCCCCTGCTTTTAGATTAGGTTCTACACATGAGGCAGTCGTTTGAATAGTAGTGCCTTCAAGACTGAACACGACTGCACTGTTGGAAACAGATAAGCGGACAGGAACACTACCTTCAGCTTGCTTCTCAGTGGCCACCAAAGAAAGGTCTGAGATTTGGCCCTGTATAATTCTCCTGTGTTTGGAGCAGGTTTACAACTTTTCACACCTACACAAAAATCCCAGGACCTCTGTAGAAAATCTGTATCAGCCAGACATGATCAAGAGTAACCCAACTGATGATATGTATGCATGTAAATTGTCTACCAGGTAAAACAGTTTTATGAGAAAATTAGACATACATGCATTAAAACATGTAATATTTTTCTCAATCGAGAAATCCCTTCCGTTTTACCACTATTTAAAATAGGGGTCAACCCTCCCCATTCCTGCCCTGGAAACATTTTTTAGTTTACATTTATTCATGCTGTTGACTGGACGATTGCATGCATTTCCACGTCAAGAAACTAGAAAAAGAGGCGGTATGTTAATAACCTCAATTTTGATGGATTCACACACATTTGTAGAGCGGCCCAATGAGAAACACCCCTTAACCCACTCCAGCCCTAACCCTTAAACTTCATAATACAATTTGCCCTACTGTTGGGTCTTCCACCTTAGTAAATACCCTTTGTAAACATAATAATTTTACCATATGGCATTTCATATATGGACACTTTTTTGTGCACCTAAATTGCATTTAGGAGTGCAAAATATCCTTTGAAGTTGGTACTGATATGGGCCTTAAGTTACTAACCTTCTCGGTGTCCCTTGAGAAATCCGACTTTCATAGTTTGCGTGAAGCAATGCTTATTTATCATTCACAATTGCCTGTTTCTCCTCTCTTTAATTTGGGCAGCCTCACATTCGAGAACCGTTTATTGCGGTTTTCGTTTAAAAAAAAATAAATATTGAATTATCATTTAAACAATGTAAATGAAGACCCAAAAAAGTCAATGCAATATGTAAAGGGTAAAAAGAGGTACAAAAATGTCAAGAAAAAAGTAAATTACAAAGTACAGTACTCAACAATGCACAGCCACGTTAATCTAAAGAGCTGAAAACTGTATTTCCTGGCGTGTATCTCCTAAAAAGTCAGACTGCCAAAAGCATACCAATTGGACTTTGATTTTTAAGAATTTAGTCTGCCAAAAGCATATCAATTGGACTTTGAATTGGCCCTATTCTAAATGCACAATGTTCCTCATTTCAACTTGGAGAGCACTATTGGGAATTGCCTGCTGGATAGCATCCCAGATTTGGTTTGGAATAATGCCAATTGAGCAAGCTAAAGCAGTATTCCCGTCCAGCTAAACATTGTGTTTTTGTTTGCGTTTGTAAATATCCTCTGACTTGTGGGTGGAAGCTCAAATACCCATTCCACTCTCGAAATCCTCTATGTCTCTTTAAATTCAAGTCCTTTTTGTGAACTGAAATGCTTCAGGTTTATGCATGGAAGTTAGATCAGCTATGCAAAGAAGAAATTGACTACACGTTGTGCTGGAGTTTTAAACCATTTTACGCATGTTAATACATTAATACCTATAAGCATTTGGGAGTCACCACACCCAACATTTTAAACAAGCAAAAACTATCTGAGGTTAGCTTGTAAAAGCCTGTACTATGCATGTTAAATGAATGAGGTGTTACATAAACACATGCATAATATTTTTTAACTGGCCTTAAAAAGTGTGTGTAAAATAGTTAACCTTCTCAAATGATCCATGAGGGTGTGCATATCAGGATTCTGTCAGGTGTGGTTCTTGGTTAAACGTTTGTAGTGATGTAGCTTCTGTGATGATTGGTGTAACCCTGTGGATCCTGTGGCAATGTGACAAGCCCACTGCATTCCTAGCCAGTGTCAGCGTAGCTCAGGCAGCAATGTTCTGTTCCTGTGGGATTGCTTGCCCGTGGCAGTTAGAGGAGCAGGAAAGATCTGGATGTCTGATCCTGGTGAAGCTTTTGTTAAATTTCCTACTTGAAGACATAATTTGTGTATCATAATAAAGGACCTATACTGAACGGTCTGGCTGCCAGCTTCTATATCCACATTCAGTTGCACATGACTCCACCTTCACAATTGATCACTGGCTCCTCATGGGAGCACCAGCCTCATGAGTTGCAACAATTCAATTTCTTCCCAGGACCCTATTAGACCATACCTTGGGATTCATTGATCTGATCCATTCCACTTGAGCGCCTCTAGCGGAAGCGCTACTGACGGTCACATTACTTAATGAGATTTGTGAATCTAGAACTCAGGGATGTGATATAAACCTGGGATAAGTGCAGTCCTTGGCCACTGTGTCACATGCTTTTGGGGATATCTGTGCAATGTTTGTAATTTAAATAGATCTCTATTGTTAAACTGGAATGCAAATAGGCAGTTACTACTAATGTGAAGAAGCTGGCTTTGATTTATTTAAATCTTATCACATACAGAGAACTTGCTGATGAAGAGTTTTTATATTTATGAAAATATGCTAGGACATGACACTATGCGAAGGGGAAGTGCCCTGGTCATGGATCACTAAGAGACACAATACTTCACCTATAATCCCAGTAGTCGAAGATAGTGCTTATAAATTAATCACGGTTAACAATCACATTTTAGAGATCTTTTTCAGCTACTACTCATCTGTGCGCACTACCAAATTGAGAATATCAGATGTTGATATGGACAGCCATCTAGACGAGGATACCTTGACCTATGTGGACCAGGCACTTAAGCAAACCATGGTGAAGCCAATGTTAGCAACAGAGATTAGGACTTCTATTGCATCCCTTTCGAAGAACCATGGGTAGATGACCTGATGGCTGACTTCTATAAATAGTTCCAGGACATACTTGCTCCTAAGCTCCTGGCCTTGTAACAGAAAGCTCTAGAGAGCGGTTCACTTCCTACCAATCAAACATTCTTTGTTCTAAATCGGATAATAAAATCCATTAAAAAATTCAACCCTGATAAAATCAACAAAAATCATAAAAACAATAAAAATAACGAAGGAAAAACCGTAATACATGATTTCTATGAAACTGACATATACTGATTAGTGGACCAAATACCCTGGTTCAATATTTTAGATCTTATAAGCCATGCTGCATGCAAAAACGTAGAGACAGAAAACATATATACAGACTGCTGCTGGTTTTGCAGATTAAAAACCCCCAAAACCAACATAGAGGAGCAAGCCACCTGGTTCTAGAATTTGAATATGCAGAACAGAAGAACAGCACATGTTCCTCAGTTTCCTCTGGACAACAGCACACAGGGCACAATTTAGACTTAGTGAAAGAAGGCGACCAAGAAAGTGTAAAATTAACTATTGTAAGGACGCCATATCTAAACGTGAGGTGCAAACATCTTGAAAACAATGGGTTAATGTAATTTAGGATTCCTCATTCGTAAATTAACATTTCTGGAGCAGAAAAGCTTGAGATCAACTAACAAGCGCATCACAGGATGCACTTTTCTCCGTAGTAAGTTACCAGTACCTATCCTGCACCATGGCGACTAAAACTGACTGGATAGGTGAAGGGTTAAGCCAGAGGTCTATCAGATCTAGGTCAAATAAGGACCCCTTAACATAAAGTATCCAGGGATTTCTCAGAGCCTTAGGCCCACAGATAATGTTGCTAAGTTTTTCTCTATATGATGGGAACTCTTCAATATACCATATACAAAGCCAGTAGACAATAGGCCTCAATTTTGCGAACTCAGCAATGGGCGGCTGCAGTGTGAAATCTATTCTCAGCTGCAGTAATTAGATGCGCTGCCCTATATTCAAGAGGGGACCTTATGAATTTGTTCTCATCTGTCCCTCATTTTATCACATCAAAATATACCCAAAGCCCTGCTCCTGTAAAGAGCAACGCTAGAGATTTAGGCTTTGTAATTCTTATAGCAGGGAAAATTGGATAGAAAATTGCTTGCTTAGTAAACCACACTATTGCAGAAGCCCTATGCTTAATCAGGAGATAACGTGTTGTAATTTGGGATGCCCAGTAATTAGATTCAGATAAACTGATCCCAAGATATTCAAGTTCTCTTACACTCTTCAGTGGTTTCTCATTCAGCATGATCTTCCCCCTAAAGTTCTTGTGTTGGTTTAAGGCCATAATATTGGTTTTCTGGTCATTGATTTCCAACCTATGATTTTCACAGAAGAAGGAGAACCTGTCTAGCAACCTTTGTAGACCACACTTGGTTATTTTGAAATGAGCTGGGCTTCGACAATACAAAATAGCCCCAGTACCTTCTGGCTGTCTAAAATTGGTGGGACATGTTCACTATGGCTAGAAAGCTGATGCAGCATTAATAAATAGAAGGAATAACGGGGCGGTCAGGACGTAGCCCTGCCAAACGTCTCTGTTAAGATTGATTATTTTCAATGAGCTCACCATTTGGGCCCCATCCAAATTGGGCGTAATTACCTTTGAGGGGGCATATTATTAAAGTTAAAGGTCAGGGGGACTCCCATGCTGGTAAGTACGTCCCATAATCTGACTCTTGAGATCAAGTCAAAAGCTGATCGTAGATCGACAAAGGCACTATAAAGGTTCCCTTCATTGATGACACTGCCCTCTATTTTATCAGTGCCTTGAAACCCTCACGGGTGAGGAGCCGTGCTATATAAACTCTTGATTCATTGTTCATAAGAAAACACAAAACCTCGTCAATAGTTCCATTTCATGCTTTAAAACTACCTAGTTTGGAAATGACTTAATACATAATTTTCCGTAATCCAATCAGATAACTTTTGAGAACCTGTTTGCAAAAGATCTTTTGGATATTGTCCAAGAGACTGATGGGGCCATAGTTACCTGGGATATTTCGACAGCCCTTTTTAGAGATAGGCTTTGCATCCTTCTGCAAAGATGTGAATCTCGGCACCTACGGCTACGGGGTTGGAAATAATATTATCAAGTTCTGAATGAAACAAGTCTAAGAAGATCTTATCCAAGGCTGGCAACTTCCCCTGTCTCTGAGAAATAACGGCTTTCTAAGTGCCAAGCAGAGGAAAAGTGATAGAATGTTTAGTGTCACTCAGAGGCTGAGGAATGGCACAATCAGGTAGGGGCTCAAAGGTGGACAGCAATAACGGAGTAGAATAGAGTGACCTAAAATGCTCCTCCCACTCCCTAGGTTGAATTTTGGCCATGGCAATATTACGCCCCTGTGGCTCACTATATGCTAAAAAATCTTGGCATCATTCTTCTCAGCAACTTCTGAGAGTTCCTTCCAGATACCTAGTTCTAAATTTCAACAGAATCCATGAGGGGCACCATATGAGTTGGATAGCATCAATAACAACAAAGATGCTTACAGTATGCAAAGCACCGAGACATGATGCAACAGCTCACATGATTCCTAGGGTACCCACAATAGGCCAGTGAGAGCCATGTTACACCTAGGGTCACCATAATACCTATAATGACCACAGTGCCAAGATTTATTACCTTGTGTCTGACCTCCAGAATGCTTAGAGTGCTCACAGCATGCCACAGAGGGCCACGTGCCATGTGGTGTTATCGTGCATACTTTTGCAGGATTTTCACAATAGGATGGAATGCCGCTTCTACAGTGATTTACGAGGGAGATGAGACATTCTCCTCTGACTAATTAGGAAACATAGTTGATTGCAATCTAGACTCTTATTCTACAAATATCATCATAGCATAGTCCCTTCTAGTACTCATTTGCCCGGGTTAGAAGACCTCATGCCTGAAGGGTGGCGCAGGCCACAAGAGGCAAAATAAGGCTTTTAGTTTTTCCTGGTACTGAAACGTGCAGCAACCAAGACAGCTCAGTGCCTTTTTTAGAGTCTCAATGCACTTCTAATAAGGCAGATGGGATATCTGTCACTTTATGTCTTAAGTTAGCATTTGCTGCACCATTTTATATTCAGCCGCCATTTTGAGCCATGATCGAAACTAACTTCTGTCTCACTCTCTATCTGCCCTAGCTGAAAGCAGCTGCTATAGGTTTTGTTTCTCCAGGGTTGAACTTCGCTGTGCTAATGAATACGCTGTTCTTGTCAGTACATTCCTTTCCCATTAGATAGGCCTGCTCCCACCCTTAGAGCGGCGGGCACAGGCAGAGTGACCTTGGCGCTGAGATAGCATGTACCCGGTCTCAGGATCGAAACCCATCCTTCTGTACCTCCTTTGTTCAACAGCTACCAACTGGAAATTTCCAGTCAGGGTATGTCTTTATTGGTTCTGAATTGTACATTATGTATCGCCATGCTTGCTGAAGTCAGTCCCTCTGCAGCAATCCAAGGAGGCTGGTCAGACCAGACTCCACTTGAGGGTACCTGAATAAAATATATTTGGTTTGTATTCTCTACTGTCTGACCGACTCTTCATTTGTGTGGAAAGCTGAGAGGTGGTCGCGAGTGAACCGAGTGACCCTAATCAGGTCACTTCCTTCAAACCTGTCTGACAAACTCTAAATAAGTCCCAACATTTTTTAAGTTCACCTTATTTTTCAGATGGCCATTCTGTATCAAAGCACAGTTTGATTGTTTTGGAACCTTTTTGCTTGAATTCATCAACAAGCGCCCATTTTGTGTCAGGTTCACCGGGTCTTCAGATGGTTGTTCGTGTGCCTTCAATTATTTTAAGATATCTTCATATATTTACTTTCTTTATCTGTTGAAGAGATTCCTTAGAAATCAACCATACGTGAGTTAAAGGGAATTTTGCTTTAGTAGAGAGGAAAGTAGTCACTACTGTAGCGACACTTGAGTGCCCACTGCAGAAATCTTAATGTGACCTGCTTTCACAGGTTCTAATCCATGCCAGCAGATTTAGCCTTTGATGCTTCAAACGTTGATAAACTAAGTTCTATTTAATTTAGTAACAACAAAATGCGTTATTGACAGCATGGCAAATTGCTTACAATGTTGCAAAACTGTGTATCAACTGTTATATATAAAAAATATTGTGCCAATATTTTAATAAATAAAGTCTCAGTACTGACATATACTCTGATTACAATGGTGTGGTAAAGTCTGATCCCTCACAAAGAACCTTGCACAAACGAGAATTTTGTAAATGGATTGGAATTTGGAGTATTGCGGTAATTACCACCCCTCCTCAATTTTCCCCAGACAAAATGTATACAGTGCACTGGGGAAAATATGCAGTGAATTCTGATACATACATCAATTTGTGCAAAATGTATTTTCAGTACCCTGTAAAAATCACAACCGTGAGTTTCAATACTTTCCGAATCGGCTGAATCACTGTGAGGATCTTGGTATATTATATGATGTGGCTAGGTAGCCATATTGTGGAACACATTTGCAAAATCTTCATTGGGTCCAGTCAGGCTTGTGAGTAAACTTTAAGCTCAACCCTGGGTAGTTGTGGTTTTGATGAACTTAGTGTAAAGCATTTACCAGTATCAAACAATGAAATAAGAAAGCCACATAACATGAAAGAAACACAACACCAATTTATAAAAGTAGAGTATATTTGTATGATTTTTTAGAGAAATGGGTGAGCAAAATCCACCATAGGGTTCTGGAGATACAGATTTTTATAGGTTTTATCACTTTTAATTCTGATCGCAAAAAAGCGCTAGTCAACATAAACTTTACATACTTTTTTAGAAGTTTGAAACAGTTAGTTTGGCTACTCCGGCCCGGCTTGGGCAAACAAATTTGACAGGTAGAAGGTCTAGAGGGCCAGTGGGGTACATTTGGAAAGTTATCAGGCCACAAGAGCATTTTCCAGTCCAGTTCCAACCTTTACAGCATGACTGCCATAGACTATAATGGAGTTATCCTGATGCTGGGGATGTAGGATGAAAAGACGATCAAAGATGCTCTGGGTGCGGTCGACTGGGGTGCCTCTGTGCTGATTTCTCAGTCCACAGGTGATGTGGGGTGACTTTGGTAACAGAGGTCGGGTCCCTCAAAGTCCAGTAGAAAGCCAGCCGCTGTTGGGCTACCGGTCTCCTAGCACAGCGCTTGGAGTGAAATCGTTTAGTGGGGGCTAGTATCCCTCTTGGGTGGCCAATCCAGATTTTGATGGCACTATCAGGTCCAGCTGACTTGGGTGCAACTTTTGGGCATTAAGTATTGGTCTCTTGGTGCGCCCAGTGGCAGCTAGCAGCAAATCTTCTCCGGTGACTAGCAACTTGCTGATTTGTGCTTCTTCAGCTCTTTTGTCCCAAAACTGGTTCCAGGGGATGAGCAGACTGGCCCTTTGAGTCAATTCTTTAGCCTGGGGTTGGGGATCATCTTTCCCTGAGCTAGGAGCCACAGCCACAAGACAAACTTTGCTAGTCCAAACTGCAGCAGCTGCAGTCCAGCAGATGGTGCAGCCTCACTTTTTGCAGTTCCATGGGCAGCAGGGAAGTCTTTATTCGGTCCTTTTGCCAAATCCAGCATGATCTAAGTTTCTAGGGTGCCAGGGGTGCCCTATTTATCCTATGAAAGTGCCCCAAGGGGACATGTGGTCATCAGCCAACGGGCTACCTGGTCACCTCCCTCTTGGTGATGACTTTACGGTGATGTGTTTCATCTGACAATCCCAGAGTGGACCTTTCTCCCCACAATCAAGATGTCAGGACCCTTTGTCGGATGTTTGGAGCTCAGTAGTCCACCCTAGAGGTGTGGCTACATGGATGCTACACACCCACGGGAAAACTGGTTCAAGGACAGGTTTTCCTTCTCCGGCCCTGTCTCCAGCTAGTCTACAGGAACAAAAGGCAGCCCATCAGGAGTGTAATAACCATTTGCCCATCAAAGCTCGCCTTTTGAGTCAACACCCTGAGTGGCTTCCTGCGAAGGGGGAGTAACACCTCACCCTTTGGCAGGCTGTGTTTGATCCTAAGCCTGGGAGTCGGTCACATCACTCCCCAGGTGGCGAAAAAGCTGTCTGTGGTTAGTGGCACATGTGAGGCTAATGGACCACTGGGATACAGAGTGGCAACATTCTATAAGTTGCCATACTTTAACACTGACATTGAATTTGACCCGAACATCAGGTCAGGGTTAATGCCAAAATTAATGTGATACCTTATAGTATCCAGTTAGGTAGTCCCATCCAATAGTTACCCAGGCTGGGGTGCCAGCCTGTTACCTAATATTAGCCAATGGGCCTACTAACTTTTCCACAGCGAAACAACAATTTTAGGGGTTTTGCTGCTAAGACATATATAAACTACATGCCTACCTAATAATATACAGCTCCCTGCCATAGGGCTTTATAGGCCTTCCTTAGGGGAGACCTACATATATCATTAATAGGAGTGGTGGCTTCAGGGCCGGACTGGCCATAGCGGGCACCAGTAGTTTCCTGGTGGGCTGGAGGGGTGGGGGCCTGTTTTCCATGCTTGGGGTCTGGTTTTGTCACTGGGGGCTGGTTTTGCAGCAGTACTGCAATATCGCCCCCTGTAACAAATGTGGGAGTGGTGCTTTTTACCAGTGCCCCCGCTCCCCTGCTCCCAGGGCCGGCCAAGCAGCAATCTGCCAGGGCTGGTTGCTGTTCCCAGTCCGGCCCTGGGTGGCTTTGCCCTTAATAGTAATGGCAAAGTCAAACTGGCAGTGTGACAGCTGCCCTTCCAGGCTTCAGTGGCAAGCTGGGAACCATTTTGTACTTTGCCACTCAAAGGGTGGAAAAAGCAGTTCTGCAGCCCTGGGTGGACCCTCTGACTTGCATGCCCTTGGTACCTTAGGTACCACATACTAGGGACTTAGGGCCATATGTAGGTAGCCTCACATTTACCGATTCATAAATACCGAATTTTACCGATTCGGTATTTATGAATCGGTAAATGTGATGTAGGTAATGATTCGGTAAAGTTTACCGAATCGGAAAAATTCGGTAATTATGAATCGGTATTTACCGATTCGGTAATGAGGCATACCTTCCCATTGATTCCTATGGGCCTGGAGGCCCATAGGAATCAATGGGAAGGTATGCCTCATTACCGATTCGGTAAATACCGATTCGGTAATGGGGGGAGCATATACAAGGGTGGCAGGGT
The DNA here is from genome assembly GCF_964204655.1 of Triturus cristatus. Taxonomy (NCBI): domain Eukaryota; kingdom Metazoa; phylum Chordata; class Amphibia; order Caudata; family Salamandridae; genus Triturus; species Triturus cristatus. The sequence goes on from NC_140594.1 coordinate 965,870,609, forward strand.
GTCACATTGACACCCTGTTGCACCCCTGAATCTTGCATGTGTGCACATGTGGCGCACATACATGCCCTAAGGGCATGTATGTCTGCCACATGGCACTCTTAAATCAGCAAAATATTGCTTTTTGCAAGGTATTCGTTATTTATCACCAACCTGTATTTGGTGGTAAATAACGAATTCTTAATACTGATTTTCACTCTTTAGAGTGCTCCCTACATCTGATTTCAGGATTCGGTATTTACCGAATCGGTATTTTACCGATTTCTTAATTTCCGATTCGGTAAATACCGAATCCAGAAAATCAGCCTCCTACATCGCAAATGCCTAAATACCGGTCGGTAACGGGATATTTACCGAATTTCGGCCGTTACCGACCGGTATTTGGCTTCCTACATGAGGCCCTAAGTCCCTTGTAAGTCATTACAATTGCGGATAGTCAATTCGACATACACTTTGTAGAGGGTCAGAACACTGGCACTGAGGTCAAGTTAGCAGGTCTAAGTGCAGTCTGAGTCGATAAACCAGCAGCATCAGTCCAAAAATGTGAGGATGAACATGCAACAAGAGGCATTTCCTTATAATCCTTATAGTCAGGGTCTAAGGGTAGAAATTGTCTAATTGTAAATCATAAAATGAGGATTAGCAGGGCTTGTAATCTGCGGATCAAAATATCTTCAGAGATGAAGCATATCTCTAATGACAGGGCAAGAGTGGAAATTCTGGGCTCAAAATTATATTGACGAGCATTGTACTGTAGCATTTATAAAGTGCTTCATACTTTTTTGTAGGGTGCAGGAGCATATTTTCCTATAAGTAGCACACTTACATCATGGGGGAGAGCATGGTTGGCAGTTTTGCGTTCTTGTAATCCTATATGGGAAGCATTTGCGTGTCATGCATGCGCTTTTCTTGTCTTGGAGTGCAGCGCCTAGCAGTATGATTAAGGCGGAGGAGGCATTAGAGATAAGCTCACAAATTATAATAAGAACTAAACCTTATAGTCAACTACAGAGCCTGAAGCTAGGCAGAGGAGCTGCGGAGTAGAGGGAGTGCACATCAAATAAAGGGTGGCGAAGTCATAAAGGGGACAATAATCCACATGCCAACACGCGTGAGGCAAAGACGCTATGAATGAGTAAAACGAAGACAAATGGGCAAGACGTGGAGTTGGTGACATGAGCAGTAGCCGTGCGCCTTGCTTAAAGTGATACAGCCTACAATAGTACAAATACACCTCAGGAGCAAGAAAAGAAGTGGAATGTTCTAAAAGCCCAGATTTCACCTACCCCCGATTGGATGAAGGCGGCCAACACTTTTAGAAGAGATTTAAGACCTAATCAAGTTTCAAGCTCCCAAAGGTGTCTTAACCGCAGTCGGGCGAGCCCTACGAATGTCATTGGTCAGACTGTAGCCAGACTGGCACCCTGCACATGCAACAGTGAGAGATGAAGTGCTTGGGAGGCTGCTGCCCTGAATGTATAAGAATGAATTGCCCTGCTGTGCGTTTCCCTAAATCCCCACAAGCTCATATGTCTGTGTGTATACATAAACGTTATGAGGCCTTACCTCAAAAACACCAGTATTGACGAGGAGAGAGTGCAGACGAAGCATTTCTTATTGACATAAAAATGTTTTTCACTTTGGAGAAAAAAAGTTTGTGAAAATGTCCTTTTTCATGCATAAATCAACAGATTGTCTCCTAACCAGAGAATGCCTTGGAGAATGTATAGCATGACCATGAGGTTGCCTGGGATTCCTCATTTTTGCATCTATGGCACACTCCTCGGTATTATGTGATTTGGTAAATAGAGGTGGGTGTAACTCACATAATTCTGTGTAGCATAATCAAATGGAATTATCAGAAAATTCAGCAACATTGCACATAATTGCGTGAGTACTTTTGTATTTAACGCGACTGTGCAAAAATTCCTCCTCGGCCCTGAAACCGGTCCTAGGATGCTTGTTTCCAGTCCAGGGAGGACCTGGCATGGCAGTTCGGTCTGGACTGTTCCCATGGGGCACAGGGTCAAGACTGATTTGCATATGGCTGGGTTCAAACTGGAATGGCATGGTGAGCAAAAAAACGATGGATTTAGGCCCAGATCTCTGTACTGGGGTGAATGTATGACATTGTTCTGCATTCTGTCCATCAATTGTTGTTTTTGCATTTGTCACCCCGAGTGGGAAGGGTATGCTCAGACGTGAGTCCCTTGCTCTCCATGCCACTGGAATCAAGCTATCCTGGCTGACGAGGGCTGAAAGCCCGAAACCGGTCCTAGGATGCTTGTTTCCAGTCCAGGGAGGACCTGGCATGGCAGTTCGGTCTGGACTGTTCCCATGGGGCACAGGGTCAAGACTGATTTGCATATGGCTGGGTTCAAACTGGAATGGCATGGTGAGCAAAAAAACGATGGATTTAGGCCCAGATCTCTGTACTGGGGTGAATGTATGACATTGTTCTGCATTCTGTCCATCAATTGTTGTTTTTGCATTTGTCACCCCGAGTGGGAAGGGTATGCTCAGACGTGAGTCCCTTGCTCTCCATGCCACTGGAATCAAGCTATCCTGGCTGACGAGGGCTGAAAGCCCGAAACCGGTCCTAGGATGCTTGTTTCCAGTCCAGGGAGGACCTGGCATGGCAGTTCGGTCTGGACTGTTCCCATGGGGCACAGGGTCAAGACTGATTTGCATATGGCTGGGTTCAAACTGGAATGGCATGGTGAGCAAAAAAACGATGGATTTAGGCCCAGATCTCTGTACTGGGGTGAATGTATGACATTGTTCTGCATTCTGTCCATCAATTGTTGTTTTTGCATTTGTCACCCCGAGTGGGAAGGGTATGCTCAGACGTGAGTCCCTTGCTCTCCATGCCACTGGAATCAAGCTATCCTGGCTGACGAGGGCTGAAAGCCCGAAACCGGTCCTAGGATGCTTGTTTCCAGTCCAGGGAGGACCTGGCATGGCAGTTCGGTCTGGACTGTTCCCATGGGGCACAGGGTCAAGACTGATTTGCATATGGCTGGGTTCAAACTGGAATGGCATGGTGAGCAAAAAAACGATGGATTTAGGCCCAGATCTCTGTACTGGGGTGAATGTATGACATTGTTCTGCATTCTGTCCATCAATTGTTGTTTTTGCATCTGAAATGGACTTGAGCATGCATTTTGCGCTAAGAAATAGTGTTAAATGCAACAGAACACAAATAGAGAGCACTCACAGCCACACGCATTTGCTAAATGGGGACTTGGAGTCAGATTTTCCCCCAACTTACTCCCAGCATTTAGTGTCAGTTTCTTAGTGCAAAATGTAGCCCTGCGTCCAAAGTGGAAACTAGGATGCATTTTGCGTTAAGAAAATATTGCTAAATGCAACAGAATATACACAGCAGTGCGAGCTACCACTCAGGCTCGCTAAATGTGCTCTTGCAGATAGATATGTTTCCCCCAATTTACTCTTCATTATGCGAGTAGGCGTAATTGCATTACTATTGGTGATTCCTCATCAAAGAGTAACGCTGGATAGCCAAAATTACTCTGATAATTCTAGCGTAATGAAAATTCGTCCCAGGCAGGGCCGGACTGGGAACCAAAACCGGCCCTGGCAATGTGCTCGGCCACCCCCCTCCCCCTTCGCGGGTGGTTGGGGGTGCTGCCGACCTCTTTGCCAGGGCCGGTTTTTGGCCGATTTTGCTATGCTGCAAAAACGGCCCTGTAACAAAAACGGCCCCCAGGGGCCTAAAACCGGCCCCCACCCGTGCGGCGCACCGGGGGATTGCCCGGTGCCCGCTACGGCCAGTCCGGCCCTGGTCCCAGGCCTATTGGTAAATTACCAAGAATGCATAAATCTATTCATCTTGCATCAGTAAGCCTTCAATACGAATTCACAATGCGTAGATTTTTGCATTTATTCGTGAATCTGGCGCTGCCAAACAGAAATAATGTCACCGAAACTGTTCTTAATGCTGCAAATACTTAACACACCCATTTCATGCTGTGCCTGCTTTTCGCAGATCTGTGCTAATCATAATGAGCTGCTAACCACTGTAACTGCCAGGTGATTAATCACAGAACTGAGTAATTCCTGCTTCAAAAGAGAATCACTGGAGTGAGAAATCATTCTCATGATTCTCTGTGCCGAGCATGCAAAGTAGATCATTAAATGGGCACAAAATGTAAATTTGTCGTGCATATGTCTTCCTCGAGTTTCACAGCCTAGATCCTCTGGGGGTAATACTCTTGACTAATGTACAAATTGTAAAAAACATGTCAGCTCTTGGTCACAGCTTCCAGTGCCAGGAAAGTGTGACCCAGTCCTTCATTTCTTTAGCCAAAATACATTAAAAAAGTAATAAAATTGATGGGTTATTAGGAAATGGTGTGATTTGCTTAAAAACCACCCTGGAATCTTTATGTGGGCGATGAGCTGTGTAGTGTTTCATTCTGAACGCAGTAAATCGACCTCATTTTCCACTTTATGGGCTGGAGGCCTTTGGCACCTCATAACATTGCATGGAAGTGAGAGATGTTTTTGGTGATGAAAATGTGGCGAATTTGCATAAAAGAGGAACTTTTCTTTCTGACACTAGCGCAAAAGGTAGCGCCAACACAGTTTTTGCACCAGCGCCTAATTAAAGCTGAGCAGAAAATGTGCTCGCTCACGTTCTGCACTAGTTGGTAATTCCCGCTTTTGCCTGGTCGGTAGTAATCGTGAGACATCGAAGCTGGAAAATGTAACACATAGCTGCCAAGTTTCCCAGGTTCTTGCGTGATGAGCTGCTTCACTCCGGGTTTTTACTTTGAATTCTGGGACTTGTAGTCCTGATTTTATAAGGGCTGCACGTTTAAGAGTGGTGGTGCAGGCCATCAAGGTCATCTTACTGGCTGCAAAATGTTTCTGAATATTAAGCAGCAAGTTAAATAACCTGATGGGTCAAAAGGGCCAGGCATTGAGCAGCAGATTATGGGGTCACTGGACGGTCCAATAGTGCATTTTGGGATGTAATTTACAAATGCATAGGTAATTGTGATGCAGTTGTGTAATTTCATTTATAAGTAGTATGCGCTCCATCAATGTAGTTTATTGTCCAACTAAATCATCAGAAGGGCAACTCAAGTTTTAATTGAGGGTGAGGTGGGTCTTCATTGTTTTCACAATTTACAATTAAGGCTCTCTGTTTTCCGTTTTTATTGATTTTTACAGATAAATACAGACAGAAAAACATTTATTTTCTTCAAGGTATTTATTTTTAAATGTGGAAAAAAATGGAAATTGTGTTGCTTTTTGAGTGATTCGAAATACTCTCTGCCCTGACTGCCAGGCCCAAAGCTGCGTGTATTGATAGGTGAAGGGGTTAAAAATGAAAGGAGGTTTAGTAAAACGGCTTCAACAGCAGTAGATATGCACAAGGAGGTTACTGAAATTTGCATATCTTCATAAAAATGCATTGGATTATCTTCTGCGGGTGTTCATATCACTGAAACCAGGAAGGCATTCAAGCATGAGTGCGTATTTATCATTAAATAAATGTGTAAATATACCAGATTCTGCTTAATTTTTTCAAAAAACCCAAGGAAAATGAGGATAAATACAGATGAAATTAGCAAAAAATAAATATGGATAAATACAGATGGAAAAGGCAAAAAATAAATACCATAAAACCAGGAGCCCTACTTATAATTATGGTCAGTTTTAAAGTTAAAGCTTGGAGTGTCTGAACATTTTATCGTGGCTTCTGGCAGGCGCTCTTTGTTTGTTTAGGTAATACTGCATCCCATCACAAAAGCCTCCTCTCAAGAAATTGAACTGATTATGTTTCATAGAAGGGGCTAGGAAGTACTGAGATTGGCAAAAGAGATACCTCTCCCCCAACCCCAATCTCTGTCCCTCTCATATTGCATGCCTTTGCATATGTAAGTACAATTATACCAGCAGTCTTTCCAGGCAGTAATAGGCAAATGTTTTGCTTGAGTCCTGTAGCACAGTGAGTCCAGTGCTCATTGTGTCAAATGACTCAAGGTATACCTTACTGATGAGGCCTAACAAAGCCAAAACTTGTCTGGGGTTGCCTGAGTTTCCATTCAGAAGAGATCGGGCTTGGCAGTTTAGGCTGGACTGGTCCTATTGAATTATCACCAATATTAATCTGCGTATGGCTTGTCTCTGACTGAAGTTTCCTAGTGGGTGAAAAACATGGAATGGAAAGTGGCCCGAGTGATTGTCAGTAGGTGAGACTTTTGAAATCATTCCACCAAACTCCTTGGTGTTTTCCTCAGCACATTTTTCTGCTGTCAGTTTGGATTAAAGGATGCCTTTTAAAGCAAGTTCATGTAGTATGTGTCTGTTTTAAAATTCAAATAAACTTTAAAACTCCACCTAAGGATTTCACCCCAACCGCGTTACACGGAGACCACTAGCTCAGCATCAGCTGACCCACTACTGCAACATAGAGGACTTTGAGGGACTCCGATCTCTGTGGCCAAAGTCACCCCTCATCACCCAGGGACCAAGGGACAACCACTGAGACACCCTTGTCGACCGCACCCCAACCAGTGCATCCTTTGCTTGTATCCTCAGCATCAGGACTGCTCTATTGATTTCTATGGCGGTTGTTCTGTAAGATTTGGAACTTGCCTCAAAAATGCTCTGGTGGCCAGGTAACTGTCCAAAGAATCCTTTCTGGTCCCCCAGACCTTTTCCCTGCCAGATGTGGTGGCCCAACTTGGGCCAGGTTATTCGCACTAACTCTTTCAAACTTTTCAAAAGTTTATAAACCTTTTGTTGACCAATACTTGTTTGTGGTTGATAAAAACATCTAAAATCTGTATCTCTGGAACCCTCTGGTGGATTTCGATGATAAAGGTCTCCAAAAATTAATGAAAATGCTCTTTATTTTTATAAATCGGTTTCCAATTTCTTTCCTGTTGTGTTTTTTATTTGGTTTGTTGGGTGCCATTAAATGCTTAAGTTCCTTTGCTAGACCTTATTGCTTGCAGCCACAGCTAACCAGGGTTGAGCTTAAGGTTAAGTTAATGAGCCTGACTTGACCCAAGATGGTATTTCCAAGTGTACTCCATGATAAGGCCCCGCAACCATATCCTATAGTACACCCAAATCCTCTTAAACCCCTACTCTTGGATTTTTTCTTTTTAAATGGAAAAACACATGGGTTGAGCTGCCAGTACGTGACAGCTTGTCCTGTCTGCATTTTTCTTAAAAAAGCTTTGGTGGGGCAAAATTCCATTACCAAAGTGGAAGTGGGTGTTTGAGGGCTTGAATATCCAATAAGTTTGTGCACACCCACAGACAAAACGTTGTGGGTATACACACCTCTACAACCTCTCCTCTCTGTGGAAAAGGTTGAATACTTACTCCTGATAAAGAGAGAAATAAATCCATTTCTAGGATGGGAAGGGATGATACCTGCAAAATTGATCTAGTGGAAGAGATTTCTACAGGGGCGGGGGGAAATATTTCCGCTGTGGAGGAAAAACAATCAAAATAAAAGTTAGCAAATGCATTCACATTTGCTGGGCAGATTTTCTCATAAGGAAATACACATGTGCATATTTCCTGACCTGAAAATGGAATTCACAAGAATTTTCAGGAATACTCCTCGAAGAGCACAACTGCTACTTGCTTCTAGGCCTAACCATCTGTGAATTCCTGAAAGTCATCAATCTGCACACTTGGTTGGTGGCGGCCCTGTGGGTCCACATTTAGGGCCCTTTTCAAGAATCAAGGTCTAGAAGAAACAAAATTGAGAGAAAGATATTTGGAGGCTAAATGGGGAAGAATATGCATACATGTCTCATAATATATGTATATATAGGTTCCTAATAAAAGTAGCACAAAGGTAATTACCATGTGGGATTCTGCTCTGCATTATTATCACTGGCCTGAACTACTCAAATTCATATTCCCAAGGTACTGGAGTAACAGACCTAATTTTACCGGTCAGAGCCACTGTACTGCTTGATTTTCCCGGCCCTATTGTGTTGACGGGTGATTTTTTGTGACTTCAGTCTCTTACCATCCAAGTCTAAGGGTTAGAGTAGTGAATGGAGCCTATTTACTAGGCACTTCAACATGATCCTGTGTTCTTCCCCATAGATCAGGGCTTGCACACATATCCTAGGGGATAGATTCGTTAGTATTAGGGATAACCTGTCCTGTAGTGAGGGTATTTCATGGAGCCGTGCTGAATTCAGGCCTGGTAGGCCTCAAACGGGAGAGACTCCATCTTTCTTTCTGCTCCGGCAGCTTGAGATGCTTCTAGGTTAAGGGTGATGTTTTAGTTATGAGGTGTTATTCGCTTGGAGAGAACCGGTTCAGGCCAGCCCTTATCGAAGGATTGTATTTTTCTTCATGCCGAAGACACTACATCAGGCCGGCCGGCTGGGAACGTGTCCTTGGTACGGGGAGGTACAAGAATTTGGTGGGCGGCAGGTTACGGGCCGGAATTTTCCATGAGGAAATGCACCTCTATATTAGTAAAAGTCTGAGGCAGATACGGTGCACTTACTTCAGCCCGTAGGCGGCATCTAGCCGTTAGCAGTAAAGCTACTACTTATTCCAGGGAAGACAGACGACAAGCTGGAAGGCGGAATAACCAGAGAGGAGAGAGTAGCCGATGAGGAAGAGGTCCCAGTGACTCGGAGAAGGGAGGAGGGAATACGAGCCGAGGCACAGACGAGAAGGGAACCTAGATGACCATTGAGTGCAGGCTACACACGACTAAGGTGATGTCGACCCCTTTCTTATTAGAGTGTACAACCTAATCTTTCACTTTTCTTTGCAGGTTATGTGTTACATAGTAATGTTATGTGATTGCGTATGTAATGAATAATAAAATACCCAGTTTGTAGTGAATCAACATGTGCTGCGTGTTCTTGTATAAGAGGGTAGCCTATTCTTCTAGTCAGCTGTGACTTGACATGAACAGATGTTAACCCTGATCAGGTAAGTGGTAACTGAATAAGGGAGAGAGGAGCCCCTCGAACCAGAGAACAGGTTGTGCTCAAACTGGCAGTTCTTGTGTGATCTGATAAATAGTCCCTTGTTGTATGTTATGGTAATCATAGGATGAACTTGTGCTGAGGCTGCCTTCTGGGTAGGAAGTCCTGGGTCCATCTGGGACCGCGAGGCTGAGGCTGCCGTCTGGGTAGGAAGTCCTGGGTCCATCTGGGACCGCGAGGCTGAGGCTGCCGTCTGGGTAGGAAGTCCTGGGTCCGTCTGGGACCGTGAGGCTGAGGCTGCCGTCTGGGTAGGAAGTCCTGGGTCCGTCTGGGACCGCGAGGCTGAGGCTGCCGTCTGGGTAGGAAGTCCTGGGTCCGTCTGGGACCGCGAGGCTGAGGCTGCCGTCTGGGTAGGAAGTCCTGGGTCCGTCTGGGACCGCGAGGCTGAGGCTGCCGTCTGGGTAGGAAGTCCTGGGTCCGTCTGGGACCGCGAGGCTGAGGCTGCCGTCTGGGTAGGAAGTCCTGGGTCCGTCTGGGACCGTGAGGCTGAGGCTGCCGTCTGGGTAGGAAGTCCTGGGTCCGTTTGGGACCGTGAGGCTGAGGCTGCCGTCTGGGTAGGAAGTCCTGGGTCCGTCTGGGACCGCGAGGCTGAGGCTGCCGTCTGGGTAGGAAGTCCTGGGTCCGTCTGGGACCGCGAGGCCGCCACTTGTATTGTAAGAGGTCTAGATGTATATATATATATATATATGTATATATATATGTGTATGTGTATATATACATATATATATATATTAGGAATTCCCCGTCCTTAGGTGGTATATATATGGGCCCTAGGGAGAGGGTAACGTTCTGACTGGGTTAGAGAGGCTCTGATGAGCGGGTTCTATCTGATCCGAAAACCCAAGCAGAACATTTGGCGTCACGAACCGTTTTCGAAACCTGTGTGCGTCGTATTGTCTCGTGTTTGCTTTCGGCGTGTCCGTGGTTTTGTTTGTATATTATTTGTGTTATAATTGTGTGTATAGTTTTGCTTCTTCTTTCTTTTCTTCTTTCTTTTTCACGATGTTTTCTAGAAAATCTAAATCTACTTTTAAGTTGCCCGTTGATATTCCCGGCTGGGATTCAACGCCTTATGAAGCCTTAGCCCGGGAGTGGGCTGATTCTACTGGTTTGAGTGAGAATTGGAATTCTTTTTTGGAGCTGGCGGAGCCGGCTAATGTGATTACTTGCTTACAGAAGGCGCCGGTCTCTAAGGGTGATGAGCTTCCCATTTTAGGGCGCAGAGGTTGGATTGTTCTGTCTGCGTACAGGCTTCTCCATGAGCGGTTGTTGAAGTTGCAGACCTTGCATAAGGATTTGGAAGTGAACTTTGTTGAGATTCAGAATGCTCATACTTTGTTACGGTGTCAAAATAAGTTGCTTGCTGACAAACTTGAGACGTACCAAACTATTGCCGAGAGAGCGGCTGTGCGAATTGCTCGTTATAAATACAAGAATCGGCGTGGTCGGGTTTCGACGCGAAAGGTGCGTCTGGTCGTGGCGAAAGCCGGACTGGATTGGAATCCTGATGAATGGGATGGTAATATCTGGATCCCGAGTGATTCTCCCTCTTCGGGTGAGGAGTCTGCCAAGCGCGAGTCCTCTCGCTCTGGCCGTGCTTGTAAATCTGCTTCTTGCGCCTCTGATGGTGCACCCCGTGATTGCGCTCGTCCTTCGAGCGGGGTCGATGCTTCTTCCACTGATTGTTCCTCTACGTGTACTGGTCGAGCTCCTTGTGATGCTCATCCCGCGGTCTCGGCGCATCCAGTTTTTCGTCGGAAGTTGCAGCAGTCTCCCGCTGCTCCGCAGGGTGTTTCTTTAGACTCTTTAGAGGACTTTACTCAACAAGAAATTAGTGATATTTTGCAGCGATTTCGGCAGCGAGCTGGTGAGACCTTGCTCACATGGATGGTGCGCCTTTATGAACTGGGCGCTGCGGGCATTATGTTAGATAATGGCGATTGTTTGAAGTTTTGTTCCTTAAGTTCGGATTCTACTGTACAGGATCATTTTCGTAACTATACTGGTGGTGATCAAATTTCTTTACTTCAATTGGCGACTGAGGGTTGTAATCAAAAGTATCCTACTGAGTCTGATTGGCCTGTGAATGACAAACCGTGGTATACTTTGCGCGATGCTGCGCAACGTCTCAAAGAGGAGGTGATGAAAACGGCAATTTTTCTAAATACTGCCGACAGGTTGCTTGATGGTTTCTTGACATCTTCTGTGCGGAATCGCATCATTCGTTCTTCCCCTGTTGCCTATAAGCAGGTCATGATGACTTTATTGATTAATCAGACTGGTAACGTGTTATCTACGGTACTGGAATCGGTACGCCAACTCGGTGAGTTGGGTGACTGGTTTAAACCTGAACGTCAGTCCCGGCCTGACACTCGTACTCCTGGTGATAATAAACTTACTAGACGTGATATCTTTTCTGGTCTTCTGGCCGATGGTGTGCGGAGGGAGGACATTGACGGTGAGACTACTGCTCGTTTGTGGGAGTTGTTTCGCAAACGTGGCTTGGATCGGAAGGAGGGTGCCCGGCGTGTTCGGACGACTGAGTGTGATCGTGGTAGTTCTGACGGTAGCGGTGATGACGACCGCCGTGGGCGCTCTGTTCGTCGTGATGATCGACGTTATGTACGTGATATGTTCCCCCGTCGTGAGAGAGACAGAGAGGGAGAGGAGGAAAGAGAAAGGGGGAGACATGATTATGTTTACAGCAGACGTAGAGATGATAGGGATCAATCCCCTGAGTTGAGGAGGAGAGAGGATCGCCATAGTTTGGCCGATCGAAACCAGCAGTGCAATGCAGAAGACACAAATCCATTTCGTACTGGGAATGGATATGAACAGGAGGCACCGATACCTAAGAAACGTGAGAGTCTTTATCCTGATTTATCCTGGTACACAGAATGCAGTAAGCATGACTAGGAAATAGGTCAAGCTCCTGTACACAGATGGGCTCACAGAGATAATAGACCCTATGTAGATATTGATATTTATTGGAGACATCGTAATATCCAGAGGGCCCGAGCATTGGTAGATACAGGAGCGGAGGCCACTCTTATTCATGGAAAATCAAAGAAGTTTACTGGTCAGCCTTTTACAGGAAACTCCTGCCGTTCAAACTTTACTTGAAATGAGAATAGGTAGAATCCCTAGAAATGAATACTCTGTACTAGTGGTACCACTCTTAGAATTCATAATTGGAATTGATATTTTGAAAGGAATGACTTTGCATTTAGATGATTGATGTTACCAATTTGGTACTACGCATTATATATCGTCCAGGCCTATACGGGTTGGTCGTTTAAGAATGCCCCCCATAAAAGTTCCTCAGGCGACAAAAGTGGTTTGTCGGAAGCAGTATCGTATTCCAGGTGGTCATGAGGAGATTAGTACCACTATTCAGGAGTTGGTGGATGCAGGTGTTATAACCCCAGTTACTTCTGCTTGGAATAATCCTGTTTGGCCTGTACGTAAGAGTGATAATTCTTGGCGTATGACTGTTGATTATCGAGAATTGAACAAACACACACCCTCGTTGACCGTTGCAGTACCGGATGTCATTACTCTAATTGAAAGAATCCAAAAACATCCAGGTACATGGTATGCGTCCATTGATATTGCTAATGCTTTCTTTTCAATTCCGATTGCCCCTGAGTGTTAGGAACAGTTCAGTTTTACATGGAATGGGCGTCAGATGACGTTTAGAAGTCTTCCTCAGGGCTATGTGCATAGTCCTACGATATGTCACCGGCTGGTGGCAGAGCATTTGGCTGAGGTACCGGTTCATCCACAAATTCAGATGTGTCACTATATTGATGATGTTTTGATCCAAGGCGAAACACAAGAGGAAGTTCAGACCCAATTGAACAGAGTCATTGAGTGCCTGCGTGAGAAAGGTTGGGAAATCAATCCGGATAAATTACAAGGCCCGTCCCAGGCTGTAAAATTTTTGGGTATTAATTGGCATGAAGGGCACCGTGAAGTGATCCCTCAGGTTAAACAGAAAATCCTTGATTTTGCAGTTCCGAGGAATAGGAAAGAAGCCCAAAGCTTCATTGGTTTGTTTGGTTTTTGGCGTCAGCATATTCCTCATTTGAGTCAAATATTGGCCCCCTTGTACCGTGTCACTCGTAAAAAGAATGCATTTGAATGGGATAAACCACAGCAAGATGCGTTCAACCTAGCAAAAGAGGCAATTCAGCATGCTTTGGATTTATGGCCCGTACGTGATGGTGAGGTGGATTTGAATGTGTCTGTACAGGGCCTTTATGCGAATTGGAGTTTGTGGCAGAAGCAAGGCAGGAGTAGAGTGCCGTTTGGTTTCTGGACCAAAAAGTTACCTGATGCTGGTGAGCGTTATACACCTTTTGAGAAACAGTTACTTGCATGCTATTGGGCTCTGGTGGATACCGAGCAACTGACTTTGGGACATGATATAGTTTTACGACCTGAAATTCCTATCATGCAGTGGGTTATGAGTTCGCCGAAAACTCACCGAATTGGACATGCTCAAGAGGCGAGTGTGATTAAATGGAAATGGTATATACAAGACAGGGCACGTGTGGGACAAAAAGGAGTTGCATCCTTAAATGAGCAGGTGGCGCGAGCGCCATCGACTGAGACTGAGAGTGAATGTTCCGTACCTTTAGTACAGGAGTCTCCTGTCAAGTGGGGTAGACCTTTTGATGATTTGTCCGCAGAGGACAGAAACCATGTCTGGTTTACGGATGGTTCAGCAAGGTTCATAGGGACGAAACGGCACTGGAAAGCGGTGTCCTATAATCCGATCACACAAAAAACTGCTGAGCACAACTGGTGAAGGTAAGAGCAGTCAATTTGCCGAACTTTATGCTGTTTATCAAGTTCTGAAACAAGAGTTACCTGGCACATGTCATATTTTCACTGATTCTTGGTCTACTGCCAATGGACTGGCGGTTTGGTTACCGACTTGGCATTTCCATAATTGGAAACTGCATTCAAAAGAATTGTGGGGAAAAGAATTATGGCAGGAGATTTGGGAGATGCTCCCACAGAGTACTGTTACAATCTTCCATGTGGATGCTCACACCCCGATAGATTCTCTTGACAAATTTTTTCATAACATTGCAGATGAGAAATCTAAAATTGCTGAGACAGTGGTGGACAGGCAAGATTCTGATATTGCGGGATTGGCGAAATGGGCCCACCAGAAGGCAGGACATTTTGGAGAGAAAGCCACTAGCAGGTGGGCTGCTGATCGAGGAATTTATATTCCCCTAGATTTAATCAAAAATGTTATTTTACATTGTCCCATTTGTCAGCATATCAGACAGCGCAAAGTGCCCCAAATTGTTAAAGGTCATTTACATCGCGGGAAACTGCCCGCTCAAATTTGGCAGATTGATTACATCGGTCCACTTCCCATGAGTAGGAATTGTCAATACGTTTGCACTATTGTTGATACATACAGTGGCCTGTTGGTAGCCCTTCCCTGTAAGCAAGCTACCCAAGTGAATACCATTAAAACATTGGAATTGATTATGATGTATTATGGTGTGCCATTCCAAATTCAATCTGATAATGCATCCCATTTTCGTGGAAGATTGGTACAGGAATTCTGTGTGGAAAACAATATTGACTGGGTATTTCATATACCTTATTATCCACAGGCCTCGGGTCTTGTGGAGAGATTGAATGGTCTGCTGAAGGAGCAACTGCGTAAATTGACAGATGACAAGTATAAGAATTGGCGAGACTTTTTGTCCCAAGCGCTATTAATTTTGAATAATCGTCCTTTTCTAAATGCTGAATCTCCACTTATGCGTTTGTTTCCTCCGAATGTTAATGCTCAGCCAAATGAAATCAGAGAGACTGTGATGTACTGGGAAATTACTCCCGGAGCTTTGGCTCCATGTAGAGCGACCCCAGGGTCGGCAGGTTTAGACTTGCATGCCATGGATGACGCCGTTATAAAAGGTAAAGATCGGGTCATCATCGCGACCGGTGTTGGTGTTCATATACCACCCGGGAATTTTGGATTAATCGCCCCTAGATCGGGGCTGGCTGTAAAAGGCATTCAAGTGCTTGGAGGGATCATCGACAGTGATTATCAGGGAGAGATTAAGGTGCTCCTGCTGAATAGCAGTGAGGCTGACTTACTGATACATCAAACTGACCGAGTGGCTCAATTACTCATAATGCCTGTCTTCAGCGGTGAGATGGTAAAAGGCACTGCCCCAACTTTGCTAACTGTACGAGGCCAGAAAGGTTTTGGCTCCACAGACAACCCTGGGGCCAGGGTTTGGGTGCAGTCGCCTAAGAATCCCCCTGAACATGCAGAGGTCATCGCCACCGGTCATGACAATACCATTTTAGTTATGAGACCAGGGAAAGATAGCTGGGAAACGGTCCCGGCTGACAAATGTTATTTACGAGAATGAATAATGCCTGTATTTGATTCTCTTTCAGATCATTCTTTGGACTGTTGCTGCAGGATGTGTCGGCGTCGGACTATTTTTGGGTTGGTTCGACGAGAGAGGAGGGATCCCGTCAACCCGGGATGATTTACGCACCCGAGTTTCGCGCTCCTTCGCTGCGTGGGATTCGTCATCGAACTTTTGGACCTCACTGGCGAAAAGGGTGACTGAGGCCCCTCACTTCTGTTTGACGCCGATGAGATCTGTACACGACATCTTGGCGACCTGCCTGGTTGCTGTCCCTGCTTCGCTAGAAACTTTAACTCATATTTTCAACATTTCAAAGGCTCGCCCCAATGTTCTTCTGGGCGATTTTGCCACCCATGCGTATTGCCCCTTATGTACTGAACTACCAGACCAGATACCCCCCATCCAGTCCCAAATAGTTACCTATAATATCACACAAGGAGATTTATGTTTTTTCCTTACGTGTAATCCTAGTGCAATTTCTGAATGTCTGCGTCTAAAATTGAAAGGTGCTACTTCCTTTACCCTGCATGAGCGAACTTTGTGCTTTCAAAGGACACCGAAAACATGTGCTTCTGTCCAAAACGATATGACTTGCAAGAGTTTGGTAGTTACCCCCAGTCATTATCGCACGATGTTACTACCTGCTGGATGGCTTTTCTCATGTGGTAATACTTCCTGGCCATATGTCCCCGCAAATATTTCTGGAGGCCCTTGTGCCATTACGAGACTCAGTTTACTGATGTTCTCGTCACATCCGAATGCCAATTCTCGTGTGATTCGAGATACAGTGATGTTACAGGAGGATTGTGACTCGTCTTTGCATTTATATTCCAAGTCTGAATACCTTAGCCTGGCTATTTCAATTATTGGTGTTCCTGCTTTGGCGGTTTATAATGCCAAATCTATTGGGAAAATGGCCTGCTGGATGGTAAAATCCATTAATCATACTTCTACAGTCCTGTCTGACATGCTGTTAGACGCCCAGGGTGAACGCAGAGCCATCTTGCAAAATCGAGCGGCCATTGATTATCTTTTGCTTAAACATGGACACGGTTGTTCTGATTTCGAGGGTCTTTGTTGTTTTAACTTGTCTGATCATACACAATCCATTCGCGCTCACATTGACAAGCTACATGACTTGACAGAAGAAGTTAGAAAACACATTGACCAGGGCTGGTTTGACTGGCTCTTTAATTGGTTACCTGATTTATATCTGTTACGTCAAATATTAGGAGGTATTCTGATTACCTTCGCTGTTTTGATTTCTATCTGTTGCTTTATTCAGTGTATTCCTTCACTACTTCAATTCTGCACATTTGGTACTAGACATAGATCAGTTAGCTTTGTTTCATATTATTCTTCCACAGATGTTAGTTCTGTTTAATGAATGTATAATAGACTGAAGTCAAGGGTGAAATGTACTGCTTGATTTTCCCGGCCCTATTGTGTTGACGGGTGATTTTTTGTGACTTCAGTCTCTTACCATCCAAGTCTAAGGGTTAGAGTAGTGAATGGAGCCTATTTACTAGGCACTTCGACATGATCCTGTGTTCTTCCCCATAGATCAGGGCTTGCACACATATCCTAGGGGATAGATTTGTTAGTATTAGGGATAACCTGTCCTGTAGTGAGGGTATTTCATGGAGCCGTGCTGAATTCAGGCCTGGTAGGCCTCAAACGGGAGAGACTCCATCTTTCTTTCT
The DNA here is from genome assembly GCF_964204655.1 of Triturus cristatus. Lineage (NCBI taxonomy): Eukaryota > Metazoa > Chordata > Amphibia > Caudata > Salamandridae > Triturus > Triturus cristatus. Next base: position 965,887,742 of record NC_140594.1, read on the forward strand.
GCTCCGGCAGCTTGAGATGCTTCTAGGTTAAGGGTGATGTTTTAGTTATGAGGTGTTATTCGCTTGGAGAGAACCGGTTCAGGCCAGCCCTTATCGAAGGATTGTATTTTTCTTCATGCCGAAGACACTACATCAGGCCGGCCGGCTGGGAACGTGTCCTTGGTACGGGGAGGTACAAGAATTTGGTGGGCGGCAGGTTACGGGCCGGAATTTTCCATGAGGAAATGCACCTCTATATTAGTAAAAGTCTGAGACAGATACGGTGCACTTACTTCAGCCCGTAGGCGGCATCTAGCCGTTAGCAGTAAAGCTACTACTTATTCCAGGGAAGACAGACGACAAGCTGGAAGGCGGAATAACCAGAGAGGAGAGAGTAGCCGATGAGGAAGAGGTCCCAGTGACTCGGAGAAGGGAGGAGGGAATACGAGCCGAGGCACAGACGAGAAGGGAACCTAGATGACCATTGAGTGCAGGCTACACACGACTAAGGTGATGTCGACCCCTTTCTTATTAGAGTGTACAACCTAATCTTTCACTTTTCTTTGCAGGTTATGTGTTACATAGTAATGTTATGTGATTGCGTATGTAATGAATAATAAAATACCCAGTTTGTAGTGAATCAACATGTGCTGCGTGTTCTTGTATAAGAGGGTAGCCTATTCTTCTAGTCAGCTGTGACTTGACATGAACAGATGTTAACCCTGATCAGGTAAGTGGTAACTGAATAAGGGAGAGAGGAGCCCCTCGAACCAGAGAACAGGTTGTGCTCAAACTGGCAGTTCTTGTGTGATCTGATAAATAGTCCCTTGTTGTATGTTATGGTAATCATAGGATGAACTTGTGCTGAGGCTGCCGTCTGGGTAGGAAGTCCTGGGTCCATCTGGGACCGCGAGGCTGAGGCTGCCGTCTGGGTAGGAAGTCCTGGGTCCATCTGGGACCGCGAGGCTGAGGCTGCCGTCTGGGTAGGAAGTCCTGGGTCCGTCTGGGACCGCGAGGCTGAGGCTGCCGTCTGGGTAGGAAGTCCTGGGTCCGTCTGGGACCGCGAGGCTGAGGCTGCCGTCTGGGTAGGAAGTCCTGGGTCCGTCTGGGACCGCGAGGCTGAGGCTGCCGTCTGGGTAGGAAGTCCTGGGTCCGTCTGGGACCGCGAGGCTGAGGCTGCCGTCTGGGTAGGAAGTCCTGGGTCCGTCTGGGACCGCGAGGCTGAGGCTGCCGTCTGGGTAGGAAGTCCTGGGTCCGTCTGGGACCGCGAGGCTGAGGTTGCCGTCTGGGTAGGAAGTCCTGGGTCCGTTTGGGACCGTGAGGCTGAGGCTGCCGTCTGGGTAGGAAGTCCTGGGTCCGTCTGGGACCGCGAGGCTGAGGCTGCCGTCTGGGTAGGAAGTCCTGGGTCCGTCTGGGACCGCGAGGCCGCCACTTGTATTGTAAGAGGTCTAGATGTATATATATATATATATATGTATATATATATGTGTATGTGTATATATACATATATATATATATATTAGGAATTCCCCGTCCTTAGGTGGTATATATATGGGCCCTAGGGAGAGGGTAACGTTCTGACTGGGTTAGAGAGGCTCTGATGAGCGGGTTCTATCTGATCCGAAAACCCAAGCAGAACAGCCACTTTGTCAAATTGCAGCTTGGACCCATTTTCAGGCCTCCACACAATCCTCAGTCAAGGAAAGGGTGTGCATGGACAGAGGTACTGCAGACATTACCACTTGTCCTGAGCAGGTGGTAAATGTGCCATTAAACTTCCGGCATAGGGAATTCCATGCAGAATTCTGCCTGTATTTCTGGATTAATACATTTATTACCCATTTCAAGGGAGTAAACATGTAATTGCACAAATTGTCTGTGGAGAATCTGTCTGGGAACAGAATCTCTACAAGGACTTCCACAATACTGGTAATCATGACCTATATAACGAGCACACATTATTTCCCCCAGCTATCTTCTTGCATGCTATAAGTAACTCCTTAGCTGGGTATGGGTGGTAGAGTGATTAGAGGGTTGATGTATGCTGTTAGCTAAGCTCCCACAGAACCCTTTCTGTGCAGTCTCACCAGAGGCACCTCCTTGACATATCCTTGGCTGATCTTACAGTATCTTAGGTCAAGCCACAGATTTACAGGCAGGTCCTGTGGGCTGCATGGGCCAGTCCTTTAAAAGGAAGTTGAGAGAATAAGTAATTTACAATCCAACAATATTGAATGAAACAGTAACAATGTATTCATATCCACCACCAAAAAATGTAAATAGTTTTACCCATGGTTTCCATAAGAAGTAGAGTATTTTCAGAAGATGCCCTTTTCATAACTTTTGTTGTGCCATATAGTTACTGGCTCAGTTACTCTGCTCTTCCAGTCCATTCCTATTTGTCTTCTCACTAGTACTAGAGCCTATCTTATAAATCTGGCTGTGAACCTTTTTGCTTTAGAGTGCGGGTGGTAATTTAATAGGCTTACCTCTGCCGTATAATTTGCTTCTCTGTGATCGTTTTAACCAAATCTAGAAACAGCTAGCAAAGATCCCTCATATCAGGACAATCCCATGTCCTGCGGAGAAAATGTGCATCTCTTCGATTACATCTTCAGTAACACGCCTGCGCAATGATGTGATATTTATTTATTTGCCCAGGTGTTAAAATTATTCTATGCAAAAAAATGTAAGCTGAATCAATTTAAACCTTGGGTCTCTGGAGATTCTAGCAGCAGAGGACAATAAATCTTCCCATTCCGAGTCCTCCATCATTCACCCCATGTCCCCTTCCCATTTACTTTTTCGTTAATTTAGTGTCCTTTTTGCCAGTGGCAATATAGCTCAATACAGTTGTGACACCGCTTTTGTTCTGCCCGTTATGGTGCACAATAGTTGCAGTCCCTGTGTATCCCCATATCTTGCATATGACCGCGCTAATTGCTCCATATAGCCAGAAATGCCTTGAGGGGAGCTCAAAATCTTCAAGTAGGTCCTGAAAAGTTCCCACAGTGCAACCCACTACTAAGCATGCCACTCGTAGTAGTCTTTGGTGTTCCCGTCTATGTAGTCCCACTCAATTGCCCTTGTGTTTTAATGCCATTAAACCCATCAGGGGGACTGCAGGGCATAAGGATGATATGTTTTTGGTCTATTAAGACATCTTCTCACACTCGACTCAATCGTCGCTAAACTCATTAGCTGGATCCTTTTCACCCATTTCGTCTCCAATAGGATAGTGGCAAAGGTGAAGTTTCGGTACTAGCCTTAATCGTTCCTGTCGGTCTCATCGTCCACCTCACATCAATTGCAATTGTATGGCAATATACTATATTTCATAATCAGGTAGTTCCAAACCCCCTTCTACCACCAGCAGTTTAAATGTTAGTAATGCAACCTTGGGTCTTGTAGATCCCCGCATTAATTTCACCAGCATTTGGTCTAATAATCAAAGTGTGTCTCTGGGCACCTTAGTCGGCAGTGCTACAAACATGTAAAGGTGCCCCGGGAGTGGGACCATCTTATAGATGGCTACCTTACCACCCACGGAGAGGTGCAGCTTTCTCCAGAATTCAATCCTGGTCCTCCATCGTATTAATAGGTGCCTAACATTACCTTATAGAAGATCTATCTCTGTCCTACAATTCTCACTCCCACATATTTAAATGTCAGGTATTCATAACCGTGAAAAGTTAGAATATGTGAAAGATATCCTTGAAACTACTGGAGTGCATGATTTTTTATTAGACCCCAGAGGCTCTGGGAATCAAGCGAAATAAAGTTGGTATGTCTTACCTTGAGCATAAAATTACCCAAGCATTTAAGTTCTATCTGTTTTATAATGAAACCAGAGCTATTGCACCGAGAATCCTTTACAGGCAAATGGTGTGCAGATGGAGGAAGGTCAGGAATATTTCTGCATTATTCAAATGAAGATGAATCACCTTGTGCTTTCTTTTTTTGGCTGTCCTGAATATCAGACTGCAAGAAAGTACAGGATGAAGTGTGTACTCGGAAAAGTTTGTGTCAGAAACCTGTACATTATGCCTCATCGTAAGAATTTCATGGGGTATGAAGAAGTGGTTCAGCCTGTAAACATGAATGGGGTCAGAAGAAAATTTCTTAGAAAAAGTGGATAGGATTTGTGTCTTAATAATCCTTATGGACCAGCACGTCACATTATGAAGTGTGTGCTTGTGTGTGCGTGCGTTTGCGTGTTTGTGCACGAGCATGTGCACACATGCGTGTGTGCCTGCCCATTTGACTTGATGACAACTAATATGTGCGTGAGAGATTACAGAGATCTACTTCTAACTGTTAATGAGGTATTTGCAATTATATGGATTAGATCATGTATAGTGAATAAGATAACTTAAAACATTTGGCTGTGACTCCTTTAGAGAGGAATCAGGAAATAATTTGGCACCTTACCCCATCCCTGCAGTTAAATTACAAATGTCTACCCAGATATTAGCATGTCTATATAAAGAGTAAAATAAACACATATTTTGGTATTGTAATAGCACCTGTATTGTTGATGCTTTTGTAAAAGTGACGTTTTAAAGATTTGTTCTTGATCTGAAATCATTATTTTTGCTTTCAATTACTTTTACAAACTGATCCTTCCCATTCTCTCTGAGTGTATCTAGCACAGCCTCCCTTTCCATGGTCAGATGCATTTGCCTGGGCAATGAACTCCTTACTGTAGTCTCAGCCCTTCGGTATATTCTCTGAAAGGGAAGCCTCCTTTATGGTCTCAGATGCCTTCTGAAACTCAGAATCCCACTTAACCTTCCTGAGTTGCCTCTTCAAGGTCAGTTGAGTTAAAGGTGCCACAATACTCATATTACTCACATAATACCCAGTGGGGCATTGGAAGCCTCTGGCCTAGGCATTAGTTCTGAGAGGATGGCCGTCCTAGAAGTCCATTCAACAAAATACCAAGGGTTGTGAAAGTCATGCACTATTTGCAACAATTGACATCAAAGAATTGACTCCTTGCCACATTCTGTCCTGTTTGGCGTTGATCGGATAGAAAATGGAGTTGTTATAAAACTAACAGACCTTTTGACTTTTGTTGCTGCTTCTGTCTTCAAGATTCCTGGGACCAGGGATAGCCGGGGGCACCAATGAACAAGTCAGATGTGGTTAGTGCCACACCATTCCACCCCAAATTGACATGCAGGATCCCATTTCACTATGGGCTCCTTTTTCTAGGAAAGGCTGTATCTTACAACTGTCCTCTTAGTGGACAGGGCCAACAAAACATCCCTTTAACATCTGCTACTGACTGGCCTTGATGGGCAGTATGGCTTTCTTGAGCGTCTGCAGAACATACCCACCATGAAATAGATGGTCCTCACATGCAGCACCGAAGACAGCAAACCATCCTCTCTATAGGTGACAGTGACATTTTTAGGGAAGCCATAGATCTGATAAGCAGCCTCTGCATTCTTTAAGCCAAAGGCTATTAAATTAAATCAAAATTGACACATAGGTTTGGACTACTCTGACCTCACCCTGGAACCTTCAAACAGATTAAATCTAAAATTCTTGGCATCATCTTCTTGGCTGTGAGCCCATTGCCGCGAGGCATGGGGTGAGCCTCTGTCTTATTGACAGGGGTGAGCCGACAGATAGGATGGAAAATTCAGGTCTCAATCTCGTTGGGGATAACTAATGAAGGCCTACACAGACATCTGGGGTCCACACCAGTGGATAGAGATCCCTACACATTCAGAATAATATGATTTGGCCAAAAGCCAATACTAGCACACTTGTATTAACTAAGGGCCTGATTCACAAAGGTAAACTTACGCTTTGGAGTAAGTTTGCAATTTGTTGCTATTCACGAACAAATTTACGAGTAGAATCTTTACGACCTTCCTATCTTTTTATGTGCAGAGTCTGCCACGAATGCGGAGACTCCGCAATCGTGAAGATATTATTTGTAGCATTTGTTTGTGAATAGTTAAACATTGTAAACTGACATAAAACTGTAGGTTCACCTTTGTGAATCTAAATGTTCCATTATCTTCTAAAATTGAGATTAGACCAAATAGATATTGTGCCTGACCTAGCGAAAGCTTGAGCCGTTGCACCAGCCTCATGTATTCTAGAAAATATACGTAAATGAAAATCCATCATATATCTATACATGGGGGGATTTGAGTCGATGGAATCCGGCCCACATAGGTGACTAGAAAGGAGAGACCGGGCAAACCGGACATCCCCGTAAAAGCGTGATTTCACGTGGATCATTATTACTCTCCAAACAGGATGGAGTGATACAACTTCTAAATTAATAACGACAAACAAAGGAGCCGCTTTCTGCCCTGTATTTAAATAGGATAGGGTAATTCCCAGTTCTGTCTATACCAGGGGATAACATAGCCCTGAAGAAAGTCCTAGCACAAAACTGTTTTGGGCATATAAGAACTGAAACATGTTGGCCTTAGGGTCTTAGGACCATAATTTTCCATACAACCCTACTTTAATTATTTTAATATTCCTGTCAGACCCAAGAATAAAGGGATACTGGGGTCTAACAGTGAATTTTTTATCTTTATCTCCCTGGTCTGTTCTATTATCCAAGTGCTCCCTGAAATATTGGTTGAGCTCACCGCGACTTATAGGGGTCGCGGTGTCCCGATGTTGAAGCATGACACCACTAGGGTGTGTGAGGGAAAATAAATAAAAGCAAGGTCTTTTCCTACACCACACCGTAAGGGGTTGCTTCACGTAGGGACATCCCAGTACCTCTTTTCCTTTTTCTTTCAACTAACAACTTGATAAGAACAATAGTGGAGTACTTTAATGTGATTGGGATTTGAGTCAACCCTCGTCATCTATGGCTCTGTTTAACTGTCATTCCCCTTTTGATTCTGCCTCCCATGGCATATAGCATGGAGCGGCGGGTCAGCTGACTTCTGCCTTTGGCTCGCTTGTGCTGCGGATGACAGCATTTTGTGGGATTACAAGTGCATGTACCCTTAAAATAGGTCCACTTTAATCAGTGCTTGAAATGGAAAAATAGAAGTGCAGGTACTCTTGTATAGAGTACCTGCTTGTTTCTGAGAAATGCTGGTACTCTCCAATTAGAAGTATTGCATTTTCTCTTGAGAAGTGCCGGTACTCTCCCTCTCAAAATAAAAAAGTGCCGGTACTCCGTACCGGACAGTACCGGCCCATTTAAAGCACTGACTTTAATGCCAGGGCTGGTTGGCCAATAATTTACTTTGCCATTTTTTTCTTTCCATTGTTTATCTTTATATATTTTAGTCATTCTCTTATGTTTAAACTATGTCTTCAGCTTACAATAAATGATATGCATTAGAACAAAAAACTGATTTTTACACCTGTTCTTAATGAATTGGCCTGCTATGAAGCACCATGCTTTTGTACTGGTATTATATGTAATGTTTTTTTTTTATTTTTAATGTATTGCAGGTATATGGAGGCCATGTTTAGGTGATGCCATTTTTCCGTCTTTTGTTTTAAGTGGGGTATGCTTATAAAATAAAACAAAAGTGTTGCCACGGCCGATTTAGTCAGCGATTGCTATTTTATGTGACATGTGTTTTTTAAACGTTCCGAAGCAATTTTGCTAATATGATGAGCTTGTATCCTGCTTCATTATTTTAACGTGCCAATCAAAATGTGAGATACCTAAAGCTTTATGTTGACTTGAAGGAAACTGCTAAGATTTCTACAGAATAATACCAGCCTGGTGGAAAATAGTGTCCCTCACTAAATGCATGTTTTCATTCTGTTTGCTTTCAGGAAGACACTGTGAGCTCTACAAAGACCCCTGTGTTAACATCAGCTGTCAAAATGGCGGCACTTGTGACAGCGAGGGACCTAATGCCACATGCATTTGTTCAGCTGGATATACAGGCAAGTCATGACACTTGTAAATCATTTGAGAATGTGTATACTTAAACCCGTGTACTGGATGACAGAAAACACCCCATGAAAAACACCCCCTTTTTCTTTCACGCATGAATAGTAACAATGTGCAATATGTAAATGCAGGGTCTTGGTCTTCGCAGCAGAAATGTGGTAAACAGGCTGTATGCTATCATGGGCTTTGCTGTGGTTTTTGCATTTTTTGTAGCTTTTATTATAAGAAATGACCTCTTCGCCCTAGAAAATGCTCGTGTTTGCTCACAAATGAACAGTGGTAAGAGCAGAATTCTGTTATCCAAGCAAAGAATTGTATACAATATAAATGGATGTTACCGTGCATGATTAGCCATGTTTTGAGCGCAAACCGGAGGGTGCGCACGCATCTGGATTGCAAGTAGCGTGAAAATAGCATATTTTATCCCCATACAAATTTCACTAGGTAAAACCTCGTTGAATTTGTTTAATAAAAAACGTAGTAATCTTGAGTTTGCAGCTTAGAAAAGAGGAAAACTTGTGGAATTTGGTGGTATTCCCCATTCTGATATGCTGAACTTGGAGTGGAGAGTTAATACCACATCCAGAAAATACTGCATTCTGTGGCATTGATAATTCCTCTCAAAATTCCAGAATGAGGCAGTTAGTCTTTTAACTAATGGGTTCATTCACATTTCCACCCATTGTAAATTTTAGTGCTTGGCGATGGCTCGATTTATGATGCGTGAGTTCTGAATGGTCCAAAATCCTGCTCATGGTATACCCCCAGCCTTCTTTTGTGTGTTGTGGTCTGCCCGTATCAATATAACCCTGCTTTGCAGATTAACCTTGGGGCCTGATTATGAGTTTGGTGATGTGGTATCAGGTACGCCCCGCCGCTGCACCGCCAAGCCAATGGTGAGGCCAACTGCCAGTTTAGGAGTTTCCTCATGTGTGGCGGGCTTTTTTTGCCTTCCCGCGGCGGTGCCTCTGAAAACAGGCACAGCAATGGAAACGCCAAAAGCCGTTCCTGCACGGCTTGGACTGAAAAGTTAATGCCGTGCAGGAACTGGTGTGAATGCACACAGGGGGCCACGTGTTGTGCCCCATGTGTGCATTCATAAGGCGCAGAGGCACCAGGTGCCCTGTAGGGCCCCCATAGTTACCTCTCGGCCAGGGTTTACATGGAGGAGGAATTACCATGTAAACCCTGGCGGAGAGGAAACTCCTAATGTGCTTGGCGGGACTGCGGTGGTCCTGACAAGCATATGGATGCCTCCTGACTGCTGCAACACCGCCAGGAAATGGTGGTTCCCTGGTGGCTGTGGCAAGGCTGTGGCTGTCTAACCACCCGAGTCATAATCGAGTGGTCAGAAGGCAGCGACCACCAGGCCCGCAAGTCTGGGGGTCTGTGGGCTGCCAGACTCGTAATCGGGGCCTAGATGTCCGTTTCTGGCGGCCAGAGACAGATGTACTCTCAGGATTGGATTTGATGAGACGCCACTCCACCCTCTTAAAGGACCACAGCTCACCAGTATTTGAGACAGGACAGCAAAGCTCCCTCCACCCTCCTCCCCCTGAGGTAGGGAAGCATATAGCAGTGATACCAATCGAGGTGAAACAAGAAAAGAGCAATAATAAGTAAGATGTTCTCATGGGACATTATTCTTTGTTGTAAGTAATTCACCCCTTCCCCACTGCCAGACTTCCCAAGCAAACTACCTAATCCAGAATGCACTGCTGCGGATAATCTGACTAACGTCTGAGAAATTATGGCGAATGCCTCTTGGGAACTATAGGAATCTGATGCAAGTACAAGTGAGTGTTACCAGTCAAAGGGAACCCCCAGGTGTAGCTTCACTGGAGTGGAGTGAGTCAAAGTAATAGGGACCAGGAGAGAGGTACAAAGTAGAAATGAACAAGAACCTATGCAACTCTGCTAATATGAGAAGTAGAGCAAAGAGGGAGCTGGAATAAATCCAGTTCAAAGTCTAAATACCTAAGCAGCCAAGACAGGAAAGCAAAGGCAGCTCTGGTCAACAAGAGTAGTTTTACCATGCTGCATCTCATAGTAAGAAAGCTACTTAGACAGTGCTCTTCTGTTGCTATGCCTCATTAGTGTGCTCACTGAGTGTGGGAGGGAGAGGAAGTTGCCCCCCCAGAGGGACCGGCATTCTGTTTCCCCCAGCCTCCAGGGATCTCTTTCCTGCACTCTATTGTTGCAAGCTCTTCCCCTGTGACCTCCTCACTTTTTTATGACTAGACTGTGTTGGTGATTAGGTAGGCACTACCTGCAATGAGGTGGGGGGTTGTCAGTAGGATAAGTGCATTTTTGCTTTGTCCTATCTCTTGGTTTCTTGTTTTTCTCTTCTTGGACCTTCAGACTCTGGAAATTATTTTTTGCATCTCAGTGTCACTTTCTTTTACTACCCCAATGAGTGACATTATATGCCTCCCTCTAAGTTTTATTATATTGTGAAGAATCGGAATTTGCCTAGCACCGTGGCGGTAAGTTCCAATTCTATTAAGGACACGGAGGCGAGGTTTATGCTTTATATCTCTCTTTGCTTTATCACTACAGAAATCTCATAGTGCCAGAAAGATATTCAAAGAAGTCAAGAACATTACAGAAAAAACTACAACTCCCTACAACCAGGGAGAAAACCAGGTATACAGTCCTTCCACTGTTTCCGTCATCCTCAGTACATAGTCCCATGTTTGTCTCTCTCCTTCCTCTTTCTTCGCGCAAGTCACGGCAATTCATCACTGGTCCTGTTTCGAACCATTGTTTCCCCAGAAAAACAAAGACAACGTAAGGTTGTGGGAAAAAAAACAATGCCACATGTAACTTTCAATGCGTTGAAATATCTTACAAGAACTCTACCATGAAGAACGTTGACACATTTCCAATATCACAATGAAAACATAGATTGATTACTTACTACTATACGGGTGGGTTCACACCACTGTGCTCTGGGAGGGATAATCCTCGCCTCCGTGTCCTTAATAGAATTGGAACTTACCGTCACGGTGCTAGGCAAATTCCGATTCTATGTCAGGACTGGAGGCTTCAGATTATGCTAGTTCAAAGCTTACTTACTACTAACTGAGCCACATCCAGCACCAGTTTAAAATAAAAGCTTTTGAATGTAGAGTTCGAAGACCAATCAGCTGCACAAATTAAATCTTCTTGACGCGCTCCCAGCGCGAACGCTTTAGAGGCCATAGCACCCTTAGCTGAATGGGCACCAAATTATTTTGTGTCAATACCCGCCTCCTGCATGACCCAACGCACCCACCAAGCTATTATGGGGGAGGAGACAGCTTTGTGCGGTTTCGTGAGAGCTATCAAGAGATGTTGCTCATCCGGGGGGCGGAGTTCTTGAGTCAAGTCTTCATACGCCTTCAGGCAAACCACCACACATAGTTTTGGGGTGTCTCGAAAAGCCGGGTATAAACCGTTCGGGCATGAGACTTAGTACGTTGTCCTACTGTGAAAACTACCCCCTCAGGGTAAAAAGTTCTTGCCGAGATATCCAATGCCCGGACATCTGAAACTCTCCTGCAGGAGATTAAACACAGTAGCATAGCCAGCTTGGAAGATTATACCTTCAAAGAAAGATACCTATTCGGTTGCCAAGACAAAGCAGTTTCAAAACGAGATTGACGTCCCACAGGACCGATTAACGAGGTTACGGAGGCAGAGAAAGCCGGATACCACGCAGAAGTTTTCAGACTAACGGATGCTCACCTACTGACGCCAAGTCTGCTAAAAAATAAATTCAAGATGGGAACGACACCTGCAACTACAAGATCCAAACTCCCTCGAAGACACCAACGAACCCATCTCGTCGAGGCGGACCGGTAACACTTTGTGGTACTATCTCACCCAAGCCTTTGACAAGAGGACCTCAGCCAGTCCCGAAAGGCCCAGCAGCAACCACCGTTGCCTGAAAGTCGCCACACCAGGAGACGGAGCAGCCCCTGTGTGACTAGATGATGTGGAATTCCGTCCGGGTTCAGAAGCAGGTGAGGACACGGGGGGAGTAGGAATGGAAAATCCCAAGAAAGTTCCAGAAGAACTGGAAACCAGACTTGAGACCTCCAACAAGGTGTTACCAAGGTCACCTCTGCCTCTTGCCAGCGGATCTGAGCCGCCGCTCTCGTTATCATTGAAAAGGGAGGAAACGCATAGCCCCTTTCCGCGCTCCAATTTTGAAGGAAGGCGTCCGTGGCCAGAGTCATCAGGTCCGGCCTCCAACTGAAGAACCGAAGAACCTGATGGTCCAGGCGAGAAGCAAAGAGGTCTGCCGAAAAAGGCCCGCACAGCGTGTCGACCCACTGGAAGATCTGCGGGTCCAGCTTCCAAAGACTGGAGTCGTGAAGATGTCTCGAGTGCCAGTCCGCAACTTGATTGCGCCGGCCCGGAAGGTACTCTGCCGTGACCGAAATATGATGATCCAGGCAGAAACCCCAAAAATCTTTTGCCAGATGCGCCAACGCCCGGGATTGGGGGCCTCCCAATCAGTTGACATACCGCACCGCGGAGATGTCCATTTTTAAAAGGACGCAGGACTGCACTCTGTCCTTGGTCCAACATCGTACCACAAAAAAGCCCGCTAGAAGCTCCAGGCAGTTGATATGAAGGTTTTGTTCGTCCAAGGACCAAACTCCTCTGGTGGAAAAATACCAGCACCGAGCGCCCCAGCCTGACCTGCTGGCGTCGGACTCTATGACTAGGTCTGGAACCGAGCCGAAAATCGCCCGTCCGTTCCATGCCTCCATGTGGGACAACCACCATGCAATCTCTTCCCTGGCCTCTGCCGAGAGGGGAACTGAATGGTCGTACTACCGCCCTCTCCTCAGATGGTACGCCTTGAGGCGCTGGAGAGCCCGATAATGTAGGGGTCCTGGAAAGATCGCCTGAATGGACGATGACAGAAGATTCACCAGTCTGGCCAGGTGTCGTAGTGAGGTGTAAAGTCTGGAAATCGTTTGACGCAACTTGTGGCAAATTTTCGCCATTTTCCGAGACAGGAGACTTAATGTCGCGTGGACGGAGTCCACCACGAACCCGAGAAACATCAGAGATTGGGAAGGCTTGAGAACCGACTTGTCCTCGTTGATAATGAACCCTAGGTTCTGCAAAAGAGTCACCGTCGTTTGGAGCTGTCTGGATAAGGGCTGAGGGCATTGAGCCATAAGAAGAAGATCGTCCAAGTATACAATCATGCAAATGCCCTGAGCACGGAGGAACTCCACTGCGGGGTGAAGCACCTTGGTGAAACACCAAGGGGCTGAGGAAAGACAGAATGGAAGGGCGGTGAACTCGTACCCAAGATCTCTTGAACAAAATTGGAGGAATCGCCGATGAGGCGGATGGATGGGGACCACCAGATAGGCATCCTTCAAGTTCACCCGCGCCATCCAGTTGGAAGGCAAAAGTACGTTGCGGAGCAGATGGATTCCCTCCATCTTGAAATGGCGGTAAACCAACCACCCGTTGAACTCCTTGAGATTGATGACTGGACGTCGACCTCCGTCGGCCTTGTCCACTACAAAAATATTGCTGAGAAAACCGTGAGGATGCAAAGTTGATCGGCAAATGGCTCCTTTGCAGAGTAGCTCGGAGACCTCCTCGTCAATCAACTGTGCTTCTTGGCAACTGAATGATATCGGTCGACGAAGAGCCTCCTTGCGAGAGTTTTCGTAAAACTCTATATGAAAACCTTGAACGGTCTGAAGGACCCATGCGTCGGAGGTAATATCCGCCTAAGCATTTCGAAAGGCCGCTAGTCGACCCCCAATGCGAACCCGGGATGCTGGAAGAACACATACCGCGGGTATTTCCGCAGCCGGCATTGGTCTTGAAACCTCCGCGGCCTCTGAAGCGCTGTCCTTGCGTTGGATAGAAGTTTGGGTAGATCGCGGTGCAGTCATACTGCCCGCGACCAGAGCCTTGTCCACTTGAGGGATTTTGCTGGAAACCGCAGCCGGGCGAGCGGCCCCTGCCTTGACCAGCCCCGCGGAAAACCCGCTGGTTAAAGACCCTCTTAATATTGGACTGGGCCTTGTCCAGCGATGTAAATGTTGCCTAGCTTTTTGACAAAGGGGTCGCCGAAAAGACCCCCATGGGCCACTGCTCCCGCCTCTGAAGAGGCCAAATCCCCAAGTTTTGGGTCGAGCTTAAACAACAACGAGCGACAACGCTCGGTCGATAGGGCACAATTAGCGTTGCCCATGAAAATAATAGCTTGCTGGGCCCAATTGAAAAGGACTTCTGGGGAAATAGGTGATCCAGAGACTTTGGCTTCCTCTGCCATGTCTAAGATTTTCGTCACTGGGCCGATAGCGTCAAGGATCTTGTCCTTACAGGATCGCCAGGACCTATCTATGCCCTTCCTACGGTCTCATGTCTTTTTCCAGAAAGGTGGCCATTTTAGGATCTAGCTCTGGTGTGAAAGTAATTTTGTCGGCCAATGAGGGTCTAGGGCACTCCACCCTTAAGCAACCTCTAGCCTCCTTCTTGAGGGGCTTACGGAGACGACCTGTGACAAACCTGGCTACCTTATTGCTGGGAACCCAGGCTGCAGGCCGGGGATGCATAATGTCATCGGGATTTAGCATGTCAGAGTCCTTTTCTGGCACTGTGGCAGTGGAAGGGGTAGTGGCCGGACGCCATGGCCATGAGGACCCAGCCTCCTCATCCGTATCCCCTTGAGTGTCATCATTGTCCGTCCCAGGGGAAGGTGGGTCTGGGATATCCTGTGGGGTGTCTGTCATGGGGGGGCAGGAGCGGCCAGCGACACCTTAGCCAGAAACGCGCTCTTAAGACGCGCAAAGGCATCTACTTATACCCCTTTGGGACGCTGTTTCTTGGACGGTGAAGGGACCCTCCCCAGATCGCTCAACCGGGGGCGCAGGGAGCTCTAGGGCCAACCACCTCATTTACCACCCGGTAGATAGATGAGTCAACGGCCTCATAAAAAATCATCATCCCAGGGCAAGTATCCCTGGACCTCCTCCTAATAGTACTCGGTATGGGCATCTATAGCCAAAGATGAAGGTAAGTATCAATGTAAATAAGTAGGGTAGAAAGAAATGTAAAATATAAAACTTTCTCATTAGAGCGTGCTTAGCACTGTAAATAGTAGGTTTGCTGAACAAACCAAATGGGGGCAGACTGGAAGACTGCACGATTTTGGGTTGCCCCAAGGGCCAGAAATAGGCCTGCACCAACCTCAACGCGCGTATGCCCTCAGAAAACTGACCCGGCACTGCCTCCCTGCTCGTTATGTACCTGGAAACGTGTGCAAAGTACTTCACGTGTCGACTGTGGGAGATTCCGCAATACAGACCCCCGCCGGGGAGTAAAAGAATGAAAATGCGGGAATACAACCCGTTAAAATGGGTATCAAGGATAGGCAGTTGGGGACAAGGCTCTAAGCAGTCTCCTCTCGCAGCGCGGCTCATCGTCTGAGGAGCCACGACGCGAGAGCAACGAGACAAGCGAGTCCCTCTAGCGGGCTGAGAAAGCACCACACCAGCAGGGGGGCTGGCCGCGTAAGGAGCGAAAAATGTTCCCTCGGCCGGCTTGGGAATCTGAAAAAAAAAATTCAATGAAAGCCTGCCAACAATTGTAAATGCGCATAAAATAACGTCAAAACAGCGCCCTGAAACGAAATAAAGACTACAAACATCCACATAAACAAAGGGAGAATGAAAATCAACTTAACTGGCTGCGAAGCAGTGAAGAAAGAGGAAGGAGAGAGACAAACATGGGACTATGTACTGAGGATGATGGAAACAGTGGAAGGACTGTATACTTGGATTCCTCCCTGGTTGTAGGGAGTTGTAGTTTTTTCTGTAATGTTCTTGATTTCTTTGAATATCTTTCTGGCTGCTAGGAGATTTCTGTATTAATAAAACGAAGAGAGATATAAGCATAATCTGAACCCTCCTGTCCTGACATAGAATTCACTGATAGATGGTGACTAAAATATACTACAGACTTAGGCCCTTACATATCAACATAGTTCCCCATCAACAAAGCATAGGTAAACCCTTTGATACATTAAGCTCTTAATGCTTTATAATGGTGCTTGCTGACTCCTCACCACAGCTATTCAGAAACAGAAGTGGGCCAAAGACTCTGAGGTTCCCCTTTTCTCTGTTTTCAGGAGCTCAGAAGCAGGCAGTATAAATGTTTGTCAGTGGTTCTTAACCCGTGGTCTGAGGACCCCTGGGGTCCATGAGGACTGCTCAGAGGCCCAGAACTGTTTTACAAAATTGCATAATATTAAAATGAATACATTAAAATTAGTAAAGTATATACAAACATTAAAAATGTAAAACTTTTTACTATAGTTGATTGTAAATTAAACAAAATATTTCAATATTTGAGTGTTTGGTGTATACTTGTTTCTATATTTTAGTGGGTTGTTTTGAGATTCAAAGGATAGATATTGCTTAGACCCGGGGTCCCCAACTTCTAATAATGACTTAGTGGCGGTCCCCGTATTCCAGTAATGATTTAGTGAGGGTCCACAAAAGTCAAAAAGTTAAAAACTCTTGATCTAGGACATGAAACTTTTCATCAGGGAGTCTCTCCTTTCATTCCCAGC
Organism: Triturus cristatus; assembly: GCF_964204655.1. Taxonomy (NCBI): domain Eukaryota; kingdom Metazoa; phylum Chordata; class Amphibia; order Caudata; family Salamandridae; genus Triturus; species Triturus cristatus. The sequence goes on from NC_140594.1 coordinate 965,904,226, forward strand.
CAGACCCAATCTAGACAGCATGAGGCCATGTTAACAGTTCCTAGAGTTGAGCTTCGAACCAGGGGGGGTTGAGTTGTTTCAGTGGCGGGCCTGGATTTATTGAACACCCCTCCAATACAAATTAGGCTGAAGTCCTAGCTTGTCAGCTTCAAGCTCACCTTAAAATCCTTTATGTTCTATGTGCCAGAGTAAGAGTGGGGCCAACAGACCTTATACAAGGTAGAGTTCCTTCCTTTGGTCAGTTCTGCATAGAGGTGGGTCCTGTGAAACCTGGTTCATGTTGTCATCCAGTTCCCTGTCCTCCTTTGACCTGCAATCTGTCTGAGCCCACCTCATTTCTCAGAGGAATGGCTCTTCGAGTCTCTGTGGCATTGGCCTTGCTCTGTGATCTTTCCTCCTCAGCTTCGGACTGGTGTGACTATAATAGGGCCCTTGGCACAATAGAACATTGAGCCTGGAGCCTACGTGCACCTACCTCAACCAGGTGATTTAGCTTCTGAATGAGGTTGCTAGAGATCGGTCGCCGTTTACTGGCACCCAACATGGCTGTAAAGGATAGGCTGGGCAAGTACCAGAGATGACTTGGGGACAGAAGTACCTGAGAGATCGCTTGGGGACAGAAGTACCAGAGAGATGGCTTGGGGACAGAGGTACCAAAGATATGACCCCAGGGCCAGAAGTACCAGAGAGATAACCTGGGGACTGAGTACCAGAGTGATGGCCTGGGGACTGAGTACCAGAGTGATGGCCTGGGGACTGAGTACCAGAGTGATGGCCTGGGGACCGCCTCCTCACAATTTTATGAACTGCTACCATCAATAATTTTGTTTGGAGGAGTGGAGTCAATCTACATCGAGTCACAAGAGACTACTTCATGCTGTCGCACAGGATCAGGGTTGGTGCTGATGTCAGTTTCGCCATTGCATCTGTCTGTGTTTTATTTTTGCATTACAGCAACGTCCCATCAATCACTAATCTTCAGCTTTCAGACTTGATTGCTGTTTTGTCGCTAACACTTTGTGATATTTCCTAAGAGGTTGCATGCCACTTGTAAATGTACTACTAATGTTTTTGTTCTGCAAGTCCTTGATGACGCACTCATATTTACCAAAACATTTTTTTTGTCAGAAATCAAAGCCGCAGATATTGAAATAGTTGTTCAGCTCCAGGTGACGACAGCTGTTCTTGTGGCTCGTCAGATTTTCAACTTCTTGATAATTTTCACTGACAGATTTCACTTCAGAGAAGGCAGTGAATAGCAATTTCCGAATATTATGTCCAGCGAAGCATGTTTTTCTCATCAGGCGGGCAAGCTGACATGCTTTAGTTTGCTAGTCTGGAGCAGTTAATAACCCTGCGTGTTGTCATTTCCGATGGCGATAGCTGGCTGTTTTGTTGCTACCACATTTCATCCATTCCAGCGTACTCTCTGCGGGCCCCTGTTCTCAAACAAGTTACTCTCTATTTAGATCAAATGCCAGAATCATTATTTTTGCTTTATAGCTCCATTCCTTGAGGTCCTTACAGTATCTCATTTTGGAATCATAAACTATTTAAAGGGGAAGTACAGAGATTTCTTATTTGGAATTGCGTAACTCCCTTAAACTTAGTAAAGACCTTTTTTAATTATTTTCAGCCTCCGTGAAGAGAAACAGACCCTGCTTAGAGGGGGGACATATTGCATGCAAAGACGTAGGCACCAAAATAGAGGATACATGGACTTCTCTAACCTGATTTAAAAAGAAGGGGGGAACTGATGCTCAACTTGGATTCCTGTGCCTTATAATGTAAAAGGTTCCAACGATGTTTTGAGCACTAGTGCAAGAAGACACACACGCACACGCACACAAGCACCCCCCCCCCCCTCCAAAAGTCTTCCTTGAATGCACCGAAGGTCCTTGCAGAAAGGGGACATGTGGCTATACCGAGCGCTAGACCACAGCCAAACTAATCTAGCCGATTTGTAAAGCGCGTGGCTACCCGAAGGCTTTCCCGTGCTGATTCAAACCAGCAGGCCAATGGGATGAACCCTACTGAGAGCTGAACGTGAGACAGCTATTTAACAAATAACCATGTTTACAGAGCCTTCCGGAAGGCAGATTTGGATTCCACCTGATGCAGATCGAGTGGCAGGGCGTTCCATGGTTTGGACACTAGGTATTTAAAGGACTGACCACCCCATCTGGATCTGCGATTTCTGGGTATTGTTGCAAGAAAAGAGGTGGTGGATTTTACGGAGCTTCCAGAGTTATAGGCTTTGATGAGAGCGTGAAGAATATGAGGCCCCTTTTGTCTAAGGCCCGGTGCATGATGCACAGAGATTTGAACTGCACACGTTTGTGGCCACTGGCTGGGAGTGGACGGATGTAGGTGCTCTGGCGTGGCGTGCTTTCTGATGTATGTGTGACTATGAAGGCCACCACCCCTCCTTTGACCGAGTCTCCGGTATCCCCTAAAATCTAGGTTATTTGACGATTTTAGTATAAGAATATCCCAAGTAGGATTCACTTGGGCATACCTTAGGTGTACTCCCCCACTTTAGCATGCAATAGATGTAGGGAACACCCGATTGCGATTTCATAGGGATCTGACAGCCCTGACGAATGCCCCAGGCTTCTCAGGCTCTGTGCGTGGGCAGAAACCTGTTGGCTTATTAGAAGATGGACTAAGAGACGTTATGCTCTTTAGTCTCCATCAATGTATTTGTTTTTAACGTACCTGAGGTCCTCACTAATAAAGGTGATAACCGAGGAACCTCAAGGTATTTTTAATATAACTGGACCCCGATTTTGTCCTGGAAGTTTTATGTAGGAACTCCCTCCTTTCGCCAAGGCTTCATGGAGGTTGAGTCCGCCCTGGTAGCACCATCTTACAAGGGTGGGGAGAGGATGCCTATGATGAAGCATGACACTATACTGTGTGTGAGGCATCCTCTTCCATTAAGGATGACCTTCCCTTAGACCATACGTGAACTACAGCCCTATAATTTTCAGATCCTACCACAATCTTTTTGCTCAGTTTATTGGTATAGGCAACCTATTTCATTTGTGTTTGTTGCTTTATAAGTAACCAGCTAAGGCCCTCCTTGTGGACAGATGCCATGGGATTTTGAAGAGGAGACGGGCAGCAGCATTTTGGGTGGTGTGTAAGCTTTTCTTGATGTAGTGTGGGATCCTACATATAGGGAGTTCCCATACTCAATCAGGAGATGATCAGGGCCTGATTGATAAGTCTTCATGACAGGAGGGGTAGAAGATCTAACACTTTCCTTAGAGGTCTGAATATTCCAAAGCACTTAACTGCCAGTGTGTTGGCCTGTGATTTCGTTGTATGCTTATCTTCTAACCAAACACCCAAACTTATTATTTTGTTTTTCGGGCTCAGTGTAGCACCAAGGCATTTTGGCCAGGGGAGTAACTCCCTATTAGCTTTGCTCTTGCATAACAGCATGAGCTCCGTCTTATCCCTGTTTAGCTTGGGGGAGCAATCGGCCATCCAGCTGGTAACCTACTTTAAGCAGGGGACAAGTTGTTACAGTTTGAGTCGTATTCATGGCTGATAGATACAACTAATTGTGTATTGTCCGCGTAAGATACTATGGTCAGGCCAAAAGATTGGACTAACTCTGCTAGGGGAAGCTTGTAAAGGTTAACAAGGGTAGGGTTTAATGTAGAGCTCTGTGGTACTCCCCATTTCAATGTTAGGATGTCCAAGAGGCATTTTTGGTCCAGTACCTGGAATGTTCTGCCTTCGAGGAAAGATGTATATTATTTTAGAGCAGTGCGACTTATCCTACCTCAGCAATCCTCTGGATAAGTGTTGTGTGGTCCACTATATCAAAAGCCGTATTTAGATCCATGAGGATGATTGCCACTGAGCCTCCCTGGCCCAAAAGTTGTCCAAGTTCTTCTGTTATGGCTAGCAGTGCAGTCTCAGGGATGTGCTGCAGTCTAAAACCCTTTTGGGTGTGGTGGAGGAGATTGTTAGACTCCAGTAAGAGGGAGAGCTGTTGGCTGACGTGTTTCTCCAGGAGTTTGGATACACCCAGCAGTATGAAGTTACATGTGTAATTTCCCAGGCACAAAGTGTCTAGGTCTGACTTTTTCAGCAGTGGTTTTACCACTTCATGTTTCCATTGTTGGGGGACTGCACAGGAGGATAGTGACAGGTTCAACAGCTTTAACAGGACTGAGAAGATGCTCTCAGAGCCTTGTTCTAGGATGCGGAGTGGAGCAGGATCAAGGGGGAGGCCTGACTTAATTTGGCCAAGTAGTGTCATAAGTTGGTTGTGAGTGATTGGGAGGAAGGCAAATAGGCCTTGATCTTGGCAGATCAGGGGTTGTATACCTGAGAGGGGCCTAGTCTCTTTTTTTTCAGGGAAAGACGAGTGGATGTCCCAGATTTTTTTAGAGAAGAAGGAAGCCAGTTCATTGCAGCGGGTGACTGAAGGTACCAAGGGTGTACAATCAATCTTCACCTCTATGAGTGATTTCAGAATTTGAAAGATTATCCTGGGTGAGTTGAGGCATTCTCAGTTTTAGTGGTGTAATAGGTTACTTGAGAGGTTCTGATTTCTGAGTGGTAGAGCATGATTGCTTCCCGATATTTTTGCTTAATCGATTCATCTTACTATTTCCTCCATTTTCTTTCTAGCTTTTTGCACTGCTTCTTGAGTACTAACAGATGAGGGGAGAAGCCTGGAGATTTTTTAGTTTGCTGTGAGCCTTTGCGAGTATTTCTATGGAGGACTGATCCGATTATAGAAGTTACAGTTTGCCCCGGAGAAAAGCTCCCCCAAGTCGGGTGTGGTCTTATTGAGATTGACCATCCAAAGTTCAGTATCTAGGATCGACCTTCTTCTTTCACCAGAGAGGGGCACAGAGCGTGGAGGGGAGGTGCAAAGTGATGGGGATCAGGCAGGGATCTGACTAAATGACTGGAATAGGTTGCAGCACCTGTAGGTTGGAGGTGATGTTGAAAACCAAGTCAATGGTGTTCCCGTTCTCATGGGTAGGGCCCTTGACCTTTTGTTCAAATTGTAAACAGGCAAGATCCTGAAGAAGGCTGCTGGAGGCACCCAAATTGCTGTCCTCAGTGCGAACATTGAAGTCTCCCAGCAGGGAGAAATTGGTTTGGCTGTGGACACAACATCCTTCCCCAAAGAAATGGTGAAAACAACAGATTCAACCTAATCTATTGAAGTTCAGTTAGCAATTTAAATCTTTTTTTTTTAGTACCATAGTCTAATAGTTCTTTTAGCTGCTGCAAAATCCTTTTGTTTTTGGTTATCTCATGCTTTCGGGTTCAAATGACACTAGTGCCAAGAGGCCTCTTTGGCTCTCGCACACTCTATAAATATATTAATATAGCATAACATAATGTGGACTAGGAGGACTCTACAGCCTAGGAAGTAACCCGACATCATCCTGTTGGCTGCAAGACTTTCGAACCTGAAAGTTGGCACTAGTCACAGCTAATATTTCTATGTTTAAATTTTGTTACGGGTGGGGGAGGGATGTAACGCTGGAGAACCCTAGCTCCATATGGGCTGGAATGTGCCCTTTGGAGGTGGGGTGTTTTGTGGTTGGACCTTGTGTTGAGGGTCGCACTTAGCCTGTTTGGGATGTGACGTCTCCGAGAAATAAAAAGAGCGTGTCTTCCAGAGCGGGCAGTTTAAAACCTGCACCTAAGCTGCCTAATTGTGTTTTTCTTCGCACCAGCGCCTTCTGCAAGCCAGGCCTTAGCAGCCCCACAACACTGTTAACCAGAGTGCAGTACATTTGGCTATTTCTGCCATGTTGTGGATTCAGAGAATCTTTGGGCACATCTCAAAGTAGCAGGACAGGACCTATTAATTTCAGAGGTAAAATACAGTTCAAGGTGTTCAACCCACACCTTCCACATGCGATTTGAGTGGAAGGGGCCCTGTGAGCACAAAAGAATCAGTTGTGAGAATGCCTGCCATGGCGGCTGGAATGCCCTTCCAAGAACAGCAGGGGTGCACTCAAACAAAGGAGTGGTTGGAGACAAGGAGCTTAGAGAGGTCATAGTGGCCCCCCCTTAATAGGGTTCGGGATGCAGTCCAGGAAAGGAGCAACAATTTCTGATTGGTCCCAAGAGTACAGTCAATGGGTCCTCTGGTGCTCTAGTTGTTGTGGGGAGGCACCACATGAAAGGGCAGGCTGCAAATAGAGGTCCACCGGGACCATGCCCTTCAGGGGGCCTGCATGCAGGAGCAGGAAGCCATATGAGGATACATCGGCTGCGCGGCATGTAACAGGACGGTGAGACCTCAATTCCGCTAGGAGCAGAAGCTGGTCAGAAAGCGGCGAGAGTGAGCAGAGCCAGGACGCAAGGGAGAGAGCAGGTCGCAGACATGTGCTGTCAGTGAGAGCCATCCAGATGTCTGCGAGGGTGAGCGGGTCCAGCCGCATGGGAAGAAATGCACGATTTGTGCTCAGAGGGATCCAGAGGTCCCAGGTTGTCGGGCTGTGTCTGTAGTGGGCTGCCTCATGGAGGCCACAGCCCACCTGCAGGCAGGGTTGCACCGGCCTCGTCGCCGTTGAGGCCTGGTTTGCGGGAGGTGATTGCATGAAGAAAAGGTTCTAAACTGCCCGTCCCGGAAGAGAGGTTCTTTTTATTTCACTGAAATGTCATGTCCCGAAAAGGCTAATGGCTACCTTCAGTACACCCCTGCTCCAATGGGCACATCCCAGCCCAAGTGCAACTAGGGCTCGCCAACATTACAAACATTACTCTTGATTACCGTTTCTTGTTCTCTGTCACCAGAGTTGTCAGTGTCCACTATTCAGCTTTCACATAGAATCAGTCCTTCTCAGCTATTTTGGGCAGAGGAACCTATTACTGGTGCAAGAGCGTTGCACACAGGGTGGGCAGACTATACATTCCTCAGTGGGCATTGGAATGCACCTAATTCTACTACTTGCTGTCCTCCTTGGCAAGAAGCTATCACATCAAGACAGAGGAAATGCAGTTAACATCAAAAATCAACTTAGAAAACTAGGTCCTCTTTAAGTATTGACACCCAGACTACATGAAAAAATTGCATAGTCATTGGAACCAAACAAGAAGGCAGCACCAGTCCTGTGCCCTTTAGTCGTACCCCATCAGCAGCAACTGCCAAATCCAGCCGCACCGGGTGCTAGTCCATCACAGTGGTTTTACATTAGATGTGTGCTGGGACAGTCCCTTCATGACCCCTCCCCACATCTCAATCGTAGTCGCTTGCAAGCACCATCTTCCTCAGGCTGTTCCAAACAACATCCAGTGAGATGGGGAGAGGTTGTGAACTCTTCACTGGAAGCCAGACAGACTTATGTTTCTTTAGATTGAGCTAATTCTTGTTCAGTCAAAAGATAGGGATATATTGATAAGCAGTCTGCGGGATTGTCAGATCCTGATGCAAGGAAGCTTGGAACAATTGTCCTTGATTTTGCAAGATCCAATTCTTGATGCAAAGTGATCACTGTTACAATGTGCTTTAAAATAAAGGAAAGTGTGGGCTTGTGATTGGTTCAATCCTGGAAGGATCTACTGTGAAGGATCAATGAAAATGAAGACACGTCAACAGGACTTCTAAGGCCTCCTTATTGATATGAGGTTATCTTTGAGCAGTCGCACTGCTTCGAGGTTAGCAAATGCCACAGGAGCCCCCTCATCACTATCGTGCTGATGAAGAACGGCATCCAAACCAGGAGGGCTGGCATCGCCATCCATTTAAGTCTTTTTTCGATTGGTCATAGAATTTCAGTGATTCCGACAGGGCATCTGTCACTGTTTGCAGTGCTTTTTCCAGTTCTTGATCCCATGACCACGGCATGTTTCACTTCAACAGTTTTATGAGCAGTCCATTGAGGGGTATCATGTTTTGTTGAACCTACCACAGTAGGTGACCATTGCTCAGAGACTCTTCATTTACAAGGAGGATTTCGGTGCAGTGGCTACCTTCAGATCAACGACCTTCTTGGGGTCGGAGGCAGTGCTGTTTACTTAAAAGTGATATCCAAGCAACTTAATTTGTGTGTGTACAAATTCACATTTTTTCTGCATAGTTTGAGTTCGTTTCTGAATGCCTTGTGGCATGGCTAACAGGAGTTTATTATATTTACTTATTAAAGTGGCGTAAAGTACAGTGTTTTCACCTCAAGAAAATGATGTGAGTGGAATTGCATAGAATGTTTCTCAGAAAAGGCTGTATGTCTCAGAAGCTGAAATTAAAATGTTGATGAATAAGTGGAAAGATTTGGACTAGAGAAATATTAAGACATTTGCTCTTTTTTGAAAGGCGTTGTACATATTGAAGTGAAATCAAAGTAGCACTCTTTCCAAAATGTGCATAAATCAGAAGGAATTCAGAAAGAAACCTATTTGAACAGTATAATTAGTATTGTCCCTGGGCAAACATGGAGCTCACAGCCTCTTGTTGAGGTCACCTCTTCATCAATGCTTTTCTCTTTCGATTGAATTCCCATTTTTGTGACATTTTTAAAGTGTTGAGCTCCTGTTGGGTCATGAAAGAGAATCGTACGTGGAAGTATTTGTTTCATGTCTATAGAATATGAAAATACTTTAGAACATTAGATGCATATTTATTTCTGTGTAACAACCTTTCTATATGCTGTAGCTCAATAATTGGCTAGGACAGCATATATATTCACGAAAGAGTGAGTTCAGCTTCGAACTGACTGAAATGGGCTAGCACGCCTGCGTTGCGGCAGGCAATCCTCGGGTTTGGAAACAGAGCTGGTACTGCAGCATGATAATACTAGGCGACTGACTGGGGAACAGATATCGGGTAGAACCAACTAATCAATGTGCCATTGCCATGAATGGAAATGTCAGTTTGTGTTGGGTACCAATAATCATTTTCCCTGCCAGTAAATGAGGGTAGTAATTTTGATTCGAGAAGAAGATATATAGATAGCTCACTTGCAGTAGCAGCACTCTACTGCTTCCAGGAGGTCATTTTTGAGCAAGCCTGACCTTGTCACATGCCTCATTTAAAGACCCATCCCTTAAAGGCATCCGGCCTGACAGGCGGTCTCCCTACAGGGCCAAAGATGCTAATGGCCCATCCCTATTTGGGACTATTAGTACTTTGAGGAACCTGGGCCTGAGTGTTAGACTCTGCTTGTGATCACGGCCCAGAACTCCATGGTAGACCCATCTATCTGCAGCTTCTGTAAGTAAATAGTCTTCTCTCATACGCCACCAAACCATTATGAGAGCTGCTCTAACACACTTTTCCGTCAATGAGACTGCTGACAAGACAATGACGTGCTTTACTATTCTCAACCCCAATCAAACCATTTGACCCTGTTAATGAATGCCATCAACCCACAAGGGTAGCTGCTAGAAAACCTGACAATGGTAAGTGTTGCCAATTTGATGGAAGGCTCGCTGTCAAGCTCCATCATGACCCTCATTATCTCATGACAGACATTTCCCTTGACAGCATCCTAATCACAGAAACCTGGTATACTGAATCCTTCAATTACTCTTTCGAAAACCTTGTTTCATAAAACTCTAAACTCACCTACACCAAAAGGCAACAGGCAAAAGGGGAAGGTACAGCTATAATTCACAAGAGAAAATTCAATATCAATAAACTACCTTCCTCAACTCCTTTTTGAGTCTTTGAGCCTTCCGCATATCTTTTTAAACTTAACCTTACAATGCTTTAAAAATCAATAAATGCTACTACCCAGAGGCCAGCACATTTCTTTAAATAACTTTCCATACTACTCTCCTCACATCAAAGCAGCTCCTGATCACTGGAAAGTTCAATATCTGTCTTGAAGAACATTCTCAGGTGCAAAGAATTCTTTAAAGCATACTCGTGTTTTGACATAAAGTCCCAACTACTTTCCACTCTCATATCAAGGGATGTGTCCTAGGCACAGTGGTATAGCTTGGCCTTCAAAAATCTAATCTCACAATCTCCCATGTCAACTGGTTAGGCCATCACACTGTTTCCTTTAAGGTCACCCCCCCATTACTATTATAGCAGAGCTAGCAATACCCCCAATGTCTCTGCTGAGAGAAATAAACTTCACTCCAAAGCCTTCAAATTCAGCCTGAACACCTCACTATAGTACACACCAATACCTCTACCACCTACATGTTTTAAAGTATGCACAATGCCCTCTTGAAGCCCCTAAAGACTTGCTCCCCATTACAAAAGGATCTAACAGAGGAAGACACAATCCTTGGTACTCAAGGTCTCTTAAACATCTCAAACAGCAAGTCGACCAACTATAATCTGTCTGGCATATATTGTCCTCACATGTATTTTCTCAGGCACTTACTATCCCAGGACCTCCAACCAGAACTCTGTGTTCAGTGCAAAACAAGGCTACACTTCAGGTCAACTTTTTGAAGCAAACAGCGAGCCACGCAAACTCGTTAAAGTGTTCCATAAGTTCACCAAACCTTTATTCATTACAGCCACTATACACCCCTCCCAGGAGTTTTGCAATACCCCAGGCTCCTTCTTCATTGAAAAGGTACTTAAGTTCAGATGCACAGCCATCTACAGTCTCCTTATCGCCACATGCACTTCTCAGACCGCACCTACAGAGTTAATGCCACATATGTTTGAAGTCTCAAAAACAGTCACAAACCCAACCAGCTCTAGAGACCAGGTGGCCCTGCCCTACTGACCCTACTGAAAACATGCAGTTGTTCTTGCTCCCACCATAACTGCATTCATAAACAGATGTCTCCAACTATGGGAGTTTCCCTCACCTGCGAACAGTCCATTGTCAACCCTCTCTTTAAATAAAAAGATACTTTTAAATTGGCTAATCTGAACTACTGTCCCGCACCACTGACTTCCCCATAATCTCTAAAATTATGTAGAAAGTGGTCGCTTCCCAGCTCTAATCCCACTTTGAACCCAACAGTATATTAGATACGGTATACCAATCAATCTGGCTGCTGTCCCAGAAATAGGGCTAAACCAGCCCTCTCAAACATCTGGGTTGTGTTCCCTGTAGACCCTGGGTTAGTCTTGTTCTTTTCCAAGTGCCCTCAGGCCTCTCGGTCCTTGGTGTTATATAAAGCTGTTAAACGAATAAGTGTAGATTTACTATTCTTAAATCCTACATCCCTATACTTGGAAGATATAAATATCATCAAGGTACATATATGTGGAGTTAATGACTGTATATTTATATACCTTCAAAATACCTTAGTAGTCGATATATTGGCAATATTTTTGTAGGACTATATTTTCTTCAGCAAAAGTACATACATTCAAGACTACTCAGCAGCCCTAGTTCAATTAGAGTCCTTTGTGCTAAAGTTCAAAATAACAACCACGGATATGATGAAAATGTTTCAGGGAGTGAAGTGCTCTGACATCCTTCAATAAGATGGTTCTTTTAATCTCGAGGTGACCAGGGCACATTTTTAGTTCCTGGACATCTGATTGTTAGCCCATACGCTACATAGATCATATATTTCAAGCAAAATTGACAGGTATTCTAAAAGACTTCTCTTCCTTAAGCCAAGTGATTTTATCCAAGGTGTTAAAGTCTGAATATTTCAAAGTAAAGTAAAACAAGGCTGACATATCTCAGGTTACCCCACCAGATACTCTACCAAGTCCAAGGCTTATTAAAGCTTGAGGGATATCCTGTCTTCGTGTGAAAGGTTTGCATTATATATTCCTTTAAATAGAATCACATTTTTGGTAATTTTTCCTATGAAAATTCAATAATTCTGCCTTAAATCTTCAGGAGAGGAGCACGAACTTTCATAAGTTTTGTTGTGTTTCATAACATGATTTGAATGGATAGTGGACACCGCCCGACAAATATTGGGGTGTAGGACATCACAGCATTGTAATGCCAATGACATTATTTTATCTTCCATTGCAGGAGAAGACTGTGAGATTGACGTCAATGAATGTGACAGCAGCCCATGCCATCATTCTGGGACATGCGTAGATCAGCCCAATGCCTACACCTGCCACTGTGCACACGGTTGGGTTGGTGTAAACTGTGAAATTCGTAAGTATTAATATTTTGTTTCATCAGCATGATAAAGATAGTGAGAATTATCATCTTCATCAAGAACAACTGAGTGCAACCCTAAGGGCCTGATTCACTAAGTTAAACTTACTCTTTTTTGTAATTTTCCGATGGTTTGCTATTCACAAAGGGATTTATGAGCAGTATATTTACGAGTGCGGAGTCTCAGTACATAAAAATACCTATCTTTTTATGTGTGGAGATTCCACACCCGTAAAGATACTACTCATAAACCCCTTTGTGAATAGAAAATAATTGTACACTTACACAAAAGTGTAAACTTACCATTGTGAATCAGACCCTAAAATTTGAGGACAAGAATAATGAAAGTTAAATGGTTAATTTTGGAAAGAGGTACAGCAAATATGACACCCTGCGGCTTTTCCATTTATTCCTAAAACAACATGCCGGAAGGAGGCTTTTGGGGAATAATCTCCTGGAACACCCATAGATTATCACGTTGGTTTAATCTGCATGACTTTGATTCTCGAAATGAAAGGCTGTGGCATATGTTGATGTTCCCGGAGTGTTGGTTGGTGAAACCCCACCTCTTTTGGTGACTTTGTGTTTTGCTTCAGGAGTTTTTAAAGACAATTCTGGAAGCCCCATGGTGGGAGCAACAACATTTATTAATTCACCCGTAAAAGGCTTAAATGCAGAGCTTAAAAGCACAACATTATTGGCTGTTCTTCTCATAGGACCTGCGTCTAGTTCTAGTGGCATGAGAGGTAGGTTCACAAAAATATTGGTGGGCCCAGGTCACAATACTAATTTTGAATATTAACTGGGATGGATTGCAGGTGGAAAGCGAGTGTAACAGATGTATCCTCTTGTGATATGCATGCCATTTGACCAATTTTAACATTGGAACAAGCCACTAATTGGATTGCCAGATCATTATTCCTGCCTTCTCTGCTTCCTGCCTCTTCTGCTGTCATCCTGCTCTGTCTGCTCCCTGCAGCGTCTGAGCACTGACTGCCCTCTCTATTGCTTACCCTTTAAGCTCGTACACTTCTCCACTCTACTTCATGACCCGCGTCTGAACACAAGTCACTCCCCTCTCTACTGGGGATGTGTGTGCGGGCACAGCACAGGCACATTAAAAATCTATTGGAGAGTATGGCTGATGTCTCGGCCTCGAGTATTCAATCATGAAAACTGATACACAGAAGACTTACACATCTATAGATAGAATAACAATCACATGTATTACAATAAAATTGATTGCAGCAAATCAATCATTTGGTAGCAGTTTAATAAAACGAAGTTTTAGATAAATGCAATGACTTGACATCCGCTGAGGGCATATTAAAAGAGAGATGTGTTGCACCAATTCATTCACTAACCTGAGCAGTCCGCATAGTGTTGTGGCCCTAGGGATTCATTGACAGAGCCACATCCATCTGCACAATAGGAAGTTGCCTCGGTGTAAATAGGCAAACCTCTAAAACAATGAGGGCCTTCTAAAAGCCGTACCACCCTTCATAGTGACAGCCCCTTATGGAGTACAGGTCATATCACAAGAAAGCTCCTGTTGGAGCCTTTGCTCCAGAGCCAAGCTTCAGTGTGCTTTAAAGTGCCACACCTTCAGCACTCCTGTGGCATGATCAGGACTGGACTGGCCATTTATTGCGTCAAGCATTTCCCGGTGGGTTGGAACCACCGGAGGCTGGTGTCTGCAGGCCCAGGGCTGGTGCTAGCACCACAGTTCCTTTTTCTATGTCCCTGAGATTAATGGTAGCAGTCAGAGAGAGGGGACAGATCAAAGCAGCAGAAGAGAGGAAGAGAGACAGAGAAGGGATGAATGGAAAGAGAGAGAGATACAGAGAAGCGGGCTGGTTTGAACATTTTTGAACGGGCTGCTTTTAATTCCTAGTCTGGTCCTGGACAAGTTGTTGGACAGGCTCCAGGTGCACCTTTCGAACTTTGCCAGTGTTGCCTCTCCAAAAGCAGAACACCTCAGTTTGAAAATATTGTTGGTTCTTGAACATGAGTGCATCACAGAAGCTGTTGCCCACAGAGGGGTGGTATTCTGATGAATATTTCCCATCTCATTAGGATGAATGTATTCATCGAACTATATACGAACAATTTAGGACTGAGACATGTAAGATCTCAGTTACCACCAGCTATACAACTTCTAAGTGAAAATTTAAATGCTCAGATTTCTTCTGACCTTTTAAGTAATGAGATGTAGGATGTGAGAAATTATTTTTGTATTGTGTCTGTTATTTTTGAAAAATGATTGAGCTGTTTGAAAACTGCATATGGGTGTTTTCACCAGCCGCTTCCAGCCGCTCACCTTTTTTTCTGGGGAAATATAAATGATTATCTTGAGGTTGATCATGAGGAATCTTCCATTGCAAAGATATATGGGTGTTTTCATTGGCAGAAGGCACCATTTCCCAGTTCGCATAATGTATTGTCCAATCTTTGAAACACAAAAACAAGATATTGTGTGGTGGTCACACGATGCAGAAGTCTCAAGTAGTATCTTTTAGCTGAGCAAGAGGTACTGCTGATGGATAATGCAATCTTCACCTACAAATCACTGTTGCAACGTATTCTGAAACAGATCTCTGTTTTCATGGTCTGGCTTGACAGCGCGGCTGTCACCAGACAGTTATGTGAGCATCACTATGGAGGGGCATTGGCTTCACCCACATGTTTAGAACCAGGAGTGCATGTTTTGATTGGGCTAAAGTTGTGTACTTCCACAAAAAAGTGCTTGCCCTCCTCACAGCTGTGATCATTTCGTTTATTTATCCAGCTGCTTGAGCTTGAACTTTCAGGGACACACACATGACATTGTAATGCTGTTTAAGTGTCTTAGATATCTGCATAACTTGTGGTGTTTTCCTCTGGCAGCAGCGCAGATGGGAGGAGGGCAGTCATCCACTTACATGGATGTTTAGGTCAGGTTTGAAAGTCCAACTCTCACCTGAAACTTCAACCTACAACAATATTATTCTACAGTTCTTTGCTTCCACACAAATATATGTCCATTCCGGTGCTATGTTCTTGTAATGATTAAAATTGCCAGACAACATTCCCTTAAATCCAGACCTATTGGCACTGCCAATGCTTGTTGCATAAAGGAAAGGTGAAGACTTAAAGATATCCCTCTTTTAATTCTACATGTGAGCCAGTTAAGAGTGTTCTGCAATGCCTTTTACTCAGTCATTTAAAATTAAACAATGGCAGAATATTAGGAGAAAATTAAAGAGCATAAGACATTAGTGGAGTTTAAATAGCACCCGAGCCATCATCTTGTGTGACGGTGGAGGACAAAATGCCTGCTGACTCCTTGTGTAACATTGTACATCATATGTACTGTGCTCTCCAGATCTGAATATTTCTCAGAAACGTAAATTACTCAACATCCCTAAATGCTCATGGACTTTAAATTGATGCGTGCCCTGTTCATTTACTACTGAAACTAGAGTAATTTGTTTCAGAAATATGCCCCTACAGCTGGCTATGGGGGAAAATGCTGTAAATACCTATAAAAGTATTGAATTAAAAAAAAATTATAGTGTAGGGAAGATCAGGAACCGCAGATGCACAAGGTGCTACAGGCATTATTTATGATTGGGGGAGTAAGGAGACTAGTGAGATTAGTAAACTAAGCTCTCCTAGAGGAACCGACAGGCACCCTAGACGACCCCAGAGAAAAATGGTCTCTGGACCTGGACCAGGACCCAGTGGACACAACCTAGAAGAATATAATTGGACACTACCCCAAAGTGTCTAGAAATAGCCTGTGTCAATGCTGCATTTTGAGATAGTTATCAGAACCTACCTCAGCCCTAGTAAGATACATAAAATGTATTCTTTGACCATTACAAATTATATAGGTGTGACAGTGAGGGTGCAGACCTTTATCGTATGGTGAGTAGACAGCCCTGTGATCACTGAATTCTGGGCCACCATCATTGACATGTTTGAGGAAGTGATAGCAATAGAAAACCTTCTTAGTGGGAAAGCATGTCTGCTGGGTCTGATGGTCTGGAACGCAAGAAGAAAATAATCAGGAAATGTTTTGTTCCTGCAAAAGAGGCATGACAAGAAACTGAATTACTGCAAAGGTACTAGCATTCCCACTGTGGAAGAAATAAGTTGTTAGATGGGCAGATCTGTAGGCAGCCACTCTAAAAGCAGAGAAATTCAGGGGGGTAGGGGGGTTGTTAGAGCAGTGGCTGTACAGGCATGGGAAAATTTGCTCTCAGATTTCTAGAATGTGGCGGTGGAGGGGAGAAATAACTCTTAATAGAGCAGATATGCTGGATAGCAAAATACTGTATACCTGATGCCATGTAAATGGATTTGCTTTACATGATGTCCTGAATAAACTAAATAGACCTTAAGCTGATATACGTGGATTGATTCTTTGCACATTTTGAGACCATCCTTGAACCAAATGATGCCATGAACGTTCGGAACCCTTTTTTTTAGCTTGAATGAGGTTTTGAATTTACAGTTCATTCCATCCATTAGTGTTTTGCACCATTCTCTTCCTCCTGTGCTTACCTTCTGGTTTACATGTTAATATATGGCTTGTTGAGTCACTGGTGTGTGCATGCTTATCCTTGATGAGCACAAGGGGATAGTTTGTTAGTTGCTCCTTGATTGCAAAGGAGCAAATACAATTTATGATTCCTAGAATATTATTATTTACTACAGTTCTTAGAATTTGTGGGATTAGGAGAGCAGTGCTGCAAACGTTGTTATTCAAATGAAAACTAGAGTGAGTAATTTGGGAAATTCGTTAGAAATTTACAAAAATTAATGTTTGTATGTTTTACTAAATTGCTAAGTGGACCTTTGCCTTAATTGTATGTACATGTACTGTTGTTTATAAGGACCAGTGATCCACTAAATTGAACTTTTAAACTGAGCATTTATTTGTCACTTCTCCTCATGTAGTTGTTTGTTTCTTGTTCTATGAAGCCTCAAGGTGATATTGATGCACCCTCAATTTAATTTTTAACCATCTGTCTTTCTTGAGTTATATGCAGTTATTGGGTACAATTTTGTTTACAGCATTATCTTAGTGCAAAACAGTTTTTCACCAGTGTTTTGGTAATTACAAAAATGTTGAACATTTTTGTGCCCAACAGGTACTATATTTGATCCTCTATGACTATTAAAGGGATAGACATAACTTCATTTGGTTATTGGACTACAGGTTCACTATTTCATCATTTGGTATGTTGAGTGAACCTTACTGTTGAGGCACATGGAAACAGTCAGAAGGAATCTGTTAGGGGGTTGTGGTGCTTTATATGGTGACACCATAAACCACAACAAATTTTAGATGTGAGGAGACCAAACCCTTGAATATATCCCATTTAACTTGGTGAAGTAAGAAGTTCTAGTATGGATGATTGTTATAAAAAGGAGGACAGTTTTGTAACTATAGTATTTTCTTAAATCATCTGACTTTTGTAATATCATTAGTTTATCCTCAAGTGCTACCGTATGCTATAACATACTCCCTATATGCCAGCGTATGATAGTGCTTTGTATATTGTACGTGAATGGCAAATGACCACATACACAGGAATAAGAAAGCCAGTGGTAGAAGCAAGGAAGGGAGAATGGGATCAGAGAGAGAGAAAATGACCCAGGACTCCACACTCCCTCATCAATCCCGGGCTCAAGGAGGTCATCAGGTAGAAGTGTATCTCTACACGATAAAGAGATTTCTTAAGTAACTTGTTATCAGATTCCTTAAGCATCACTGCAATTGAGAATAGATGTAGCTAACAATAGCTCTGTATAAACAACTCTCTCTTCTTCTATGGACTAATGGTGAATTCCAGAAAACTAAGCACATGTTGTCATTAATACTTCAGACATACTTGTGTACAAATAGCTATCCCTACGTTTAGATTACTTTCCTCAAGTTTCGTCATTACATGCTTTTTTGTGGAAGGTGAGTAAAGCTTCTACTTGGCTTCTTCAGAGTGCAAAATAAAGAATACCATTACCATCATTGTGTTCCCTACTCTTACCAATATAAACACATGCTGGACTACTTATACCTTGGACACTATGTTCATGAATATATGCATATTTGTAGATATGCAGTTGTCCTTTCAAGAATCAGTCCTGTTCTTTCACATGGATTTTAGTAGTGCACACCATTCAATCTGTAGAGTGCAGACAGTTATAATCCAGTCTTAAGATTTCAAATAAATGTGTACTGAATACTTCAAAAGTTGCTTTTAACAACACATGAGTTCATAATTCTGCTCTGTAATCCAAGGAGATGGGGTACATTTCTTAGTCGTTAAGCTTATCCAATTTCCTCTCACCAATGTCTTTAGCACTTCACATACCATGTTTATATCTTTCATAAGCATCCACACGTAAAAAATAAGGAAGGCTGGAAGAAAAGCCTTTGACTCAAAGACCGATGCAGGGATGAGAGGCATAAAAAGGGTATCATCCCTCTCATCCTAAAAACATTTCTTTTGGTCCTAACTTTTCTAAGATTTCTTTTGGTCCCAAAACTGGATCCATGGAATTCACCATGAATCACATATCTCCAAAGGATATGACCCCCGTCGTGGATAGACAGATCCTTTTCCCGAAATCTGTGAATTAAAAAGCATAAATAGGAAACCTACAGTGCTAAGATCTGCAGTGAGGACAAAAAGACCTTATTCAGCACATTGCCAAATGCACAGACTCTGATTGATGTGAAGAATTTCTGAATACAACTCAACAGCTTGAAGCCCAGTAGCCTGGGTATTTATTAGTCTCAGAGGCAGACCAGCAGTGTTATGCCCTTCCAATTATTTTCTTTCGACAGCAGCAGTGATGAATGGATGAATTACAGGCTGCAGTAAGGCATTTGTGACCAGATGTATTATTGGCCAGATCACATTGCGGATACTTTGTTTTCATAGCGTCTCTAAAAGGGCCAGACCATTGTCTTTACGCTGTGCCAGATGCATCAATCCAGCACAGCGAAAAACCTGTTAGCAATGATTCACCGGAATCCTGCTTCATTAATATTCATAACGAAGGATTTCTGATGAGAATTCCTGAGAACAGCTGAAAATACAGAGGAGATTTGCAAGGGATAGAAGAACCCAATCTCTACATTCACATTTTCAAGATGCCTTCATTGCAACCCCTGAAAAGCCAAAGTCAGGGCTTGCTTGCCAAGAAAAGGGCAGTTTGTTGAAATATAATTGAAGGGAGAATGTAGCAGTCTCCTTCCCCTGCCCACCCTGATGCGACAGACATCATTTAGCTTTGGAAGTATTTCCACACGGACAGCTTCAAATGTTTTGTGACCATGCATGCGCGATCTCAAACCTTTGATAAATTTCCTTGTAAATCGCAATGGATTGGGCATTCCCCTTTACCCCAACGTTTTTCTTACAATTCACCAAAAATTTGCAATGTTGACATTGGGATTTGCAAAGAAATTTGCGACTCGCATTGACATTTTATGCCATAGTGAATTGGTTTTTCATCCTTGCAAAGTCGGCCACTTTGTGAATGCAAACTTTGCAGGGTGAGAAACATTTGGGCCCAGATTTACGAAAAATTCACGCAAGGCAGGCAAAATTAGAATAATTTACAAAATGTTTCCTCGTTATGCCTGCCTCAAGGAGATGTAAGATCTTAGCGCACGTCCCTTTCTAGGGATGTTTGTAGATAGGGATTTGTGTCAAACGCCTTCAGTGGTCACATGTACCACTCATGGAATGCCCCCTTGATGCAAAGTCGTGCAAAACAGTGCATAGCGCTGCTATGTGTTACTTTGGTAAACTATGCAACTGAAATCCTGATTTGCATTGGATAGTAAATCACAGCATAACACTTTGCTTTGGGATTGCGTTACAAAATTGATGCAAAGTATGAGTAAATCTGGCCCAAGTTTGCATCTGCCCTTTTTTCGATGGCTGTGGAGGTGCAATGATCACATTTTCAGGAAAAAGCTTTAAATGCTGTTTTGTGGCAAATAAGGACTAGCATGAGCAAGAATGTGACGCTAAGCATGTGAAGCTAAACAAGCTGGTCAGCAATAAAGTTTTTATCAAAAGGATCACAAGATCACAAGAAGCGCATGCTTGTTACCAGAATATCAAAAACGAAACCTTTGAGATGGTAAGTGCACAGAGGAGGTATAGATTTACTATTCTTAACTCCACATCTATGAGATATATATCATCAAGGCACTTAGATGTGGAGTTAGGTATAGATAATCTATACATACTTAACTGTCCATATTTTGGTCAAATATATTCTAACCACCCTGTATTCCTTCCGCGATACTCCAGACCCACACCATCCATCACCCCAGTCTGAGGTGTGCCTGATGGACATTGGTAATAATAATAATCCACATTTGTAAAGCGCAAACAATCACCCGTAAGGGTCTCTAGGCGCTGGGGGCCGTCGGGAAGAGTAAGCAAGCTATTGCCCAGAGTCACATGGTGCTGGGCTAATCTGCCGCCGGCGATCGAACCATGATCCCCAGATTCCGGAGTCAGTCACCCTGGCCGTGGCGCCACACCTCATCCCTACTTTTCACTTACTTTTGACAATGACCCCTGGAATATTGAGATCGACATTGCTGCAGCGGCCGAGAACCGTATATTCCGTGGAGCCTGAAATGTCATTTTAGATCAGTCTGATCAATTAACTTTATGCATCTTAGTCTTGTATGTGACTGTCAGCCTTATGGTTGTTTCCATTTGTTGTACATTTTAAAAATGTCCTCATTTTTAGTAAACTTCTCATTCGGCTAGGTTGTGAAGGCTCCCTTCAGCTTTGTATTCACCTATCGACTGCACCCTCCCACTTTTTTCTAACATCAAACAGAAAGGCCACTTTAAAAGTGGTCAAAACTCTGAGGTTATTACAGTGATGATGGCCCACTGCTTCTCTCAAGGAAGGGGGGAATGTTTTATTATCACAGCCTGAAACTGGAGCGTGCTGTAAATGAGCCTTGTTGCAATCTCACAACATTTAAGGAATTCTGCTGTTTCCTAATTATTGCAAAACTAGAGAACCAAAATATGAGGCAACTTTCTGCAATCTCTGTCAGAACAAAATAAAAGCATTATGTTTCATTTTGAGGTTGGTTTTTAATTGATTAATCATTGCCAGTAAACGTAACAAGTTTGCAGAGAACAAAATGTTAATTTTGCAGCTGCCATAAAAATACTTTTCTTGAAAATGTTGCACAGGGAAATGTAGCACCACTGAATGGGACTATTGGCAAATTGATAACTACAAGTCTTCTCGATGATCACTGTAAGTCTCGGTGTCCCGTATCTCACTAAAGGGAACTTACGTATGGTGCGCATGTGCATATTGTGCAAGGCCTATATGCTGTCACTCAAGTCAGGTAAGCCAATGGCTGAAGTGGGCTGCTGGGGCGGCTCCTCCACTAGGGCTGCGGAGCGTCGCCCCACAACTTTGTCGCAGTGCAAGAAGCAGAAACTTAAATGGTAATAACTACCATTTTATGTTTCTGCTTCTTGCACTTCGAGAAAGCAGAATGGTTTGGTTGCGGGCAGGCGGGTGGGCGGGTCTGCTCTGCTAGCAGGGGAGGAGTGGTGTGCCCACTCCTGAGTGTGCAGTGACTGTTTGGTCGACCCTCTGGGGCTGCCCAAAAAAGTCATGCACACTCTGCCTTTTCTCCATGCAGTCTGCAATGCAGCCTGCATGGAGAAAATGGCCTCCCCGTAACCCCGTGGCTGGGTGATGTCCCGACCAATCACAATGCTACCATTGCAGCGTTGTGATTGACTTAGGGAAGGGGAGGGAGGCTGACTGCTTCCTGTTCCTGCCGGAGGCAGGAGAGCAGGAGCAGGCACCGAGAAAACACAGGACCTGACCTGCGCACAGGTACGTTTTTTTAAAATATAAAATTAACCCCTCCCTCCCCGCGTGACCCTACCCACGCTACCCCCGCCCCCACCCACGAATAATGCCGGCCACGACTTGTGGGCTGACCTGGTGTCAAATGCTCTCTATTCTGTGGTTGGTGGAAGAAAAATGTGACTTGCACTACAGCAGATCGAGAGATGAAGATGGCTACTGAAAGTCCCGGTTAAGTATTTATATTATATATATTTTCACTAAAAACATAGGTCTTGGCTAACACCACTCAAGAAAAGAAAATTACCAATAACTGTGTCAAAGCACTGTTGGTACGCAATGAACATTTTCTCGGATGTAGCTTACTTAATCTTTTTTGTGAGTGGAGGTCCCATCCTATGCTTGAAAGAGTGACATTTAAACTGATTGTTTACAAAGTTCCCATGTATCTTTTTGTGTTTGTTACTTTAAAAACACTTTCATGTCCCAACCATGCTTTTTAGAGGTGGTGGAAAAATTGATCGCTCATCCGTCTTCGAGTTAAAAGGTAGCTTTCTAGTGCCCATTCTATTGTTGAACATCTGAGAAATTTTATTTGTGAGCCTTCCCCATTGTAAAGAACAAATTGCCCTTTTGCAAATCTAAAACCATGCACCCATTCCATTTACATGTGAAGTGCTTTTAAACACCTCAATTAATGCCTGCCTGAAACATTTGTTTTAAAAATACATTTTTCAATTAATTGTGCTCCTGCAATGTTAATATCTAAGCTTGAAACATTTAGGGCCTGATAATGAGCTAAAGGCATTATCACCCCTGATAAATAACAATACCACGGGGTATGTTATTGGGTGCAATAAATAACACCTATTACAAGATAAATAACACCTAGAACAATAACATGCATATGTAGGTGTTTACCACACCAAAATCCACATGGCATGGTAAATACCGTATATTTTTCCCTGTTAAATTTCAGCAGGTTTAGCCTACCACAATGTAATGAATGTTGAGTTCTTTTTTTTTTAAAAACACTTTTTATTGAAAACAAAGACAGCAAGCCTGACAAATATGTTGACAATGCACAAATGTCTACCAATGTTGAGTTCTTTAATGCTTCCGTTAACCCCTTGTATTCTCATGACGAGCCCAGCTCGTCATGAGGCACAATGGAGCTGTGCTCATGACGAGCTGGGCTCGTCATAACGGTCGCGCCACTCCCACGCGTAATTGATTCCCCGCCTGTGCAGGAGAATCAATTAGTGGGCGGAGTCCTGACGAGCTGGGCTCATCACGAGCACAGTGCCGCCGCCCCCCCCAAAACGCCGCGGGGGTAAAGGGGTCAATTATCGTTAAATATCGTTAAATTGCTCCAATCTCGTAGTTCCTACCCGTGCATTAACAGGAGTTACGGATGGGTCAGAATAGCATGAGCAACTCGTAATCAGGCCCATAGGGTAGTGTTCCAACCACCCTTCACCGATAAGTCTATGTAAGATTGCTCTTTGGCTTTAAGTGAGAGGTCTGTGCTTCTCCTTTATGGTCACTCCAGAATGAGGTATCAATGGGAAGAAGTACAGAGTTTGTTTACTTTTCAGCAGATCAGTTTGAGGTGACACATCCAGTCACCTCAATGCGCGTGGACTGGGGCGAGGAATGGGAAATCAGAGTAATGAGGAATACCAGTAAGTAATCTGAGCATCAACAGTGAAGTGAGCAGTCTCTGCAGGAATTTTGTTGTAATTTTATTATGATGGTTTTCCAAGATAATTTTAATGGTCTCAATTGATTAAACAATAAACCTTATTACCACACAATATTAGGATGCAGCAAACGCATATCTCTTCTGTACCATTTCACAGCTGATTGCAAATATGAATTCCATGTTGAGATATATTCAGTAAAAATTTGCCTGCTATTGAAATTGGCTAAAATCTTTCTTTTTTTTCCACTATGACGATCATACCACTCCAAAATCGAAAGGTAAAATTACACTGTAAACTAAAGCATTCGCATTACAGTGGAGAATATAATTGAAACATAGCACGCGAAAATATACTGTTTTCAAGCCGAAATGAATAGATTTTCTCAAAAGCACTTAACATGTAAATGGAATGAGGGCATGCTTTTAGATTTGTAAAGGAGCAATTTGTTCTTTGCAGAGGCGAACCCTCACACATTGAGTTTCTCAGATGTTCAGTAATACAATGGTCACAAGAAAGCGCCTTTGATTTTAAGAAAAAGGAACTTCACTAAAAGCATTTCATCAAATTTTCCACCTCTAAAAAACATGCTTTTGTACATGAAAGTGTTTCTAAAGAAAGAAACAAACAAACACAGAAGGGCAGCTGGAATTTGGGAACTTTGAATTAATGCAAGAGTTTAACCTCTAGTGACAAAAAGGTTAGCTAAGCCTCATCTGAGAAAATGGTATTTGCATACTAACATTACTGCGGCACAGCCATTGGTAATTCTCTCTCCATCTCCACATAAATGACTACATTTTCAGGGGAGGCCTTAGCTAAGACTGGTTGTTTTTTGTAAAATACATATGCTATATATACTTGCATACAGGGGCTTTCAGTGGTCCCGGTTTATCAATTTTCTTTCGCCCACGTCAGAATACAGCAAGGGGCACAGAGTGAGCCCACATCAGTCACTGGTTTACCTGACTGTGAGTGACGGCATTTTGCCCACGCCCAATTTGCACATCCGCCCCATAAGTGGTCCCCTTCAGTCACATGGACTACAGGTGCAATGTGTGCTTTTCCATCCACCAAAGCAGTCTCTTACAGGAAGCATAACTTAATAGCTTTGAGAGATGCAACC
This sequence comes from Triturus cristatus, assembly GCF_964204655.1. Taxonomy (NCBI): domain Eukaryota; kingdom Metazoa; phylum Chordata; class Amphibia; order Caudata; family Salamandridae; genus Triturus; species Triturus cristatus. Next base: position 965,928,963 of record NC_140594.1, read on the forward strand.
AATGTACATTCTGTAAAAGAGGGAGTATTTACTGAGTGATATGAAGGGCTGCAGTAAGAGTGCAGCAGCACCATTCTTTGCAGCCCTCCTTTCCCCTCAGTAAACATGTTGGTTTTGCCCCTGCCCCTGCTTGGGGCACCACTAGAAGACAGAAATATGCAAATAAGTCCGCGCTGAACCTTATGGGGCACTCCCGGTCTAAGAGGGTGAATATTTATTTAATGGCTCCTGACACCTTGTTAATTTGGTGGCCAAGCATGTTTTCCTTTAATTTTTTTTCCATTTAAGGGTGCCCTGGTCCAATTAAACCTGTGGACAAGGGAAGTGGAATTGTCATCATGGACAAGCCAAAAGATGAACAGATGAGATTCTGTGCCAACTCCAAAAGAAGAGTCCAACGGAAAGATTATAGGCAATTGTCACGGGGGCATATGAATTGAAAACCAGTACGATGAACGACTGGTGAGAACTACATCAGCGTCGTCGCTACATTTACTCTACGAACGCCCAACCTAAATTTAACATCAGATTCTGCCGCTGCGCCCAAAATATAAATAATTGGCGCATCTAGCTACCTGAATATATCAAGTTGTCTAGTATTCCATACGCGTCACCCACAAATAATGTGCTTTGGGATATATTGGATATCCAACATAAGGTGACCTGTCTTCGCTTCACTTCCCGTGACAAATTGTGGATCAATTGCCTTTCCACACAATCAGATACGAGGCTCCCTTTAACAAGGAGTTAAGAAATCATGGCTACCTGAGGAAGGCGGAACGCCGAAACGCGCGTAGTATGATTAAGTTTAGCCATGTTCAAAAAATGAAATCAAATATACTGTGATTAATGGACCAAATTGGACAGATAATGTGTCAATAATTCGTGTTTATCTTGTTTTTCTTGTCTTTCTTGTTTTCCTCCCTATGTCGACTGTGAATATATACATACATGACATGGAGAGAATCACAAATGTGTAAATAAATGCGCAATTGATGTGATTAACATAAGAAATAATTTAATGAAAAGGAAAAAGTAAAAGGAGATGTATCCACACATAGGGCAATGAGAAAATGATACAGATACACTGTATGTATATGCACAAGATTATAGATTTGCATTAATAAATGAAAACACAGAATTGTACCGTTTTGGGGTCTTGCTTGGTCATTGTGACTATGAAATGCACTTTTATTTTATGATTTAGTCTACCACGTTTAGTATAGTTTCCTATATATTTATTTGCAAATAGTTTTTGTAAACCCTGAAATAGGAAGCTACATTAGGGGTACCCCTGTTATATTGCATTATATAAAAATACATGGAGACCAGTGATATATATCCTACCAAAGATCCATAAAACTCCTACCAATGCCACTGGATCTCCAATATTATTCAGAGTGAGTTCAATATTGGAGTCACTTGCCAAATACATGGATGTATTCTTAAAACCTCTAATTGAACATATACCTAGGTGCCTCAAGTATATAACAGATATTATAAATCAACTATAAAACTAGTCATGTGATAAACAAGAAATTCAGGTAACATTAGAAATTGTTAGCATGTACACCAACATCCTACAAGAATTCGCGATGGAGGAAATGGAATGTTTCCTGGAAATATGTCCAAGACCCCATGAGGTTCCAACATCATACATCTTGAATAGTACAACAAAATGGCTTCCACTTTAACCAGCAATTTTACATGCAAGTGAAAGGAACTGCTCTGGGTTATCCCTTCGCTCCTGAGATGGCCATTATGTTCATGGCGACATACGAAAACAAGTGGATTGACAGGGAAAACCCATACAAGGACAAGGTAAGTACCTGGAAAAAGATACATTGTTAATGTGATAATGATCTGTAAAGGGAATGAAGAGGAACTAAATGTATTCTATTGGCCCGTATTCAGGATTGGATCCTAGAGAAAAACATCCTGTCTGATTTTCAGATGGGCTTTCGTGTCAATATCAGTACCCTGGACCAGGTCTTCCCCTTTCTCTGCATTTATTGGAGAACATTTGTCATCAAAGGGGGATAGCTATATGTAGCCTTTGTGGATCTGAGCATGGCCTTTGACCTCATCCCTCAAGCTAAACTCTGAAGAATGGTAGCAGAGCTGGGACACCCACGAAATCTGCTAGATACTCTAATTCTTGTGCACTCAGCAAATAAAGCCCAAGTTAGGTGGGGAGAGGATGGTCAATTAACTGAGTCCTTCATGATAAATCATGGGGTGAGACAGAGATGCATTTTAGCGCCTACCCTGTTCTTGCTTTTTTTATTAACGGGTTAGTAGGTTTCCTCGATACGGATGGATGCAATGCCCCAAAAGTCAGGGAGAGAAGAGTCCCCGCACTTCTCTTCGCTGATGACACGTTATTAATATCATAGTCCCCACAAGGGCTCAAACAGTTATTAAATGATTTTAAACTTTTCTGTAATGAGCGTGGTCTGGAACTCAAAGAGGTAAAAATGAAGTACATGATATTTGCTATGAGGACTTTGAAGCCCTCTAAGAGATGTATGCATGTAGGAGACAGTACAATAGAACTAGTCTCTGTCTTCGATTATTTGGGATCCGTCTAACACCAAATCTATGCTGGGTACCCCATATAGAGAAACCACAGTTGTCCTTGATACAGCAGACTGCCCACATAAGCAAGATCCATAAAAACATGGTGTCTAGAAAATTGGGTCCAGCATTATAAATATATAACATCAAAGCCTTAGGAAGAGTTTTATATGGAGCAGAATTGTGGCGTATTGGAACACTGTTTGTCTGACTGTCACCGAACATCGCTTTATAAGATCTCTTTTTAATCTACCAGCCAGCACTCCCCTGATCCCAATTTTCCTTGATCTGGCCCAAAGAAAACTGGCCCACAAGCTTGACTGCAAGTTTTTAATGTTTTGGCATCACCTATGGACAATTGAGGAGCTCACCCCCTATCGAGTGGCAATTACGAGATCTTCTGATACAGCTACAGGTAATTACAATTCCCTGGTTTAGTACCCTGAGAGAACTGTTGAGGAAATTGGGGATGCCCATTACCGAGGGGATGGATCCTCCCTGAGCCCCACGATGTCTAATGTTTATACGAGTTCGCTGTCAGAAACCATCCTCCCATTTGGGATACAGGTGGTTTCCTATGCTGACGATACTCAATTGATTGTCTCCTTAAAACAACCAAATCATTTAGACCCTGATCTGGCAACTTGCCTTCAGAAGGTCTTTGACTGGATGAGCAGCTCCTTTTTGAAGCTCAATGGATCCAAAACTGAGCTTATGCTCTTTGGGAAATCCGCTCCCTCTAATATTGACCGTCTGTGGCCCAATTGCTTGGGTGTCCCCCCGGTCCCAAAGAGTCGTGTTAAGAGCCTAGGAGTTTGGATGGATTGTAACTTAGATTTTAAAGAACAATCGCGTAAAGTAGCAGCAAACTGTTACGGATTGCTCAGAAGATTCAGAAAGGTACTGCCTTTTCCAGCAAGACGTTCACTTGTACAAGCTATTGTACTGTAGCGGCTGGATTACGCCAGTGCGATCTACCTTGGAGTCCCTTTGGCAACGATTAAAAGACTTCAAATTGTACAGAACTGTGCAGCTCTCATGCTGATGAACATGCCTAAACAGTCCTCGGCTAAGCCGGCCCTTGATATTCTTCACTGGCTTCCTGTCCAGCAAAGATTACAATTTAAAGCACTTTGCATTATTCATAAATCCTTGGCAGGAAGGGGCCTGCCCCTGATCCGTTCTTGGAATCAACGATATGTCCCCAATCGTAAACTCAGGTCAGGGAGAAAAGGTTTAATAGGTGAGCCTAAGATCAAACGTGCTCGCAGTGGAGGTCGAATGTTTTCATATAATGGGGCCAAATTGTGGAACAGTATTCCACTACACTTACGTTCTGAACCAGATCATCTCACGTTCAGAAAATTGGTGAAAACCTTCCTCTTTCAGTAGGTCTTTCGTTCCTTACCGAGTGCCTGTCAGCGCTGGGATGCCTCCGGGTAACCATGCGCTCTATAAATATTCCTTCATTCATTGGTCAAGACCGGAGGAGCTATGTTCAATTCCGAAGGGTAGGGTCAAAACCTTCTATGGGGATTCTTCCCTGGTGAACGATGTGACAAATTCTGTGGGTTCTCTGTCCCAGGAGTTTATGAATTTTAAACCCCTCCCGCTGTTTGAGGAAACAATCGATGAAATTGTACCACCTCTTGCACATAAACTATTTCTCCAATTCAGATATAAGACCCTTCCCACTAAATTGTTCTGTAGTAAGGGGCAAACTAAGGCATTTCCTGATAATAAATGTCCAGCTTGTAAAGGAAGCCCTGAATCCCTAGTCCATCTGTTAATTGTTCTGCCCACATCACATTACAAGAACTTAAGGGGCAAGTGGATAACCCCTTTGTGTAGGCTTGTCGTTCCTGGCCACTATCTCGACATGCTCAGAATTCTTTCTGTAGACACCAGTAGAGTAATAGTTTTTTTTTAGCAAAAGTTCTGTTAGCTCTATGGATCAAACTCTCAAATTGCATTGTATAATAATTTTTTATTACATTTTAATGTTATATATGAAAGAGATGTATTTTTATATGACTCTTATTGTTTACCAATATTTTAAGTGGCTTCTCCATGTACTTTTTAATATCTTTGTGATCAAAATAATGTTATGATGCTGATGGTAAAGAAAAAAATGTATTCTTGGAATAGTTAAACCATAGATATCCAGATATACAATTTTCAATGTCTGTGAGTTGGAAGGAGATCAACTTTGAAGACCTCACAACTAAACATAAAGGAGGATAGCTTTACAAAACCTTGTAAACTAAAGAAAATTATAGAAACACCTTTCCAGAAAACTCTAAAAGACAACCTTCCATACATCCATATAGTCAGTCTCTGCATATCTGGAGAACGTTTTCAAAAAAGGAAGACTGCTTTAGTGATGCAACAATATTACTTAATAAACTCCAGGAAAGACAATATCCCAGAAATGAGCATAAAAACGGGCATGATATATCCCTAGAGACCATTTCCTTTCACCTAAAGCAAAAAATGAATTGAATTGTTTGGTCCATGTAACAGCGTTTAATGGAATTGCCGATTTTGGGAAAAAATAAGCAATTTAAAATAACTGGCACATTGTTTCAAGCCTCAGCAAATTCCAAAGCCCACCACTCTTTGTCCTAAAAAGTTGTTAATTGGGCAGTTTAAGTTATGAAAAATGTTTTTCAAAGTGCTGGATGTATAACACTGAGCTCCAACTTGATCTGGTTTATGTGTTGGTGACTATATTTATAAAAAAATAAAAAGTATTTTTCTTGATAAAATAAAGCACATGTACACTCTGAATCCTTTGTATACTTAAGTAACTTCACTGATTGATGGTTAGTGGTGGCTCTTTTTCTGAAAAGTATCAAATAATGTGGAGGCAGCGGAGGGAAACCACTCTTGTGCTGCTCTGTTGGCTTCCCGCCAGGCTGACAGTATTCACTGTTGGCACAGGAGCTGGCATGTGCATCTACCGCCTGCATCCTTGCAGATGGGTTGAGGCCTTATTGCACCGGCCGAATCTCCATTGATGTCTTGCCTAGCAGTTCTGGGCCTCAGGGTTGGGGCCCTAGGGCTTGAAAAGGTGCACCAGCCCCTGTGGAGATGGGGAACTTGTAGCAATTCTGGATTCAAGCAATCCTGCTCTTCCAAGATAATATTAATTAATCCTATGCTGACCGCTGGGCCCTGACCCAGGTCAGGGGTAGGTTTGAGACATAGTGGCGGATCGCTATGCACCTGTTTTCTCATGTCTTTTGTTTAGAACAGGAGACCTTCAAAGAGACAAAATTCTGGCACCAGTAGCTCGATCTTCATGAGTTTTGCCTTGTTTTGCTCCTGATGGCGAGCTCCATCAACCCGTAGCATTTTCAATAGGCCCCCTTGCCTCTAAAGTGGGTACTTGGCAGGTTACTGGATTTGCTGGCTCCCTGCACTAATCTCCTCGTGTCCTGGCTCCTGGTGTGCCTCTCCTTCTGATGGGGACATTTTGCACAGCCCCTGCTGCTGTCTTTCAGAGCACCTGGGATGGGTGAGGAGTACAGATCTTCGGCAGCTGGTACTTAGGAGGCATTAGGGGGCCAGCTCCACTGGCCTTGTACAGACCCATTTAGCTCGAGACAAAGTCCTTAGCAGGACATCAGATGGCTCCTCCTTCCAGCTATCTATTTCTCTACTACCATTGCCATCCAAGATTAGTGAGCAAGGGTTTTTAAGTAGTGGCGGAAAGTTCAAGATACCAGTCTTTCCTGGCCAATCCTAGGGTGCCACATCATCCCTCCACATCTGTCCCAACCCTCTTTCTCAACATTTTGGGACAATTAAAAATGGTGCAGTAAAGGGTTTTCTGTTAAGAACTCCACTGTGAAGAACTCCTCTGAAGACCTCAGTTCCACCCCTAGCTAACATTATTAACAGATCCCGTCCCACCAAGCATTCAAATGGGAGCCCCTTCCATTTGGCTACAGATGTCTAGGCTTCCTCCTAGTTCAGTGGATCTAACCTGTCCCTGGCCAGATGCAGTGTGACGGCTAATTATCAGATGCCGATTTCCCCCATGCCTCTTTCCTGTCCGAGGAGCTGGGTCAATCACTGTTAACTGCTCCATTTGTGCAGGGAGGCCTTTGTTACCTCTGCTGGGGAGCAGGATAATTACCTTGGTCCAGCTGGTGGAACAAAGGCCTAGAATCGGTTTATGAGTTGAGCCAGAGAAATATGTCAATTCTTGACATTCCATAAGATGTAATTGTAGGCTTGCATTGGATCCGGCATAATCAAACTCTGTGTGCATGTTTACCCCAGTTTGACATGTTTTTGGTCTGTGTAGGTCTAAGTGGAGCAAAACTGCACTCTAACACAGATTTCACCTATATGTACAATACAGTGAAATTACTACAAATCTTCCAGTGAACCCTATTGACCTATCTATGAATATCCACTAATATTATAAGGTCTACCCCAGGTCAGCACAGATCCATGCAGAGTCACTGCTGTGTCATGCTATTTGTGGGCAATTACTAGGCTGCGCACAGCAGCACATCAGTGTAGCTATAATCCAGCCATGGATGCACTGATGAGGAAACAACCAGGAAGTCATTTTGTAGAGGATTCAAAGTCCGGGGTATCTTTCCCGAATGGTTCATTTTGTGGAAAGCTGATTTTACTACTTGAGCTATCTATATGGAAGCTGCGTCTGAAGCAACCATCCCATATTACCTTTTGATTTCTTACCTTTCCATTGATTGGGAACTTTAGAAAAAATACAAATTGTATAGGAGGTAGGGCAAGCTTATTTGTTTTACTGGGCGATATGGACCAAGGACTGGGTTTGAATTTGTTGAGTTTTAGCTTCCTTAACAGCCGGGGTTGCACGGCTTGAAGACTCACATATATGGGATCCGAGAGGAAGAAGCCTTAAGTGCCTCCATATGGGAAAGGAATGTGTGGTTTCCCAGTGCCACATTTTGGATGCAATCTGAGAGGAGGGACTTTAGCCATTTGTTGAAATTGTCAGAGATATAAACTATTGAGAGGAGGATGTATAGAAGGATATTTTAGTCTACTATGTTGGATATGGTCGGGAGGCCCGGAAGGTTAAACATGTTAAGGCAGCCACGTTCAGCACCTTCCAAAAGGTCTCTTTGAGGGAAGACACATAACTGGAGAAAGATGATGAAGCCTGTAAAAAAATATCTAGTGTCGCTGTATGAGATGCAATGATAGCCATAGTGAAGATTACAATTCTGCCCACAAGAACATTTCTCTTTAGTCTTGATCAAAGAATTATTTTATCTTATCTGGATTCTTGCAATAATGAAAGGGATTCCTTTAGGTATAAATATGCATATCTCCTGCATTCTGTTGGGGTTATTTAGGATCTTTTGGCAATATCTTCTACTTTTGAGCTACTTATTATTCAATTTTTTTCACCTCACAAACTTTTACTATATGCTTAATACCCTCATGTTTGGTTTTCCTTCAGAGATTCTTCCCTGCCAACTCATTGAAAGAGCATCCTAAAATGGTACCTAAATCTGAATTTTCCAAACACCTTTGAATATTTTACTAAACCTTTGGAGAACTTCTTTTCTAAGTTGGGAGCTTCCATATAATCCAAAGCTTTGGAAAATGTGAATAAATGTTTTCAGACTTTAAAACCTCAGACTTACTTGAAAGCGACTTGCTCCCAACTGCTGTAGCCAAGATGACTCTTTGTCATTGGAAATCAATTGAGCTTGTTGCAAAATTCTGTTCTTATCAGAACTCTCATCCACAGTCTTCCACCATCGCCCCTTTGTTCTGTTGACTCTTTTGTTCATACCGCCAATCATGCTTGGGTAGGCAATGGACACCTGAACACCACAATAGTTTCCTGAATTCAAACAGTTGTCAAATGTTTGGGATGAATCTGTATTCTTTTTAAGGACTCCACCATAAAATGGCTACTTTTCTTTGTTTCATGAGAAAGGTACTTGAGTACCCAAAATGTATATTTCACAGTTTCATCACCACAATGTCGTGAGTGGTGTACAAAAGTGCCCCTTTTTGTCATGGTCACTCCCATCTTTTGTCTGCTATTTGATGCAATTTTGACAAGAAGTGCACTGGGGGTCCTGCGGACTAGGTCCTCAGTGCCAGATCTCTTTCCCTAAACTGTACAATTGTTCCCCTAATTGGCAATACCATTGGCACCCCTGTAAGTCCCTAGTAAATGGTACTCCAGGTACCTAGGGAAGGGGTACTAAAGAGGGTCCCTAACCGCTGCAGCATGTATTGTGCCTTCCTAAGGGACCCCTCATCTAACTCATGCAGACTGCCGTTGCAGGGTGCATGTGTTGGTGCACCCTGCAACGGCAGTCTGCATCTACATTCTGAATATTTCATCAACAACATAAAAAATGCCTATCCAGGCTTTTCTTCTAGACACATGAGGATTCACCATTCCTTATAGCGCGACCTAGTCTATGTGACCCAATGCATTTCGGGTGGTGACTGCCCTTCTTCAGGGGTTACTGCAAATTAAACAAATAACATATCAATAACCATTCCCCATCCTAGACTTATCTGCAGTATTGTTACTTTATGCACCCCTCCACAAGTGCAATCTGACCCTCAGTGTTATGCAGCCAATAACTAAAAAACCGAACCACCATGTGTGCGCCCATTGAATTCATTGTGAAAATAAAATAAAATAAAACGACAACATGTGTCTTGGCTTACATATCGAGTCAACACGCTCCGTGTCAGAAAAACCATTGCTCAAAACTAAACCCCTGTTGTCCCCCAGAAAAAGAAACCTGTTGTAGCAAATCATATTTCAAAGAAACACTTAGAAAACTCATTTACCTACATCCAAATACACACCAAAGCTTATCAAACGCCCAAGTAAATGTGCTAGTTAAACCAACATAAACGTCTCAAGTGTATTTAAATACTACCACGTGATTAGACCAAAACACATGACACCAAAAGCCAAAGAACTAAACAAAATACTGTGATTATTACGTGCCCCCACAAACCAGAGATAATAAAACATATTAAAAATGCAGAACGTATCTGAACACAAAATTCATCAAAATGCCATCTTCGAAATCTTGATCATTTACACAAAAATATCCACACATAGAACTCAAACAATAACGTGATGATAAAACCATTATGCAAATGCTACAGATGAATCGACTGTGTGGGTAAGAAGCCTGCTGATGTTCTTTGTGCGTCCAACTGTGCCAGAAAGGTGAACCTCCATCTTCCCCATTAACTATTTCCTTGACAATGTTCCTTCACATGCTTAATCTGCGGGTGCAAACTGACCGGTGGACGGAAAAGAATATGTATCTGTTCATCTAAAGTGGCAGAATGCACACCAAGTTTCACACTTGAAATGCTCAAAGGCTTTATGTTGCAGCGTCCAACCCTGGAGCGCGCTCCATCCATGCGCATAGAGTTACTTAAATATAGATTGGAGCCTCGTCAGGTCCCAACCCAGGATGCACAGCGTAAAGTGAGTTCACGAACAACTAAGTTGCAACAATTCTTTCATTATTAATTCCTTTTATTTCCTCCCATTATCAGTAATCCATTTTAATCCAACTTCTTCATTCTGAATATTTCATCAACAAGTTCAACAAATGCCTATCCAAGCTTTTCTTCTAGACACATGGGGATTCACTATTCCTCATAGCACAACAGTCTATATGACCCAATGCATTTCGGGCAGGGACTGCCCTTCTTCTGGGGTAATTGCGAATTAAACAAATACCATGTCAATAACTATTCCCCATCCCAGACTCATTTGCATTATTATTACTTAATGCACCCCTCCAAAAGTGTAATCTGACCTTCACTGTCATGCAGCCAATAACTAAAAAATCATGTGTGCGCCCATTGAATTCATTGTGAAAATAAAAAAAACTACAACATGTGTCTTATTGATATGTTATTTATTTGTTGAACTTGTTGATTAAATATTCAGAATGAAGACATCGGATTAAAATGGATTACTGATAACAAGTGGAAATAGAAGGATTTAATAATGAAAAAATTGTTGGAAATGTAATAATGAAAAAAATGTTGGAACTCGGTTTTTTGTGAACTTACTTTACGCTTTGCATCCTGGTTTGGGACCTGACGAAGCTCCACTCTATATTCAATTAACTCCACGCACATGCATGGAGCACGCTCCAGGGTTGCACGCTGCACCATAAAGCCTTTGAGTATTTCAAAAATGTATAAGTATGAAACTTGGTGTGCATTTTGCCACTTTTGATGAACAAATACATAGCCCTGTGTGCCATGCCTGAAGACACTGCATGCAGTATAGATCGGTCGCCCCAACAGCAGGCCTTACAGCCCTAAGGCAGGGTGCATTATACTACATATGTGGACATATCTGCATGAGAAGCTATGCCCCTGTGCTAGCGAAATCAATTACTGCAAATACAAGTGACCAGGGAAGCCATTTTAAGTATTTGTGCTGGGCATTGGTCGAAAACAAGTTCGACAGCTGCATGATGGCTTCACTCAAACCATATTTGGTATCAAACATCTTGTATTAATAAACCTAGACTGATTCTAGTGATGGATGTATTAAAACATGCACCCAGAGCGCACCTTAGAGGTGTCCCCTGAAAACCTACCAGCTACTAGTGTGCTGGGTGACTGGTTCTGACCAGCCTGCCACCACAGACGAGTTTCTGACCGGGTGAGGGGCCCACAGTCTCAGGTGGTCAGGAGCAAAGCCTACTCCGGCAGAGGGTGTTTTAAGCCCCCTACAGCAGGATGACCTTAAATCATCATTCAAAGGCAGGGAGCTTCAAAGAGCCCACCGCCTTTGGTATGCAAATCTGTTTTCCCTCAGAGGTGATGCCACCCCCCTGACCAGGGCCGATTTGGCACCCAGACAGGTGGGAAAATGAGTAGTCAGAGAGGCGTGTTCACCCTTTGGCAAGTTCCACCCCTAATGTGGGCTACCTGATGTGGGCACAACATTTAAAAAGTCTGCCTTCTTTGTGATGGCAGAATGTGGAACTCTGGAACAGGGTTATACCCACTTCCCACAGTGACCCCATTGGTAAATAGCCCATTGGCTACCACCCTACACTCCCCTAACAACCCTAAATCTAGTGTTTAGGGGAGCTTCTGGCACCAGGAAGCAAGAATAGAAGCACAGCAAATGATAGGGCGCCAACCCTGCTGGCCTTTCTGCTGTCCTTGGCAATTGCGCCAATGACAACTCTCCTTCAGCTGCCTGTGCCTCCAAAAGCCTGGGAGGACTTCCAGCCTTCACCCAAGACTCGGGAACTCCTGTGGAGTAGCGGAGATACTCACCTGCAGGCACCCCAGGAGAGCTGCAAAAAGCAAAAACCTGAAACCGAAAATCACCACTGCACCCGTGCAACTAGCCTACGTTGAAGTGGACCAGCGGTGCCAGTGTGGTCCCCAGATCCAAGAGAGCTGAAGCCCACCTTGGGCTTGCCAACTGTGGATTTCCCAATGTCGCCTGCAGCCTCTTTGTGCAAGCTCCCTCTATTGCAAGTGTCTCCAGTGACAGAAACCCGATGCCACAGGACACCTTTGCACCAGGCCGCTCCGGCCCGAGGAGAAGAAGACCAAAGGTGTCCCCAAGTTCCTAAGCATTGTGAGACCTGAGCCCCCTTGTTGGTTCAGCCGGACTGGCGCCCCAGTCCAAACCTGCAACGTCTTTTTAACTGCACCGATCCCTATTGACTTCAACTGGGCACCCGACACTGTAATGTACCTCTGCACCGGCCTCCCTAGTGTTGCCCGAGGTGACCTGTTGTTGCTGCCTTGGATGCTGCCCCATACTCACCTTAAGTCTGAAACACTGGTCCTGTATGTTTCTGTGAAGTATCTGTATGCAATATATGCCTTTCCTCCATAGGGTAATATAACAGCTTCAGAAATTACACTTTGTAAACTTTTTTGAAACTAAATATTTCTAACTCGAAACATACTTACCTGATCATGATGACTTTGGTGCCTAAATATATATATTCTTGTTATTTTTATAAATTGGTGTGAATGTCCTTATTGAGTCACGTGTACCATTTATTGACTGTGTGTACCCAGCAAGGGGCATATTTACAAGAAATTGGCATAGGGCAGAGCTGCAAGGCTTCTTTGTGTGCTACCCAACACCAATTTGAAAGGGCAGCAATGCACCGTATTAACAAGATACAGTGCATTCCTGTCCTTTCAGCCAGTGCCGGTGCACATTTTGCAGCCTTGCGCCAACTCAGGCATCCTTGCTGCAGAATGCAGCACAAATAGAAAGAGGAAAAAGCTAGGAAAAATGAAAACATTTCTCCTCATTACGACTACATGGTTTTGACACATTCCCAGATTTATGCCATGTTGTAAATTTGGGAATGTGTCAAAATCCATGGCCGTTGCATGGGAACACCCACCGCAATGCCCATGGAATGCCTCTTAGACTCAAAGTAAGCCAAGGCAATGACTTGCGCTGCTTTGCCTTACTACGGGGCAGATTTATGTTGCACTTGCGCCACTTTTGCGCCGCCGTTGCGTCACTTTTGTGACGCAGCAGCGGCGCAAATCCTGCGCCATGGTGCGGGGTATTTACAACGTGACGCATCTGGGAGATGCGTCACGTTGTAAAGCCCTGCGCCACATGTAGGCGTTCCAGGACAGGTAGGGGCGTTCCGGCGCAGGAACGCCTCCTAAAAGTGGCTGAGTGAAATCTACAAGATTTCACTCAGTCACTTTTAGGCCCATGCTGCGTCAAAACCCTTGACGCAGCATTGTAAAGATAGGGCCCCCCAGATCATTGCTGGAGCTGCGTCACGCTTGCGACGCAACTCCAGCAATGCGCCACTTTTCGGCACAGATGCGTCACGCATCTGTGCCGTTTTTGCCCCATGGTGCGCCGCATTATAAATGCGGCGCATCCATGGTGGCGCAGCTGTGGCGCATAATAACTGGCGCATCCCTGCTGATATGCAGGGATGCGCCAGTCGTCATAAATCTGCCCCTACATATCTATGAGGCCATGCAAAGTGGCTTTGCGTGACCTTGTGGATATGGGTCTGCATACCATGCCTCATGGCGCAAATGTGCCACAAGGGGCTTGTAAATAAGCCCCTAGATGTCCAACACTCCTCTCTGATAAGCCTAAGGCTGCTCGGCCACACTACCACCTAAGAGAGCACTTTGGGATTGCTAGAGAAAGCCTCTGTCCACTTATAAGGGATACCTGGACTCTTTGCACAGTATTCCTCATTTTGGTATACTATATAAAGAGTTGTCTTCCTGCAAGTGATGTTAAATGTGAGATCATATGAAGTGCATGATGTGGGTGCAAGTTATAATTATTTAACTGTACTATAACTGGTGAATTTCAATGGTTCAGTGGTGACTTCGTGACCTAACAATAACGTCACTCTAATCTCAGTTTTTTCTATGAATTTCTTGGGTTTTTTAAACATAATCTAAGATCATATTACCGGACCTAACTATAGAGTCACTTTAACCTTTGTTTTTCAGTTCATTTCTGGGTTTTTTTAATGTAAGGGAAGATCATATTACCATACCTATATAGGAGTCTTTAATCTTTTGTTTTTGCAGTGAATTTCTGACGTTTTTGATCATGTTCAGCCAACACCCCACTGAGCACAACATACGGCCTTGCCCAACACCGTGGGTGGCCAACCCTATTCTATGCAAGGCCTTTGGCTGTACACAATGGGAGATTGGTCAAAGGGAGTGGGCATGGCTTTCAGCAGTACATAGTCGTGCATTAGCCCTATGTCAAACACATTATAAGTGGCCAACCTCTACTGCGCACTGCCTATGTCCTGCACAAAGCTGGTTTGCCACTGGGTCTGCTGACCCAGTCGCTCTTGCCTGCTCTCCGTTTTTAGTTTGCTGACTCTACCCTTCTCGTCCACCCTACATTGTTAGCTTGCTGCCCCTGTCCCTTCTGTCTGCCCTCAGTGGACTGGGTGCCGGCCCTGAACCTCCTGCCTGCTCTCTATGGTCTGTTGGGATGGCCCTCCCTCCTCCATTCCAACATTATTTGTGCGGCGCCTGCCTCTCCCTCCAAACGTTTGAGGCGAACTTTCCTGCCCTGGACCCCCAGCCTACCCTTGGTACTCTGGGTGCTGCCCCTTCCACTTGTTCTCCATGCTCCGTTGTGCGGCTCCTTCCCTCCCAGATGCCCTCCTAAGTCAGCTTGCTGAACCTGGCCCCACAGCCTGCCCTCTGTGGTTCATATGCTGCTCCTGCCACTCCAGACTGCTCTCTGAGGTCAGATTGCTGCCCCTGCCACCCCAGCTTGTCCTCTGTCATGCATGTGTTGCCCCTACAGACTTAGCAGATTTAGCTTACTTTTGGTATTTTCATGTTTGTGCAGATCTGTTGCAGGAGTTCCCATTTATAAAGAGAAGGGGGGACAAAAATCGTTATAATTTGTTAATAGCAATGACACTATGTGACAAACCTGCACACACTTTGGCACTAACTTGGAAGGACTGGTTTTCTGTTGGTATGAAACATTTTGTATAGATTTCAGGGCTTTATCGTTTTGTGTTAGCTAATCCATAAGTAACTTTTAATGGTGGTGTCTTCAGTTGATATATATATATATATATTTATATATATGTGTGTGTATATATAGATATATATATTTATATATATGTGTGTATATATATATATATTCACTGAAAAAAACATAGGTTTCACACATGTTATAGTTAGCTGGACATTTTATTGATAAAAAACCAATGAAATTCCCCCGTTATAGTTACTGTAGGCAACTATAACTCACGCGACCGCAATCCTCTGCTGATGCTAATACTGTATTTAGACACTTATTTGCCCATGTCTCCTTCCATTAAATTTTAGCTATACATATATTACAAATATTTTTTTTTCATAAAGACACATATGTCATCAGCAGAGGATTACGGTCGCGTGAGTTATAGTTGCCTACAGTAACTATAACGGGGGAATTTCATTGGTTTTTTATCAGTAAAATGTCCAGCTAACTATAACATGTGTGAAACCTATGTTTTTTTCAGTGAATTTGCAAGGTTTTTTAAATGCTAATTCCTAACTATAACGTGTGTGAAACCTATGGTTTTTTCAGTGAATTTGTACGGTTTTTTAAATGCTAAGTTACTTTACGCCATTTGTGGCGTGCGCGCCCACTTAACGCAGTTCGTTCCGTGCGCGCACGGTGCGCTTCGCGCACCGTGCACGCACAGTGAGCACGCGGTGCGCTTCGCGCACCGCGCGCCCACTTTACGCAGTTAGTGCCGTGGATGGGCCATGTACGCACGATGCGCTTCGCGCACCGTGCGCACATGGAGGACATATTATGCGCTTTGCTGTGAAAGGTAAGTTTTTACATTTACTACATACGTATGTACGGTTTTTTAAATGCTAAGTTACTTTGCGCCATTCGTGGCGTGCGCGCCCACTTAACGCAGTTCGTTCCGTGCGCGCACGGTGCGATTCGCGCACCGCGCGCCCACTTTACGCAGTTAGTGCCGTGGATGGGCCATGTACGCACGATGCGCTTCGCGCACCGTGCGCACATGGAGGACATATTATGCGCTTCGCTGTGAAAGGTAAGTTTTTAAATTTACACATCAAAGTGTATGCCATGCAAATATGGTGACCTTCGGGCTCCATTTGCACACGGGGTGGGGAGAGTTTTTTTTTTTTTGTTTTTTTTTTACCATACGCGTACGGTAAGCGTAATCGGCGATTTTTCGTAAAAATAAATAATATGAATTTTTGACCTTGGGGTAATTGTGGGAATCCATTAGTCCTGGCTAGATGGTAAAGAGCTGTCTAAACAGTCCCTTTACATGTTTTTTGCCTTTGTTTTTCCTCTCCGCTTAAGAGTGCGAGAGAGAAAATGGCGGCCGCCGCTTCCTGGTTTCGGACGATTCGAATGTTTACTAAGAACTAACAGCCAATCAGAATCGCGCTCGCGCACGTCACCGTACGCGTACGGTAAGCGCACCGTAAGCGCACCGTAAGCTGGCTCAGATATATATATTGATTTAAAGGCTATTTTCTCAGAATCTACTGAACAGATTTACACCAAACCTACAAAAGGCACTTCCTTGACCTGAGGACTATCTCTCTGCCATATTTCAAGTAACTCTGTTCAGCCGTTCGGGCTGTAGCTGTGTCTAAAGGTCCTATGGAAAAATGCATGGGAAAAACGCGTTTTGGGACCCCCCTTTTATCTCAGCCCCCGCTTGACGAATCCCCCCGAGACTTTCAGGGTAGGAGCGGAGCACAGCGCCCCACCTATTTTGAAAATTTGGCGAGGATTCGTCGACCGGCGCCAAAGTTATTCAAAATAGAATGTTGCGGATTTCCTATGGAAACAGGGTCCTAACTATAACTACCTACTGGCGACCGCCAGTAGGTAATATATATATATATATATATTCACTTAAAAAACCATATGTTTCACACACGTTATAGTTAGGAATTAGCATTTAAAAATCCTTGCAAATTCACTGAAAAAACCACAGGTTTCACACGTTATAGTTAGCTGGACATTTCACTCGTAAAAAACCATTGAAATTCCCCCGTTATAGTTAGGTCAGCTAACTATAACTCACGCGACCGCAATCCACTGCTGATGACGTCACATATTACATCACTGTATTCACTAAGATACTGTTAATAGGTCAGTTATACAATTAATTTTACAAAAAAAAACATCCATTTAGACACTTATTTACCCATTTATTCTTCCATTAACCTTTAGATATACATATATAAAAAATATTTATTTTTCAGAAAGACACATATTCACTGGATGATGTCATCAGTGATGTCATCAGTGGTGTCATTTGAGATGTCATCAGTGATGTCATGAGTGATGTCACTGACCATGTCATGAGTGATGTAATATGTGACGTCATCAGCAGTGGATTGCGGTCGCGCGAGTTATAGTTAGCTGAACTAACTATAACGGGGGAATTTCAATGTTTTTTTATGAGTGAAATGTCCAGCTAACTATAACATGTGTGAAACCTATGGTTTTTTCAGTGAATTTGCAAGGTTTTTTAAATGCTAATTCCTAACTATAACGTGTGTGAAACCTATGGTTTTTTAAGTGAATTTGCAAGGTTTTTTAAATGCTAATTTCTAACTATAACGTGTGTGAAACCTATGGTTTTTTTTGTTAATTTGTAAGGTTTTTTAAATGCTAATTTATGTATGTATTATTATATTTTATATATATTTATTTTACAATAAACTACCTATGTATATAGTTATAGATTGACTGTATCCTGTAATATGGAATGGCTCAGCTCTTTTTTTTTTAATTTGGATAAAGTTGAACAGCATAGTTAATATCTTCTATAAACAGTTTAAAATGTTTTTTTTTTTTAAGGGTTTTTCACCGTGCGCGCACGGTTCGCGCACCCCGCGATTTAAAAAAAATAAAAATGTTTTTTTCACCCTTCGGGGTCCTTCAGGGACCCCCTGACAAAGGCTAGGGGGTCAGGAACTCTCTACCCTGCCCCCTTTTCACGTTCTCCACCTTTCTATTTCACTGCGATACAGAAAATGGCGTCCGACACTTCCTGATTTCGACCGATTCGAATGTTGACTGACATCTAACCACCAATCAGAATTACGCTCGCGCACATTTGGTGCGCGCACCGTGCGAGCACCGTGCGCGCATATAGATATTTATGACTTTTAACTGCAATTTTCTCAGGAACTACTGAACAGATTGACACCATATATGCAAAAAACACATGCCTGACCTGAGGACTACCTCTTTGCCAAATTTCAAGTAAATTTGTTCAGCCGTTCGGGCTGTACCTTCGACTAAAGGTCCTATGGGAAAATGCATGGGGAAAACGTGTTTTGGGGCCCCCCTTTTTTCTCAGCCTCCGCTTGACGAATCACCCTGAGACTTTCAGGGTAGGTGCTGAGCGGAGCGCCCCATTAGTTTTGAAAATTTCGCGAGGATTCGTCAACCGGCGCCAAAGTTATTCAAAATAAAATTTTCAGATTTCCTATGGGAACTCGGTCCTAACTATAACTATCTACTGGCGACTGCCAGTAGATAATGTATGTACTTATATATGTGTGTGTATATGTGTGTATATATATATATATATTTATATATATATATAAGGGTTTTGGTTCAAACTATAGGCAAAACCCACAATTTTAGACCTGCTCTATCGCTGTATATAGAAGTCATCCATCCTGTTTTACGCTTGTACAACATAGTTAAGGTGATAATGGAAAATCCTCATATTTATAGAGGAAGTGAGCAGTGGAGAAGCCACCAGTGGAATTTTCTCAACATAAGAAACTATGGGGGATATTCACAAGGAAGTGGCAGAGAGAGGCGTTAGCCTTCTTAGCCACTTTGGAAAAGCAAGCCTGCACCATTTTCACAAGGACATGGTGCAGCCTTGCTTTTCCCCTGCAATGGTGCTAAGTTTCACAACTTAGCGCCAACGCAGGCACCCTTACACCAGAGTGCAAGGGTGTCTGCAAGCAGGGAGGTTTGTTTATGTACAGGAAGGTGTCCCTTCCTGCACATAAACAAACCTAAAATGCCAGTTTGTAACTTACATGTGTGCTGCTTCATGCAGCACACATGTAACTTACAAAACGGCATTTTTAGAAAAAGGTTTGTTTAGGTACAGGTAGGGACACCTTCCTGTACATAAAAAACCCATGGCATTTTGCATTTTCCATGTGTGCTGCACAAGGTAGCACACATGGAATATGCAAAAACGAGGCGAAATAAAGCATTTCTCCTCGTATTGCCAACTTAAGACCAGGGTTTTCATGGTCTTAAGTGTCGCGTTAGCTCCTATTTACACTGCCCTTTTGAATAGGGGCAGCGTAAATATCAATGGGTGTTGCAGTGGAACGCCCACCACAACACCTGCCGCATGCCCCTTTTACGCTAAACACAGCATGAAAGGGGGCCTATTCACAAGGCAGCGTTAAGCCACTGTAAGTGGCTTGTAAATGCCTTGTAAATAGGGCGAGGCCCCTATCGCCACCACAACGTCACTGAAAGTGACGTCGTGGTGGTGATAGGGGCTTGTGAATATGAACCCCATGCTGGAAGAAAGTCTACTGATAGATTGTCCTCATAATTTATTACGCCATCCAGAAAGTTGATGTCATGTTTTTCTTTACCACATAACTCTAATTCGACCCCTAGTCTGTGTTTTCTTGACGCGGTGTACCAATTTTCTTATACAAATAGGAGCTGTGCTTCCCTTCCCCCCACCCCCATCGCCTTGAGACCCTTCTGGGTGAGTAGCTGCGCTTAACAAACCCTGATTGATTGATTGATTATACTGAGCCCTGGTGCTAAATCAGCTACTGTTTTTTTTTGTACTCAGCACTTCAGAGAAAGTACAGGGAACAGCAGTCTTTATACCGTGCACTCCTAATTTTGTTTTGATTTCAAATTTTTGTACAAAAGTGTTACCTAAAAATTGATATTTGAAAGTGTGAAAGATGCAGATTCCGCAAACTAAACGCGAACTAACTGCTTGTGTTTTCAGATTTGCAGTGGAAGTCTGGCCACGTGGCAGAGAGCCTCACAAACATGCCTCGCCACTCGCTGTACATCATCATCGGCGCGCTCTGCGTGGCCTTTGTCCTCATGCTCATCATTCTCATCGTGGGCATCTGCCGCATCAGCCGCATCGAGTACCAGGGCTCCTCCAGGCCCTCTTATGAGGAGTTCTACAACTGCAGAAGCATTGACAGTGAATTCAGCAGCGCCATTGCGTCTATTCGACATGCCAGGTAGGTCAGGGTGTGGGCTTGGCAAGGATACATGGCATTTCAGTAGATGATTGATTATGGTTCTGTCTGTTGGCAGAGTCGCTACTGAAAAATAATAGTTGAGCACTGATCTAGCTGCCCCAGTAAAAGCCATAATGAAATTGATCTGATTTCCTAGTAGAGAGTTATTGTGGGATTCTTGTATATTACATTCTGTAGTGCCAGCTGCAACCTCTCAGGATGCAGCTGACATTTCTGCTTTTTTCACTTTTTCATTTTTAATACACATTTCTGCTCGGGTTTCTGTAGTTTATTCCCCATCACAAATGCCTATATTGTGCTTTCAAACCAGGCAACTGTGAAGAAACATACTTGGATAGAGAGGTGGGTTTACAATGATATTGGTCGTCATATTGTGGCAAGGCATCGGAATTACAGGAAGCTTATGTGATGTGTCAGCTGTATAAAGGTCTCTTGTGTGCAGCATACAACAATATTAACAGTTGCCACTTGCTGTTGTGTGTGGGGTTCATGTTTGTATATTTTATGGGTTACCTTTATCTTTCCCATTTCCCTCTTAAACCTTCATGCAATGTGCTTGTGATACTCTAGATTTCACAGACAATCATAGAGTTATGTATTACCAAAGATCTGGAAAAAAAAATCAAAATCTCTCTCTGGTTCTTTATGATTATTTTTATTTTAAACTTTAGTGTACTCACAGGCTGTGCCTTACGTGGGATGTCAGACATAAGGAAGCTGAGTCCAAGGCCCTGAATCATTGAGGGGTGAGCACAAGTCAGCTTGGCTCGGGCTCATTCATTACTTAAACGGAATGGCACCGCTGACCCACAGCGGACTACCAGGCTAACCCTGCATAGCTGGTGGGCTGATTGAATGCGCTAGCGAAACGTATGCCAAATCTTATGTATTTTAAAACTTTTACCTGACTTGTTGATTTTAATCTTGGGCTCACCTCCGGTGTTAAACTTCCCTGGGATCCTCTTCCCCCAACTCTTTGGTCCACCACAGGACTCTTCCAGATTGAGTGGAGAGAGCATCGGGGAAAGGAAGGGAGCCTCAACCACCCGGTGTCTCATAGGGTGATGGTCTAGTGGCTCGGGCTCCTCCATTGCTTAAACGGAATGGCACCGCTGACGTGCCACTGTCGAACCAAAGGCAAGACCATTTGCACACATCCGTGCTCGGACTGCACTCAGCGCCACTCTGTCAATTTTGGGTCTAAACACCAGCACTACTCACAAGATGAGCTGACCCAGATACGAGATGCCGGCAAATTCTGTTCCGGCCCTATGGTAAAACCTCTGCACCCTCTGACCTTGAGGATCTGCCCCCAATGCCAACTTTCTCTGACAAACCTTAAAATTAAAGGTACACCCCCCACCATGACAACCCTTACCCCGCCTAATCCAAAACCAACAATCACTGACTTAACCCCTTCAAAGAAAGGCGCCAGGAGCTTCAAAGCGACACTTGTCAATGCCTGGTCACTGATAAAAAAACGTACTGGCTTTCTTTGAATTTATGGAAGTTCAGGAATTGAGCCTGGCATTTGTTACAGAGACCTGGGCAGATGCCGGGTCTGACCCAGACCTCATCACGGCCGCACCTCCGGGCTTTGTCATCTCCAGATTAGACCAGCCTTTAAAAAGGACAGAGGGCTGGCAATTATTTCCCAGGAACATATGAAAGTTTCCTTCGAGCCCTTACAAGCTGTTCCGAACTGTGAAGCGCTGGTCTTTAAAATTACCTTGACCAGCCAGTATTCCTTTAACGGGGTACTAATGTACAGACCTCCAGGACCAAGTGCAACTTTTTTACACAACAGCAGTCAACTGCTGGACATCAAAGTCCTCTTTCCTGACTTCACCATCTTAGGGGACTTTTACCTTCACCTTGAAAACGCAGCATCAAAATACGCTGCTGCTTTCACTGATCTTCTGGAAAGTACAGGCCTCCTACAGCTAGTGAATAGCCCTACCCATAAGGCTGGCAATGCTTTGGAAGGCATTTTTTCAGACAACCTATATCTTAAGTTCTCCTCTATCATCCCTTTAGCATGGTCTGACCACTCAGCCATGGTGTTCAGCATTTCCCCAGAAGCGGTAGCTGAGCCAGAATCCCTTTCCCACCCAAATCGTTAAAACGTCCTTGGCACAAGGTCACCTCAGAAACGTTCAAGACCCATCAGCACTACTGAAAACCGGGTCTCCCAGCAGACTTGGACGAGGCCACTAACATCTACCATAACTGGATCTCCGATAACCTAAACACTATAGCACCATTAAAAACTATAACCGATAAAAGGAACTCCCCCTCTGAGCCATGGTTTGACGACAGTCTGAGATATCAGAAGCAAGCCTGTCGAAGGCTGTAAAGGAAATGGTGCACCCACTACGACCCTGATGATAAGACTGCTTATAAAAAAGCCACTGTGGAATACAAAACACAAATTCTAGCCACAAAAAATTGCTATTTTCTTTTAAAATTAGGACCTCCCTCAATTCCTCCAAATAACTCTTTTCCACTGTACAGAAGCTGAGTAAACTCTCAGTACAGAAAAACACGGGTGTAGATCAAGAATTCTGCAATTTGCTAGCAGACTCCTTCCAGGCAAAGGTTAAAGCAGTCTCAGACTCTTTTTCCTCCACCCATCGGGGGAGGGTGAACTGAGGGACCCACCCCCACCACAATAGAGGGATGAAGCTGTGCTGGCCCCCCAGCAGTCTTTTTTTTAACACGTTTGACCCCATTTCGGATACACAGGTCATGACGATCCTTAGTCAGACAAGATCGGGTTCCTCCTGGGACCCATGCCCCTCTAAAGTTCTCTACTTGGAACCTTAGGTTACAGTCAACTACCTTAAAGATATCTTCAACTGCATGTTCTCCGTTAGATATTTTCCAACACAATGGAAGAGGGCATCCATTCTCCCACTGCTGAATAAAACAAATATGGACAATAAAGATCCAAACAGCTACAGGCCGATCTCTGGACTACCTTCTCCAGCTATGATCGTGGAGAAGGGTATGAAGATAGAGCTAACCCAGTTTATTAATAATAAACTCCTAGACAGCTCTCAATATGGCTTTATAAGTCAACACAGCACTGAGCTGGCTTTGATCAATGTGTCAGAGGAAATAAGAGAGGTCCTGGACAAAGGTGGGAAGACAGACTTGATCCTGTTGGACCTCTCTGCGACCTTCGATACGGTTGATCACAATCTTCTTATCAGCCGACTCTTTGATGTGGGTATCAGGAGCAGGGCTTTGGCCCTACTGAAGTCCTTTCTCAGTGATAGGGAACAACGGGTGGAGCTCAGTGGACATATGTCTCCTTTGTTCTCTTTTCCCTGCAGGGTGCCGCAGGGCTCCTAGCTGAACCCAACACTTTACAACCTTTATGTTACCCCCCTCTGCTCTCTCATAATGTCCTTTGGCTTTAAAACAATGTCATATGCCAACAACATGCAAATCGTGGCATCCTTTGCAGGGGACCCGACAGACACCGCATCGAGATTTCATGACTGTATGCGTGAAGTTGGACACTGGATGTCCCAAAACCGTCTGAAGTTAAACACAGTAAAAACTGAGGTGCTTCTTTTTGGGCGCGATACTTCTTTGTGGCAACCAAGCTGGTGGCCATGGGAATTGGGTGAAATCCCAAATCCAGTTTCTAAGATAAAAAACTTAGGAGTTTACTTTGACACCAAGCTGTCCTTCGGGGAGCAAATTAATGCGATCACCGCCTCCAGTTTTTTCATGATTAAAGCTCTCAGGAAAACTTTACCTCTTGCACCATTAGAACTTCAGAAAGCAGTGGTTGCAGCACTTATCCTGTCAAAAATGTATTGATATACAATCATGATTCCTCAACAAAATTCAGGTTCTCCAAAATGCAGCAGCTCGTCTGCTACTTGCAACCCCCAAACATCAATCATTGGTGCATGCCCTCCCTATCTTGCACTGGCTACCAGTTAAAAGACAAATCGAATTCAAGGCCCTTTGCATCACCTTTAAAGTGCTACATGGCCTCGGCCCTGACTACTTTACAAGCAGTTTTTTGGTGGTATGTTCCAGAGAGGCAGCTCCGCTCAGCGACTTCCTTTAATCTGGTTATCCCCAGGGCCAAAAGTGCCTCATGGGGGTGGAGAAGTTTCATTGCAGGCACAGCTCAATTGTGGAACTCACTCCCTCTGACACTCAAGATGGAAAGCAATCTTTTGGAGTGCCGCAAGCTCCTAAAAACAGGCTCTTTAACATCTAGCCCGATTGTACCAAGTTAAAATCCCCTTCGGGTTAGCCAACACTGCATAGCCGCCGCACCTAGACACCCTCGGGTATTGGCACACGTTATAAATCTAAATTTCATTTCATTTCATTTATGCTACAAGGTTGACTAAAATAAGATGCATCTTAAAGATAATAGACCATGCTCACCCAGGCCAGCCTTTTTAGTGCCCCTGCCAATCATGAGTAGGCATTCTGCCTATTGTGTAGTGCCATTATCATGCCCTTCATCCTTGCTGTTTTTATTGAATGTTAATAATGGTGGATGTACAAAGCACAACTGCATAAAAATCACTTTTTCAATGCAACGTGGATACATTCCTATGAGAGAGTGGATTCTGACCTGCTTTAACTTCTCACTCACTGAAAGTTTCCATAAAATTGGCTTCGGATGCTAACCGCTAGTGCCCACCTTTGCAAAAACGGTCTGCCACTGCATAGCTGGATTAAGAAACTCTGCGCTGGTTAGATGCGAACATGTGTACTCATATGTGTGCACACATGTATGAGCTGAGCAAGTTTGACTACACCCTAAATCAGCACAGCGACTAACCTGACGCAGGTAGGATATTGAAAAACTGGTTATGGCCACTGCGATCCTTATAATTTAATTCGGTATTAAAAAATTAATTTCCCCATTTCTCACTTGATTATAGTGTGAGATTGTAGTGCATTACTCTGAGTCTGCAGTGCTTCACTATATGTCCATAGTGCTTAACTGTATTCACTCTGTAGGTTAAAGCTGCACCAAAATAATAACTTTGCATTTGCTCAACTTACAGAAACAATTAATGTCAGTCAGTCAAATACCTATATTTCGTTTAGATTCCGAAGCATATAAGATATAAAACCATATAAAACAATCATAAATAGACAGTTGAAACATTAGTGAATAAAAAAAATTCATAGATAGTACAACTTTTTAAGACCTAATAAATAGAAACATCGATAACCAATGTGTACCTAAAAACATAAGGTTCACTAAAAGAATTAAAACCTTACAATTCATCCTTTCATTGTTTCATCTGTCGTCTAATTTTCAGACATCCCCAAAGATAAAGTGCAACCGCCTGACACACCAATGGGCCATCCAGCTTCTGGATAAAGCACAAGGCTGGTTTCTAATGCCTAAAATTATACCTACACATAAATGGAACAATACATTTCTTCCTCGGAAATCAATAAAAAGTGCAGAAGAACATAAAATGCAGGGTGGACTGAGTTGACACACCATCACATGGGCACAAGCCGAGCACCTTGAGTGAATAACAAGTTACAGGAAAGTCCAACATTAACATGAAATAATTCATATGGATTTAGTAAGTATGAAACGATGCTGTGAATTTGGATTAACATCAGATAAGACTGCAAACCAAGGCAAGAGTGTTATAATGGATAACCACATATTTCTGGTTATTATTCTCACATCTTTCAAGAGCAGCTTTAGCTACAAATGCCTCCTTCAGTCTTGCCTTACATACTGTCGAACAGGTTGTAGGAGTGTTAAGCAGTCCAAGCAAACCCAAATCCTTCAAAGTGCACTTTACATATGACAGCCAGGGAATTGCTATGGCATACTCTAAATTCAGGCAGTCCTCCAGATCAGCTGGTTTAAGGCAACCGTGTCCCTCTTTTAAATCGAGTGCCAGAGCAATACCGGTGCCAACCTAATTATGTCTGTTTTGTAAGGCACCCCAACTCACTGTGGCATATTATATTAGAGCGAGAGCAGGGCAAGTCTAAAAGCTTCTTGAAAAATGTATCCTCAACTTGCTGGATCTCATCAGCTTCCACCATGCCCAAAACGGCCGCCCCGTAGCTGGCTGTTGTAACAGATTTTGCTGCATAAGTTCTTAGTACCTGAGGAAAAGGCTTTGACCCTACTTTCTTTTTGAAGTTGAACAGGGCTAATATAATTTTCAAGTGTCAGAGCCCTGTTTACAACCATATTTTTCCACTTTTACTTGGAGTCAAACAAGATACCCAGATACGAAAATGTCTCAACCTCTTCCACCGTACGATTTCCAATATGGAACACTGGGTGTGGTTGGGGATTTCCCACAGACAAGTGAGAAAGATTTACTGTCATTCTCCTGAAGATACAACTCCCTCATAATAATTGTGTAGTCCTCTAAGAGACCCTGCAGTGCTCGACCAGCTTGTACTATGAGCACCGCATCGTCTGCATAGAGAAGAATGGGGATTGGGCGTGGGAGTGAGGGAGTGGGCGTGATCTAATATAAGGAACATTCCTGGCCCTCTCCACCAAAACTGGTTCCAATCTGTTGGTATAAAGGGAAAACAGAAAGGAGACCAGAACACAGCCCTGCCTTACACCCCTTTCAATCTTAAAGCGCTTAGTACCTTCGCCTTCTCGGCCAAAATGCACACAGGCAGAGGCCCCTGAATACATCTCTCTTATAAAATTGATAACGGGGCCTTCAATACCTATTTTCGCCATAATGGACCACAACTTAGAATGAGAGACATAATCAAATGTGGCTGAATATCCATAAAAGCAGTCATAACCTCTCCAGAGATAAGCTCTGGATTCAGGCAAGTCAACACCTCTGATTGTTTGCAGTAGAGGAGCCCTTGGAAAAATGTAGGTTTGTTCACCTTGTCCCACCTCAAGGACAAAGATTTTTGGTGGCTAACACTGGCTTAGGAACCACAGTTCTGTTGGCTTTTAATAAACCCTCCACCCTTAGGGAGCAAGACAACCAGCCGTGGTCACTAAACCCTGAAAAAAAGCACTTTAACTCAGTGAGCCATAAATTAATTCTGAGGCAATGATATAATCAATCGTAATGCCCCTATCTGGTTTCCCAAAGGTGCTAGCCAAACGCTCTCTGGGAATCCACCTTGATATATATACTACCAGATTCATTTTTACCAGGAGACCATTCAACGAGTTCCCATATTCGTTGTGTTCAAAATGAACCAATGACTCTCCTTCATTGTCCTTTAGCCCACAAGCAGATTTTTCAAGCCTTGGGCAGTGATGCACATTAAAATCGCCCATCTAATTTACATTGAAAACTTTGGAATGGTGGGATTGGATGGTCCCCAACTCCGACTGTAGTGAACACGCTACCTGGGCCATATTTCCGGTAAAACAGTTATTGCAGAAGTTCAAAATTAACAGATCCCAATCTTTGCACATTTTGTGCACCAAACAATGGAAGTAAGGGGAAAAATTGTGAAATTTACAAACTCTTTCTAAGCAGGTGTTTGAAATCAAAGTGAGGAGGCCACCTTTTGCTCTACCTGCCCTAGAAGGCATGGCAGGGGAATGGAAGGAACGTAAGCCATCCAAAAAACTGGGCTCTACCTCACATGTTTCCTGCAAGCATATCACATTATACCTGCCAGTTATCCTCACCCATTCTAAATTTTCCAATTTCCTCCTCAGACTTGCAATTTTCCAGGAGGCAAATTTAATGGCCCAGTCTGAGCCTGTCGTCAAATTGGCCTGTCTGCATTCGCCCCACCCCCCTTTAGACTTTTGCTCCTTATCACAAGGGGTATTTGAGAATAGCCCTGCGATATACTGTGAGGGGGATTTTGCAGAGGGCACAGGATTTCTTCAAAGGGACAAGGATAGCAAGTGCTTCCTACCACAGGGCTACTAGCAACCGAACCTAAATACACATAATCGCCCCCCTGATGCTCTAACTTTACTACACTGGAGGCCATAAAATCCCAAGTAAGGTTGGGGCGTCAATCTACGTTTGACAAATCAGACAGGGAAAAGGAAGAGATTTGAGGTAGGAACAGCAGACCTCCACAGGTCTGGATAGCACAGGCCCTCGCCCTGCTCACACTTTGTAAATGTTGATAAAAATAGCCCAATAGCACAATATTGATTTTGCCACCTAATGTATTTCATTGCTGCCCCAGATTGCAATAGGCGATGAACTAAACCAGGGTATTTACAGTTGATAACAACACAGTCCCCGTTAAGTTGTTGTCTAACCCAACCACCCGCCTGACAAACAGAATGTCACTAAACGCTCTCAGCATAAAGTCAGAGTTAGAAGACAGTCAATGACAGACTTCATTTTTCATTTTTGAATTGTGTTCATCCCTTGTAGACTGCAAACACTGTATGTCATTTAACATGGTTACATATGGGCAGCATTCAGGTGGAAGATTAAGGCATGACTTGTTGGGAAAGGTGATTAATACCTGGCACATCTCCTTCTGATAGAGAAACAGCCCGCGCCTCAGATTGTTGTTGGGCCTCCACACTATTAGAGCCTGCAGACAGAACACTCACCTCATTCGTAGGAGAGGACTGGGCATTCTTAGCGGGAGTAGGACCTCACATGATGATATGGCATGAGGCAGGAGCAGTGCTCAAAGGTAAAGACCCAGCTAAATCCTTTTTCTCGGGCAGGGATAACTGAGCAATAGCATCCTCCTGATTTTGCAGCAGGGCCATTAGAGGTTAGATACAGTCAGCCACTGTAGCTTTTATTATATCCAACAGCCCAGACCAATCAATATTGACCACAGCGCCAAAAACACAAGGGTAAAGGACCCATTTAAACAACTTGCAAGGCCAGTGGTTAAAGGACCATTTGAGCAGGATGGAGCAGACTCTGGGGGAGTGGACTCAGATGGCTTAGAAAGTCCCTCTTCTTTTCTATTAGTTGAGGTTTTAGTTGAAGCCCATTGTTTGAAATTGCATTTCCTTTTACCAAGGGGACCACTAACAATGGAGCCATTCACGCTATTTCTTAGAGCGACAGAATTGGCTACAGCAAACCCCTGGATTGGTGTTTGGTGAATCGACAAATTAATCTGTTGGTCTCGTAACCATCCTCCCATACTGCTGCCATCTGGTCATCCATCTGGTCATCAGCTGTCTTAGGAGGGGAGGGGCTAGAGGGCTCATCCAGGTTGAGGGATAGGCGTCGCTCTGCTAGATAGATTTACTTTGCGAGGACGCCCGCTGCCCTTGTTAAAAAAGAGTCAAGGGTTGTGGCAGTTCTGCCAATTTATTAAGTGTTCACATTCCCCAGTCTCGGTTCCCAGGAAGCTTTCTCTTTACCATGACTCAACTAACAGATACATTGAAGTGCAAAAGCGGTGTGATTATAGCACTGTCCGATCTTCACCACCTAACAAAACTCACCATGCAGCAAGATGGAAAAACCATATGAATGGATGCATATATCTTAACACAGATAATTGCCAAAATGTTTCATGTAACATCTGTGTTGTATTAACAACATGTGCTGCTACTTAATAAAAAGAGTAAAAAAAATAAAACGATGGGAAAACCCGGCCTTCTCAACTCACAGGCGCGTGCAAGGTCTACCTTTTGCCCAGGCTTAGCCTGGGGACGGCCTGCTCTGTGGGACCACGCATCATCTTAAATAGACAGCTGATCGGCTTCAGGTGAGGTGACAACAGGAGGTTATGGGGCTTGTAGTTCCCCAGCGGCGACAGTCGTACCCACAGTGGCTCTCCCTGGGTACTTGGATTGTGGCAAAAGTCCTCCTTCACAGCCCGGTCATCAGGTCCAGAAAGTGGGACTCCTTAGGTCACTCCTGTTGTTGGAGAAAGTAGTTTCAGTGCAGGCACAGCTCCTTTCCTATGTTCAAAAGGTAATGAGTGCAAATATGATGTTAATTTGCTCCTCCTGTTTTTCTTGCATGCTCATCCACCTATTGGCATTGCTCTCTACTTGCTTTTTCACGATTTCTTATTCCAATTTCACTTTATTTTTTTTCCACCACTGTTTTCTCTTTTACCTCACTTTCTTCTTTCCTTCACTTCCCTTTTTTCACCTTTCCCTCTCTACCCACATTGGCTGATTTCACAGCCATGGCCTTTTTGGGTTGAAGGCTCCTGGGATGAGGCCACACTTGAACCTAGCCACCTTCAGCAAATAATAGTTCAGCTAGAGCATTTTCATATACAAATAGGCACAGTATGTATGTATGTGATATTTCCATAGTGTGAGCCTAGTTGGAAGGCAAAGGAGCACTGTGCAGGTCAACCACACAGATAAAATCAACAGCGTTTCTTTACAGTGAATGCTAGCACTTGAGACAAGAAGATCTCTTGCTACTGCTTTAAGATGTAGCATCATTGTAGAGGTACGTCTTCAGGTCTTTCCTGAACTGAAGAAGGGTTGGGGAGGTTCTGATGGCTTGAGGATGTCATCCCAGAAGATCCACAGAGTGTGTGGCCGATGATAAACAAAGCAAAGATCTGTCACTTATCAGTCTTCCAGCTCTTAACTGTTTCAAATTGCGATTCTCCTATTACCATGACCAGAGAATCTGGATTTCATTAAAGACACGGAGGCTGACATTATGCATTATCTTTTTAATGCAACTTCAAGTACAGCCACTTTAAAGTTACATCATAAGTAAAACTTCTAGAACAAACAAGTGTATCCAGGCAACGGCAGCACAGAGATCAGCCTCTTTTAAATGCATTGAACACAGGAAGATAAGAAGTTTCTCAGAGGCAGCGAAGTCCAGAAGCTGGCATCATGCAGAAAAGGCCACTCCATGGAATAGAGGAAAAGGGTGTCGGTTGCTGTTACAAGGATGATGAAGAAGAGTTCAATCAAGACGAATTGTCTGAAAAGGGAAAAAAAGTTAGGAAATGTACTTATCACCCTATGAAGGGGTAAGAAAAACAGTGGTTAAAGATAATATAATCCACATTAGGTAATAAAAGGCAAAATTGTTAAACAAATTGAGTTATAATATTATAAATCAAAGTATAACATATGACAAATAAACAGATGTTAGAATCCACTCCCGGGAAGGAGGGTTGGGATAATGTCAGCCTCCGTGTCTTTAATGAAATCCAGATTCTCTGGTCATGGTAATAGGAGAATCGCAATTTCATTACAAGACCGGAGGCTGCCATTATGCATGTTGGTAGTCAAGGAGAACTACATCAGACATGTGTTCAACTGGTTTGCAGTAGTGTTTAGCAAAGGTATAAGAGTTTGACCAGTCTGCTGCTTTGAGGATGTCGTTTAACTTACCTCCTTTCCAAAAGGATTGACTGGCCATGGCCCCTCTTAAAGAGTGAGCTTGGAATCTATGGAGGTCAATGCCAGCCAATTGCATTGATAGTTTAACCCATTTGGCTATAGTAGTAGAAGAAACAGGTTTGAAGGGTCTAACAAAGGATATAAGGAGTTGGTTAACACCAGTCGAGCGAAGTGGGTCCATCCTGGAGTCATATTCCTTCATACAGTCCACTACGCACAATTTTTTACAAGCATCAAACCTAGGGTAAAAGATCATGTCAGACATAGTTTTAGTTCTTTTGATTATTTCAAACGTAACGTCTTCTACAACAGGCAAACTTTGTTTGGTGGTATTATGCGGCTGGCCTGAGTCGCTGAAGACGCTCCGGTGCAGGTGCAGCACTCCAGCGAATCCGTCAACCGGCGGATTTGCTTATGGCACAGGAGCCGTTTATTCATGAGTTTAAAGCAGTGACTGTGTTCTACATTTGTGTGCCACGATCCACTTGGATAATACAAATTTTAATTTTTGATTCTTCAGCAAGCTACTCACCTGAGAAGAAAGACGTGCACTACAAAACCCAGGAGGCCGTTGTTTTGGCCACACCCACTGAGGCGGGGTTTCTGGAACTTAAACAAGTGCCGCCAAAATCGCTTTGCTGCAGTATTCGAACCCAATGCCCCTGATGAAGTATCAACGAAACGCGTCGGGTTGGGACTTTAATTTTGTGGACTACGAGTTAGTTCTGCTGCTGCTGTTTCCTTGAATAAACCAAGTTGTCATACTATTTTCTGTGGCGATGGCGTCTTCTACAACAGGCAAACTTTGTTTGGTGATATATATATATATATATATATATATATATATATATATATATATATATATATATGCCACACAACCACTTGCATCGAAGTAATCCAGGGACACAGCGGGGTTCAATTCGGGAGACTTTATTCACGAGTAATTACAGCATTATGCATTTCGGCACCCTCGCCTTCCTCAGATGCTGTTCATTACCGGCTGTCACCTCCTCCCCTCTTTGAACATACTTGGGTACTCCCATTGGTGGGAGATCAGCTGACCCTGCAGTAGTCCCGGCAGATGCAGTCCAATAAACGACTACCTCTCCCAGCATACACCAGATAGTGTTGGTAAAGCAGCAGGATCCATTTTACTCATGTGAGCGCTGAAAATACCTCGCAAAGGGGGGGCCGTGTATCGGCAGGTGACCCCGTAAATACAGTGATACAGACTCCCTCCGGTCCCCAACGTCCATGCCCCAAAGGTGGAAACAGATCCGGGCCGTAAAGCGGGAGGAACTCAACCCGCTTCCCCATGTGATCACGGTCTGTCACTGACAGCGGCCTCTGCCCTGGTCCATTTCTGAGGCGGTCCGGGGAAAAATCAATACCTTGATAACACTTTCTCCTTGCCAGAATAGTCCCTGGACGCTTGTTGAACAGGTCCCTGTACCGCGTTCCTGGCAGACGCGGAAAATATGCCACACAACCACTTGCATCGAAGTAATCCAGGGACACAGCGGGGTTCAATTCGGGAGACTTTATTCACGAGTAATTACAGCATTATGCATTTCGGCACCCTCGCCTTCCTCAGATGCTGTTCATTACCGGCTGTCACCTCCTCCCCTCTTTGAACATATATATCCAAAACACTTTTCCCAGCTCTTCCCGCTTCCCATCCGGCAAGACAGCGAAGAGAGAGTCACGGACACCCGTTTTCTTTGTGGCAAAATCAGGTCTTTATTCAATTACAGCTTACGACGCGTTTCGGATAACAGAGTATCCTTGTTCACATGCGGAAGTGCAGTCCGCCAACAGTTTTTATACCCAAATGGCTTTTTTTTGTGTGAGTGCATTTTTTTTACTATTCTGTCACGTGATAATAGACATAAACAACACCTTCATTTAGCGCTGGTTACTTGCCAAACGATTGGCAAGTTCACAATCATAGACATAAATGTAGTTGGAGTCCCAATCGACCAATTAAGTTGTTCACATGTATAAATACATTGCATATGTTGTCAAAAATGGATGCGTAAATGCCTGAAACATAAAACAACATACATAAACATGGATTTTGTATATATGTTGTGTATTGATTCTATGCAAGGATCCAGTAGTGTATGGAATGTTTGAGTTAAAGTGGCTACGTTGGGATAAATCCTCTGCCCAAAATTCCATCTTAAAGTTGACTAAAATGGTTTGACAACATGAATGTTGTATCTCAAAACAGACCATAAAAACAAGTTATGCGTACTGGAAAGTTAATGCAATAAACAACCATTTGGTAATCTGCCGGAATTGTGCAAAAATGCATATTTATGTAACCCATGGAGGGCTATCATGACATCTGGATTAGATGTTTTAAAGTGCAAGGCGCTAAAATGGTAAGGTGCTGGAGAATATGTGCAAATAGTGCAAATACTTTGTGGGATACACAAAGTTTATAGTGCAACAAAAGGAAAAAGGGGAGGAAAAAAACCGGGGAAGGGGGGAGATTACATATATTAGCAGCTAAGGAAATGACATCATGTTAAAATATAAAATGACCTAAGAAAATACAATATAAAAACCCACTGTAAAAACCTTCTATAAAAACTCTCTATACGGACTCCTAAAAGGAAGTAAAGAATTGTTATAAAACATTCCCACAATAAGTCTTCATATAAAAACATAATGTTGAATAGTACTATAGAAAATTGTGGAGATCTTCAGTGTTGTTGAGCCCATTGGGATGTTTGGTATCGAGTTCAACTATCATTCTAGATTCGAGTTGACGGAGTAGTTTTTCTCGATTGCCTCCTCTTGGGAGGTTAGGGACGGCGGCAATCACAAAGTATTTCAGACATTTAAGGTCATTGCCGTGGACTATTTTAAAATGTCGGGCAACCGGGTACGCTGGATCATTATTAACGATTGCGCGTAGATGTTGTAGAATCCTGACATGCACCTGCAATTTCGTGCTGCCTACATATTTGAGGCCGCAGGTGCATGTCAGGACATACACAGCGTATTCGGTTTTGCAGTTGTGATTGCCTTTGATCTTATACTCAATGGGACTGAAAGGAGTCATGTATTTAGTGGTTGTCTCTCCAAATCTACATGCTCGGCATGAAGAGCATTTATAAAACCCTTGTCTTGGTTGTAGCCAGGTGGATTTTTTGGCTATGTATTCCGGACTTTTTCTGACCAACTGGCATCTCATGGACATCCCTCTCCTATAAGTGATGGTGGGGTTATTGGGGAGGTCAGGGGCTATGACAGCATCAGTTAAAACAATGGGCCAATTGCGTTTAATAATGGACCTGATTTGTCGTTCCTGCAGGTTGTAGGTAAGGATCAGTCTAGGGGTGTTGGTTTCTAATACTTGCTCAGCTTCAAGATTGTTATTTTCCAACAATGATTCCCTAGATCTCTGGGCGACCTTACTGACTGCTTGTTTAAGAGTGTGTGTGTCATACCCTCTTTGTTTGAATCTTATGAGTGCCTCATTGGTGCATTTCTCTTGTTGTTCCTTGGTACTGCAAATTCTTTTTAACCTAAGGAGTTCCCCATATGGGATACTTTGTATGAGGTGTTGTGGGTGGGCGCTTGACGCATGTAGCGTCGAGTTCCCTGCCGTCTCCTTTCTGTGTAGGGTAGTGTGAATTGTGCCCTCATGAATAAACAGTTTGACATCAAGGAAATCAATTTCTCTTTCATTTATATGAGAAGTAAATTTAAGGTTTACTTCATTATTGTTGATATTTTCAATAAAAGAAGTAGCCTCCTCCTCATTGCCCTGCCAAACGACAAAAACGTCGTCAATGTATCTCAGCCAATATTTGACATGACCTGTATATTGTTGAGCCCAAATTTTCTTGAGGATCTGCTCCTCCCACCAACCAACCATTAAACAGGCATAGCTGGGGGTGAAGCAAGATCCCATTGCTACGCCTCTTGTTTGTTTGTACATTTGAGAACCAAACATGAAGTAATTATTATCGAGACACCACAAGATACATTTGATTATATATATATATATATTCATTGAAAACACCATAGGTTTTACAGACTTTACAGTTAGAAATTAGCATTTTAAAAACCTTTGAAATTCACTGAAAAAACAATAGGTTTCAGGGACGTGTGGTAAATAAAAATACCGGACTGAATTTCATACGGAATCTTAAAATAAAGTAAATAGCTCAAAATAACAAGAGGCAGAATCCGTGGTATAAGAGGTTTTCTAATGGGCTTTATTCCATTCAAAATGGCCGACTCGAGTCGCGGCCTTCAGGTTCCGTCACCACGAGGGTTCAGGAAGTGAAGTACAATAATTTATTAACAGACATGTATTTTTATAATAAGTACATTACAATGAAACGAATGTAGAAGGCGTAACATTTGATAAGAAAAGCGACAAAACAGTGACATAATCGAAACTAGGCGTAATAAGGAATAAAAGAAACATGATTGGTTAGAATTATCAGACATAGGTGGATCTATAAGATAATACTTGGCATAGATGCGCGCGCGGCAGCATGACGTGTAATTGACGTGCAACTAGGGGGTGAAGGGGACTTGACATTTAGCTCTACATGTGGAGACGAGAAGTCTGGGGGTCAAGTCAACCTAATCCCAAATCATATCTAACATCCTATGTTTAAAGAACTATGTTATCCACAAGGAAGAGACTCTCGGACAGAATCTATTCTATACTGACTGTGTACGTGTACAAGCGTCTAAGTGTCTATATGAGATGCGAGGGATAGAAAACTTTCCATGGCAACAGGGCTATGAATCACTTGCAGGAGGACGGAAAGGCTGAGTCCTTTGCTTGTGAGCTAAAGGAAATGTTTACCTAAATCACTGGACAGGAATGCATCGGCTGGAGAGCAAAATAGATAATTCGAAGGTGAAATACAACTTCTTGGCAGACAGGCGAAAACTGGCCGAGGCAGGCACCGTTAGCTGCACAGGGAGTAGGACAAAGTTCATGGATACAGATGCGAGCTCAAGCTGAAGCTGTCAGAGACAG
The DNA here is from genome assembly GCF_964204655.1 of Triturus cristatus. Taxonomy (NCBI): domain Eukaryota; kingdom Metazoa; phylum Chordata; class Amphibia; order Caudata; family Salamandridae; genus Triturus; species Triturus cristatus. The sequence continues at coordinate 965,965,679 of NC_140594.1, forward strand.
AGAGCAGGGAAAGGCTTGAGGACAGAATCGGGCCTACTTGCCTGAACTGTAAAAATGAAGTAACTTAGCCATATAAAGTCGGTGGCCTTTCATACTTAGGAATCGAATATCCAACCCTGTGATGGCGGATCTGACAGAGAACATGTCGACGGTAGACACACATATGTTTGCGTCTTAGAAACTGGAACTGGAGGGAACATACATGTACTTGTAACATGCATATAGAACCGTTGGGGTCCAAGATAGGGGACATAACTGATCAGGAAAATCCACATTTCCACATTCCCTCCTTGTCCCCTTCTTGCCCTTCACGAGACATCAATCTTCATCATTCCATTGATTTGCTCATGGAGCATCATTTCTTCTTCCTTCCGGCATTCTGAACGGGACCTGTGATGTGGAATGCATGATGTGGCACACAGACCACAAATCGCTGGTCCACCTTGCAGGCATAAACAACAACTGAAGAGCATAAGAAGGCCAATACCTAGGAAGGATAAAACTCTCCATCCCCAGGCTGATATCACACTCCAAAACCACCCGGACCACGTCCAAGTGCCTGGATTTTCGTGTATCTGGCTTACAATCTTATGAAGGCGTGTTATAGCTTTATATACAGATGGCGAATTTTCTGGTATGAATATGCAGCAGCTGGATCCGATGACCCTGCAAGCTCCGCCCCTATCGGCCAGGATGACGTCAAGGACAAGACGATTCTGGAGAACAACAATTCTCATCACTGATTGTTCCTCTGTCAGATTGCCTAGGGCGGCTATAGTCTCGTTTACTACAGCTTCAAGAGTCTTGGTGAGTCTGCGTATCAGCTTACTATTTGATATTGTACCTATATAGGGAAAGATACCTTTATTGAAATCTACATACTTGTCCCATGCTGTCTCAGTATAATCGACAACTGGGAGATCTCTTTGCTCTCTATTGTGTACTAAATGAACATTTCGATAATAATCAGGGGGAGCTAGGAAAACAGGTGGCAAAAGGAATGCGATGTAACAGGTACCATCCCAATCTAGAGGCAGACGCATATATGCCGTCTGACCACATATAAAGTAAGAATGGCGAGAAGCTCTAAATGAAGATTTACCTTGATCACTATATTCTACTGTAGTAACGCATTGGCTATGGCCCATGTGTATGGAACCAACTTTTCTTACACATAATTCACCCTTTACTGGGAATACTGACATAGTGGGCAGAATTAGTTCAACTTCGGATTTGACATTCAAAATCATAAGATTAGGCGTAAAATTACCTAATTTATACACTTCATTTTCTAAATCAGTTCCTGTTCTACTGGGGTGACCCTCCTTATTAGGGTGACAGACTTTGAATAAAACTAGATTCAGATTTCCCCATATCCAATGTTGTTGATAAACTGCTGTGTCTGGGTCTATGGAATTTAATAAACTAAACCATGCTCCACAGGAGCCATTGTGTGTGAATGGATGTGGAAAGAAAGGCAGAACTCCTTTGTTATTCTGATAGGGAGGAAGTCGGCCACACACCCAACAATTGGTGGCATTACTAGTCTGATGGGAATGATGTAACATACTAATGAAGGTGTTATTGCGCAGCGCAAGTCTATAAGATAATTCATGTGGCGGTAGGTCACTAAAAGAATGTTCTGCAGCAACATTATAAACATGTCTAGAGATAGGATGATATATGTGCAAAATCACACTCGTAATAATTACTAAAATACTCAATAAAAACAAAATTAATAATGTCCTCATACAGTAGCTACGCAGTGATTTACAATACGCCCGTCGTTTCAACATTTCTCGGGTATTTTCTCTACTCAGGTCCAAGGGATACATGTCGGAGACAATTCAACCGCTTCACCTTGGAGAGGACTTAAACAATCAAATTGCTCGACTGTTTGGGCCTAAGCTTTAATTTATAGTACTGAGAGTCATTCTGTTCAACAAAAGGAAGTTTTGAATCAGTCTGTGAGGGAGTGCAGGGCACAGTGTCTATATCTGAAGGTAGTCCATGAAATTTTTTGACGTGACTTGAATGAATCCACCCTTTGCGTCCCTCGATCTTCACGGCTGTTCTTGTGGTCAACAGGACCAACTTGGGTGCTTTCCACCTGGGCTCCAGTTGACTTTTCCTGTCGAAATTTCTCACAAAGACAAGATTACCCGGAACAACGTCATGGGGTTTCGCCTCAGTGTTGTCGGGAAAGGCTGCAGCTACCTGTGAACGAGAAGATTGTAGTGCAGACATCAAGGAAGCCAAGTAATCTGTCAGCATGTTACAGTCAATGTCAGTTATTTTGCGTGGTATAGGCGTCCCCCACATATTCGGTGGTCTACCAAAGATCACCTCATACGGGGATAGCCCTGTTCTAGAGTGTGCTACCATTCTCATGTAAAAGAGTGCAACTGGTAATGCTACTATCCAGTCGACACCTTTCTCTCTACATATTTTGGACAGTCTGATTTTCAGTGTCTGGTTATGTCTTTCTACGAGACCTGCTGCCTCGGGGTGTCGGACACAGTGGAATTTCCACTGATATCCCAACAAGAGTGAGACATGTTTCATTAATTCGGATGAGAAAGGCTGACCGTTATCTGAATATACAACACGTGGTAAACCGTACCGTGGGAAGAATTCTCGAACTAGCTGCTTGGCAGTAGTCGGGGCAGTGTAATCTGATACGGGATACGCCTCTGTCCAACGGGAGAGAGCGCAGACAACTACGAGGACATATTTGAATCCTCGACAACGTTCCATCTGAATATAATCCATCTGGAGGACTTCAAAAGGATGGTCAGGAGGCTGAAATCCACCCTGCTCTACGGGAACACTCTTTCCTGGATTAAACTGACAACATATCATACAGGTACGAACTTTTTGTTTAGCTGCTGCTCGTAAATGTTTGTTGAACCAAATGTGCTGAATGCTGTCTAGCATAGCCTTCTCTCCTAAATGTGCTGGACTGTGAACTGTAGCTATAATGGCTTGAACCATGGAATCAGGGAGAAACCATACAGATTTCTCCTTCGTCATCCATCCTTGATCTGTCTGGATCCCTCCTAGTTCAGTCCACTTCTTTATTTCTTCTGCTGTGGCATGTGTCTGTATGTCAATTACGTCAAGTGTGGGATCCTTAATTGTCATACACTGTGTTGGTGTCTGAACTATTGGCTTTGTCATGTCTAATGTGCGATTCTGAGCAGTCTGTTTAGCTGTTTTGTCAGCTAAATCATTGCCTTGAGAAATGGTATCAGTAACCTTCGTGTGTGCTTTACATTTCATAATCGATATAGCAGTGGGTAGATGTATTGCATCTAACAAAGCATGAATGAGGGGCCCGTGCTGAATGTGGGCACCATGGGACGTTAAATAACCTCTCTCTCGCCACAGCACGCCGAAGTCGTGTACAACTCCGAATGCATAACGTGAGTCAGTGTATACATTAACTTTCTTATTTGTGGCTTGAATACAGGCTTGCGTTAGAGCAATAAGTTCTGCTGCTTGGGCTGACAGAGTATCTATACAATGTGTCTCAATAACTTCAGTGTCTGTTGTGACTGCATACGCGGCCACTAAATCTCCTGTACTTGCTCTCATGCATGATCCGTCTACATACAACGTCAGGTCTGGATCTAACAATGGAACGTCTGTCAAGTCTTGTCTAGGTTTCGTCTTTATTTCAATGATTTCAACACAATCATGAGCTAGTGGGTCTGTTCCAATTACAGGTAATAGTGTAGCAGGATTCAATGTATTACACCGTCGGATCTCTATGTGTGGTTGAAACAATGTCAGTTCATAACCGGTAAGTCTTGCTATGGTCAAGTGTTGTGTTTGTGTTCGGTTCACAAGAACCTCTACTGCATGTGGTACTTGAACTGTCAATGGGTGTCCTAATACTATGGCATCGCTTTGTCTGATTGCTAAAGCTGTCGCTGCCACTGATTTCAGGCATGCAGGCAAAGCCTGAGCTACGGGATCTAATGTACTGGAAAAATAAGCACATGGCTTGCGTGATCCTGCTTGATCCTGAGTGAGTACTGACAAGGCAGTACCTTCGCGTTCTGTAACAAAGAGTGTAAAATGTTTGTTATAACATGGTGTTGCTAAAACAGGTGCTTGACATAAAGCTTTCTTTAGGCTTTCAAAAGCTTGTGTATGTTCCTGAGTCCAAGGGAGAACAGTCGATGTGGCTGCCTCCTGTGTGGTTAACTGAATGAGTGGTTTTGCTAGAAATGCGTACTGAGGGATCCACTGCCTACAATATGAAGTGAGGCCTATGAAAGCCCGCACCTCCTTTTGTGTCTGGGGTATTGACATGTTAGCAATTAACTGGATGCGATCTGGTGTAAGCTGCCTTCCCTCCTTGGACAGCGAGTGACCAAGATAAATAACTCGCTGAACACAGAATTGCAGCTTAGAAGGGGACACCTTGTGCCCCTTGTCGGCTAGGAAATGTAAAACTGTCAGAGAAGCTTTTTCACATTCTGGCTCGCTTCTCGCGGTGATCAGCAGATCATCGACATATTGAAGCAGTGCAGTATTGACTGGCATGTGGATACTGTCAAGTTCTCGTTTCAGTGCTTGGCTGTAGATGCTGGGGCTTTCTGTAAATCCTTGGGGAGCGCGTGAGAATTTAAAACTGCGCCCATTTAAACTGAATCCGAACAAGTATTGGCTTTCCGGATCTATTGGGACGCTGAAAAAGGCATTCTTGAGATCAATTACAGTAAAGAATGTTGCTTCGGAATCAATTGCTGTCAACAATGATGATATATCAGGGACCACAGGGAATTGTGGTACAATACACTTGTTTAGTTCACGCAAATCAATAACCAATCGGTACACTGGTGGGGCAGTAGGAACAGTTCGTTTAAGAATCGGAATTATCGGTGAATTACATACATTGGAGTCTGTTTCTACAACTACTCCCTGGGCAATCAGCTCATCAATGATTTTCAACAAAGCCACTACAGCATCATGCGGTAACTTGTATTGTCGCATTCGTGGTAGTACCACTCCTGCTTTCAATGTAACTCGATAGGGTGTAATGTTCATGCAGCCAACATCCGTAGGGCCTTGTGCCCATAGATGTACTGGTAAAGTCTGTAGTCGGGGATCCATGTCTCTGGACACATAGTGACCTTTAAAATCACGTAAAAACAACCTTACTCCTTCCGGAGAACAACATATTATGGCTCCTAGTGCTTTCAGAGTTTTAATTCCTAACAGATTTTCTGGGCATGATTTAGTAAGCAATAAATCTGTAGTTCGTGTCAAAGGTCCTATCGTAAGTGGTAGAGGCTGCGATACTTCATTAACAATAGGTTTTCCTGAAAAACCAAGGGAAACATTTTGAGAGCCTGAGAGGGGTGCCCCTGGAACTTCACTACGTTTTATGGTTGTTCGACTTGCCCCTGTATCGAGTAAGAATTTTCTATCTTGACCTAATAATTCACTATGTACATAAGGTCCTTCTTGATCTACAGGAATCTCGATAAGCGGTAAGTCAACTTCCCTCTCTAGGCTGGTTCATGCGTAACGCTGATACTCAGGGTATTCATACTGTGCAGTCTGATACATTTGTCGTGTTGTGGTTTGTGTGGCAGTAGCAGGCAACGGTGGTGCAGCTGGCACAAACTGTATGGGTTGCTGTGAGGCTGGCATGGACTGTTGCTGAACTGGCATGGACTGTCCATGCTGCATAGCTCCTTGTTCATTCTGATCTTGTCTAACTAATCGTGGTCTCTCCTTTGCAATACCTGTAGCTATATTACGTTTCAGGACTGGACAATCATGTACATAATGGCCTAGTTGTTTACAGTAATTGCAGGTTCCTTTTACAGGAACTGCAGAATCACCAGAATGTGTCACACCCTTTTTGTGACCATCTGCTGGTACTGTCTGAGAAACTAGCATTTTCATTTTTGTATCCTTCATGCGTCTATGCTCGTGTTCTTGTTCATCCCTAATTCTATTGTGATGATACTGTAACATTTGTAGCATTTGTGACGGAGTGTTACTTTGCCAGGTACTCTCGAATTTCAATATTCTATTCTTTACTGGAGGTAATGCATTTTCCACTAATTTTGTCACAAATAAATGTGGATATGAATCACTACTTGCTTTTATACCACTATTTATACCAAAACATTTTTCAAATCGAGCATAATAATCGCTTGTGTCTTCATCTTGCTTTTGTTTACAGGCTGTGATTGCACCCCAATCTTCCTTTTTTGTAGTTAATAAACGTGGCAGTACCTGTACTAGTAAACCTGGTAATAGTTTAACTTTATCCCCGAGCCCTGAACCTGCAGCTCGGCCCCTTTCTTCCTCTGCTAATGCTGTCCAGTCTATCTTTTGGTCTCCCACTTCCCACTCTTTTTCTTTCAGTTTTTCATAAATGCCAGCAGGCAAAAGCACCTTTAATATCGTCATAATATCAGGAAAGGTGTACTCTCCCATCAGTAACATGTCTTTAATTTCTCGGTGGAAACCCGCTGGGTCTTTGTCATGACTAGGTACTACTTTCTTCATTTCTAATAATTCCATTTTTGATATGGGTGTGTAAACAAATACACGGTGAAACTCATTGTCTTCGCCTTTTATTGGGTGCACTTCCCGTAAAGGATTTTGTCTATCCATGTAGTACGGTGCTCTTTCTCTGGGGGGCAAGGAGAGAGAATCTGGATTTACAAAAAGGACGTACTGCTTACGTGACACTAATATCTCTTTAATTAGCTTGTTACTAGAACCTCTCCATCTGTACGTAAGTAGTTCCGTTAATATATCAGGTAAAGGACCAGGGTCAGCATGTTGGCTCTTATATAATATGAGGAGTTGCTGAATCATATATATTCCAGCTAAACGTTGTTCATCTGTACTGAGGTTAAAAAACGTGTGTGCTACGGTCTCATCACCGTATTTTTCAGGACTGTCAATCCAGTGAACGGCTGATCTGGCTAATTCTTGCTCATCCATGGAATCGAGGAGGTGGTAACCTCTTCGTTCTCGTAGTATTTTATCTGCGGCTTGAAACGAATGTTCAAGAGATTTCAGATTTATTACAGGCGTCGGATACGTTCTGCTATTATTTGGACATACAGAGTGTATGGGATCAGAAAAACATCTAGTATTTTCACAGTATCTTCCTCTGCCTACATAGGCTATGGTCTCTGACTGTCTTGCGGAATTCCCTGATTCGGACACTTCATCTTGCTCAAACTCGTCTGTTCCCAATCTCTCTTCATGAATACGCTCTATTTCTTTACGTATTTTTCGGCACATGGCTATTATACAATTTTGCTTATCGTGTCTCCCTTCTGATATATTCTGACTCCATCTTGTAAGAATAAGCATTGCATTCGGGTCTACCCCCGGACGATCTTGATTTCTGATTACACAGTTTATGAGGAAACGTAACAGTTCCCCCTGTATCTCTACTTTCTGGAATTCCATAGCTCTGTTAATACATCCTGGATCTCGTCCTGTTTGAACAAAATGATATATGTTATCTAGATGCGTAGTCATCCCTGGTAACCTTGCTAAATACTCTGCGGCTCGCCTGATACGTAATGATGCCAGGACCATTTCGTCCTCTTTACCAACCACTGGGTCATATCTACAATTTACAAGGAGTTCCTTAAGCGTACGTTCACTTACGAATTTAGGTGTACGTGAATGCGCTGACTCTTGAAAAACAAGTTTATTTATTCTGGGTGGTGTAAAGGTACTGCTAGCACCTCCCGTGGCCCCATCTGGGGCGTCGGGTGTGAATGGATTCGTTGAACGTGACACAGCAACTACGGGTGTCGATACCCCTATAGGATCGACTGCGGAGACAGATGCGGAAACAGATGTGCTTGCCGAAGCTTGTATCGGGACTTGCTGTTGCACGGGGACAGATACCTGATCCTGACGTTGAACCCCTCCGCCAGACGGTCTATGTGGTGTGGCGTTAGCATACTCGGGAGCTGCATCGTCTAGATATGAGGAAAGAAAAACATCTTCTGCGGTTCTGGGATGCCCCTTTGGATGTACCTTAATTGGAAATAATGGGGGTGGCAAGTCTTTTGGCATCTCTGTAACAGCCTTAGGTAGTCCTTCGGCTAGAAGGGGATACATACCATTCATAAGAGCATTTCTTTGTCTATTCACTTGTTCTGATTTCACTCGGATACCTTCCTCAATTAATAGGTTTTCTTGAACTTTATTTGAACTTTCTTTACTCCTCTCTTCTTGTCTACGTGCTTTTTCTGTTCGTCTATGAGATTCTTTACGCCATAACTCAACAGCGTCTTTCTGTGACTGTCTGACCTTTCTTTTCCATAACTCTTCCTCCACTTTCATGATGCACTCTGCATCCCAGGTTCCCGCTATGGGCCACCTTTGACTTTCCGGTAATCCTTTGGTATAATCTACCCATAGATCAAGAAACAATATGGCATCTAAGCCATGTTTATGGTACATAAAATGCCCTGGGGTGTCCCTAGGAGGAATAGGAACTGCTTCTTCAAGCACCCCTTTTCTGGTAGTAATCTGTCTTAACTTCGAGAAGAACGGCATATTGACAACTGATCTGATACTTACTCTTGAATTTTCTTAATACGAAAAACACCATAAATGAACAGTGAACAATGAACAGTCATTCATACCACAATATGCAAGACATTTCTGAATACTTTAAACATTAAACATTAAACATTATAACAATGATCGACAATGATGACAGTCTGCCTAACTAATCACCACGCTGAATTCTTGACAATAACTGAATACTTCGGAATACTTGATATACTGCTAAACAGTACATATACACTGCTAAACAGTGCAGACCGGATTTGTGTACCCAAATCCGTCTTGACCGGCACAACCTATGTGCGCGTCAACACGCCTCCCCGGCGATGGTACTCACCGAGTAGCTCCTTGAAACGGAAGGCCTCAGAGAATGGACAGGACTCGATAACTGCGGACAGCGGACCCTCTGGACATCGGGATTTCGGAAAACCTGGTGGGCCTCTGTATACCTCGGATCTTGCTCTCTCAGCTAGGCTCTGGTCGGGATACTTCGCACTTCTCACCGCCTCGTCTGGGTTGATCGCAGCCTCAGTCGCCCCCGCTTGACCGGAGGGAGCTTACAGGAAATCCTGCTGGTACGCGTTTATGGTCCGTCCAGCTGTGGCAGGAGACCGGGCCTGCAACGCACCGCCGGCGCGTGAGATGAGAAAGTGTCCCTAATCGGGCGCCATTATGTGGTAAATAAAAATACCGGACTGAATTTCATACGGAATCTTAAAATAAAGTAAATAGCTCAAAATAACAAGAGGCAGAATCCGTGGTATAAGAGGTTTTCTAATGGGCTTTATTCCATTCAAAATGGCCGACTCGAGTCGCGGCCTTCAGGTTCCGTCACCACGAGGGTTCAGGAAGTGAAGTACAATAATTTATTAACAGACATGTATTTTTATAATAAGTACATTACAATGAAACGAATGTAGAAGGCGTAACATTTGATAAGAAAAGCGACAAAACAGTGACATAATCGAAACTAGGCGTAATAAGGAATAAAAGAAACATGATTGGTTAGAATTATCAGACATAGGTGGATCTATAAGATAATACTTGGCATAGATGCGCGCGCGGCAGCATGACGTGTAATTGACGTGCAACTAGGGGGTGAAGGGGACTTGACATTTAGCTCTACATGTGGAGACGAGAAGTCTGGGGGTCAAGTCAACCTAATCCCAAATCATATCTAACATCCTATGTTTAAAGAACTATGTTATCCACAAGGAAGAGACTCTCGGACAGAATCTATTCTATACTGACTGTGTACGTGTACAAGCGTCTAAGTGTCTATATGAGATGCGAGGGATAGAAAACTTTCCATGGCAACAGGGCTATGAATCACTTGCAGGAGGACGGAAAGGCTGAGTCCTTTGCTTGTGAGCTAAAGGAAATGTTTACCTAAATCACTGGACAGGAATGCATCGGCTGGAGAGCAAAATAGATAATTCGAAGGTGAAATACAACTTCTTGGCAGACAGGCGAAAACTGGCCGAGGCAGGCACCGTTAGCTGCACAGGGAGTAGGACAAAGTTCATGGATACAGATGCGAGCTCAAGCTGAAGCTGTCAGAGACAGAGAGCAGGGAAAGGCTTGAGGACAGAATCGGGCCTACTTGCCTGAACTGTAAAAATGAAGTAACTTAGCCATATAAAGTCGGTGGCCTTTCATACTTAGGAATCGAATATCCAACCCTGTGATGGCGGATCTGACAGAGAACATGTCGACGGTAGACACACATATGTTTGCGTCTTAGAAACTGGAACTGGAGGGAACATACATGTACTTGTAACATGCATATAGAACCGTTGGGGTCCAAGATAGGGGACATAACTGATCAGGAAAATCCACATTTCCACAGACGTTATAGTTAGTTGGACATTTCACTCATACAAAACCAGAGAAATTCCACTGTTATAGTTAGTTCAGCTAACTATAATTCGTGCCCCCACAATGCATTGCTGATGATGTCACATATTACATCATTCATGACATGGTCAGTGACATCACTGATGACATCACTGATGACATCTCAAATGACTTCACTGATGACATCATCCAGTGACTGTGTGTTTCTGTAAAGTTTAATTTGTTTTATATATATGCCAAGCTGCATTGCAGAATGAGTGGTTGTATAAGTGTCTGTATGGATGATTTACTAGGTACGTGACTGACTGTATAAGTGAGTGAATAATTGTGTCTTACTGATGGCATGGGTTAGTGACTAAACTGTGTGAAAGTCTGTATCAATCTGTCTGTTGTTCTGTAAGCTGAGCATGGGTTGGTGAGTAGCTGCATGAGTGTCTATATGAATTATTGATTGCTTGCCTGAGTATTTGTATGGCTGGCTGAGTGTGTGTTTGTGGGTGGGAGGTGTGTGGCTCTGTGCATAGATGTGTGAGTTGTTGATTCACTGGGTGTATGAGTTCAAGAGTGCATGTGGAAACAGCTGTATGGGTGGGTGAGTATGTGTATGGGTATGTTGGTGAGTGAATGGATGTTTCAGTGGTACATATGCAAGTAACTACATATGTAAAAGGCAGTATATATGAGCGATGGTTTATATAAATAACTATATGTGAGAGTCAGTAATGGTTAGAGTGGCTGTATGGATGAGTGTGTATTTGTATCAGTGATTCTATAACAGAGTAATTATGTGTTAATATCTGTATGAATAAGTGAGCTGATGTCTGTATAACTGTATAGGTGAGTAAATGGAAGTGTGATTGATTCTTTGCATAACTGACTAGCTGTGTGAGTAACTCAGGATATGTGGCAGTGTGTGAGTGTCTGTATAGGTGTATGAGTGCATATGATAGTGTTGCATTGATGAATGACTGCATATATGAGTGACTGTATGGGTGAAAAGAGTGGATGTGTGTGTAGACCTGACTGTATGGGTGAATGAGTGGATGTGTGTGTAGACCTACGAACCGGTCAGTGCGTATTTAGTAACTGGTACTGATGTGTCTATTTTTTCGAAAATGGTAGTTTGTATTTTAGAGTGGATGTATCAAAGGTTATATTCAGGTGTGAGGAGGTGCACCAGATTTTCACATGGATGATGTCATCAGTGATGTAATTTGAGATGTCATCAGTGATGTCATCAGTGATGTCACGGACCATGTCATGAATGATGTAATATATGACGTCATCCGCAGTGCATTGCGGGGGCGCGAGTTATAGTTAGCTGAACTAACCATAATGGTTGAATTTCTCTGGTTTTGTATGAGTGAAATGTCCAACTAACTATAACGTCCCTGAAACCTATGGTGTTTTCAGTGAATTTCAAAGTTTTTTAAATGCTAATTTCTAACTATAACGTCTGTAAAACCTATGTTTTTTTTCAGTGAATTTCAAAGGTTTTTTAAATGCTAATTTCTAGCTATAAAGTCCCTGAAACCTATGTTTTTTTCAGTGAATTTCAAAGGTTTTTTAAATGATAATTTCTAACTATAACGTCTGTAAAACCTATGGTTTTTTAGTGAATTTCAAAGGTTTTTTAAAATATTAAACTACTATTCTGCTATTTGTCATTAGTACTGTTTTTGTCTAACTTGCGGGACAGTGATGTGGGGAGAGGGAGCGTAAAGGGGGTATCTCGCAGAGAGAGAGCTGCGGTATATTTCCAGTCTTGGCTTCAGAGATACAACTGTGGGCCCGAGACCTCGCACGCAAAGAGCTGCGAGCCGACCGGTGGTTCGCAGAGGGAGAGTTGCAGGCCAGAGAAGGTTGGTGGGGGCTATGCTTCAGAGAGCCATGGTCTAACTCACACAGAGAGAGCAACAGGCTGACCGGCCTGCTAGCAGACACACAGCTACGAGCTAATGGGTTGGCAGAGCTGCGAGCCGACGGACTAGCCTCTAAAGGCAAAGCTGCTAGCTGGTGATGTGGGGACAGGGAGCAGGAAAGGGGTATCTCGCACAGACAGAGCTCCGGTATGTTTTCAGAGTTGCCTTGCAGAGGTAGAACTACGGACTCAATGTCTTGTAGATGGAGAGATGCGAGCTGACGTGGACTGATCACAAAATGGCTGCCAACAGTTCCTAGTTTCAACAGTTCGCACCCAGGCTCGCAGAGGGAGAGCTGCGGCCCATGGGCTCGACTCGCAGAGGGAGAGCTACGGGCCATCCGCTCACAAAGGCACAGCAGCATACTGGCTCGCAGAGGTAGAGAGCTGCGAGCCGACGCAGCAGTGTACTGGCTCGCAGAGGTAGAGAGCTGCGAGCCGATGGACTGGCTTCTAAAGGCATAGCTGCGAGCTGGTGATGTGGGGTAAGGGAGCATGAAAGGGGTATCTCGCACAGACAGAGCTCCGGTATATTAAATTGCCCCCGGGACCTTTGTTTTATTTTCACTTGATGCGAGGTACAAGATGGCTGTTAACGCTTCCTGGTTTGATGTGTTTATTTATTTATGTCATTTATAGAGCGCTTGAATCACCCCGGTTGGGGTATCTCCGCGCTGTGGACGTGTAGAGGTAGTGACTAGGAACTAGAAGAGTGATGTTTTGAGTTTTTTCCTAAAGGTCAAGTAGTTAGTGCATTGGCAGATGTACAAAGGTAGTTGGTTCCAGAATTGAGGGGCTAGGTAGGAGAACGCTTTGCCTCCTAGTCTGGTTTGTTTTATGCGTGGGACGGTGAGAAGACCCTTCCCATTTGAGCGAAGGGTACGCGAGGGTGTGTGTCTGACCAGTTTGTCCGCCAGATATGTTGGACCCATCTGGTTTAGGCCTTTGAACACCATACAGCAAATTTTTAATTGAATTATTTTACGTATAGGTGACCAGTGTAGCTTCTGGAGAAGGGGGAGTTCGGGAGTTCGGTGGGGTGCACTGGTCACTAGGTGGGCTGCTGTGTCCTGGACCACTTGTACACTGCTCAAGGAGGTTTCCATGGTAGTGATCCGCAGGGCATTGCTGAAATCTAGTTGACTGAGTACCAGAGCGTGTACCAGGGTTTTACGTGTGGAAGAGGGAAGGAAGTGAAAGACTTTGCGGAGCAGGCTGAGTGCATGGAAGCATGCCCATTTGGTTGCGATTATATGCTCATCTAGGTTGAGTTTACAATCTATTAGGACCCCCAGGTTCTTAACCACTGACTTTGGGGATGGTGCAGGGCCCAGTTCCTCTGGCCACCAGCTGGGTGACCAGCTAGTTACTGCGTCTTTAAATAGCATTATTTCTGTTTTTGCTGCGTTTAACTGCAGGAAGTTGTTACTCATCCATGATGTTATAGTTTTCATGCCCTCAGCGAAAATGCTTTCGGTACTAGGGGTGTTTTTGTCGAAGGAAAGGAGAAGTTGAGTGTCATCCGCGTAGGAAATGGGGGTAAACCCGATGTTTCTTAGGAGTGCTGCAAGTGGGACGACATATACGTTGAATAGTAAGGGGCTGAGGCAGGAGGCCTGAAGTACGCCCTTGGATACCATGGTGGTCCTAGATTTAAAGGGACCAAGGTTTACCGTTTGGGTTCTCCCCTTAAGAAAGTCCGTCAGCCAGTTTAGTGCAGTATCCTGAATGCCTATGGTTCGTAATCTTTCCAGCAGAATCTGGTGTGAGATGGTGTTGAATGCTGCGGACAGGTCGAGCAGTATGAGGCCAGCGTCCGTATGCATTTGGATGTTATCTATGACATTGACCAGGGCTGATTCCATGCTATACCTGGGATGGAATCCTGAATGATCAAGGCAATCAGAGTATTCAATGAATATGGATAAGTTTGTATTAATGTGTTTTTCCAACAATTTGCTATGGAGAGGGAGTAGTGAGATGGGTCGGTAGTTAGAATTCACGTCAGGGGGCAGTTTAGTGTTTTTCCTGATGGGCATAATCTGGGCGGCTTTCCACTCCGTGGGAAGATTGCCTTCTGTGATTGAGCTGTTTAAGATAGAGCAAAGAGGTGCTGCCAGCTCCTCTGCGAGACATCTGGAGATTTTAGCTGGTATTAGGTCTTTGGGGGATCCAGATTTGGAAGATTTTAATAGGGATGGTGAGCAGAGGGAATTCTTTTAAGGTGAGAGAGCTAGGTGGGGCCGGGGGGGTTCAGCAATCAAGTTTTGGCATGTACTTGTATTGGAGGAGGTCATCTTATTGTAGATGTTGTCAATCTTTTGTGAGAGGTAACCGGCAATACTATCGCAGAGTGACTGGGTTGGCGCGTCTTCCGGGTTGCAAGCTTTGGGGTTGATGAGAGTGTTGAGTACTTGAAAGAGGACTTTAGGGGTGTTATCCGTTTGTACAAGTTGGTTGGCTATATAATTTTTCCGGGCGATTTTTATGTTTTTATGATAAGAGTCTAAAGCAGTTTTGTACTTTCCTTTGTCAAGGGGTGCTTGGGTTCGGCGCCATTGATGCTCAATCTTTTTACAATTACTTTTTTCTGTCCAAAGGGCTGAAGAGTACCAAGGGGTCTGGGGACGCTTGGGATCCGCAGATGATCTCTTCAGGGGGATCAGAGTGTCTATGGTGGATTTAACTGCGTCCTGAAAGACAGTCAGGCGTTGCTCTACCGTGTCTGATGTAGAAAAGTGAGGAGGGATGAAGGTGTCGCCGAAAAGTGTGGGTGTTAATTTGGGCCACTCTCTGTAGGCTCGTATTATTGGTGTTTCTTTGGCTATGTGCTCTGGGGGGGCCACTAAACCGAATTCAAATATGGAGTGGTCTGACCACGTCAGAGGGCTAGTAGATTTATATAATGTGTGTGGTGAGTTGGAGAGAACTAGGTCCAGGGTGTGGCCCGCGATGTGCGGGGGTGCATCATTGGTTTTAGTAAGTCCTTGTGTCGCTAACTCAGTCAGAACGGTAGAGGCTTCAGGGTCCTTGGGATTCTCGCTATGGACGTTAAAGTCTCCCAGAAGAAGGAATCTATTGGAGGATATCACATGAGGGGCAATCATATTTAAGAGGTGAGTGATGGAATGGGAGAGAGGTCCGGGGGGGGCAGTATACGAGGGCTCCTTTCCAGCTCATCTGTGAGTGGAGGTCTATTCTAAATACTAGAATTTCAATTTTGTCGCTGCTAAGTTGGTCTAATATTGTGGCTTTTATCGGGTCTTTGTATATAATGGCTACCCCACCTCCTACCTTGCGTGATCTGTCTAATTTAAGGATACGGTATCCGTTAGGTAGTGCAATAGTGATGGCTGGGATGACGGAGGGTTTCATCCATGTTTCAGTTAGAAATCCGATGTCTGGAAGAGAGGAGGAGAGAAGGTCCCAGATATCAATTGCATGTTTGGGGAGTGAGCGAACATTGGCCAGGAAGCAATCCCAACTTGCTCTATCCTCACCAAATTTGCGGGGGTGGGTTTTAGTTTGGGAGTCAATGGGTGGTATGGGGGAGATAGTCTGAAATTCGCAGTTTTTACATGCTAAGGGGCCTTCTACTGTTGTTGGGAATTTGTGTGTGCAGGGGTGCACTCCCTTATACATAGCGGGAGGTAGTGTGTGGTCCCTGATGAGTAATAACTCCAGTCTAGAGTATTTAGTGCTCTGGTCGGGACTGGTTACCTGACTTACGGTGAAACCGGCAGGGTTCATTGCTCCTGGCGACGGTCTGGCGCGGACGGGCGCAGATGGGTTTGCATTAGGCACGCCTTGGCGCGCCCGCTGCGCGTCGGCCAGGGCATGTGAATTTGTAGTTACAGCCAGCTGAACAGCTGACCTGGTAACTACACATCACTTCCGGGTAGTGCAACACTCCCTCCAATCAAGTGTTAGCAGCCAATCAGAGGCAAGCTCATGCTCGGGAGTTAGGCTCCGCCCAGATATATATATATATATATATATATATATATATATATATATATATATAAATTTTTCCTTTAACATCGCAAAAACTACTGAACGGATTTACACCATTTCAAACAAAAGCATGCTTTCTGGACCAAGACCTTTCTCCCTGCCAAATTTGGCGTAATTCCGTTCAGCAGTTTGACCTGTAGCCTTGTCTAAAGATTCCTATGGAAATTGCATGGAGCAAACACGTTTTGGTACCTCCCTTTTTTCTCAGCCCCCCTTGACGAATCACCCCCAAACCTTCAAGATAGGAGCTGATCTGAAAAGAGGAACTTTTTGGAAAATGTCGTAAAGATTCATCAAACGACGACAAAGTTAAAAGCACATTAAAAAATGCTTTTCCTATGGAAACTAGGTTCTAACTATAACTATCTACTGGCGACCGCAAGTAGATTATATATATATATATATATATATATATATATATATATATATATATATATATATTTTTTTTTTTTTTCACTGAAAAAACTATAGGTTTTAGGGAAAGTTATAGTTAGTTGGACATTTCACTCGTACACATCCATGGAAATTCCCCCGTTATAGTTAGTTCAGCTAACTATAACTCGTGCCCCCACAGTGCACGGCTGATGACGTCACATATTACATCACTCATGACATGGTCAGTGACATCACTGATGACATCACTGATGGCATCTCAAATGACATCACTGATGACATCATCCATGTGATAAATTGATGCATCTTCTCACACCCTAATATAACCTTTGATACACCCACTGTAAATTAAAGACTGCCATTCTCAAAATAATAGACACTCCAACACCAATAACTACATACCCACTCACTGATTCTTAGGTTTACACACACATCCACTCATTCACCCGTACAGTCACTCATACTTATGGTCACTCAGTACAGGACTATCATATGCACTCACACACCTATATAGAAACTCATACACCGCCACTCATCCATAGAGGTACTCACACACCTAGTCAGTCATGCAAATAATTAATCACACTGCCATTTAATCACCTATACAGTTATACACACTCCAGCTCACTTACGCATACAAATACTAGCACATACTTACGCTCTTATACAATCACTGATACAAGCACAGACTCATCCATACAGCCACTCTCACAATCACACACTCTCAGTTATAGCCATTTATATACTCCAACACACATATATACTGCCTTTCACATATGTAGTTACTCACACATATACAACTGAGATATACATTCACTCACTAACACACACTCACCCACCCATACAGTTCATCACAGATGCACTCTTGAAACCATGCAACCATGCACCCAGTGAATCACCCACTCACACATCTATGTACAGAGTCACACACACACACCCCACCCACACATACACTCAGCAGCTTACACACCAACAGACAGACGGATACAGACATTCACATAGTTTACTCACTAACCCATGCATTCAGTAAGATAAGTTTAATCACTCACTAATAGAGTCAGTCACTGGACTTTTCACTCGTCCAAAATCATTGAAATTCCCCCATTATAGTTAGTTTAGCTAACTATAACTCGCGCGCCCGCAATGCACTGCTGATGACGTCACATATTACATCACTCATGACATGGTCAGTGACATCACTCAAGACATCACTAATGACATCTCAAATGACATCACTGATGACATCACTGATGACATCATCCTTGTGATAGAGTGGCAGACCTCCTCTCCCCCTAATATAACCTTTGATACACACATTCAAAAATAGAAACTACAATGTTCAAAACAATGGACATACCAATATCAGTTACAACAACCTATTCAGTAATTCTAAGATCCACATACACATCCACTCATTCACCAACCGTCCTATACAGTCACTCATACATGTACTCACTCATTATATGTACTCATACACCTATACATCCTGTTACACAACGCCACTCATCCATAGAGTCACTCACACACATAGTCACTCATGCTAATAAAGAATCAAACATCCATTTACTTGCATATACACTTATACACACACCACCACACTTACTTCTACAGAAACTTACACATACTTAGTCTTTTAAAAAATCACTTATAGAAACACATACTTATTCATACAGGAACTCTTTCAATCTCTCACTCTCACATATACTCACTTATATACACCAATAGTCACATATACTAGTTTAAAACATATGTAGTCACTCATAAAGACACTATTGAGACAGTCATTCAGTCACTAACACACCCATGCACACACTCATCCACCCATACAGTCCTGCACACATGCTGTCTTCAACACATACAAACAGTGAGTCACTCATTCTTGCACCTATGCACTACGTAATACCCCCCACCGAACCATACAGACACTCAGACACTCATACTGATCCTCAAAAAACCAACTAATAACCTATATAGACACTCATGTAGCTACTCACCAACCCATGCAGCCACTTATACACAAAGTGAGAGATTGATACAGATATTTACATATTTAAACATTACTCACTAAGCCATGTATTCACTAAGATACACTTAATCAGTCAGTTATACAATCAATTTTTCAAAAACAAATCATCCATTTAGACACTTATATACCCATTTATTCTTCTATCGACCTTGAGATATACATATATAAAACATATGTAATTTTCAGAAAAACACACATTCACTGGATGATGTCATCAGTGATGTCATCTGAGATGTCATGAGTGATGTCATGAGTGATGTCACTGACCATGTCATGAGTGATGTAATATGTGACGTCATCAGCAGTGCATTGCGGGCGCGCGAGTTATAGTTAGCTGAACTAACTATAACGGGGGAATTTCAATGGTTTTGTACGAGTGAAAAGTCCAGCTAACTATAACGCCCCTGAAACCTATGGTTTTTTCAGTGAATATATATATATATATATATATATATATATATATATATATGTATATATATATAGATATATATATACTGCAATAGTCTAAACGCATTGGTGGCGTTTGGTGGATTGCTGATGATAACCTAAATACATTTGGAAACAAAGCCCCCGGGAGAGCAGTGTCATCTCTTTTTGTATTTGCAATTTAGTGTAGTGGGGATTGTAGCCATACCCCAATGACTGCACCAGCAGTTAGAATGCACCACTTTCACAACCACTTTGCTGTAGGATTAAGTACAAGAGGTGGCACCCGGCATCAAAGGAACTTGTAAGACTCCAAACTGCTGCAGAGTTGAAAAAGAGATGTTAATCTCTAGGGTTTGTACTACTCATATAACCAAGAGACGTTCGGCTTCAAAAACAGCTTGGGAGATCCTGTGGTGGTGAATACCAAGCACAGCCTCATGGAGATGGTGAGCATATCTCCTGGGTTAAGTGCCTTTCATATCGATACGACCATTCAACTGAATTAACATTCAGTAGAGTTGGGACTCGACTGCTGACAGTATTGGTGGGGGCTGAAACTCAAACCCCATACTACCTTGTGGCAGGTAGCCGCAGATGCCGCTTCCTTTGTGCCCAGAGATGCCTTGATTACCTCCCGCTGTGTGGAATGCAAGACTGCAGATAGGGTTGGTAGGGGCTACATCTTTCCTTGCAGCTGGTAGCCGCCGATGCCGCTTCCTTTGTGCCCGAAAATGCCTTCATAACTTGTCTGGGGCTCCTGATGTGTGGGACACGCCCATACGTGTCCTCGGGCTAAGAGCGGGCCCATCTGCGCCCGACTAAAGGCGGACGAGGCTGGGCTGTCCCACCCCCATTGGTTTTTGTGTGGAGTGGGCTTAATGGGCAGAGCTGCATTTG
The DNA here is from genome assembly GCF_964204655.1 of Triturus cristatus. Lineage (NCBI taxonomy): Eukaryota > Metazoa > Chordata > Amphibia > Caudata > Salamandridae > Triturus > Triturus cristatus. The sequence goes on from NC_140594.1 coordinate 965,985,793, forward strand.
AGTTCATCTAAGGTGAGATTTTCTTCTCTTTGGACTCGTGAAATCTAACAGGGGCCACCCTTAGACACCCCTCTGTTACCATAGACAGCATGCTGGAGAGAGCGGTTGGGATTGTAGCGAATTAAATAGAAATAACAGAACGTAGGCTATCCTTGGACCATGGTATTCTATCAGCTCTGAAAATCCCTACTGAGATTAATGTTTTTGAGCCCGCAAATGGAAAGGCAGGTTTGACGATCGAGAACGTTAATGCTGGTGCTAGTGTCAGTGTGTGTGCCCATGTGAGTCCTGATGATGTAGGGTCTGAGCCAGCTGATAATACTGCCATACAGCCCACTACAAGCCTAGCCATGAAGTGTAAGAGATTACCTAGGAAGTCAGTGACTGCTATGCTGAAACAACAGTCTTTCCATCAAAATAACAAAGGCCAGCTGCTTTCATGGGCTCGGTCATCGTTGCAATCAACAACTCAGTCTTCAGTCAGTCAGACTAGTGATACTATGTTTGATCTTTTCCCTCGCTGGATGTTGTATGTGACAAATTAAGTGCCATTATTGAGGAAAACATTAGGCCACTGACAGAGCTATTGACCGAATCAAGGGTCTTTTGACCTAACTCTTTGGGTAGTCACTCATCTTGGGGTAAAGTACTACCTGTACAAAATTTACAGTGTACATCCGCAACGAATGTAGGTAAGAGCTCTGACACAAATACCAGGAGGCTTGACCCAGCGATAAACAGTGGTGGCATGATCTCCAAGAAGATTGCAGCTCACAGTATTATCACTCAACCAAACCCAGTGCAGCCAGGTCAGGCACTTCCGTGCTTAATCCAACAGGATACCGGGGATACAGTCCCCTTACAATGTCATGATATACTGAATCTTCTCCCTGCGGCCTGCCCTTAAATGTTATTTTTGGACGGGGTGCCTCTTCTATTGACTGGTCAGCAGGAGTCTTGGCCACAGCTTCGGAATAAGGTGGCTCCTTGGATTCACAAACATACATTTTAATGCATGGGATTTTAAAAAGGAGATCATAATGGTGAGAAGGGTGGGTTGGCTTGGTCAATCAAAAAACATAACAGGGGACTGTATTGTTGTTAATTTCCAGAATCCTGTATGTGTCAGAAAAATCTTAAGCACAAAAGAATAAGACAGCTTCACAAACTCAAATTGTCACTTCGCATTTAGGGTATTTTTATAAGCCCCCCCTCCACAGATAATCGGGGGCTACAATTTTTTTTTTTAACATACTCTGCACTAATATGTTCTCAGCACACAGCAGTCTGGAAAATATAGATTGATGTTTTTGTGAGCTATTAGAGCTGCATTGCCCCCCGAGTGTTGGTGATTAGTGATATCCAGGTACTTTTATATCAGGGGAGTTATTGGAAGGAAAACAGACCAGGTGCCAGTTATCCCCACATTTGGGGGACTCCAGGCAGGTCAGCAGCTTGGGCCTCAGCACCCCTTCACTGTGGTATGCCCAATGTTGGTTCGTCAGCATATATCTCTGCATCTGACCCAGGAATTCCTGCCACAGACGGACAATGGCCCCTCCTTAAAATATTACTTTGGAATGTGGCCGGCCTACAGGCAAAGCTTAACATACCTGAGTGGCTAAACCTTGTTAGGTGTTATGATATTATTCTGTTTCAAGAAACTTGGGATATACCTCCTTCACTAGTGAATGGCTTTCAATGTTTTAGTGCCCCAGAGCCATTCCATCACGATGTGGGTGCACTTCAGGGGGACTGGCAATATGGATAAGAGTTGTCCTAGGGGGACACAGTAGACTATTGGAGACTGCAGATCGTAATTTTCAAGCAGTAGTTTTAATGATTGGGGTGAGCTTGCATATTGTGAATATTGTGCTGAAAATGCTAAAGATATATAAAGAAATCTCCTCCTAAAGACAGCAGGAGGTAATTATGAGTCAATGAGAGACAATAGTACAGGCATCAGTGTCGAATAATATCAGATCCTTCTGGCTTGTAATATCTGAGCTGAAGTGTAAAAACACCATCTCGTTTCACATCTCTAGCAAACTATGGGAGGAGCACTAGGTCCAAGATAAGTTAGAAGCTTCCTAATTGTGCTTCGTGTGTCCAATACTTGCTTTTAATCACCCCTACACCACCCATTTATAAATGACGTAATTTGAACACGGGTAGATGCACTAGGGAGTAGAATTACAAGCCCCTTGCAACACTTTTGAGCAGCCGTTGTCACTTTTTGCGATGCAGCGGCAGCGTAACCAATGCGCCACATCACGGCCCATTTACAACGTGACACATCTAGGGAGATGCGTCATGTTGTAAAGCCCTGCGTTACATTATACCTGCGTCAGGTATTATGTATGCAGGCTAGGCGTTCCCACGCAAAACCCCATGTAGAACTGACGCAGTGAAATTTACATTTCACTGCGTCACTCAATGCCTTTGGCTACTTAAAAATCCCTACGTCCCCTCAGACCAGGCGTAAGGAATGACGCAGAGCAATTTGAATGGGACTCACCTATCTGTGGTGGCGCATTGCTGCAGGTGCGTTACTTTCACTCCAGCAATGCTTCACTTTTGGGGCAACAGATGCATTAGAATTTCTGACGCATCTGTCAATCCTTGCTCCATGGTGCGTCGTATTGTAAATACGGCGCATCCATGGTGGCGCAATGGTTTCGTATGAAGGCGCAGGGAAACTGACGCATCTGTACAGATGTGTCAGTTTCTTGTAAATTGCTCCAAAGTTTTTAGTTGTTTGGATTCCCCACTCCTCAACAACATCCTACAACAAGGGCCCCATGCCACTACATCATTCGTCTTAAACTGAGTAAAAAGTAAGCCTGGGCGGAGTTCACGGAGTTCTGCTATGCGGAACTCCGTGAAGTGCAAAAAACATTAGCCGCACGATGCAGAGCTCCGCAAGTGGCAGCATGCGCTGGATAAATGCTGTTTGCAGTGATTTTCAGTGCCAGGTGTTTGTCTGCACAGTGCATTCATCCCAAACTGTACCATGCACAGCGCAAGCGGGCGCTGCTTCCTTTCTGCCGCTCGAGTAGATTTTTACTCGAGCGGCAGCTTTCTCAACGCAAACAGTTTCTCAACGCGAGTGGTTGTGAGCATACACGACCACTCGCAATGAGAAATCTGACTGCCTGCGTTGAGAAATCCTGCGGGAGGTTGATTTTCCACGCTCGCGTTCGTCATCTTGATGTTGACGATCGCGAACGAGGAAAAATCAAGCCGGGAGGTAGATTTTCCTCGATCGCGCTCGCCACCTTGATGTTGACTAACGCGAGCGAAGGATAAAATTCGATCCAGAGCTCCACGTAACGTGGAGTGCAGAAATCTCCACAAGCTCCACGAGCGGAGCGGAGTTCCCCGCCCAGAGTTAGTAAAAAGGCTCTTTTATGAGCATGTCTGGTTCCCATATTTAAGAGCCATAAAGAGATACTTTTGCTTTGTTGTGGTTATGAAAGTATTTTTTAAAGTACATAAAGCATTGAGCTCATACAGTAAATACAAATATATATGTTATTCTTTTTATGTATCTTCCTTTCTCTGTGTTATGTGTTTAGCACAAAGAACGTTTAGACATATAATACGTTTCCAAATTGCTATATAACAGCCACCTGGAGTGTTACAAAAATGGTAAAAAGGCTACTGTATACTGCTCGTTAACTGGTAATTGTTTTATTAGGCGGTAATGATTTGTGTGAATCTATCATATTACTTTTGAACTTCAGTACATTGTGGTAGGATTCTGACTTCTTGTAATTTTCTGTGTTACAGGTTTGGAAAGAAGTCCAGGCCAGCAATGTATGATGCCACCCCAATAGCATACGAAGATTACAGTCCAGACGACAAACCTTTGGTCACGCTGATAAAAACAAAAGATTTGTAATCGATCAATGGGTTTTGGTTCTTTTTTCAAAAGAGGGGAGTACTAACCCAACTAAGTATTTTTAAGAAAAACATACGAAATTTAGACTGTAAGCTTCTTAAGAATTTTCAGTAGAACCGCTGGGGACACATGTTCTGCAGCTCTTGAAATTGGATTTTCTGAACATTTCAACTCGAATGAAGGCAGATACAAAATGAAAGCTTGTTACAGTGAGTGTTACTTTTATAGTCGACACTGACACAGGAAGCAGCCACATTGTGGTAGTCACAACAGTGAAGGGAGTGTTTCTGTGTGGCATTTCAGTGCTAGCTTCCCAAGTAGGGTTAGTAAAAGATGTGTGGTATAATACACAGTATATCAATTACAAAATGAAACAGTTCAAATGTGTGTGTTGTGAAACGAATCTTAAGTAGGAAGATTTAATGATCTTAACTTGGATGAATTAGCTCTTGGCCTTTCCCATGCATGGGTACATAACCAGTTTCTGCATTCTTTGTTTCCTAGTAATTGCTTAACCACTCTTTGTTTAGTGTTTGTCATTTTTGTAATAGTATTCATGCTAGGCTTTCTAAAAAGTATAGCACGAAAGTGCCTGACACGGCAATTTAGGACTGGACTGAATCTACATTTTTCTCTGATATGTCAACATTTTTATATTGTGCGTAAACTAGTCACAGTTGTTTGCTTTTCAATAGTTGCTAATGTATCAACTCGTTAAAGATTGCGCATTTCTCATAGTGCACCTGATTTAAATGTAGTTCTTTTCATTTCTTTAGATGTATTTGACTGCTAATATGCTCCTTCAAGTCTTCAAGTTCTCGCTGATTTCAAAGGATATTGATTGAATAAATGTTATCAAGTCAATTCTAAATGGTTATGAGTCTTTTTTATACATTCATCAGTGGATTTTTTTTGTATAATATTTGCATACAACCACAACGATGCACAGCACTGAGAGTATGATGAAGAAGGAAATCTAAAATTAAAAGCCAGTATCTTCTTGTTGCTGTGATCTGAAAGTAACAGAGATGCTGATAGGCTTCAAAAGACAGGGACCTTCTAATGCAGAGGTGTCCAGCTTAAGTCCAGGATAGCTGTATTCATGCCACATTTTCATGATATTCACATTTGTGTCCAGTATAGCATAATTGACCAAATAGCATCCAGCATACAATCAGCTGACCAGTCCAGCATGAAACTCTAGGTACGTAGAGCCGTGTCAAAGTAAAACAATACTGTGCAATGAAGAAAATACAAAATAACTGGTTGCGTAAAAACCTTAGCTGTAATACAACCCAAGGAGATCGAAAGACATCTCATCAAACTCCATTTGACTTCCACAATCCTTGTATAGGGATAAGGGATTATCAGCCAGGTAGAGCTTGATTTCAGTGGCACAGCGAGTATGGGACCCACAAGGGCAAAACCATTCCTGGGTTGCATGGGTTCCAGGTCAGTGTGGACCTGGCTTGGAAGTTCGGGTGGGACTGTTCCCATTAGAGCAGGGTCAGGAATGAATGCATATAGCTGGGACCAAACTGAGGTGTCATGGTGTGCAAAATAATGATGGACTGGGATGAGCCCCGAGTAATTACCGGTGACTGAGATTAATTCAAGCATTTTTTATGTAATTTAGTCAATTTATAGCGATGATGTGTGACGATGAGTTCTCTCCATCAAATCAACCTGGATGTTTTGCTTTTTGACACCTGTTTCTCAACCTTCTTACTGTGGGTGAGCCTCACAACTGCTGGCTCACCCACAGAAACCCTTTGATAAATGGACTTGTGTGTTTACTGCCAGTGTTTGCCTTTTAAAATAATCCCGTTGTGACACAGCAAGGGTATAGGGCACTTGGATGGTTACATATGAACATGTGTGCATACGTGTTAGGGCTGCGCATGTGAGGCTCATGTTGTGCTCAGCCCAGTCACTGTGCACAGGTAGCCTTGCGCAGAGGGGGCTATGCAGGATTGATTAGCACCCTGCGGTAGGCATCATACTGTTAGTGTACACTCATAGGGAAAGATTACTGTTTTGTCTGCAGTGACACTCCTTTGTACATCTATGTGGAAGACTGCCCTATAATACAGTTTTCCTTCCCTTTGGCTTACAGAGACAGTGCCATATCGAATAGGGTGGATTCTCAATGCCGAACACAAATATGAGCTCTCCTAGAAGATATCTGTACAACTTTTGGGTCATCCAGTATTGTCATTTTCTCTGGCTCGGCTCAGGATCAGAGCCCAGGCCTTCTGTCACCCTGCTGTGCCATGTTAATTACATTTCTCTCTAGCAGGAGGAACAAAGGCCTCCCCATTCAAAGGGAGAAATTAACAGTAATTCGCTCAGCTCCTGAGGAGGAAAGGGGTGGGGATGAAGGATCTGCATCAATCAGTCAGCTGTCACACCATACCAGGAATGGGCCAGCCCAAGCCTATTGAACAAATGAGGGAGCCCAGACCTCTGGAGTCAACACAGGAGGGGTCTCCCTCTGACTATTTGACAGAAAAGGCCCTGGCAGTGATGTCAGCAAGGGGCAGACCTGAGACCCCAGAAGAGATGTTACAAGTGACTTCTGGGTGATGGCCTTTTGAATTGTTCCATCATGCTGTGCATGGGAGTTGGTACTGGATTGGAGAGGTGACAGGGCACCCTAGGATTGGTCAAGGGTGACTGGCTTCTGGAACCTTCCACCCCACTTAAAGGGTCTTGCACAAGGAGAGGAGCGCCCTCTTGGTTGTGATTTCCTGCTGGTCACTGGCACTTGGGGCGGCAGCCATGGACAACTAGAAGGAGGAACCCCTTGATATCCATCTGGACAAAGGACTCTGACTACAGTTGCACCCAGGATCAGAGGAGCTCTCTAAAGGACCAGGGAAGCTTTTGTCCGTAGTCTCTCTGAGGACTAGTTGCGGGAAGACAGGACTTCTGCGTCAAGAAGGAGAGAACCTCCAGAGGAGAAAAAGGGGAAAGGCTGGGGCATAGTGCCAGTTGAACCAGCTCCCTGCAAAGTTCCCCACCTTTGAAGCCAGAAGGCCTAGGGAAAGAGCTCCAGATGGCTAGGACTCACCAACAGGAGCAAAATGATCCCATGATGGAGCAAAATGGCCAAATGGGCCCGAGATATCAGCTAGAGAAGAGTTTGACCTCTCAACCCCCCCCCAACGCAATCACAGAGCGAGTGGAGCTCTGCTGCCCAGCTGATCAAAACCCACCGGGGTGGGCCAGTCATGCTCCCCCTGAAGGAAGGAGTGAGGGGCCTGGGACCCCTCTCCAGGCCCCAGCATCATATTGGTGCAGGGGGAGCACCGCTGTGCTCCCCTGATTTTATTGGGCCATCTATAAGGGTCCCCAAACCCCATCCCTGGGCCCCGGCACCAGACTGGTGCAGGGAGAGTGCAGTCAAGCTCCCTCCGGTATTGGTGGGCCATCCTGCTCCCCTTGCCCGGGGGGTTGATGGCAGCCACCACAAGAGGCTGTGCCCTGCCCAGAGGAGTGAGCAGGGAAGGAGCAGCTGCCTGCTTCAGTGGCTGCACACAGGAATGCAAACTGTGGAGGGAGCCAGCAAGGCAGCAAGAGGTAGGCTCCCTCTGCTGTCCCCAAAGTCTGGTGGCATGGGGTGTACAGGTGCGACCGGGCACTCCCAAATAAAAAGAAAAGTCTGCGTGGTAGGAAGGAAAAAACAGAAGGCAGCAGCTCTTCCTAGCGCAGTTGGCGAGCCGCTCATCAAATATTTACACTCCTGGAGGAGCTCTCCTTATTGCCAAGTGGGGCCTGAAATTGATCAAGCCATTTCTGTTGCTTGTGAGGACCCTAGGAGGGTGGGGCTACCACCAATAACATAAAAAAGGTGTGCAGGGTGATGCTGGAGTTGTTTTGAAGAAAATTGACTCTATGTATGTAGGGTCTTCAAAAGAAGGGCCAAGCCAGGGCTCCCTTTAGTTTTCCAGCACTCCCTAGGCTGGTTCATGTGCTCTATGTTGGGAGTGCAGCGCCCTCTATCGGCTAAGTCCATGGCTGCAGTTATGGTGGGTTAAATGCATCTAAAGAAAAATACATGTTGTGCAGTACCCTCTATGAGTAGGTCTATAGTTACATGCTATGTGATCAGAATGTGATGCCTTTTAGGGGCTGTTTTTATTATTGCGTTTTTATGGTTGGAAAGTATATAAAAAGCACATTGACAGATGTGATTTCATTTTTTAAATGCTTTATTGATATAATAATGATGACAGTGATTACTGATCAAAGGGCATATGTTTTATTGACATTAATAAGTGCATTTACTTATAGTTATTATTGATTACTGAATTTACTCCTAAATTGATGATGCCCGATTCACAAAGATAAACTTAGACGTTTGGTCTAAACTTAGACCAAACGTCTAAGTTTATGACTTTGGGAATTCACAATGGGCCTTTACGAGTACTATCTTTATATCCGCACTTTGGCCGGATCGCTGACCTGAGTATGGACATAAATATAGTAGTCGTAAATGCTGTTTGTGAAGTGAAAAAGTTGTAAACTTAGACATTTGGTCTAAGTTTAGACCAAACGTCTTAGTTTACCTTTGTGAATCAGGTCCAAGGTGTTTTTGACATGTAGTTTGTTGATCTTGAACCTTGATCAAGGCAATAGACTTACCTGATGTGGATATGACCCTTTAGGTAGTCACAGGTGATTGCGCAATGTCATCAAAGATTTGTCCACCAGCCTTATGTGTATTTGTAAATTACTGCATAGTATTTAATAAAGTGTGTGTAGTGAATGTACGTTTCCATTTTCTAAAGAAAAAGCACAGACTAGACAGTTATTTATCAAACGTTATTACTGCGTGCCACTGAATGGTGATTACTAGCCAACACCACCTTCCTTGAGTAGGCCTTGAACTGCCCTGCTTCGCTACCCTGAGCGCGTCAAGTGCTACAGTGGGGTGTTTGGTTCCCAGTGGAGACAGTGAAGGGCAAATGTGGACCCATTGCTTGAGCAGCTGATTCAACGTATGGCCCATTTGCTTACAGATGACATTCTGGAATTTTGAGAAAACAAAAGAACATAAGCAGGCACTTTTGGAACTTTGCACTAATTTAGAAGTTGTGTGTGGGACACTTCATGAAGAGAAATGCTAATGGCTCAAACAGAAATTAACTTTCTAAGAAAATATATGTAAACATAAAGAAATGAGATCTGATCCAGTCATTAATACACAGAGAAACATCAGAAGCACTGTCATTTTAGGTGTGGCATAGTATTGCATACGCTACATTTCACAATTTACTACTATAACTATAATTTGTATATGTTAGTAAACTTCTGAGAAAGTTCACTAAGAAAGGGATAACATTTAAATGGACACAATACTTTTAATGTGCATTTGAGGTAATCAAAAAAGACACATTGTCAACAAAGGACAGACCTTTGCTGTGAATTAATAGTGTATGTTAAACAAAAAGAGGGTGGGAGCACACTCCCTCACATACCAGCACTCAGTTCACCCCAATGCATCATGGTAAATGTTGTGCATGATAACTCTTACTTTAGTGACAATCTTTAATTTGTCACCCTTGTTGGTGCAGCCAGTGCTGTGCACCTCTAGACACTTATTTGAGGATAGTTGTTCTTCTTCAGTAGAGACCAACACATTGTTTTGGGGTTGCTGGAAATTCTCACCTAAGTCTTCTCAGGTCTCTATACCACTCACTAGGCGCATTAGCCAGAGCTTGTCAGCATATTAGATCAAGGAAACCTTTACAAACAAATATAAGGTGTGAGCACACTGCTTCACAACCCATCACTCAGTTCACCCCAATGTATCATGGTAAATACAGTGCATGATAACACTTTAGTGACTTCAATGACAATCTTTGGCTTTTCACACTTGGTGCAGCCAGTGCTGTGTATCACCCGGCACATGTTTTGGGATTGTTGTCCTACTTCAGTAGGAAGAAACACATTGTTTGAGGGTGCTGGAAATGCTGCCCAAAGTCTTCTCAGGTCTATGTACCGCTCACTGGGCTCAGGTGCATCAGCCAGGGCTCGTCAGCTCATAATCTCAAGTGAGCCTTTTCAAAGTAACACAGAGTGGAAGCACTGACTCACATCCCAGCACTAAGTTCACCCCAATGCATCATGGTGAACACAATGCATGATAACACCTACTTCAGTGACAGTCTTTCATTTTTCACCCTTGTTGGTGCAGCCAGTGCTGTGAATTTGTAGACACGTGTTTCAGGATAGTTGTCCTTCTTCAGTAGAGAGCAATACATCGTTTTGGAGGTACTGGAAATGCTTCCCAAAGCCTACTAAGGTCTCTGTACCATTCACAGTGGATGTTAGTCCTGTTTGTGTTGATCCAGAGCTGGCCCAACCATTTTATCATTAGTGGCCTATGAGTGATTATCTTTCCGTCCTTTGAGGACCTTGACACAGATTTACTGGGTGAGTGGAGAAACTTGATTTTGTCCTCCTCCTTCAGGATGATGGACATACTAATTAGATATGCATAAAGAAAGAGGGTCAAACTTCTACAGGACATTGAAAAACTAAAGAAAGAAGAGATCAAGTGCCTAAACCTACCTGAAGCCATTGATAAAAACTAGAAAATTCTAAAGGATGTGTTAAATTTGCATAAAATGTACATCAAAGACAAGAAAATGAGGAAGCTAAGGAGAGATGAAAATGACTACAAGAATGGCAGGATATTTACGGTTGCCCACAAGTTTGATGAAATAAAGAATCAACCACACCAATTGGTTGACAATGCCAAAACACCGGTGAAAAGGAACAAGACAGAACTACAACAAGTGGAATACAAAAGTGAAAAGACAAGAAGGGGCAGACACTCAATAAACCACAAATATACGGGAGTGAGTAACTACCAGATCGATATCCTGCAATCAGAAGACCTAAGAGTAGGATCTGACACAATATTGGAGGAGTTAAATGACCATAAGATTAACCATGTAATACCAACTGACAATGTAACAGTGGTTAATTTATCCAACTATAACTTGTCCAAATCAGAAACCTGTTTAATAAACAGAGGACTGAGTTGTCCTAAATCCAATGCTGATTTCACACAAATACATATTGATTTGTACAAGTTTGTACGCTGCATGAAATTAAAAACATTATTTGCTGAAAAACATCTGCACCTTCTATTGCACCACCACCTGTATGTAATAGATCTATTAAGGATGTATAAGGTTTACATTTACTATTAACATTTGATGAAAGTGTACGATCGGCTCCCGCGATGTTAGATTTGTTGTCTGATTTAGATATTAGTTCCAACCGGAACACAGACCGTGGTTTAAAACCCAAATCGACATTTGTACCTACTTTTCCACCAGACAATCTTGTTGATTTCTTCTGTTGGGCAGTCACACATGACCTATATATACTATATATACTGGAGGACAAATTGAACAAAGGAGACAGACCACATAGGGACAATCTAACCTTAGATGAGCGGGCAGCATTAACTAACCTTTCACACATACCTGATATCATCACTAAGGAGGATGACAAGGGAGGCAACATTGTGGTCATGCAGAACTCCGACTATAACAAGGAAATAGAAAGATAATTGGCTGATAAACAGGCCTATATTGAACTTTTGGGCAACCCTATACACAATGTCATGAAAAATATTGAGATCAAGTTAATCTATTGGCGCAAGCAATGTCTCTTAACGGACATTGAATTTAAGTACCTGTTCAATCCATCATCAAAAGCTCCTTTGTCTATATATACTACCAAAGATACACAAGGGTGGTGACTTTCCCCCAGGTAGGCCTATCATTCCAGATATAGGCTCGCCTATGGAACACATTTCAGAATATATAGATGTCTTCTTACAACCTTTGGTTAAGAATTTACTATCCTATATTCGAGATACAAAGGATGTTCTTAACAAACTGGAGGATATTGAGTGGGCTGAGAAGTTCAAATTTGTAACATTGGATGTTAGGTCATATGTACATTTCTCTTGAAAAAGGCATGTCTGCCCTAGCAACTTCACCTTCCAACAGAGAAACTACTCTCTATGAACACACACTAATGCTCTTGGACCTAATATGTATAGTACTGAAAAACAACATTTCTTTACATAATGGTGATTGGTACTGACAAGCATTGGGAGTTGCCATGGGTTCAAAATGTTCTTCTTCTTGTGCTATTCTGTATATGGGCAATTTTAAGAACCTACATTTATGGTCCACCTGCCCACCAGATTTGACACAACATATTATTTTCTGGGGACAATATAACTGACAATATGTTTGTTATCTGGACAGGTAACAATACCGAATTAGATAAAAGAAATTCTGTACCTGAATGAGAACACTTACAACTTACAAATTACACAGCACATGAGTGACAAGGAAATTGACTTGCTTGATGTGATCATTTCCCCAGAAGGTCATAAATTAGTCTCAAGCTTGTTCATGAATGCTACAGCTTGCAACTCTATTTTTCACGCGACCAGTGCACATCTGAAGACACAAATCAATGCTATCCCCTTAGGAGAAATTACACATGCTTGAGACACAACTGCAGCGATGATAGCATCTTTCTGCAGGAACTTGATCTACTCGAGGATCATTTCAAACTGAGAGGCTATTCTGAAAAGTCTCTTACCTTAGCTAGAATCAAGATTACCAACAACCACAACGACACTCTCTACTACCCGATACCAAAAGAAAGATACGGCAGGATCAGAGGTTGAGTTTTATCACTAGGTATAGTACCTCAGAGTATGGATGATTTTAAGGTTTTAAGAAAACATTGGCACCTTCTCAAGTTAGACCCTATGCTTTGTAAATTTCTCACACAAAAACCAGTAATGACACAAGGCAGAGGCAACACATAGCGCAATAGTCTATGCCCTAGCTACAAGCAACGCACAACCCAGTGTTCTAGTAGAATTTGGTTACCTGACAAACCGAAGAGGTTCTTTAAATGCTTGCAATGCAATGACTATCATTTTGCTGTTTATAACATAAGGAGCTTTCAATACAATTCTCAAAGAAAACATCCAATCAAACAGTTTATTAACTGTAACACTAAATTTGTGGTTTACTGCATGATCTCTCAATGTGGCCTTATTTATATAATCTGCATGTTCAGGCCACTTAAGTATCGCATACAGGAACACATAAGAGCAATTAAGAACAACAGCCCAAACTATCCGTTTGCTATAGAATACAATACAACTCATTCTATCTCGGAGCTGATTAATATCAGGTTCCATGGTCTAGCACAGACTAGGAACAATCTCAGGGGAGGGAACAGGCTCTTAGGAGAATGGAAACCAAATGGATTATTAAATCATGAGCTGTCGATTTGGGCTTCATTGTTGACAGGGCACTCAACATGTTTCTTATGGATTAATTACATTCATGATATATCTATCTATATATATGTCTAATACGCTCCATAGATATATAAAAAACTATATTATTACTAATATTTTTTGATTGGATGTTAAACTTATTTTCTCGGGAAACCCTGTATTAGTATGCACACTAAAGAGTTATTACCAATGATTTTCTCCCACTTGTAAAGAATGCTTGCTGTTATTCATACAATATGGATACCTACATTGTGATGTAATATGTACCCATCAACCCACAGGAGGGAATAATGTGACTTCACAGTTTATGTTATACATTCATCTATAACATCATTGTTGATATGTTCATTCATAGGAAGTGTTTGCACTTCCAGAATTGTTAATGTAACATTGAATTATGTAAAATGGCAATTGACTTTGCTGTACATTTCCTTTTACTATACGTCCTCTATGGGGTGTGCTGTCAATTTGGAGAAAACAAACTTTTTGTGTAACTTACACGCTTCAGCACACTCTTTTAATTTAGCCACCACGGTATTCTTGGACCAGGGGATTGCGAGATGGAATGTCCCTCTTCTATCTTGACATATCACTCGGTGGAGCATCCCTCTTCTAGTTTGACGCACGCACACTGACGTCCTATGTAGAAATAGGACGTATGCACCGCCAGCTCATCTCTACCGTAAACGCTAGGAAGACCAGACCGGGTAAGGTTACTTTTTGTCGACTCTTTCCAGAACAAGCCATGTCGGCTTGGGTTTAGACCTCACACCCCTTTCTTCTAAATACATGTCCCCTTTTTACCAGATTCGCCTTAAGATTTGACCTCTGGGGGAACATAACAGATGATTAATCACTTCTAGGATGTTTAGTTCACAATAGGACATTTATATTGGTTCCCCTCACCTACAGTGATATGTTATTTACATGTTACGTTAATTTCTTGTGTAATTAACATGGTATTTTTTGCCCTGCTTCTCTCACATTTTCAGACAGGAGCTTACTAATGACTCCTTTCCTTTATTAGGCACGTTTTGTAGGTAAAAATTTGCCTAAAATATAATATGTTTAGAATTGCACTCTTTTCATTGGTCCTTGTGCTAACGTATACCGTAGCAATTATTTATAAAGTATTTTAATATGGTAAGAAGGCTTTGTCAACTTAGTTTTCCACAAGACCCACCCATTCCTTACAATACTTAGTAGCGGAAATGCATATTTTTCCTTTTTTATGTTAAGATTCTTTTTACTTGTTCACAGTAATTATGACTTTTATGACAAACTGCATCTTATAGGATCTTAGTGCTCGATGTGCACTCAATTACTTTTTTACCATATCATATACAGTTGTTACCGAAGGGTGGTTCATTATTAATTGAGTGAGAGTTGAATGTTAGAATGGGACTTTATGTAGTTTAACATATCTTGGACCTTATGTAGTATTTATATCTGACCAGAATAAATTTTTTCTGTGGTGCACACATTGGTGTTATTTTCCCGTGTTTCTCTATTAGTGGTACATGATGTTAAATTACTTCCACTAAGTACCGTTCGCCACATTCCTGCAGTATGGAGTAACAGATTTGACTTTGCAGTGTTTCAGAAGAAATCAACACCAAACGCAGTTTTCCCATGCAATAGGTGGGTTCTATGGAAAAACATTGACATGATTTAGAGAGACATTTTCATTTTAACCCAGAGCATAGAGTTACAAATTGATTTTCAGTTCCATTGGAACATTACTTAGTGTGATTATCTTCATTTTCTAGTGATATTGTAGGAGGATACACATTGCGAGAAAGACTATTCGTCCACCTATATTGTTATGGACTCTTATAATTACAGTTCTGGATCATGCTATATACTTTTATGGATAGTTTCCTAAATCTTTCGAGGTGGGTCTTACATTAGCAAAATATTGCACGTTATGATACCTCCTTTTACTTTGGGACTATGATAACAAATTCACACCACAACTTTTCTCATCTCGAAACTTTCTTTATTGAAGCACAGGTGTTGATCTCAACACAAAATCTAGATCTATATAAATGGGCTTAACGCAATTGGGTAATACATTTCTACTGTTGCTTGTCCCTTACAATCATCACCACTTTTGACTCTTTCACTGTTTTTTGTAACTCTTCATATTCCAGTTCTTCATTTTCGAATTCAGTATAAGTTTGAAATACATTTTAATTATACGTTCTCATGTCATAATTTCACAGCCTTGAAAAAGTCACATATGTGATGAACACATGTTGGCTGTTTTTCTGAAGCAAGAACCTGTAAAAATGAATTGTACAGAAGAATACAAGAATATTGAATGTGCTGAATAAACCGTGTTTCTATGCTAACCAATTTCTTATAGCCTGGATCTCACACTTATGTAATAATTTTGGAGTGCTTGGGTTGCCAACTTCGTTATTATTACCGTTAGTTATCCAATGGGTCTTTTTGGGTGACTGAGAGGTGTTGGAGGGTAGCACTTGATCATACACCTTTAATTAACAGCGTAACCCATTTGGCTACACGATAAGGACCAGGAATCAGTAAAAAAAAAGAAGTTGCGCCGTTTTATTACAAATTAGCAATCAGGTTAATGTAAATCAATCTCAATGTGAAGTTCAAGATAACAACTGGATAACCAAATCTCCTGAAGAAGTTCAGGTGCATCAGTATGAGACAAACAAGGAATTCATTCACGGCAATAGAAAGCATTAACAGCAGAATCTGATGCTCAGAGAAGAGTCTTCCATCTTCTCTCCTAAACATGAGTAATGTCTAAAGTCCTCTACTTTAGAATCTAAAACTAGTGAGGAGGATTAAGTCTAAAAGAGTCTCTAAAATCGAGAAAATGCAGAAAAGAGAAACAAGAGGGAAGTTGTGGGAAGGTGTCAGCATTTCAGAATCTTGGTCAAGAGTCTTCTAAGGATAGGGAAATACATGTTAGCCTAAGCCACACACCACAAAGAATCAATAGGGTTAGCATAAAGGTCTGTACCTCTCAAAGTCCAAGAAAAGTGGCCAACTTCAACCTGTGAGAACACTAGTTAATACCACAAGAATCATTTGGGTAACTGCCATTGATCACGCCATCAGAGGCTCCATTGTCCTTTCTGTTCTTACATTGTGATCTGTAAAATTAGCAAACTCTCCCAGGGCAGACCTGAGAACGACATAGTCCTTGGTCAGCTGTAACTCCTGTCAGTTGACGGTGTGGCTCTCAATGTCCCTTGTCAAAGTCTTCTTCTCAGGGTCTCTATCTCTAGAACAGAGTTCCATCTGTTCTCAAACTCACAAGCCATGTGAATGTACCTGCAAAGAAAAAGGTCAAACAACCAGAAATGAAAAACAGCACTATATGCAGAGAGAAATATAGGCCTATTCGTGGTAACTTAACATATTAACTCAATGGTGCACATTTAATAGGAGTATGCATATACAACTTGCAAACAAAATAAATGTCAATACATTAGATTAAGAATTAAATTTGTGATACATTTCAGTAAATGTGAAGAAACTTTGAATGCACAAATAAAGTGTGACTAAGAACTACATTATGAATACCAATGCTAAAACATTGGTGCATACTTTTACATAAATCATTCTCGTTTCTAAAGTAAATACAATTTAAAAGTGTGAGGATGGTTTATCAAATCTTTAAAGCCTATATTTCATTTAAGATAGTTAAGGCACACTAAATGGCGGAGTGAAGCGTTAGCCTTCATGGCTTAATGCTGTGTGCCGCCACTTCTGAAACACAGGGCTGCACCATATTTACAACAATATGGTGCAGACCTGTGTTTCCCCCTGCCCTGGCACTACATTTATCTTCCTAGCGCCAATTCAGGCAACCTTGCATCATAGTGCAAGGGTGTCTGTGTTGCAGGGAAAGATTCTTTATGTGCATGAAGGTGTCCCTTCCTGCACATAAACAATCTTTAAATGGTGTTTTGTAACTTCTATGTGTGCTGCTTAGTGCAGCACACATAGAAGTTGCAAAACTTATTTTTTTTAAATGATTATTTATGTGCAGGTATGGACACCTTCCTGCACATTAACAATCAATGGCCTTTTGCTGTTTCTATGTGTGCTGTACAACACAGTACACATGGAAACAGCAGAAACGAGGAGAAATAAAGCATTGCTCCTTGTTGCGCTAGGGTAAGACCAGGATTTCCCTGGTCTTAATTTTGGCCACCCTTGTAAATATGGGGTAGCAAAAAAATCAATTGGTGTTGCGGTGGAAGGCCCACTGCAACACCCATTACCCTCTCCTTTCACGCTAAGCATAGTGTGAAAGGGTGTATTATTTACAAGGCAGCATTAATCCATGGTGAGTAAGTGACTTAATGCTGCCCTGTAAATAGGGAGAAGCTCCTATTGCCACCACAACGTCGTGAAAAGTGATGCTGTGGTGGCGATAGGGGCTTGTAAATATGCCCCACAGTGTACATGATTTTCTACTTCTACAATGAATGCACTTCAGTACTGCGTTCAAGTGCAACACTCTATCTTAATATGTTAGAACACACAAGTATGTACTCTTAAGTGCACATATATAGGCCTGATTTACTAAGGTAAACTTAGACTTGAAGTCTAATTTTAGACCTGAAGTCTAAAGGCCCTATTCACTAAGGTAAACTTAGACTTTAGGTGTAAGTTTACCTTTCTGAATTGGGCCCTTAGATTTCAGGTCTAAACCTAAGCTTCAGGTCTAAACTTAGACTTCAAGTATAAGTTTCCCTTTGTGCACTGGGCCCTTAGACATAAGGTCTAAACTTAGGCTTCAGGTCTAAGTTTACCTTTGTAAATCGGGCCCATAAATGCATCTTTATGATGTATAAGAGTAGAGCCTCTATGACTCTGCTCCAATCCCCCCTCTGATGGTGAATCAAACTATCACAGTAAGATAGCAATCTCTTGTGAGATGAACCTCTCAAACCATCATTGGTCTCATAGATTTTTGTCTGCTTTCCTCCAGCTGTTTCATGTCATCATAGTTCTCCTCTGTCTTTCTTCTAGTTCTATATATGCTCTTTTTCTTTCGGTTCGCTACTTCACTTGTGCCTGTTTATACCCCTTATAGATTGTAAATAGGAATAATCCACATAGAACAATAATCAAAGGGGTCTTCCAGATACTTTCAACAATTCCACTCTCTAGCTTTCCAAACCACCTACCTATATCAGAAAATCAATTTTCAACTGCTTCCCAAGCACCTGTTGCTTCTAACGCCTTCAAATCTCCCTTCAAGTCAGTGATGTTTTTGAGAAACGTCTTCAAGTCCTTACTTTTGTCAGGGATATAAGTACAACATTGTTGAAATTTTAACACTCAACAAACTTTGCCCTCTTTTGCGAGAAGTATGGCTAATGCAAGATGGCTCTGTAAAACCATGGATCTCAAAGCTACCATTTCAGTATCTACAACTAATAAGCACCCACTGTACTGGTAGACAACTTATCTACAATTGTGGACAATTTTCTAATTTTAATGTCATTCAAAATCACACCTACAGATGAAAATCATTGCACCAAACATATCTCCTACTAATACTCCAGCACTAGTTCCTCTATTGGATCTAGACTTCTGTTCCCACACAGGATTATCAAAATGTTCTACATGATAAATCTTTGGGAAAGCTATACCTAACTAACATGCACCATACCATTCTTTTGGCAATCTAAAATATGTGTATGCTCCATAATAAACTCCTAAAATAGCAGGATCTTTCCCTTCTCACAATGATTCCCAGTGTCCTTTAGTTTGAAATGTGTGTTCATCCTTGCTCTTTCCCACAAATTTTGTTTGTCAGTTGTGGACTTTCCTCCTGATATGCATAATTTTCTTTTGTGTATCCAATCTAAACTTAATGCAACTTGATTCTTCTTTAGCCCACTGATAACCAGTTGTAACTTTCTTCGATTTAGATTCCTTTTCCCTCCTTTTGTCCTCTACTTAATTAATAAAGCTCTTCTCTACATTTGTTAAGATACAGGTAAAATTGTTTCATGAGCATAAATAGTGTGTAGTGCCATAGTAGGGCTCTCCTTACATGCACCCAAAAGACACCTTTGATCAGCCGACCTCGCCCTGGTCTCCGTCCCTCATATCTACATGACCAGAACGGGAGGTAAGTCCATCTCTTACCTCACAGCCAAGGCCTGGAACGACCTCCCCCTTCACCTCTGGCAAGCCCCTACACCACTCCAGTTCAGGAAGGACCTCAAGACCTGGCTCTCCGGATGACCCAAGCACTCAATGGAGCCACGCCCCCCCCAGCGCCTCGAGACCCTCACGTGTGAGTAGTTGCGCCTTACCAATTCCTGATTGATTGACTAATTGATTGATTGAAAATTACTTCAGCTCTCTCCACATTTTTTGTTTCAGGGAGACAATTTTAATGCTTAAGTATGGGAACTTCTGACAATATTAAATCATCGTTCGAGAAATAATATTGAAAAATACCTTATCCATACAAAATACTCTTAAGCAAATTACAAGTAATACCATAAGTCAGAGGAATGTGATAGTATGTGATACCCTCTTCAGCTAAAGCAGGTAATTGCCTGCTAATGTAGCAATCCCTAGCATCCATAGTGTCAATGTATTCATAAAGCAATTTGCAATACTCCTCTGAAAAAGATCTCCTCTAGAAGCATCTCTGAGCGAATCTTTCTCATGTATTAAGTACATTCTATCATCAATAAAACGTGGTGTTTTAGGGGTCGGTGTAGACCTAATCCTCCCTAAACTAGAACAAGTGGGTGCAAATATTCCCACCAGCAACACAATTAGTACTACTCTTACAGCTATTAACATACCTGCTATTATGTACCCACATCTATGTCTGTTATTATTAATATTAGGTTCCTTGATTTCTTTGAATTCAGACCATTATGTAAAAAGCAACAGCAGTAAAAGTTATTTTATTGATTCACAACTGGCAAACGATGTCCAAGCAATCAAAATGCAATTATAGTATTTATAAGGTCTTTGTGAGTCTTCCTTAGCCATACTCCTTGTTCTTCTAAGTGACAACCTTCCACTCCTTCAGCTGACTCGTGCCTAGGTACTCTTCTTAATTCCATATAAATTCTTTTTGAATGTCTCTAATAAATGCAAAGTTCAAATTTACTAAGGATAAATATGAAGTGTCTCAGTCTTTTTAGTGACTCTTCTGTTTCAAAACTCAGTTCAGCCACATAGTTCCGTTCAAGGAAGCTGAGTTGATTTTGATTAATTATAACAAAAAGTCCAAACTTTTCTCTCTCTCTATCATTAGCAGCAAGGAATGTCCATTCAGGGGAGGAATCCCTACAATATGGTTACCTTGCTCTCTTTGATCTCCTTACTACTGGCTCTTCATCATCACTGCCACTTAGGCCAGATTCCTCAGTATCTTCTGAAATAGTGTGTGCCACACGCACCTCAGACAAACCTTATCTTCTTCCCTCTTGGCCACTGGTCTCCAGGCACTACTCGCATTACTGCTGCACTAGGCCCTGTGCCAGGGTCTGATTCTGGTGCAGTCAACACTATAGGAGGGGAAGGGCCCTCTGGTACTGACTTCAACTGTGGACTCATTCAGACACCCCTTAGGCCAAACTTATGCTGTCCCAGACTTGTGCTGGTCCTCATCAGCTTGACTAACATGCTCCCTTTGACTCACTTTAACCACAGGCACTTCAGAGAGAGGTGCTGTTACATCATCAAGGGGACACAGGACTCTGTGAGTATGCACGGCGTGCACTGAACTGGAGAGACTACCACACATCACAGCTGTTGTAGTGACCAAGAGGACCTGGTAAGGTCCTCAACACCAAGGGTCCAAGCAGATTTACTGGATGTTCGTGGATGGTGAGGTGAATGGTCACCCCCGTATCATTCTTGATTGATATTCGTGCTACCCACTCTACTGTGATAACTGCAGAGGTTCCCAACCTACCCCTCTAGGGAAAAAGAATCCAAGATGTAGGAGTTGCCAACAAATAAATGACTAGCCCCATTACTGAAGCAGCACCTGTTAAAA
Organism: Triturus cristatus; assembly: GCF_964204655.1. Taxonomy (NCBI): domain Eukaryota; kingdom Metazoa; phylum Chordata; class Amphibia; order Caudata; family Salamandridae; genus Triturus; species Triturus cristatus. The sequence goes on from NC_140594.1 coordinate 966,007,090, forward strand.
TAGGCTCAATTGAGAAGAATCCTCGATTTGTGGTGTGTAATTCAAGTCCCGTAAATCTCCTTGGATGAGAGCTATTGTGCAAGCTAAATTGTTCCCTTTTTCTGTACCCTAAAGCACATTGAGTTTCAAAATCATGATGAGGACGCTCTCTTCAAACTTGTAAATCAGATTTCAGATGTCAGCTTTACCACATGTTGACATGCAATTGTCTGCCATCAGAACTGAGAGACATAGTGCTACCTGAAGTCTGGGACTTTTCAGGGAAAGAAATAGGTCTCATTAAAGGTGTCGAACCTATCCGCATATCTGTGAAACCTAATGTTAAGTATCCAAGAATAATGCAATATAATTTGACCCCTGAAATATTGGCTGGGATTACTTCTGTGATTGACTCAATGATTAAACAATGCCTTCTAAAGGAGATTATAGGGAGTCCATGTAACTCGCCCATTATGGGTTTGCAGAAGCCAAATGTCACATATTGCATAGTGCAGGACTTGAGAAAGATCAACACCGTAGTTGGCTCTGTGGCACCAAATCCAGCTTTAAATTTATTTCAGATTCCATGTGAGGCCGAGTCGTTGACTGTCATCAATTTGTGCCCAGCTTTCTTTTCTATACCGTTGCATGACATCAGTCAGTTCATCTTTGCTTTTTGGGTTCGGCAGCCGTGGTTTGGCATGGAGCCGAGCCCTCCAAGGAGCTAGGAAAAGTCCATCCATCTTCAACCAGATCCATAAAATCTGGAGTCCCTGAGAAGGCCCTATCAGTTGGTCTTGATCCAGTACAGTGTCAACCTCTTAGTGGCATCAAAAAGCAGGAAGCTTGCAAGGAAAATACAATTGCATTGTTGAACCACTTAACTGAGAATGGGCATAAAGTATCCCGGACTAAGTTGCAGTGCTGTAGGAGAGAAGTCCTATACCTTGCACATCACATTGAGAAAGAAGCAAGGACGGTGTCACAAGAGAGCATTTTGGTGATTCTTAAAATGAATCCTTCAACTGCTCCGAAAAAATTCAGGATGCTCTTGGGAATTGTGGACTACTGTTGACAGTAGATTCCCACATTTTCCCTGGCGGCCAAGCCTTTGCAGAGACAGACACACAAGGATGTGTCAGATCCATTATAATGGGATGACATTTGCATGCATGCCTTCTCAGAGCTGAGAGATAGTCTCTGTCATGCCCCAACACTGGCAATGCCTGATTACAATAAATGCTGCGCCTTTTCAGTGCTAACTGGGATGCACGGGAATGCTCTCATTACCCGTTGCTTATTTTTCAGCTAGACTTAGCCCAATAGCTGCTGCTTTGCCCTGCTGTCTCAAAGCTGTCTCCGGGCTGCCCTCCTCCTCGCTGTGGTCTTTCCTCCTCACCACCATTCTCGTCGCCGGTTGCAAACCCCTACGTAAGTGTTTTTGTTTTTTTTAATTTTGGGCCGTGGTGCAGGGGCTAAAGGGCTAACTCCACTCTGCCACGGAGTCGGAGTTTTGCCTGAACTCCGCGTTCCCAACGCAGCGCAGAGTTGGCAAAACTCTGCTGTCGAAGCGGAGTTCGGCATCTGGGGTTTCCCCATTACTTGGATCAATTGGAACACAACGACCGCTACCTTGGAATCCATTACCACCTTGCATTGTCAGAACTCCCTGTTCATACAATCCCTGCAGTGGACCAACATTCCCAACAAATGGCTGATTCTCACTTTGCAGTGCAGCTTTCATCTATACCACAATCAACCTCTCCTTCAGTTTCTTGTGCTTCATTTCCAATTAATCCCTGCAATAAATTGCATAACTCAAGTTCTCATCAATTGACTTATTCTGCCACCAAATCAGATGTTGTTGAATCATTATGTTAATTTCAGGTTTCAATCCCTGCACAAATCTGGACACAAAATGTACCATGCCTTTGGCTTCAATAGTCTTTGTAACACTGTACTACGTAAACGCTTGCAACAGTCTCTCATAATAAGAATGTATTGTTTCTTTGGGCTCTTGGGTTGTTCTGTGAAACTTGAGCCAATCAATGGGCCTCATTTATGAATTTTTGCCGTAGGCCAGCCCCACAGGCCTTCCTGCAGCCCTGCCCTATGGCAAAATAAAATGGCAGAAATCTATCAGACACAGCGCATCCCTGTCCTTTTCCCCTGCGCTTGGGCCCAATGGCCTGCCGTGCGCCAACAAAGGCACCTTTGCACCATGGTGCAAGTGTGCCTGCGTTGAGGGGATGATATTGGAATGCCCCCAGCAACACCCATTACACGCCCCTTTAACGCAGAGAACTGAGTTAAGGGGAACTATATTTACAAGGCAGCATTAAGCCCAAAAAAGTGCCTTAGTGCTCCCTGGTAAATATGGAGCAGGCTCCTGCGCCACTGGAGTGTCACAAAAAGTGAAGCACTGGCGGCGCAAGAGGCTCATAAATAAACTCCCATATCTTTAGGGCATACCTTCAATTTTAAAAATGCAATCATCTGCTGATAATTTTTCATCACTAAGAGAGATGGAGCCTTTGTCACAGGATGATGGGCAACCTATCAGGCCATTCTACAGACTCATTACATTCAGGCGACAAATCACTCAAACATACAGCGTCAAAAAAGATTTTCAAATCGGTCCACAAAACCTTTGATATTTTCACAAGCCAATCAACCTGTTTGTACCACTCTACTGGCATCTCTTTCAATTTCAGTAAATTATTTGTGAATGATGTAAGATCCCTTCTACTCCAAGGCACATAAACATATCCTCCACCAAGTACTTATCTAAATAGAAAATTGGATGCACCCCCCCTTTGTCTTCTATAGACTAAGGCAGCCATACGCTTGGTTCCTTTTCGTTTGCCTTTTTCTCCCATCTGCCTTCCCACCTATCTAGTTCACTCCACTTTCAGATATGGCCAATGTATTCCTGTAACAGGTACAGGCAGGAGAGACACGAAACCAAGATTGTTGGTGTCTTCTTTTATTTTATTCAACACCTTTTTATAGAGGTGTTCTGCTTGGGTTTTCGGATCAGATAGAACCCGCTCATCAGAGCCTCACTAACCCAGCCAGAACGTTACCCCCTCCCTAGAACCTATTTACAATCCTGCAACCACATATATCTACCACCTAAGGACAGGGGATTCCTACTATGTATACCAAGACCTCTTATAATCGGCGGCCTCGCGATCCCATACGGATCCAGACCTCTCTGCCCATACGACAGTATCACAAGTGGCGGCCTCGCGATCCCCTACGAATCCAGACCTCTCTGCCCATACGACAGTATCACAAGTGGCGGCCTCGCGATTCCATACGAATCCAGACCTCTCTACCCAGACGGCAGTCTCAGCACAATCGGCGGCCTCGCGATCCCATACGGATCCAGACCTCTCTGCCCATACGACAGTATCACAAGTGGCGGCCTCGCGGTCCCATACGAACCCAGACCTCTCTACCCAGACGGCAGTCTCAGCACAATCGGCGGCCTCGCGATCCCATACGGATCCAGACCTCTCTGCCCATACGACAGTATCACAAGTGGCGGCCTCGCGATCCCCTACGAATCCAGACCTCTCTGCCCATACGACAGTATCACAAGTGGCGGCCTCGCGATTCCATACGAATCCAGACCTCTCTACCCAGACGGCAGTCTCAGCACAATCGGCGGCCTCGCGATCCCATACGGATCCAGACCTCTCTGCCCATACGACAGTATCACAAGTGGCGGCCTCGCGGTCCCATACGAACCCAGACCTCTCTACCCAGACGGCAGTCTCAGCACAATCGGCGGCCTCGCGATCCCATACGGATCCAGACCTCTCTGCCCATACGACAGTATCAGCACAATCGGCGGCCTCGCGATCCCCTACGAATCCAGACCTCTCTGCCCATACGACAGTATCACAAGTGGCGGCCTCGCGATCCTATACGAATCCAGACCTCTCTACCTAGACGGCAGTCTCATACGACAGTTCATCCTATGATCACCATAACATACAAAAAGGGAATCAGTCTCACTATTCATCAGATCACACAAGGATTGCCAGTTCGAGCATAGCCTGTTCTCAGGTTCGAGGGGCTCCTCTTTCCCTTATTCAGTTACCACTTACCTGATCAGGGTTAACATCTGTTCATGTAGCCGCAGCTGACTAGAAGAATAGGCTACCCTCTTATACAAGAACACGCAGCACATGTTGGTTCACTACAAACTGGATACTTTATTACTCATTACATACACAATCACATAACATTACGATATAACACATAACCTGCAAAGAAAAGTGAAAGATTAAGTTGTACACTCTAATAAGAAAGGGTCGACATCACCTTAGTAGTATGTAGCCTGCACTCAGTGGTCATCTAGGTTCCCTTCTCGTCTGTGTCTCGGCTCGCCTGGAATCACCCTTATCCGAGTCACTGGGACCTCTTCCTTATCGGCTACTCTCTCCTCTCTGGCTATTCTGCTAGGAAAGCATCTGTCTCTCGGTTCTTCTCCGCCTTCAAGATGGCGTCTGTCTTCCCTGGAATAAGTAGTAGCTTTACTGCTAACGGCTAGATGCCGCCTACGGACTGAACATGTAACTGCCTCAGACTTTCACTAATATAGAGGTGCGTTTCCTCATGGAAAATTCCGGCCCGTAACCTGCCGCCCACCAAATTCTTGTACCTCCCCGTACCAAGGACACGTTCCCAGCCGGCCGGCCTGATGTTGTGTCTTCGGCATGAAGAAAAATACAATCCTTCGATAAGGGCCGGCCTGAAGCGGTTCTCTCCAAGCGAATAACACCTCATAACTAAAACATTACATTTGACCTAGAAGCATCCCAAGCTGCCGGAGCAGAAAGAAAGATGGAGTCTCTCCCGTTTGAGGCCTACCAGGCCTGAATTCAGCACGGCTCCATGAAATACCCTCACTACAGGACAGGTTATCCCTAATACTAACGAATCTATCCCCTAGGCTATGTGTGCAAGCCCTGATCTATGGGGAAAGAGCACAGAATCATGTCGAAGTGCCTAGTAAATAGGCTCCATTCACTACTCTAACCCTTAGACTTGAATGATAAGAGACTGAAGTCACATTCCATCATTATGCCTCACAAGAAGGCCAGGAAAATCGAGCAGAACATTTCACCCTTGACTTCAGTCTATTATACATTCATTAAACAGAACTAATATCTGTGGAAGAATAATATGAAACAAGACTAACTGATCTATTTCTAGTACCAGGTGTGCAGAATTGAAGTAGTGAAGGAATACACTGAATAAAGCAACAGATAGAAATCAAAATGCCGATAGTAATCAGAATACCTCCTAATATCTGACGTAACATATGCAAATTAGGTAACCAATTAAAGAGCCAGTCAAACCAGCCCTGGTCAATGTGTTTTCTAACTTCTTCTGTCAAGTCATGTAGTTTATCAATGTGAGCTTGAATGGATTTTGTATGATCCGACAAGTTAAAACAACAAAGACCCTCAAAATCAGAACAATCGTGGCCATGTTTAAGCAAAAGATAATCAATGGCCGCTCGATTTTGCAAGATAGCCCTTCGTTCACCCTGGGCGTCTAATAGCATGTCAGACAGGACTGTAGAAGTATGATTGATGGATTTTACCATCCAGCAGGCCATTTTCCCAATAGATTTGGCATTATAAACTGCCAAAGCAGGAACACCAACAATTGAAATAGCCAGGCTAAGGTATTCAGACTTGGAATATAAATGCAAAGATGAGTCACAATCCTCCTGTAACCTCACTGTATCTCGAATCACACGAGAGTTGGCATTGGGATGTGATGAAAACATGAGCAAGCTCAGTCTAGTAATGGCACAAGGGCCTCCAGAAATATTTGCGGGGATATATGGCCAGGAAGTATTACCACATGAGAAAAGCCATCCGGCAGGTAGTAACATCGTGCGATAATGACTGGGGGTAACTACCATACTCTTGCAAGTCATGTTATTCTGAACAGAAGTACATGTTTTCGGTGTCCTTTGAAGGCACAAAGTTCGTTCATGAGCGGTGAATGAAGTGGCACCTTTCAATCTTAAACGCATACATTCAGAAATCACCCTAGGATCACAAGTAAGGAAAAAACATAAATCACCCTGTGTGATATTATAGGTAACTATTTGGGACTGGATGGGCGGTATCGGGTCTGACAGTACAGTACACAAGGGGCAATACTCATGGGCAGCGAAATCGCCCAGAAGAACTTTGGGGCGAGCATTTGATATATTAAAAATATGAGTCAAAGTCTCCAAGGAAGCAGGGACAGCAACTAAACAAGTTGCCAGAATGTCCGTCACCGATCTCATCGGTGTCAAGCAGAAATGAGGGGCTTTAGTCACTTGCTTGGCCAATGTAATCCAAAAGTTCGACGACGAATCCCACGCAGCGAAGGAACGCGACACTCGGGTTCTCAACTCAGCCCGGGTTGATGGGATCCCTCCTCTCTCGTCGTACCAGCCCAAAAGGAGTCCAACGCCGACACATCCTGCAGCAACAGTCCAAAGAATGATCTGAAAGAGAATCAAATACAGGCATTATTCATTCTCGTAAGTAACATTTGTCAGCCGGGACTGCTTCCCAGCTATCTTTCCCTGGTCTCATAACTAAAATGGTGTTGTCTTGACCGGTTGCAATCACTTCTGCTTGTTCAGGGGGATTCTTAGGCGACTGCACCCAAACTCTGGCCCCAGGATTATCTGTGGAGCCAAAACCTTTCTGGCCTCGTACAGTTAGCAACGTTGGGGCAGTGCCTTTTGTCATCTCACCACTGAAGACAGGCATTATTAGCAATTGAGCCACTCGGTCAGTTTGATGTATCAGTAAGTCAACCTCACTGCTATTCAGCAGGAGCACCTTAATCTCTCCCTGATAATCACTATCAATGATTCCTCCAAGCACCTGAATGCCTTTTACAGCCAGCCCCGATCTAGGGGCGATTAATCCGAAATTTCCAGTTGGTATATGAACACCAACACCAGTTTCAATGATGACTCGATCCTTACTTTTTATAACGGTGTCATCCATGGCATGCAGGTCTAAACCTGCCGACCCTGGGGTCGCTCTACATGGAGCCAAAGCTCCGGGAGTAATCTCCCAGTACATCACGGTCTCTCTGATTTCATTGGGCTTAGCATCAACATTCGGAGGAAACAAACGCATAAGTGGGGATTCAGCATTTAGAAAAGGACGGTTATTCAAAATCAATAGCGCTTGAGGCAAAAAGTCTCGCCAATTCTTATACTTGTCATCTGTTAATTTACGCAATTGATCTTTTAGCAAGCCATTCAACCTCTCCACAAGACCCGAGGCCTGTGGATAATATGGTATATGAAACACCCATTCAATATTGTTTTCCACACAGAATTCCTGTACCAATCTTCCACGAAAATGGGATGCATTATCAGATTGAATTTGGAATGGCACACCATAATACATCATAATCAATTCCAATGTTTTAATAGTATTCAATTGGGTAGCTTGCTTACAGGGAAGGGCCACCAACAGGCCACTGTATGTATCAACAATGGTGCAAACATATTGACAATTCCTACTCATAGGAAGTGGACCAATGTAATCAATCTGCCAAATTTGAGCGGGCAATTTCCCGCGATGTAAATGACCTTTAACAATTTGGGGCACTTTGCGCTGCCTGATATGCTGACAAATGGGACAATGTAGAATAACATTTTTGATTAAATCTAGGGGAATATAAATTCCTCGATCAGCAGCCCACCTGCTAGTGGCTTTCTCTCCAAAGTGTCCTGCTTTCTGGTGGGCCCATTTCGCCAATCCCGCAATATCAGAATCTTGCGTGTCCACCACTGCCTCAGCAATTTTAGATTTCTCATCTGCAATATTATGAAAGAATTTGTCAAGAGAGTCTATCGGGGTATGAGCATCCGCATGGAAGATTGTAACAGTACTCTGTGGGAGCATTTCCCAAATCTCCTGCCATAATTCTTTTCCCCACAGTTCTTTTGAATGGATTTTCCAACTATGGGAATGCCAAGTCGGTAACCAAACTGCCAGTCCATTGGCAGTAGACCAAGAATCGGTAAAAATATGACATGTGCCAGGTAACTCTTGTTTCAGAACTTGATAAACAGCATAGAGTTCAGCAAATTGACTGCTCTTACCCTCACCAGTTGTACTCAGCAATTTTTGTGTGATCGGATTATAGGACACTGCCTTCCAATGCCGTTTCGTCCCTATGAACCTTGCTGAACCATCCGTAAACCAGACATGGTTTCTGTCCTCTGCGGACAAATCATCAAAAGGTCTACCCCACTTAACAGGAGACTCCTGTACTAAAGGTACGGAACATTCACTCTCAGTCTCAGTTGATGGCGCCCGTGCCACCTGCTCATGCAAAGATGCAACTCCTTTTTGTCCCACACGTGCCCTGTCTTGTATATACCATTTCCATTTAATCACACTCGCCTCTTGAGCGTGTCCAATTCGGTGAGTTTTCGGCGAACTCATAACCCACTGCATGATAGGAATTTCAGGTCGCAAAACTATATCATGTCCCAAAGTCAATTGCTCGGTATCCACCAGAGCCCAATAACATGCAAGTAACTGTTTCTCAAAAGGTGTATAACGCTCACCAGCATCAGGTAACTTTTTAGTCCAGAAACCTAATGGTACTCTACTCTTGCCTTGTTTCTGCCACAAACTCCAATTCGCATAAAGGCCTTGTACAGACACATTCAAATCCACCTCACCATCACATACAGGCCATAAATCCAGAGCATGCTGAATTGCTTCTTTTGCCAGACTAAACGCATCTTGCTGTGGTTTACCCCATTCAAATGCATTCTTTTTACGAGTGACCTGGTACAAAGGGGCCAATATTTGACTCAAATGAGGAATATGCTGGCGCCAAAAACCAAACAAACCAATGAAGCTTTGGGCTTCTTTCCTATTTCTCGGAACTGCAAAATCAAGAATTTTCTGTTTAACCTGAGGGATCACTTCTCGGTGCCCTTCATGCCAATTAATACCCAAAAATTTCACAGCCTGGGACGGACCTTGTAATTTATCCGGGTTGATTTCCCAACCTTTCTCACGCAAGCACTCAATGACTCTATCCAATTGAGTCTGAACTTCCTCTTGTGTTTCGCCTTGGATCAAAATATCATCAAGATAGTGACATATCTGAATTTGCGGATGAACCGGTACCTCAGCCAAATGCTCTGCCACCAGCCGGTGACATATCGTAGGACTATGCACATAGCCCTGGGGAAGACTTCTAAACGTCATCTGACGCCCGTTCCACGTAAAACTGAATTGTTCCTGACACTCAGGGGCAATCGGAATCGAAAAGAAAGCATTAGCAATATCAATGGACGCATACCATGTACCTGGATGTTTTTGGATTCTTTCAATTAGGGTAATAACATCCGGTACTGCAACAGTCAAAGAGGGTGTGTGTCTATTCAATTCTCGATAATCAACAGTCATGCGCCAAGAATTATCACTCTTACGTACAGGCCAAACAGGATTATTCCAAGCAGAAGTAACTGGGGTTATAACTCCTGCATCCACCAACTCCTGAATAGTGGTACTAATCTCTTCATGACCACCTGGAATACGATACTGCTTCTGACGAACCACTTTTTTCGCCTGGGGAACTTTTATGGGGGGCATTCTTAAACGACCAACCCGTACAGGCCTGGACGATATATAATGTTTAGTTCCAAATTGGTAACATCCATCATCTAAGTGCAAAGTCATTCCTTTCAAAATATCAATTCCAATTATGAATTCTAAGAGTGGCACCACTAATACAGAATATTCTTTTCTAGGAATTCTACCTATTCTCATTTCAAGTAAAGTTTGAACTGCGGGAGTTTCCTTTCCACCTAATCTGGTAATTGTAAAAGGCTGACCTTTAAACTTCTTTGATTTTCCATGGATAAGAGTGGCCTCCGCTCCTGTATCTACCAATGCTCGGGCCCTTTGGATATTACGATGTCTCCAATAAATATCAATATCTACATAGGGTCTATTATCTCTGTGAGCCCATCTGTGTACTGGAGCTTGACCTATTTCCTAGTCCTTTTTACTGCGTTCTGTGTACCAGGATAAATCAGGATAAAGACTCTCACGTTTCCCAGGTATCGATACCTCCTGTTCATATCCATCTCCATTACGAAATGGATTACTGTTCTCTGCATTGTACTGCGGGTTTCGATCGGCCAATATGTGTCGATCCTCTCTCCTTCTCAACTCAGGGGATTGATCCCTATCATCTCTACGTCTGCTGTTAACATAATCATCTCTCCCCCTCTCTCTTTCCCCCTCTCTCTCCCTGTCTCTCTCACGACGGGGGGACAAATCACGTACATAACGTCGATCATCACGACGATCAGAGCGCCCACGGCGGTCGTCATCACCGCTACCGTCAGAAAAACCACGATCACACTCAGTTGTCCGAACACGCCGGGCACCCTCCTTTCGATCCAAGCCACGTTTGCGAAACATTTCCCACAAACGAGAAGTAGTCTCACCATCAATGTCCTCCTTCCGCACACCATCGGCCATAAGACCAAAAAACATATCACGTCTAGTAAGTTTATTGTCACCAGGAGTACGAGTGTCAGGCCGGGACTGCCGTTCAGGTTTAAACCACTCACCCAACTCACCGAGTTGGCGTACCGATTCCAGCACCACAGATAACATGTTACCAGTCTGATTAATCAATAAAGTCATCATGACCTGCTTATAAGCAACAGGGGAAGAACGAATAATACGATTCCGCACAGAAGACGTCAAGAAACCATCAAGCAACCTGTCAGCAGTATTCAGAAAAATTGCCGTTTTCATCACCTCCTCTTTGAGACGTTGTGCAGCATCGCGCAAAGTATACCACGGTTTGTCATTCACAGGCCAGTCAGACTCAGTAGGATATTTTTGATTACAACCCTCAGTCGCCAATTGAAGCAAAGAAATTTGACCACCAGCATTAAAGTTACGAAAATGATCCTGTACAGTAGAATCCGAACTCAAGGAACAAAACTTCAAACAATCGCCAGCATCCAACATAATGCCAGCAGCGCCCAGTTCATAAAGGCGCACCATCCATGTGAGTAAGGTCTCACCAGCTCGCTGCCGAAATCGCTGCAAAATATCACTAATTTCTTGTTGAGTAAAATCCTCCAAAGAGTCTAAAGCAATACCATTCGGAGCACCGGGAGCCTGCTGCACCTTCCGCCGAAAAACTGGATGCACCGAGACCGCGGGACGAGCATCACAAGGAGCTCGACCAGTACACGTAGAGGAACAATCAGTGGAAGAAGCATCGACCCCGCTCGAAGGACGAGCGCAATCACGGGGTGCACCATCAGAGGCGCAAGAAGCAGACTTACAATCACGGCCGGAGCGAGAGGACTCGCGCTTGGCAGACTCCTCACCCGAGGAAGGAGAATCACTCGAGTTCCAGATATTACCATCCCATTCATCAGGATTCCAATCCAGTCCGGCTTTCGCCACGACCAGACGCACCTTTCGCGTCGAAACCCGACCACGCCGATTCTTGTATTTATAACGAGCAATTCGCACAGCCTCCCTCTCGGCAATAGTTTGGTACGTCTCAAGTTTATCAGCAAGCAACTTATTTTGACACCGCAACAAAGTATGAGCATTCTGAATCTCAACAAAGTTCGCTTCCAAATCCTTATGCAAGTTCTGTAACTTCAACAACCTCTCATGCAGAATTCTGTACGCAGACAGAACAATCCAACCTCTGCGTCCCAAAACGGGAAGCTCATCACCCTTAGATACCGGCGCCTTCTGTAAACAAGTAATCACATTAGCCGGCTCCGCCAGCTCCAAAAAAGAATTCCAATTCTCACTCAAACCAGTAGAATCAGCCCACTCACGGGCTAAGGCTTCATAAGGCGTTGAATCCCAGCCGGGAATATCAACGGGCAACTTAAAAGTAGATTTCGACTTTCTAGAAAACATCTCGGAAAAGAAAGAAAAAGAGAAAAAGAGAAAGAAGAAAGAAGAAAAAGAAAAAAAAACTACACTCACAATTATATAGAAATAATATACAAACAAAACCACGCACGCGCCGAAAGCAAACACGATACAACTACAACGCACACAGGTTTCGTAAACGGTTCGTGACGCCAAATGTTCTGCTTGGGTTTTCGGATCAGATAGAACCCGCTCATCAGAGCCTCACTAACCCAGCCAGAACGTTACCCCCTCCCTAGAACCTATTTACAATCCTGCAACCACATATATCTACCACCTAAGGACAGGGGATTCCTACTATGCATACCAAGACCTCTTATAATCGGCGGCCTCGCGATCCCATACGGATCCAGACCTCTCTGCCCATACGACAGTATCACAAGTGGCGGCCTCGCGATCCCCTACGAATCCAGACCTCTCTGCCCATACGACAGTATCACAAGTGGCGGCCTCGCGATTCCATACGAATCCAGACCTCTCTACCCAGACGGCAGTCTCAGCACAATCGGCGGCCTCGCGATCCCATACGGATCCAGACCTCTCTGCCCATACGACAGTATCACAAGTGGCGGCCTCGCGGTCCCATACGAACCCAGACCTCTCTACCCAGACGGCAGTCTCAGCACAATCGGCGGCCTCGCGATCCCATACGGATCCAGACCTCTCTGCCCATACGACAGTATCACAAGTGGCGGCCTCGCGATCCCCTACGAATCCAGACCTCTCTGCCCATACGACAGTATCACAAGTGGCGGCCTCGCGATTCCATACGAATCCAGACCTCTCTACCCAGACGGCAGTCTCAGCACAATCGGCGGCCTCGCGATCCCATACGGATCCAGACCTCTCTGCCCATACGACAGTATCACAAGTGGCGGCCTCGCGGTCCCATACGAACCCAGACCTCTCTACCCAGACGGCAGTCTCAGCACAATCGGCGGCCTCGCGATCCCATACGGATCCAGACCTCTCTGCCCATACGACAGTATCAGCACAATCGGCGGCCTCGCGATCCCCTACGAATCCAGACCTCTCTGCCCATACGACAGTATCACAAGTGGCGGCCTCGCGATCCTATACGAATCCAGACCTCTCTACCTAGACGGCAGTCTCATACGACAGTTCATCCTATGATCACCATAACATACAAAAAGGGAATCAGTCTCACTATTCATCAGATCACACAAGGATTGCCAGTTCGAGCATAGCCTGTTCTCAGGTTCGAGGGGCTCCTCTTTCCCTTATTCAGTTACCACTTACCTGATCAGGGTTAACATCTGTTCATGTAGCCGCAGCTGACTAGAAGAATAGGCTACCCTCTTATACAAGAACACGCAGCACATGTTGGTTCACTACAAACTGGATACTTTATTACTCATTACATACACAATCACATAACATTACGATATAACACATAACCTGCAAAGAAAAGTGAAAGATTAAGTTGTACACTCTAATAAGAAAGGGTCGACATCACCTTAGTAGTATGTAGCCTGCACTCAGTGGTCATCTAGGTTCCCTTCTCGTCTGTGTCTCGGCTCGCCTGGAATCACCCTTATCCGAGTCACTGGGACCTCTTCCTTATCGGCTACTCTCTCCTCTCTGGCTATTCTGCTAGGAAAGCATCTGTCTCTCGGTTCTTCTCCGCCTTCAAGATGGCGTCTGTCTTCCCTGGAATAAGTAGTAGCTTTACTGCTAACGGCTAGATGCCGCCTACGGACTGAACATGTAACTGCCTCAGACTTTCACTAATATAGAGGTGCGTTTCCTCATGGAAAATTCCGGCCCGTAACCTGCCGCCCACCAAATTCTTGTACCTTCCCGTACCAAGGACACGTTCCCAGCCGGCCGGCCTGATGTAGTGTCTTCGGCATGAAGAAAAATACAATCCTTCGATAAGGGCCGGCCTGAACCGGTTCTCTCCAAGCGAATAACACCTCATAACTAAAACATTACATTTGACCTAGAAGCATCCCAAGCTGCCGGAGCAGAAAGAAAGATGGAGTCTCCCGTTTGAGGCCTACCAGGCCTGAATTCAGCACGGCTCCATGAAATACCCTCACTACAGGACAGGTTATCCCTAATACTAACGAATCTATCCCCTGGGCTATGTGTGCAAGCCCTGATCTATGGGGAAAGAGCACAGAATCATGTCGAAGTGCCTAGTAAATAGGCTCCATTCACTACTCTAACCCTTAGACTTGAATGATAAGAGACTGAAGTCACATTCCATCATTATGCCTCACAAGAAGGCCGGGAAAATCGAGCAGAACAAGAGGTTGGCGAGGTTTGGAAGATTATTATAGCCAGTATATAAGATGAACACAGTCTGATTCTTCAGAGAGTTCTTTCACTCTTCTTTAGGTTCTGGTCCTCTGTCACAGCCACGCAGAGTTTCAGAAAGCAAAAGAGATACTGAAATACTAATCTCTGTACCTTTGTTCTGTACCTTTTTACCAGTGACCAACTGAGTGCTCAAGTTTTAGGGCGTGTCCCTTTAGAGCTCTTGAATAAGCCTTTCAGACTACCTGTGCCCCTAAACCCAGAGAAACAAGCACCCCTGTGAGCTTAGTGTCACTCCTCTAACATGCAAAGCAATACTTGCCTCGTGCTATGGCCCTCACCTCTCCCTTGGTGGAGATAACTGAAGTCACTGCCCGTTCTTCTCCGACAGGTTCTCCCACTTCCTGGCCTCATCTTGTGAGCTCAGCACCTCTGTTTCTGCTTTTCTACACCATATAATTCCTTGCTTTGACTGTCCTCCTCAGCTGCTCAGGGTTCGCCTCATACTGCTGCACTTCCCCTGTTGCTGGCATCCTCCTCTCTCTTTCAGCGTCTTTCGCCTTACTTTCATCTTCCCCACTCAGCCCTCGTGATAACACCATTGCATTGTAGTTTTCTTCGATGTGTGACGCTTGAATTGTAAACCTCGGCTGAAGTCCATGGTGGCCATGTTGGAAAGGTTGCATCTTCCTTGTTACAACTCCCAACCAGGGATGGCCTATTGGGCCATGCCAAACACACTGCTCGGGACAGGAAGACCACAGTAGTCTGCAGGCGACCAGCCCGGTGACGTGTCTGGAAAGAAAAATGTTGCAGTGACAAAAAACCATTGCA
The DNA here is from genome assembly GCF_964204655.1 of Triturus cristatus. Classification (NCBI taxonomy): domain Eukaryota; kingdom Metazoa; phylum Chordata; class Amphibia; order Caudata; family Salamandridae; genus Triturus; species Triturus cristatus. Next base: position 966,022,188 of record NC_140594.1, read on the forward strand.
GTATACCAGGATTAGAGTTCTTGTTGAGGGCAAGCCAAACAAGGAGCGCTGATCAGTCAAGATAACAAAAGAGCGGCCAAGTAAAAAATACTGTAGGGAATGCACAGCCCATTTAATTGCCAAACAATCCTTCTCTATGGTGGCATACTTGAGTTTATGGGGTAACAGTTTACGACTTATATAAATGATGAGACATAGAACATCCATGGAGTCTGGTTGAACAGCACAGCCCTATGCCACAACCCAAAGCATTGGTTTGCAAAACAAATCCTTTTTGATCATCAGGACAGATCAGGACTGGGCCACGACATAGTAGCTCCTTCAAATGATTAAAACTATCTTGTATAGTGGGCGTCCACTTCTTGATTTTGGATGGACGATGATTTTTCAATAAATTTCAGGGGCTAGCGATGTCCGAGAAGTGGGGTATAAAATGCCGGTAGTAACCAACCAGGCCCAAAAAGGATCTCACCTCCTATTTAGTCCGGGTGGGGGTACTGCTTTATTAGCTAGGACTTTGTCTACTTGCTGTTGTATCAGACCGGACTGTATTTGGTAACCTAGGTATTAAATTCAGTCCGTAGCAAGAGTAGGTTTTACAGCATTGACAGCAAGACCAGCCTCTTTTAAGGTGTTGAAAACAGCTGTCAAATGTTTAAAATGTGTTTCCCAACTTGAACTGAATATAACAATGTCATCAGGGTAAGCTGCAGCATACTGTCTGTGGGGTCTAAGAATCTTGTCCATTAATCACTGGGAAGCCGTGGAGGCTGAAGGTTTACACTTTGAAGTGGTAAAGACCTGTGGGTGTAAAAAAGCAGTCTTACCTTTGGCGGCTTCCAAAAGAGGTATTTGCCAATAGTCCTTAGTGAGGTCTAGGGTAGAAAAGTAATTCGCCTTCCCGAACTGTTCAATCATTTCATCCACTGTGGGCATGTGGTATGTATCAAACTTTGATAAACTATTGAGTTGGTGAAAATCTTTACAAAATCGGATACTACCATTGGGTTTGGGCAACAACACTATAGGCGAGAACCAGGCACTGTTTGAGGGTTCTATTATATTTTCTAGCACGGCTTCCACTTTCTTTTCCATGGCTAGCCTTTGGAATTCTGTATGGTTGTAGTCTAACCATTTGATTCCCCTCCACCACTATAACATGTTGTATGAGATTGGTTCTTCCTGGTTTACCGGAAAACACAACACGTACAACAATAAACCCCTTAACAGATAAACAACATCAAACACTAATAAATAATTGAAAATGTCCCACAGAGAAACAGTTAATTTCTTTTATTATCAAATGATAAAAATATATATCTTTTGTCCTTATTTTTAGATAATTATATATATATAATTAGTCACATACAATCAATTCAACCTATAAAATATTCTTTATAATTCATATTAAACTAAAGAGCCCTCAACTCCTAGGGAGACAGCCATACATTTGGTACATGTCTCCACAAAAAACATCAACAGAAAAAAAGAGAAAACATACAAACATACACTTAAAAATTTAACAAAGTTACAAAAACACACAATAATATAATTGACTCAAACTAAAGACACCATTACAAATGACACAAACATATTTCAGAAAACAATACATAACTAACACAAATGCGCCAACACGCGTTTTGGAAATGGCATGTACCATCCTTCTTCAGGGCGCTGACTTCTTATGATGTTAGAAATTTAAATGAACATTCTATCTAACATTTAAATATGATAGTATACTGGTACATTTGAAGGCTCCAAAAGATACATACATAGAACTCTGTAGGTACAAACTCAGCATCATAAATAATTCTATACATAATTTAACTCATATCACCTTTGATTAAAAACACAAAGGAGCAAAATTAGTTCAAATGGGAATCCCAGAAAAAACAGATATGTGCCATAAGATAGAAACGTTTATTTACCATCACCATCGATACAAGAACTTTATAAAAAAGAGTGCATAGTATATTAACCCAGTGTGACAAGAGAATCTCAGGAGACAGAAAAGTATAGATACAAAGTGGAGAACTATGTAGAAAATATAGATCCACAGTTGAAAATATAGACAGAATTTGTTTTTAAAAAGTTACCCAACATACTTTATATAAAAGTAATCAGATTCCCAGGCGCTAATAAGAATCGGCGAGGCTCCAGGGATGCCTTAGAAGTTTGAGGCAGCGTATTTCGCAACTCAAGGCAAAGTCTGTGAAAATAGTCAGGGGTTTAACAGCTTTTACTACCCTACGCTATTAGTTATATATTTGTAATTGCCTGCTTAGTCAGGAACAGCACAATGAATGCACTATATTCACCAGGTCACGGTACAGACTTAGAATTAAAAATGTAATACGAACTAGAATGTAAAGAAAAAGAAGACGAATCAGTGTCTAATAGCCTCACGTTATATCCAAAGAATATAGGGTACAGAAACCTTCTATATACATACTTGTAAAATAAAATCAAAATCCCTGAAATTGGATATCCATAGGCGGTTTCACAGACGCTGAGTCCAAACCTTGAATAGAAGCTAGATAAAAGTGAAATAGACACCAGCACGTTATTCCACCCCACACATCAGAGTCCTGCGATCTAAGCGATAATATAAGCTATCTAACTTACAGGCTGTTAAAGTCGTCAGACGATACAAAAGTGTGCATATGTCGGTCCAGATACGGAGGCTAACATCAGATTTTTATATATACGATAACCGGAGAATCTCCTCAATATGTTTAAAGACGCTGGAACAAATAATAGAGAAAATTTATATATAAACATCTTGAATACCTCCAGGAAACAGAGCCAAAAAGCGATGATTCAATAGAGAAAAGCAACATGCTACGGTGTTTAAACAAGGCTCAATTAAACGAGCAAGGTCAAATTACCGCTAAGGGAAAATAGATACATGGAAACACAAAGGCTATAATGAAAGATAAACATAGTCTGGATGGCTTGGGCTACCAACCGTTATAGGGATCTAGAAGGGCATATCTCATATATCTAATATCTTAAAGACTGTAGCTCGCAAGATACTTACAAGGATACACCAACGTTCCTTCTGGAATTGCGAGACCGCCCTCATGCTCAAACACGGTTCATCCGGGAAAAGCATTGGTCGGGAACCGAAGTTCCGCCTTTTATCCCATGGAGCCGTATTTCGAAAACACATATCACCTGTGGGTGGGAGGAATCACCAAATACTCCTGAGAACCCGCCATCTTGGGCTTTGACTCAGCTCAGTTTTAATATGTTGTTTGAAGAGATAGTTTAAAAGAGCCAAAAAGGTGCAACCGTATAAATCGGCAGCCCAAAATGGGGGCCATTTTGAAGTGGAAAACCAAAATAGTATACATGCACCCAAAAACGTCAGGAACGGGACCGCCATATTAAATATTGCCTTGGCTCTGTAAAAGCTTGATAATACTCAAGAGCCACAAGCAAGAAACTCCATTTCATGATAATCAGATAGAGTAACATATTGGATATTGCCTCGACCGCGATCTTTTGCGAGTATGGACATTCCAAAACAGGACCCCAAAAAATATAGGAATTATGCTGGATGAATACTAGGATATACAACTCTAAAATAACCACATACGTAGAAAATGTGGCATTAGAAAAACCTAAAAAGGAAAGTGTTACAAAAACTAGGATGAAACTAACACCAGTATCATGTACGAATGATTCAGATCCAGATAGGTGGTTAAGTAGCGGTCAAGAAAGTTGAAAATTTGACTCGTAAAGACTAATAAGGCTACTGGCCCAGAGCCGCAAATACCAATGTTACGGCCCAATATCAGACAGAAAAGATCCGAATAGTCCAAGTTATAGAAAGTAGTAGAATGAACCATAAGTCAAGTCTAAATCAATACTGTCAATGTTTTACAGATTCAGGATAAAGGAGAGTAGTGACTCCAATACCATATAGTAATGGCAATAGAGCTGTCTCAAGTAATCGCATTTTCCCATGGGATAAATTCGTTAAGGCCAGTCTCGACAGTCTGTAAGGTATACATCCAAAAGACCTCCCTTTTCCATCTCAAAGCATCTGTTTTACCATCTTTAGGGGCATGGACCCGGTCTAATATAAGCCACTGAAGGTCATTAATCGTGTGTTGTTTCTCCGACCAATGTCTTACCAAGGGGGCTCCACTCCGTTTGTTGTTAATGGCAGATTTATGTTCGCTAAACCTCACCCTCATTTCTCTACTGGTTTCGCCCACATATCCTTTACCACATGGGCAAAGGATAAGGTAAATCGCATTAGTTGTCCTACAATTCGTCATTTCCTTAAATAGAAATTTCTTCTTTCCCCATTCCAAACTGGAGGTGACTTTAGCAAAATTACACGCATGGCAGCTGCCACACTTGTGGGTGCCTAGGATGGGGTTCGTTCTAGTAATAGAACGTTGGAAAGTTTCTCTCTGCTCTGGTATTGTCGATTTAACCAGAGAAGTCCTTAAATATGTGTTCCTGCGAAACGCAAAAATAGGTTTAGGGAGAGTAATGGTCTGGTTCCCTGAATTGAGGATATGCCATGATGAATTTATAGCCTGGCGCAACTTGTTGTTAAAGTTTGAATGCATAGTAACACAGACCAGATTGTCTCATTCTCCTTAGGTTTAGTTTGGAGAAGAAAATCACGATCATAATATTTAGCCCTTTTGTAGGACTCTTTGATAATCCTGTGGGGATATCCTGTGCTGAGCAGTTTAGTTTTCAATTGTTCAGCATGAAAGTCAAAATCTTTTATACAAGTACAGTACCTGCGGAGATGCAGGAATTGACTGAAGGGTATACTATCTTTTTGACTACAAGGATGATAGCTCTGGTATTGCAAGAACGTATTCCGCGCAGTAGGTTTAGTAATACAGTGAGACCTCAATATGCTCGTACCGCACCTGAATCCAGATGTCTAGAAATTCTATCTTGCACTTGCTGAAATTAGGACTTGTAACGCCCTGAACGTCCCAGGATCGTTTAACAGACACGATAATGAGGACGCAACCACTTGTGAAGGGTTAGTTATTTTAATGAAGGCAAAACAATACAACGAATAAACAAAAGTTATAGTCACTGGAATCCTCCAGGCTAAGTACGTTACCAGCCCACAGCACGGATGGTCCTAACCGTCCTCTGCATATACGCCGATCCCGGCGTATGCCAACAGAGGGCAGAAATGAAATGGCCGACAATGCCAATCGGTAGGCTGTGAGGGGCACGACGAGTGTTGGGGAGAATCGAGGAGTCAGGGAAACACCCAGCCGGGGTCTCTACCTGAAGGGAGCAGCCGCTCAACCTCTTCCTCAGACTGCACCGGGACGCGGAGTCACCTCCTGGTGATGCGTCACCGATACCCCAATCAAAAGCAAGAAGACTGAACCGAGAGCAGCCGCTCGATCGATCCTGTGGACTTCCGAGTCTGTAACGCGGCAAACACCTCCTGGTGTGCGTTACAGCTGGCAGTCCCTGTATCTCTGGTCGGGCTGGGAGTTACGACTCCAACCAGCAAAAGCGCCACTGCGCTTTGACTCAGCCGAGTCAAAAAGCGAAGCTCAATGGTTGACCGGTAGAGCTTCCGGGTCCTTCACAGGTGACGATGGGGCAAGACACGGCCCAGGGAGTAACGACTCCACCTACCTCCGTTCTTGCCTTACTGGAGCACCCCTCCGGAACACTGCTCTTCACGAAGCAGGTACGTCGGTGTAAACACAATATCCGACAGCCTTGTACCTCCCGGTTCCTCCCTTTATAGGGCGTGTTTTCCTTGAGTTATGTAACAGCTCTCCTGTTTACATAAGGGCGTGTTTTCCCTTGAGTTATGTAACAGCTCTCCTGTTTACATAAGGGCGTGTTTTCCCTTGAGTTATGTAACAGCTCTCCTGTTTACATAAGGGCGTGTTTTCCTTGAGTTATGTAACAGCTCTCCTGTTTACATAACCTCTCAACCGCTAAGCATCCTGGGAGATGTAGTCCGTTTACGCTGGTTACCGTTTTCCTCCCCTCGCATGACAGGAATTCTTGACAGTACATCCTCCCTCTCAGCGGCTCCCCACGGGTCCAGCGCTGGCAGGAAAACGCCGATGGAACAAGGAGACCAAGCGCGGAGCATGAACCCCTTCAGCCGGTTCCCATGATTGCTCCTCCGGGCCATAGCCTTTCCACGCAACCAGGTACCACAGCTTCCCCCTGCGCCATTTGGACGCCCGTATGCCCGACACTTCATACTCCACCTCCGACTCCACGCATACCGGCCTAGGTGTCCCAGACGGCTTGGAGGGTGCTGGTTTGAGCAATGATACATGAAAGACAGGGTGTATCCGCAATGACTGGGGCAAGCACACCTTCACATTCACGGGACCCAAACACTTGGTAATGCGATAGGGGCCCATGTACTTGGGATGGAACACACTGTTCTTTCGAAACCTCATGTTTCTTGTGGATATCCAGACGTAGTCTCCAGTGCGGTACAGTGGCTCGGGCCTTCTCTTCCTGTCGGCCGCAGCCTTGTATCGTCTCTTGGCCTCTATTAGGACAGCCCTTGAGCGCATCAACGTGTCTTTTATGTGTGCCACCCTGTCCGCTGTGGCGGGAATCCTGTCCTCTCTGAACGGATGTAGAAATGGCAAGAACCTGGGATGTTGGCCATAGTTGCTATAGAACGGAGATGACTGTGTGGAGCTGTGAGTGGCGTTGTTATAGGCTATCTCTGCAACCCATAGCAAGTCGACCCATTCTTCCCTGCCCTGGTCCACAAAACATCGCAGATACTGTTTGAGCGTTTGGTTCAGGCGCTCGGTTTGGCCGTCCGTTTGAGGGTGGTAGCTGGTGGACAGGGCGGTCTTAACATGCAGCGCAGTGCACCAAGTCTTCCAGAATTGCGCAGTAAACTGCGACCCCCGGTCCGACACGATCACCCCAGGTAATCCATGCAGTCGTACCACATTCTTTAGGAGTAGTGACGCCAATTCCCCGGCCGTAGGGACTCTCTTGCAGGGGATGAAGTGCCCCATTTTCGTCAAGTAATCCACCACCACCAGTATTGCCGTCATCCCCTGGTCTACCGGTAGGCCCACCACGAAGTCCAGTGATATGCTATCCCATGGTCTATCCGGGGTCGGAAGTGGATGTAAGAGCCCTTGGGTTCGGCCATGGTCGGCCTTCATGGTAGCACACGTAGGACACTCCTGTCCCCACCTCCTGACATCCACTCTCATGGTTGGCCACCAGAAATGCCGTCCCATGCTAGCCACCGTTTTTTCAAAGCCCAAATGACCTGCGCATGGAGAGTCATGGCACCAGATGAATGCTTGTTTCCTTAGCCTAGGCGTGGGTATCAACAGGCACCTGCCCTTCAGGGGTATCCCGTCCTTCAGCTGCCATTCTCTGTGACTGAGGAGCCACCTCCGCCATGCGAATGACCTGATCCCTCTCTTTATTCCCCTCAGGAAAGTATCCGGTTGGATAACCCCCAATACCATCCTCGGGGAAATGATGGAACGCTCGGTCGCAGGCAATGGTTCCTTAACTGCAGATTGACGGGACAGGGCGTCCGCCTTCCGGTTTTCCGTCCCCGGCCGATATGTGATGCGGAAGTTGAACCCCGCAAAGAAGATCATCCACCGCAGCTGCCTGGGAGAAAGGTGTCTTGTGGCCGTCATGAACTGTAGATTCCGATGGTCCGTGTACACCGATACCACATGTCTTGCCCCCATCAACCAATGCCTCCATTCGGTGAAGGCGTCCTTGATTGCGAGAAGCTCCTTCTCCGCAATATGGTAGTTGCGTTCGGCGTCGTTGAGTTTGCGGGACATGTACGCAACGGGATGAAGCACCCCTGTGTCGTGGTTGCGTTGGGACAAGATAGCCCCCAGCGCCACATCCGAAGCGTCCGCTTCCACCACGTAGGGGAGATCCGGATCGGGGTGAGCCAACACCGGCGCCTTACCAAAGGCGCTTTTCAGGGCCTCAAAGGCTGTGTTCGCTTCAGGGGACCAGACAAACTCCTTGGATTTCCTCAGTAGCTGTGTGATTGGGGCCACCAATCCTGAAAATCCATCTATAAACCGCCTGTAAAAGTTGGCGAAGCCAATGAAACTTTGGACGTCCTTCACGCTTTGGGGCACCGGCCATTCTTTCACCGCCTTGATCTTTCGTTCTGCCATCTCCTGTCCCTCTGGACTCAGCATCACTCCGAGGAATTCCACGGACGTGACGTGGAAGTCACACTTGCTGAGTTTACAAAACAGCTTGTTTTCCCTCAGCTTTTGGAGCACAGCATTGACGTGGTGTACGTGCTCCTCCACACTGGACGAGTAGATGAGGATGTCGTCGATATATACGACCACGTAGATATCCAACTCCTCTCTGAATACCTCATTCAAAAAGTACTGAAAGGCTGCCGGGGCGTTGCACAGACCGAACGGCATGACGAGGTACTCAAAAAGGCCGAACCTGGTCTTAAAGGCGGTCTTCCACTCGTCTCCGTCCCTCATGCGCACCAGATGGTATGCCCCTTTCAAATCCAACTTGGTGTAGATACGAGCTTTCTTGACCTGTTCCAGCAGTACACTGATGAGAGGCAAGGGGTACCGATTCTTTATGGTTATCGCATTCAATGCCCTAAAGTCCACACAGGCTCTCAGCTCCCCATTAGCTTTCGGGATGAAGAAGAGTGGCGAGGCGGCCGGAGACTTGGACGGGCGGATGAATCCTAGCTTGAGGAGTTTATCCAGGTACCCCCGGAGATGCACGTTTTCAGGCTCCGTCAGGGCATACAGCCTGCCGCTGGGAACGCTGGCCCCTGGCACCAGGTCGATCTGGCAGTCAAACTGTCTATGTGGTGGTAGCACGTCCGCCTTCACCTCATCAAATACATCCTCAAAACTGTGATAAGCCTGGGGGAGAGCCACATCTTTTTCTGCCGCTGTAGCCACCGTCTGACTCCCGCTCTCATCTGCGTCAAGGGATTCCGTTCTTTTTCCACAATGCAGGATGCAATACGGTGACGTCATTTCGACGCGATGTGTTGGCCAATCCACAGAGGGGTTGTGTTTCTGTAGCCACGGCAATCCCAATATGACGCCATATTGGGGCGCTCGGATGATGTTAAAATCGATTTGTTCCAAATGGTTCCTCCCATATCTCATCGGAAGGACCCCCGTGTGCTGCCCGATGGGCCCCGTCACCAATCGCCTTCCGTCTACAGCATAGACGTCTTCGGGTACAGCTTTGGGAAGAAGCACTAGCCCTAGCCTGCATGCCTCGTTGTGGTCCATAAACATGCCAGTGGCCCCTGAATCCACCATGGCCACAACGGGTATCCACTGGTCATGCACTCCCACGTGCACCGTGAGAAACAGGTGTCGGTGTCCCTTAGTGACCGAGTTGGAGAGTGAAGGGATGGATGAGTGACTCCAAGATGCCCCTTCTTTGGTCTGGGAGTCCTCTAGTTTTCCGCCGGTATGTCCACCACGGCTGTTACCGACCGGTTGGCCCGATAATGTGACGTCTTCGGTTTGGCAGGGCATTCACGTACGTAGTGGCCTTTTTTGCCACAATATAGGCACAATCCTTGTTTACGGCGTGACTCTTTCTCCGTGGCTGTGAGGCTCACTCGTATTGCGCCGATGTCCATGGGTTCTCCCTTGGATGCGGTGGAAGTTTCAGGACTTCCCACCGTCACATAGGATGGAAGGGATTTTCCTTTTCTCCCATGATCCCCTTTTCTTTCACTCAGCCTATGTTCCAGCCGTAATACCAGGTTGATAAGGCCCTCACATGTCTTGGGTTGAGGGTCAATATGAGCCACGGCGTCTTTGAGCTCATCGCACAGCCCGTGATGGAAGAGCGCCGTCTGTTTAGCAACAGGCCACTTGGTTTCCGCAACTAGCCGTCGGAACGCGTTGAGATACTGCACCAGGTCGTTGGATCCCTGTCTCAACTCAAGCATTTCACGGTCCGCCGTGTACGAGTCAGCCCTTCTGTCGAATACCTTCAGGAATTCCTCGCGAAAAGCACCCCAATCACATAAGATGGGGTCGTCCCTGCTCACCAGAGGTACGGCCCATTGTGCCGCGTTTCCAGCCAAATAGGAAATAAGGAAAGCCACACGAGCCTGACTCGTGGGGAACGCCTTTGGTTTGCACGATAAATGTAGCGCCACTTGTGTGAGGAATACCTGCACTGTGTTAGGATCCCCACTGTACCTCTCTGGTGTTGCCAAGGGGATGGCTACCGGCATTTCCACTACTACCGCAGGGGTCTGGTTCGTGAGGGAGGTGCTGGGCGTGAGCGGGTCCAATTGGATAGCATCCAGTCTGGCTTTTACATCGGCTGTTTCTTGCCTAGAGGCAGCCACTTCAACTTGCACGGTCGCTAAAGCAGCCAGCACATCATCAAGTGTTGCCATGTCTGTTATCGACCGGGAGACAGTTAGTGTTATTACGGTCGGATATTTTGTAACGCCCTGAACGTCCCAGGATCGTTTAACAGACACGATAATGAGGACGCAACCACTTGTGAAGGGTTAGTTATTTTAATGAAGGCAAAACAATACAACGAATAAACAAAAGTTATAGTCACTGGAATCCTCCAGGCTAAGTACGTTACCAGCCCACAGCACGGATGGTCCTAACCGTCCTCTGCATATACGCCGATCCCGGCGTATGCCAACAGAGGGCAGAAATGAAATGGCCGACAATGCCAATCGGTAGGCTGTGAGGGGCACGACGAGTGTTGGGGAGAATCGAGGAGTCAGGGAAACACCCAGCCGGGGTCTCTACCTGAAGGGAGCAGCCGCTCAACCTCTTCCTCAGACTGCACCGGGACGCGGAGTCACCTCCTGGTGATGCGTCACCGATACCCCAATCAAAAGCAAGAAGACTGAACCGAGAGCAGCTGCTCGATCGATCCTGTGGACTTCCGAGTCTGTAACGCGGCAAACACCTCCTGGTGTGCGTTACAGCTGGCAGTCCCTGTATCTCTGGTCGGGCTGGGAGTTACGACTCCAACCAGCAAAAGCGCCACTGCGCTTTGACTCAGCCGAGTCAAAAAGCGAAGCTCAATGGTTGACCGGTAGAGCTTCCGGGTCCTTCACAGGTGACGATGGGGCAAGACACGGCCCAGGGAGTAACGACTCGACCTACCTCCGTTCTTGCCTTACTGGAGCACCACTCCGGAACACTGCTCTTCACGAAGCAGGTACGTCGGTGTAAACACAATATCCGACAGCCTTGTACCTCCCGGTTCCTCCCTTTATAGGGCGTGTTTTCCTTGAGTTATGTAACAGCTCTCCTGTTTACATAAGGGCGTGTTTTCCCTTGAGTTATGTAACAGCTCTCCTGTTTACATAAGGGCGTGTTTTCCCTTGAGTTATGTAACAGCTCTCCTGTTTACATAAGGGCGTGTTTTCCTTGAGTTATGTAACAGCTCTCCTGTTTACATAACCTCTCAACCGCTAAGCATCCTGGGAGATGTAGTCCGTTTACGCTGGTTACCGTTTTCCTCCCCTCGCATGACAGGAATTCTTGACAGGACTAAAATGTAAATGTGGATGGCATAGATTTATCCATAGAATAAATTCAGTTAGTTGTTCTTCTGGCCCGCTCCAAATAAAAAAAAATGTCGTCAATAAATCGGTGCCAATGTGATATATTTTCAAAAAAAGGAGCAATCTTATTAAAATGAATCTCTTTTCAAAGGCACCCATATAAATATTGGCCACATTCGGAGCACATGCTGCGCCCATGCTAATACCAAGGGTTTGTTTAAAGATGGATTTATCAAATTCAAAATAGTTTTCTTGCAACACTACCGCAAGGCACTCCAGAATAAACAGGTTGTCAGCTTGATTCTTACTGGCCTCTAGGGCACCTTTCACAGTTTCTAGCGCTCCCCTTTGGGGGATATTAGAGTATAGTGCCTCGATATCCATCGAGATCAATACATTGTTATCTGTATTAAAGTTGATACCTTCGATTTTACTTATTAAATGACCGGTGTCCCTCACAAAGGCTGGTAAGTTGGAAACTATGGGTGCCACGAATACATCCACATATTTAGACAGTGGTTCAGTAAGTGAACCAATGGTGGAGACAATAGGTCTAAAAGGGGGGGTTTTCTGTATTTTTGTGCATCTTAGGCAGACCATATAGTACCGGAATTTGATAAAACGTTTTATTTAAATATTCAAATTCCTGAGTACAAATTGAACCTTTATCCAAGGCTCTTTGCGTGAATGGTAGTTTTAATTCCTTGTTCTGGATAATTCATGACTTTAGAGTAGTTTTCAGGACCATTAAGCATGCATTGGATTTCTCCTTTGTATTTACTGCTATCCATAATCACTATACCGCCACCTTTGTCGCTAGGTTTAATAATCACATCCTTATTGGAAGACAGGGTCTGGAGTGCTTTGCATTCCTCATACTTGAGGCTGAAGGATGGTTTAGGTACAAATTTCATCATATTACAGACCTTCTTGCTGACTGCTCTCTCAAAAATCCCTACTTCTGGACCTATTTCATCTAGGCTGGGGCTGAATATAGACTTGGGACGTAATCTGGATCTATTCTTTGGTTCTTGATAGCTCTATTTTCGCAAAAACTTTTTAGACATATCTTCCTAAAAAATGCTTGTAGATCTTGATTCAATTCAAAACGGTTAAGGCCAGTACTAGGTATGAAAGAGAGTCCACGAACCAACAGGTCCTGAGAAGAAGTATCCAGAGCAATCTTAGAAAGATTAAAAATGGGGATAGACTCAATCTGCATGGCGGACCTATTCTCTCCAGTATTGGTTCTGCCTTGTCTGCAGAAATTGAGGGGGATTGTCTGTCTGTTGATACCGTCCCCTCTCTTGGGCCCTGAACCTTACTCTCGTGTTCCCTCATCGGTTGCCTAAAACACGGTTGTTTCTCCTTTATCCTTTGAAGGAAGTTCTTCTATTACCATAATTCTCAAAGGAATTGTGACCTCCTTCACTATCCGACTCCGAAGTGTCTGAGAAGGTGAGAATTCTATTACTCGACCAATGTTGATAATCACTCTGGTTCGTGGGTTCCCTAGTGGCATTATAATATTGGGTCGCTAGGTATGGAAATACTCTTTCCTCTGAGAAATATCTGATGTCTTTGCGTAATTTCTCATTCTTTTTCTTAATAAGATAATCACTGAAAGAGTCAAGTTCAGAGTTAACATTGTCTAGTTAACCGTAAAACACATCCATGTATTCTACTAGAAAGGATTTTAACTGCTCTTGATGTGTAGGGTTGATTTGGCTCCCTGTTTTTATTGTTTTGACTGTGATTTGATTGGTGTAGGGAGAAAACTGATGTGTAATGGATGCAAATTTAACAGAGGTGGTTCCTCCCATTTTTTTTAGAAGGTTAATGTGATAAATCTGTTTTCCTTGTTTCTTATTTGGGACAGTTATTCGATAAGTAACCAGGGTAACTTTGCCATTTGGCTAGTAGTTTGTTCTCTGAGAAGGTAACAGTATTAGGAGCTTCTCCCCCTGATTAAATTCCAGAAAAAAAGTAATTTCATCATAGCCTCGTTTTTGTTTTTCCTGTGCTTTCTCTAGATTTACTTATACATTTTCCTAAAGGGTGTTAACAACATCTTTTAATTGAATTAAATAATCTAAAATGTTTTTTATCTTTATCTATCTCTTCCTCCCACTGTTCAACAACCATATCAAGAAGAGTGGGGGGTTGAGTGCCAATTACTAACTTCAATGGAGAAAACTCTGCAGAGGACTGTATATGGTACTGGATCACAAAGAGAACCATAGAAAGCCTCTTGTCTAGGTCCCTCCCTGAATCGCACACCACCTCCTTTAAGAGAGTCTTGATGGTGCTATTGTAATGCTAGACCAAGCTGTTCCTTTGAGGGTGATACACCGAAGATTGTATTAATTTGATGCCTAAATTCTCGCAAACCCTGTCAGCAACTTTTGAGGAAAATCCACTTGAGAAAAAGATTCTACCATTGCAAGAGCCACCACCATGGTTAACACCCTAGGAAGGGGAATAGCCTCAGAATATCTAGAGGTGTAGTCAACTAATACCAATATATATTGATATCCTTTTGAGGAAGGTATTAGGGGACCTACTAAATCCATACCCACCCTGGTGAAAGGCAAATCAATAATGGGTAATGACCGTAATGGTGCCTTCGAATTATGAGGAGGGTTGACTAACTGGCATCTTTCACAAGAGGCACAATAACTTTGGATTTCTGAATACACTCCTGGACAATAAAACCGTCTCAATAGATATTCTTCCTTTTTCTCCTCACCAGAGTGCCCACTCCCCACCTGGTCATGTGGTAATAGTAATGCCTGCTGTCAAAGGGACAATGGAACCAAGAGTTGTGCTTTCCTCTTATCCTCCTGGTTAACAGAACAATATAGCAACCCTTTCTTTATTAAAAAAATAAATAAATAGGGTCCTACATTTTACTATTCTTCCACACCGGCTTGGACCCAGGCTTTACTTAGATTGCAATCATCTCGTTGGGCAGCACTGAAACTATGGGGCAGATTTTCCTCTTTTTCATGCAGTGCAGCAGCCACAAATGCTGTGCTGTGCTGTGTGAAAAGGAGAGAGAAGGAGAGCGCTAAATTCACAGAAATATGGCACTCTCCTCTCCTTTCTCCCTAGCTCTGGCACTGAAATCAGCTGCAGTGCATCATGGAGACACCTTTGCGCCATGGTGCAAAGGTGTCTCCGTGTGTCTAGCATACATTTTGTACTGGAAGTGTACCCTTCTAGTACAAAATACTATGCATGGATTGACTTAAACCATTTTCCCACTTTGTATGCGTGCTGTACAGTGCAGCACACGCACAAAGTCAGAAAAGGAAGGAGAAACAAAAGCATTTCTCCTTCCTTGCACCAACTTCAAAAGGGCTCCGTATTCTGACGCTAAACCCTGTCCACTTTATTTAGGTAAGGTTTTGCTTCAGAAACCTTAGGTGAATACATTGGGAATGCCCATGCTCCACCCATGGGATGCCCCCTAGTCGTTAAGTAAAACAAAGCAGTGCTATGCTCTGCTTTGCATTAATTTCACTTTATTTCCAGATGACAAATTGGAAAAAAAAGATTTTGCGCTGATTTGCATCACTTTTGTGACACAAACTTGGCATAAAATCTTAGTAAGTCTCCCCCTTCGTGTCCTATCTCCATAGTGAACTGTGCAAGAAGAAAACAAATGTGAATTATCATTACATTTCCCAGAAAATGCCTGTTTATCAAGGCGTCTTTCCATCCTAGTTTTCTTCCCATTCACCTTACCTTACCCTATGTCTTCGATCTGTTAGGGAACCATTCTATGACCACATTGTCCTCTTTCCACTCACATAACATCTCAGAGAACTGGGAGGGATCTGGTCCAATTATCGCATCTTCCACCATATTGGGGATGACATTTGCTTTTACGGCCTCCACTTCGCCTCCCCACTTGACCTCCACTTGAGCCAGAGGGTATTATTTTGTGTCTCCATTCACACAAGTAATGGCTACCTCATTATCTGACTCATGTTTCTCAAGAGTAACCCATTTTGTAAGCACCACTGTTTGGCGACAGCCTGAGTCTATCAATGTATCGACCAGATTTCGATTTACCATCATCTTTCTTTTATATGACTTGTTACCCCCTCCCCTGTATATTACATGACCATGTTTTTATTAAGCCTACTTCCATGGGTTTTGAGGCAGGTGCTATTTGGGGACTATACCTCAATATATGATCCTATTTGGCAAACTGGAAGCATGGTGGACCCGGTCCCCCTTATTTTATGGGCAAATCTAACAGGCTATTTGTTTTCGGCTGGTGATTTAAGGGTATTTTTAGGAGGGATTCTCCATGAACGGGTTGGGACAGACTGGGACCTGTTGGAACTGACTCAGAAATCAGGGGATCCGTGGTAGGCACATGCTAGTTCTATAGCACCATTAACTTTTATATTAGGGTGCTGTCTCATCCATGCCCTTGTGGACCCGGTTAAAGTATCAAAAAATAGTTTTAGATAAATCTTGTCAATGATTTCTTCTGCGGTCGCAGTGGTGGGGCTTAACCACTTGTTCCCCAAATCTTCTATCCGTTAAGACAATGCCCAGGAATTATCGGTGGAGCCCATTTCTATTTATGAAACTTGGTTCTATAGTATTCACTGTCATACCCCAATCTTTCCAATATGATTTTCTTAATTTAAGGGGGTTGTTTCTGAAGGGTTGGTGCCTTGGTAAGCTGTTTGTAGTTCCCCAGAGCTTTTGCAGTACAGAACTGGGGATGTTGGGATGTACTTTAGAACTTACTAAAGCATCAGTCAGTTTTAGGAATGCCAAGTCATGGGCCTGTTGAATGTCGGAAAATAATGCAGCCTCGGCTTTCAAGGCTATATTTACCTCTTCACTTTTCTGTTGCGCGGTCTGGGTCTGCTGTTCTAGAACCAACTGTGTCTTTGACCAACAGCAAGTTGTTGAATCATCTGTGCCATCGTTACTGGTTGTGTCATATCTGAAACTTGTTATTGGGACCAAAATCCCACTTCTGACACTATATGTAACGGGTTCAGGCAGGAGGGATACAAAACCAGGGTTGTTGGTGTCTTTGGTTATTTTATTCAACTCCCTTTTATAGAAGTTGGTGGGGTTTGGAAGATTATAATAGCCAGAATATAAGATGAACACAGTCTCGTTCTTCAGAGAGTTCCATCACTGTTTTTTTTTTAGTTTTATATATCACGAACTAGACTTGAAGGTATCAGAGCACTTTATTTGAGCACCAGTTGCGTTACAGATGGGCACATTCATTTTTTTTTAGGCACAGGGAGATTAAGTGATTTGCACAGAATCACAGGATGTTGAGCGCCCCTGCCGAGACTTGAAACCGGTTTCCCAGCTTCAAGGTCAACCACCCTAGCCTTTAGCCACTTCCTCTCTTCTTTCGGTTCTGTGGTACTGCTCCATCTCCAGGCTCACAGGCTTCTAGACACCTCTGTCACAGCCATTCAGACCCTTGGAAAACTAAAGAGATCCTGAGATACCAATATCTGTACCTTTGGTCTGTACCCTTCACCAGTGACCAACTGAGTGCACAAGTCTTAGGGTGTGTCTCTTTTTAGAGTTCCTGAATACGCCTTTCAGAACACCTGTGCCCCTAAGCCCACTGAGACAAAGGATTGTTACTTCTAGTGTGCCCAATACCAAAGGAAACACTTCCATGAGACCTTGGGCCGCAGCTGTAGGGACCTCACCACCTCCTTCCTTCAGCTTGCTGGAGCTGCATATGGTTGATGGTGACAACTGTAGTCAGCTCAAGTTCCTCCCCGACAAGTGCGGGCACCTTCCACTCTCTTTCAGTGTCTTTCTCCTTGCTTTCATCTTCCCCTCCCTGCCCTCGTGATGACGTCATGGCATAGCGGTTCCCTTCAATGCACGACGCTAGAGGTGTAACCCTTGCCCCGGGCTGACCGTTATGGCAGCCTTGTTGGAAAGTTTGCATCTTGCCTTGTCACAATTTCTTAATTTGTAATTTCATTCCTGGTATCCTCATGCTAACTATGTCCTCATCATTAAAACATGCCCAGTGACTTTTCTGCCACGTCTTGGTCCTATTCAAATCAACTTCGTATTTCTGAGCCACTTCAGACAACCTTTCATAAACCTGTCCTGCACACCTGATAACATCTTTACACATGAATACGGTATGTATCTAATCGGGACCAATTAAGAGTTCTAATTATTAATTCTTCTAGTTCTACTATTCATTTTGCCACATCCACTCTATTCTCTTTCTGAGACTGCTTGTTTCTCCTCAAAATTTATCAGGATTTACACTAGGTGGGGAATTCAAAAGAGACATATCAGAACTTGGCGAACCCATAGATATTTCCATCCTGGGGGTACTGTAATTAACCCTTGGAGGCACATTTGTGTTGGGCATGAAAGAAGGTGGTGATATTTAGGGAAACCTCGTGTGCAGGGAAAACCCTGTCTGATTTAAAGTTGGATCTGCAGTTGCAGGACATGGAATATTCACATCTGTTGGAACCAAAGAAACTTGAGAAACCCTTCTCATTGTCAGGCCAGTAGGAGTGTTACCTGTGGCTCCTATTTCAGTAGGACAAAGTATGTGTTGTGTTTCTTTCAAGGTTATACAGCAGGACAGCGGGATTTATGGCACCCGGAACAGTAAGTGCATACATGGTATTCAAAGCAATCAAGTTAATGGGGGAACTGATTCCAGTATTCCCTTCCATTGCATTAGAATTTGTATTCACTGGTGCGGCAGCTTTTCCTGTAATTCCATTGACACCTGCACCACTCATTCCTTCTTCTTGAGCTTCATTATATGGGGGTGGACAGGTCGACAATAATGTGTTCAAATGATCATCACTGGAATCACTATGACAGGCTTCATCCTCACTCCCTCCATTTTCTATCTTTTTCCTCTTTTTATTTTTCTCTTCCTTCACTGTCTCTTCACTTTTTAATGGAAGGTGCAATCTAGTTCCCTTTATCATTTAGGTTCTCCACCTCTTTTGTTCATTATTTAATAGAGCCTGACAGTTGACGCTCTGGCTCTCCATGTTTCTTGTCAAGGTCTTCTTCTCAGGCTTTCTATCGCTAGTACAGAGTTACATCTATTCTCAAATGAATAAACCATGTGAACTATGTGAATGTACCTGAAAAGAAAAAATGAACACACACAGAAATGAAAAACAGTATTATATGCAGAAAGAAATACAAGCCTAATCATGATAACTTAAAAAATTAACTCAATTGGATAGGCGTATGCACATACAACTCAAAAATAAAATAAAAAACGTCAATACATTAGATTCAGAATGAGATTCATGATACATTTCAGTAAATGTGAAGTAACTTTGAATGCACAAATATAGTGTGACTAAGAACTACATTATGAAAACATTGGTGCAAACGTTTACATAAATCATTCTCGTTTCTAAAGTAAATACAATTCATTAGTGCGAGGATGGTTCATCAAATCTTTAAAGCCTATTTTTCATTTAATAAAGTTAAGGCACACAGCGAATATGATTTTTTAGTTTTATAATGAATGCACTTCAACACCGAGTTCAAGTGCAACACTTTACATTGATAACTTTGGAACACACAAGTATGTAGTGCTACTTCCACATATATATGCATATTTATGACATGTGAGGGTGGAGCCAAAATTACGCTGCTCCAATGAATAAGCAGTGTTGGAACAACGCAAGCCATAATACAATTGAGAAAATGTATTAGTTTCTTATGCAACCAACGTTGCTGCTCTATGATGCACAAGTAGAAGAAAGCAATACAGAGCCATACTTATTAAAAATGGCCTGGTGCTGTTCACTATTCCCGTACTGGCACACAAACTGGCTGCTTCTATCACGCACAACGTTTGCTCCATAGTGCAGTGGTACATGCATACTGTGTAGCATAAGATTTGTATTGGGAGCATTGCCTTCCAGTAAAAAATGCTATGCCTAGAAAAAAATCCCAAACATTCCATACATTGTGTGTCCCTAAAGTACAGCACACATGTGAAGCGTGAAATGTTTGCAAAAATAAAAACCTTTCTCTATGATTGTGGCTGCTTCAAAGAGAGTTCATTTTTTTACTAAAAGCCCAGTCTGGCTATCATAGTAGTTTACGCTTTACGTAAAAAATTATGGGTGCTTCTGATGCTCCACCCAAATTAATCACAAGTAACGCCATCTGGCAAAGTGGTGCAAATCAACACAAAGCTCAATTTGCACTATGAAAAGAGCATCTTTCCAGAAATAAAAAACCCTTTCAAGAATTTGTGTGACTTGCATGACCTTGCACCTGCCCAAACACTTGTTAAATCTAAATATGAGTCTCATTTGATATTAGAAGTATTATTGAAGTGGAAACATCACATTCATAACCTGAAAAAGAAAGTTTAGAAGTAGTGTGGGCTTGTAAGCATTGTCATTTGTATTTATTTTAATTTGGCAAGCCACATACAATTGTTACTGATCACCAGTATCTTTGGAAATCCATGGGCAGATATTCCACCACAGATTGAAAGATGGACTATATGCCTTATGGAGTAAGATTTTGAAATTATACCTTAAATTTTATGGGATCCAATACCACTAATAGAAAACAGAGCATCTCTTGCGGAGGAGTACGCCAATTTTATCATAAAATAATTTACTCCAGAGTGAGTGTGAGAATTTGAACTCTCAAAATGGACCTTGAAAGATGCCACATTAACTGAGTTTTTTAAAGTGATTAAACAGAATAGACAACAACATGGAAACATAGGCAAGGAACGTAGGGGGGAGACAAAAAAACAATTTTTTTTTTATATTTAAGCCGATATAAAGTGAAATAACCGTTGGCAGAAGGACTTTTGTTGAGAAGAGTGAGACTTTTTATTTCAAGTTCACGTCTCACTTGACTCTGCTCATGAAAGTATTTGCGGAATAGTAGCCACCAAGACGCTAGTAGAGAAAAGGGAATGTTTCCTAATTTGGATGCCCTGCGGATGCTGTGATACATTCAAGTCACCTTTTCCAAAGCACGTAAAAGGGATCTCTCCTAGAAAACTAATCATGTCAAGAAGTCCTTTCACAGTGTGGACAACAGTAACCATTGATTTCTAAGGACCAGTCAGTCATCTGAGATGAATATCCATGTTTTCAGTTGTCAAAGGGATGTCAACTACATCTGCCCTGGCCAAGTTGCCAGTACTGGATTTTTTTAAATCAAAAGTTTTCATTGGCATCAGGGTGTACACGGAATCAGTCGATGCACTAACACATCTCAGTATCAACGAGCGAGTAGCAAGTTACAGAATTACAGGGTCACCACCAGTAGTGCGATGTCTTTTCAGTGGTTGTTACATTTAAGTATTATTATATAGCTTAAGTCATTAATCCTTGATGCTGTCATTGGCTAAACGTACCAAAAACTTAGAAAGGAAACACAAACCCAACATATCAACTTACTATCAATTGCGATATTAAAATTTTGTGAGACATTATTCCTTGGAAGATTTCAGTAGAAATGTGTCTTATGGACTTACTATTGGGAGGTTTCCTGTTGAACACTAACACTGGGGATAACATAATAAGTGAGTGTAGGCTCCAAAGAAGCTCACCACCAAAAAGACCCTTAATAACTATGATAGTGGTACCACTAAAATGGCCCAGGAGGATAGTCGGACCAATTTCCAAAGGTTTTCTCCTCCCATCACCTTAATGAGCCTCAATAATAGTCTCCGCGGAGACTAGCCCTACAGAAACACTTAGGCCTTTTTCTTTCTGTTTGCTCCTGTTGTTACCATTGCACACTGGATAATACTTCTAACTATTTTTATACCAGTAATAGTGAATAGGAACTTGTTCCAGGTTTCACTGTGCCTGTTATGTTCCGGTGTGGTGAAACCAAAGAACTCAGAAGCGAGTGGTGTCTCCCACGGAAGCTGGACAACTGACTGAGTTCCCATCCATAAACCAATGGGATTCCTGTCTCCAACCGCAGCAATGTATCTCGCACCCTCTTGGTGCATGGGATGTGGACTGCTGACAAAGCTTTTGCACATAAGATTCTATTTGCCAGTTGACGTGGGGCAAGAATAGATGCTTCCTTTTCAGCACCACAGTCTAGCCCAGCTTCATGAACCAGACCCCCATCAGAGAATGAGCTGCATCCTTCCTATGTTATCCATGGAGAAGCAGCTGTTCTGTTTGACCATTAGCCCTGCAGACCTGGGCTTCTCTTTGTGTCCCTTCCGTACTGTGGCGTGGTGTGGTAGTGTTGTGCCTGTTGATTGGCCGATTAAGATCCCACCTCCCTGCACCCATTGGCTGAGTCACACCAGGACAATGTTACCGAACTGACCCTGAGCAATCAGGAACTTTGTAATCGGTGTGCATGCTCTACCTCTTTCACGTCACGTAGGTCCCGATGACACAATTCACATACCACATTCCAAAAAAAAGAACTTATCCATACGCTGGATATTCTACAGTGATGGTCCAGGCATCTTGGATTTACAAAGGAATGGAAATATGTTAAGAATCGGATTAGTACAGTATGTCTGAGGTGTGAAACCCTCTATGTTTAAAAGAGTAATGTATTTACCTTTGTGCTCGAGGCACAGCATACAGTAAATTTAAGGGACTTCATTTTGCCATCAGAGGTACTGAGCGGGGTAAGAAATGCATTTCAATTATGCCTCTATTCCCCAGGCTGCATTAGATGAGGTGGAAGCAGTGCTTTAAATGGGCTGGTACTCACCGGTACTGAGTACCGGCACTTCTTTGATTTATTTTTTTAAGTTCAAGAACATTTTATTGAGAAGCATAAAGGTGTCTATAAAAAATACATAACATTTGCCTCATATCAACATATCCAGATAAGCATGTTCTAAAATACACAAAACCAATAAATGGATGACAATGTATGAGATATAAGTAGTACATATAAGATCTGAGCATCAATAGATTATAGAAAAAATTAGGAACAGTTAGGGGATCAGGGAGGTTTAAGAACTTCTTGTTGTGGTGGTTGCAATTGAGAGAACTTTTTAGCATTCGTATCAAGGAATTGTGTAACAGGTTACCATAGATCCAAACGCTTTGTTGCCAAATTTGTAGGGTAGACAAAAGCAGTATCCAATCTGTGATTATGGCAAACAGCGTACCACCATGCTCTATAGGAGATTTTTGTAGAGTCTTTCCAATTGATAGTAATTTGTTGAAATGCAACTGCAAGTAACAAATCGATAATTTTAACATTAAACATCATGTTTCCCCAAACAGGAGAAAGACTACCTAAGAAGACGTTGGTAAAGGAAAAAGAAAATTTAGTGCCAAAAATTAGATACTTCTTTGATTTATCACTTTGAGTACCGGCACTTCTCTACTGCCCTGGAGAGTACCGGCGCTCATAAAAAGGTAGGCTCATTGGCTGTGCTGGTGAGCAGGAGTGGAACTGTCTCTGGCAGCCAAGACACCACTTCTGTAGCCCTGATCTGAGCCCCAATTGAGCTATTCAGCAGGGCTCATTTGAATAATGTCCGGGTGCTCACCATAACGCTGTGCTTGACAGAGCAGGGTCCGTTTAGGCCTTGTGCTGTCAATCACATTCACACTATCCTGTGCGTTCGTGCAAGCATAGGAATCATGTCAGTCCCCTGGCAGTGGCAATCAGGCTATGGCCAGTCCGGCACTGATGGCATTTAAAAAAGCCATGGTGGGTGAAGAGAAAAATGGCTTTTATCATACCTGAGTCTTTTGTGTGTCTGCTATGTTTGTGTGTTTTTCCCGCATTTGTATGCCTGTTTTTGTAAGAAAAAAGTGAAAGAAAGAGAGTGAGAATCAAGACACTCCAAGGAGGTATTTTAAAGAAAATGTGTGGCACTTTGTTTGTACATGTCTGCTTTGTGACTAAGATTCATAAATAACATAAAAGGGAGGGTTGTGGGTGGGTGAGTGTATGAGTGAGTGGATGGATGAGTGAGCAAGGGTGGATGAATAGATGGATGGATGGATGAATAGATGGGTGGATGATGAAAGCATGCACGGGTGAAAGAGGGTGGATGATTGGATAAAAGGGGGATGATGGGTGGATAAGTGAAAGATTGGATGGATGAATGAAAGATGAAAGACTGCATAGACAATAGATTGTAAAAGGTTAAATGGTGGACGTCAGCAGGTAAATGGTAGGATGAAAGAATGAATGGATAGATTGATGGAAGAGACAAGAGATATCTTCTGGGGAGGGTCAAGATGATTTGCTTCATTTGCTTGGTGCCATAAGAGCTTTGGTGTGACATGGGGGTAGTTTCAGTTTTTTCCTACTCGCGTGCTCAAAAATATATAGTATCGTGCCAAACAGCAATTAACAGTATGACATTAAGAAGGTGCAACTATTGCAAAAAAAGGAAATGTTAACATATTATCACATTTCTCTTTCATTTGGTGTAATTAGTTAACATGCTTTGTTTATATAAACACATTTCTCATGTGTTTTGGTGTGTGCTGCAACTAATATAGAAGTTGTTAAGTATCATCATATCTTGCCCTTAGCCCCGCCCCTAGCCATGCCCCCTCACTACACCTCTAGCTCATTTTAATGAGTACCTGCACTTATTTTTTCCCATTTAAAGCACTGGGTGGAAGCATCACATGTGCGGGAAAAAACATTCATTCATGCGCACACATTCAAACACACACACCAATTCCCACCACCTTGACAGTCCTTCATGTCTGACTAATGTATTGCATTACTTATTTTACAGCCTAAAAATCCATGCACATACAACCTCTTAGCAGAGATGGACCTATTCCTTCCAAAATCTTCTTAAAATTCATGAAATATTGGTCTGTGTCAATGGCATTCAGACTAGCATCCAGTGCATAGCGGGCCCCAGGTCAAATTTACTGAGAGCCCCGTGGTAGTCCCGTGGCAACCCAAGACATAACCACTCAGAACACAAGCCTGCCTCCCCAAACCTCTTCTCTTTACCCAGTTTTAATGAGAGTGATGTTATGATCTGCTGGCAGCATCCAGGGCCCATGAAGGAACCATCAGTTGGGGACCCTTGGCTAACGAACCTCACAAACATGAGCACTGTTATGTGGCATTGGAATTTAGGGGGGGTTTCCAAAACTGTCATTCTACTTTCGAAAATGATACAGTACTCTGATCTCTTGCAAAGTAAAGTGCCTTTTAGTTCAATTCAGAGTTATCCATAGGTCAACTTAAAGAAGTGCTTAATTTGTGCCAATGTTTATCGGTGCACGTCCCCTGAACTTATTTATGAGCACACACCACATGGTGCCGTTCTCTGCCTATTTTCGATAACCTCTCAGCAGTACATAGGTGACAACTTGAAGAACAATCTCACAGTGTGAGGAGGGAGCAGGGCTGTGAAGGGGGCTGGCCCCTGTGGTACCTAGGAAGCACTTTTCAGCCACGCCTCACCCTCAAGCCCCCACCTCCCCCCAAAAAACGCTTACAGAAGCTGGTGCCAATGCCAATAATGGATGTTGGCAGTTCATAGCCTCTCAAAACTGAGCTCTATAACCACTATTTACAGTAGTTTTCAGATCGTTTTTCCTGCCACAGTCTGATATCGGCACCTCAGCAGAGGACCGTGTGACGGGAGCCGATGTTGCATGTCACACTGTGGCACCGTGTGAGTTGGCAGGTATGGCAGGCTGGCAGCAGAACTTAAAAAGATATAAACCTAGCACTTCCAGCCCCCCCCCCCCTCTCCCCGACAGCTTGGTGTGATCTGTAATATTTACAAACGTCACCTGATGTTTAAGTGTGATGGCTGGTAAGTAATGCTGGCACTGGCATTCAGCAGCAGTAACAGGAGCTGTGGGTGGTGCCAGCTTCAGTGGAATACCTTGAGCTCGTTCCCTTTTATTTTACAAATTAAGCACTGACTTAAATGTGGTGTTTTGCAGTATGTTATGCTGATGGCATATTGAAATCCAACCTTCGATACTTTCCCCATATGCTGGATACTGGGATCAGGACCTCTGAGGGAAATTCAGAAATCACCGCAGAATGAAGAATTGAGTCCCAATCAATGTGAGCCCCTCTCTCGCCCCGAACTATTGGCCGAGGTGCATAGCTTGGGAGCCTTTAGTTGTCCAAGTAAGGGAGTGTGATGCAAGCATGACTATGCAATTTGTACCTCTGCATGTGGGACTATGGTGAAATCATGTTCACTCCCTGGTACAAAACTAATGCACTTTACTGCTTCGCATCTGGTTGTGTAGATGTATCTTCCTACTAATGTTACTATCAGTGAATGAATTAACATATTTTCCCTCAGCACTATTTTCGCTAAATACTTTTTTTCCTTTAACCTTTGTTTATTGCATCTGTTCTGAGGCGTGTGTTTGATCGGGCCCTTGTTCAAATAGGTTGCATTTCTGGTTGTGTTTGCTTTGTTCTTTGGGTTGTGTGTTCTGTTATTGTTAGATTTGTTCTCTTTCATAGCAGATTCTGTCAGGCTGACTCACACTTCAGACGTTCTTATCTGAGATGGTCGTGCAGAGGCACATGCCTGCACACTTAGTTCAAGGCTCACTTCTTCAAGCTGCAGGTTTTTGAATGAGCTCCTCACAGTTACAGAAATCCAAAATCATTTGTTCGAGCAGTGTTTTGCCCAGTGCAATTTGAAGGTTTTTGGGGGGGAACCGAGCAGATATATTTTGAGACACTCTCCACAAACCCCAACCCCGGGAACAGTTTAGGATTTCATTGCCAATTTTGTTCGAATTGACTCTTGCACAATGAACAGAAATATTAAACTACACATTGCTCTTTTAGAAACGGCTGAAATATGT
The DNA here is from genome assembly GCF_964204655.1 of Triturus cristatus. Taxonomy (NCBI): domain Eukaryota; kingdom Metazoa; phylum Chordata; class Amphibia; order Caudata; family Salamandridae; genus Triturus; species Triturus cristatus. The sequence continues at coordinate 966,048,561 of NC_140594.1, forward strand.
TTTGCTGGAGACAAAAAAAACTTAATTTACACTGGAGAGGGGAAGAGGGAGAGACAGAAAAGATTAAAGGTGAAATAAAGATCCCTTTTAAGCTAGGGACCTTGGGCAATCGTCTACTTTGCCCATGCCTTATCATGTTTCGGTAGCTATGCATATGCTTACAGGATAGTGGTCACAACAGGAATGCATATTCTGCACAAACATGGCAAACTTATGGTTCTTATATGTGTATTGTAATAATATCCCATATTGGGCCAGATGTACGAAGGACTTTATTGTTCCCAAATCCTCTGAGTCAGTAATTCAGAGGGTTTGCGAATGCCCAAACCTTTATTCTTATGCATATTATTGACGTAGGTCAGATTGCACCCCATTCCAATCCCTTATTTTGTGAGCCAACCTATTCATACATAGGTTGGTTCACAAAATTATGTAGTCGTCATAAAAAGTCAATGCACAAATTGTGACCAATTTTTGTGAACAAATTCTTTAGTACATCGGTCCCCTAATTTTCAAAACTGTAAACACCTGATTAAACGTTGATATAATGAGTTGCAATCTATTTCAATTACAAGTAGCATCTAATAATATATCGAGCCACTGGCAGTGTGCTAAAAAATCCATCCTGTAGGTTAAGCTACCTGCCTGGGGGGTAAGGCGCAATAAACAAAACAGTGAAATCACTCTGGGCCAGATGTACAAAATCTCATGTTTGTAATTTCCTAATAGCAAATTTTAGCGATTCGCTATTTGGAAATCGCAAACTGCGATGTGCAACAGTGTGTTTGACACTGTTAGCAATTCACAGTGGGTCGCAGAGGACCTGACTGATCAATATGAGGCTGGTCAAAAGTTGGGACCCATTATGAATGGCTACAATCACAGGGATGGTGGCTAGCAGGGGTCATCAGACCACCATGTCTGTGATTGCTTTTTAAATAAAAAAAATAATAATTTTGTGATGCAGCCCGTTTTCCTTCATGGAAAATGGGATGCCTTTCAAAAATAAAAATGAAAAGGTAGTTTTCATTTTTTAAGAGCAGGCAGTGGTCCGTGGCACCACTGCCTGCTCTTAAAAAATATTGGTGCCCACATTCACAAAGGGTAAGGGTTCCTTTGGGGGACCCCTTCCTGTTTTCGGATGGGTCACCACCAACTTGGTGGTAACTTCAAATGTTTTGAGACGGCATTCCCGGTCACATAACATTCCTACATACCAGTGCGACTCGCTATTAGGAAGGGACGCCCTCAACACGCCTCTTTCTAGTAGTGACTCGCAAAGCCTATTTTGCGAGCCGTTAATAGGTTACCCACTCGCAAAATAGGGTGGGTACATACCAAAAAGCATTTTACCTGTCAGAAATGGCCCAATTGGCAATTTGCAAGTGGTAAAATCCTTACATTTGGCCTTCTGTCTTCAGGACCTGTGCTCACTGTCAAGCTCAGCGATTGAGCACATGCGCTACAGGCCTCACAGGTATCGACTCCTATTTCCAAGTATGCTCATGTTCTTAAGCGTGGTGACCTTAAGTGAGCCCATCGAAATTTCAATGTTTTGCAGCTTCTTCCCTACAGGTCTTTATTTATTTTTTTAATTTTAATTTTTAATTTTGTTGTTTTGTTGGGCCAGCATGCCACTTTTGGCCACTTGAGAGCACCATGAAAAACTTTAAGAAATAGTGGTCGGTATACACCTCCAGTAACCAGGGTAGCAAAGTGTATAATGTTGTTATAGCTAGTAGTTAGTTAATAGTGATGGAGTGTGAATGGGCTTTAAAATATTGTGTTGATATGGTTGTTATTGTTAATAGCACTTATATACCAGGCAATCTGCCATTAATATGGCATTGCAGCACCTTTGTTAGTCCGGGATATGACTTCCCACCTGTTTCCCACCAGACTGGAATTTTATTCGGTTTTCTGAAAGTATAGAGGGAGTTTGGCAGTTTTAATGAGGTATAGTTTTTGGTGGTTTGATGAGATCACTGTTAGAAAATGCTTATGCATTTCTTCGGTCACTCTGTGCCCAGTGAACAGACAAGGTATATGTGTGGTGAGTAGCTGACAGTAACTACTGCTGTTGGATACCTAGATACCTGGTTAATTTCATTTGCAGGCTGCATTGGGTGGATGTTCTGAGTTTTATCTTAATATGTATTTTTGTGTGGTGGTGAGTGGTATGTATTGGTGGTCAGTGCAGTTGTAAGCAAGTTCATACCCAAGTATATGGTAACTCTGTACAGGATTGTCTATAGGGACTGCTGTCTAAATCTTAATGTAAGAGGTCGTTTTACTGCTGTTGTGCTGTTAGGATCCCATGGTAATCAACTACAGTCTTAGCTGTATTGGGTGCATGCCATATTCTGCTCTAAGGGGGATATTCACAAGGAGCTAACGCCGAGTTAACGGCACTTTATTGCAGCCAAAGTTGCGATAAATCGAACGCCCCATTCACAAGCTGGTGTTAACAGCCCACAGCACCAGTTTACCCGCGATAGCAGCCAAAAAAGATCACCACAGAAGACCCCCGCAACTATCGCTAATGAGATGCAGAGTAGGCGTTCCCGTGCCCAAAGCCGCGACAACACCACTTCACAACATTCACAACGACCAGCCAGAACTGCGATAAGAACACAAAACAGGCGATAAGGCGCGTTAGCAGCAGGAAACTAATACCTGCTCTGACCTGTGCAAAGTCAGACCACAGCCTGCACCTCAAAAGAGAGCACAGCCCGCAGCCACATCGGAAGGGCAACAGATGCCATGGAGCCACCGGTCATGCGGGCCGGACATTCAAGAGGGCCACAACAGCCACCGCCACCACCCCAGGACCCCAACACCCACCTGGAACACCCCCCCGGACCACCACACAGGCAGCGCAGACAAAGACAGTGAACCCCCAGGAAACGCACCAGCCACACAGTCCCAACACCTGACAATGTCATTGCCCACCACAGGCTCAAAAGGACAACCATCGTACGCATCCTGACCAACAACGCCCAACAGGCTGACGGGACTAACTCAGCGGCCAACCAACATCCCACCCTACACAAAGCTGCTGGCTGTGCTGCACCAGTTGGCCCCTGGCTCCCCACCAACCACAGTCGAAGGAGACACACAGCCAGCCACATCCAAGTCCCTCACACCTGACCTGGACATCACCATCAGCACGGTACCCCAGTCCCTATACGTCCAACACAATGCGCAGGATCCGCTGGACAACAAGCAAGGCCCATACGCCATAGCTGGATGCACACACGTGTCAGGGGCAATCCACAGCACACATGTCATACTTGTACCCCCTGCCGACACAGCACACAATCACCGCAACAGAAAGCACACGTCTCACAACAATGTGCAGACAACAAACGAACACCGTGGAACCTCCACCACTCTCGCCTCCAAATACCCAGCCACTATGCATGATTCCTCCATCCTCTGACAGTCCAGCAGCAACCAGCATCCCCAGGATGGCACCAAGGGAAATGCACAGCCCCTTGGCAAGTTCCAAATGAACACCCCACTCACCTCAACTCCACAACCATGCAACTCACAACTGTGGCAATGCACATGTCACAAAATCACAATCAACATGCCAAACAACATGCCCACCCACCAGACACGACAGAACAACTCACAATGGTAACCTGGGCAAGGCGTGAACATGAGCCGTCAACGGCATGGCGCCTCAGCCACACACTAGCCGAATGTGGGGAGAGGTGGCAACCAGGCATGTGTGAAGGATGCAGGAGAACCATGACTGGGAAAGCATATAGTGGCGGAGATGTGCTGGACAGACTGCAGGATGCCAAACACACACATATCCATGGCAACATACACCTCTGGTATATGGAATGTAGTGGACACAACCATGTCACCCCGGCCAATGGGGGAGTTTGCGGAAATGTTGTCTGTTACTTATCCCCCGTAAGCGTGAGTGGAGTGGGATGGCCTGGCGTACGCCAGGCCAGCGTAGGGGTGTGAATAAAAAGCACGTAGCCCTGGGCGTGGTCCTCTTCCAGAAAGCCAAATGTCTCTGCCAGGGCGGCGCTTCTCACCACGCCACGAGGCCGACGCTGTCCATGTGAGTGGAGTTGCCTGCGATCCTGTGCGCTTACCGTACCCCGGCCTGCTGGACCCCGAAACCGTCAGGCCCGCCCTGCACAGCCAGGCCACACTGATCACCTGCCGACACCAGCGTGTGTCAAGGAGGGCGCACCACGTGCCTGCGCAAGCTCCAAGCCCGAGGCCCGCGACCTTGGCAGCCTCTCAGACCATCACGGCCTCCATGACACAGGCCTGCTTTAGACCTTTCTCGTTGACATACTCTACTGCCGCCTCCGGCCTACACTACGGTCAAGTAGGTCACACATTTGGGACTGAGTCTTGATAACACCATGGCAGTGAACATTATTTTAGGCAGAGTTCATGTCACTATACTCCCTTCGATGAGGTGCCACCAAGTCTGTGCATAGCATTACAACCACATTTGTCTGTGGGCTTACGCGGACTACTACCCTCGGCCAACGCTGCACAAGTGTAGGCCACAGAATTGGAACTAAACATTGAATATTGAAAGGCAGAAACATATCATCACACGCAAGGTGAGGCGTAAGTGGACGACACGTTGCAGTCCGAAAGGAATAGGATCATCATTACGGAGGTGATCGAACACTACCGACAACTGCCCTGGTGTCACTAACTCTATGCATCGCTAACTAATGACAGGTGGGTGTGGGCCACTGCTGACCGCTGCCTCCACTGCGGTCCAGTATGTCACAGAGTCTTGATTTAGCGATGGCGGAGTTCATATCAGTGTACCGGCATCATCGCAGACTGCATCCCCTCTCAGCACCGGTGCCACTAAGTCTGTTCCCCAACATTCATGGACACTCTCTGGTCGTACATTTGTGGCGTCTGAGTCTATGGACTAGGGGCTAGTTCTCATCCTCATGTAGCTGATACCGAATTGGTGGTGGAAACGAGGCTGATGCATTCCACTCCACCATTTGCTGCTTCCGGATAACATCAGACCTTCCGCATCATGCCCTGGAGGACACCTTCCTCTGTCCACCACAAGACTCTGCCACATTCACCTTCGACATCGATGAGGACCCGCTCACTGTGCGTGGACCTACCGCAGTGCACCGTAAGTCACCATACTGTGGCAGGGTGCCTGAGCCGGCCGCTGTGCATCCGGGGCCACTAACTCTGTGCTGGTCAGGTCCGGGACCCCTCCTTCTGAGATATTGGATGACCTCTGAGGCGATGGCCTTAAGGTCATCAACGCCATGTGTCTGTAACCATGCGCTGTCAGCTGCCTCCGGCCTCAACTGTGGTCCACCAGGGCTCACACACCAAATCGAGTCCTGACCGGCCCAGACGTCGCATCACCGCAGGAGGCACACACCACCACCGGCAGGACCACCTCCAACTGCCATCTGCCAGGGTCGAAACGGTGGTCCTGACAGACTTACAGAGTTGCTCACACCTGTCATGGATGCCATCGTCAGACTGATACCCTGTCATCGTCCGTTACTGATTGAGTTTTGTGCTGTGGAGAGGTTGCGCAGCGATGTCACCTCAAGCAGTGTGGGAGACCTGGGACTTTGATAAGGAAGATGATGTAGGTGTAACACACCCCACTGCATCTGCATCAGGAATATCTCGAAGGGACACAATCCGAGACTTTTTCTTCACATGGGCGTGCTCAGCTGTAGTGCCCAGACCTCAGTGCGCTGCAACTCACGGACACTTCTGTTTGCTCATTGTGTGCCCTCTGGACTTGCTCAGGCTATCTCCATGATGCTCCGCAGTTGTACCTGTGATGCTGGTGTTGTCTGTTTCCGTATTCTTTGTGTTAACTGTTGTATTTGTTGCCAGCACCAACAACTCCCTGAGGGCTGGCTTGCACCCACCCCATACACATCCAGCAGAGGCATCACTGTACATGTGGCCCTGCCAATAAAGGGGCTGGGCGCATGTGCCCGTAGCCAGTTCATCATCATGTCGGCGTGTGTCTCTGTGGTCTTGTTGTATGCATGGGAGCCCAGGGCCCTGCGACATTACCTTATGCTGTGTACAGCGGATGCAGGCATGTCACCGCAGGCAACGGGTTTAAGCTTGGACATGTAGCTTTGTCATCACCCACTCAATTCATAAGGGGAGTGGCCTGGGCCATCGTACGCAGGGCCAACGTGGGTGTGTGACTGATATGTGTGTGCCCCTGGGCGTGGTTGTGTACTGTAAATGTGCATCTGCATGTGTCCCTATGGCAGTGTGGGTCTTCTGTATGGGGTGTAGGTGGTCCCTGAAGGGTAATTGACACCAACGTATGTGATCTAGTTTGCCTTCCATGGGTTTGGAGCCCACCCACACCTGTTGTGCCACCTCCTTTTGGCTTGCTGACACATGGCATTGGGGTGCCATGTGTGGGTGGGTGAAGTGTCGTGAGCCATCTGTGCTTGCGGGTGCTTCCTGCTGTGTGGTCTGTTGCAGGCTCTGTGTTCTCCTCTAAGTAGCTTGCCTGCCCGGGTCCTGGTGGTGGGTTGCGTGGGATGTCCATGGGCTGTTGTAGGGCATTGGTGTCGAAGGTGTGGTGGTCCTCTCCGGCATCACAGATGTGTTGTCTTCTGTGCTCTGCTGGAGGTGTTGTGTGCCCCTCTGCAATGTGAAGGGGAGATGCATGTTGACATTGTGTTGACATGTATGTTGCCGTATTGTTCTGGTCTACATGCAGACTGTATGACAATGTACATTATGACTGTTTGGGAGGTGCTGACTGCTGCTGCGGGACAGTGTACATTTGGACTACATGACGAATGTGAGGTTGTACGCTTACATTTCCATTTCATGGTTTCCTGCTCTGTCAGATGTAGTAGGCATGTTTCTGTGCATGTGCGAAGACAGTTGTGTCCTCTGTTCTGCAGTGTCTGCTTTGCGCATTGTACCACGTTGTCGTCAATGTTGGTGTGCTGTTCTTGCTATATGTGTGTGCTCCAGTGTGACAAAGGGAGGAGGGACATGATCCAGGGTAATTGTGGTTGTGGAGTGTGCTACACCTCATTGTGCATGTGTGCCATTGTGCCCATCTTCCCCCGTCCCCACAGTCCCTGGTTGTTACTCACCCAGGTCCTCTCGAGTGTGTCCGTACTCCCTACTCCTTGCACCGTCTCCACACTGATGACTGTGGCCTCGGTTTCCTCCAGCTCCTCCTGTGGCGCAGGACTGCCACCTCCTGTCACCGTTGCAGCCTTCCTGTTGGCAGCGGGTTTGTGCCTGGTTTAGGTTGTCACATCAGGCCAGTGCCTCTTGGCCTCCTCGATTGGCCTCCTCGGCACTCTGACTGCATTCCAGGTGGTCGACTTGTGGGTCAGTTACTGGTAGTGTTCTGTCACCTCCGTGACGCTGATCTGGTTTTGATGTGGACTGCACCCCGTCTTCCTCTACCTCTTCTCCTCGGCCGTCCCCGTCCCCGTTGGTCCTTGCTGGGGGTCTGTGGGGGTTGTGGGGTTCGCGTTGGCCTCTGCGCTGGGTCAGGGTTCATACATGTTGCTACGTGCTTTGGCTTGTTTCTGGTGTGTTGTTTCTGTGGTTTATGTGGTGCATTCTACCGCCAGAGGCATGGGATTTGCAAGCCTGTGGCATGTTTTTGGTACTTTTTGTACCGCGATTGGCCTCATCGCATTATTTTTTGCGTTCGCGTTTAGCATTTTTTCAGCGTGGTGTTGATTTTTACGCTGACATTTGACGCATTATCTGGTGACTATCGCATGCTACCGCCGCGTTGTGAATACATGGTTGGCATGGCAACATTTTCCCTCGATAAGCTGCGATGTTGAGAGTTGCGTTAGGCTACTCTTGCAGTAGTTATCACACGTTCTTGTGAATATACCCCTAAGTGTACTGTTGGATTAACCTGTGGAATAACTCATAGAAAAATACAGATAGTCTTGTTAATCAAACTTAGAGTAAATTGTAGTCAGTCACTTTATGATTTAATGTTGAATATTGGAGCGCAGAAATAAACCCCAGGCATGGGAGATTGGCTAACCACATCTGCAGTAGAAGGATTTCATAGACACCTGCTCTCTTGGAATGCTGCTTGCATATAGTTCATCATCTCCATCCCCTCCCTTTTCAGGGTCCGCGATCAACCATGATGTTTGGCTATTGAAGGTCCAGTGGGAAATCTTCCACTCTAAGGTGTGGCTTATCCTGGAGCATATCCTTCTTGGTCCACTGCCATCACATGAGAAAGGATGGGCAATTCACACCACAGCCCTGCATGTCACCCATGCCTTGCAGTGTTTGGACAAAATATCGAGTTGTAAATATCTGAAGGCAGAAATATCAGAACTAAAATATCCTGACAGAAATATCGTGATGCAAATATATCTTTGTCGAGAATATTGCTTTTTAGGTAAGTAATATAGTTTTAAGCATATCGTTTTTAATATCGATTTCAGTAATATAGTTGTAAAAAATAATATTTTTAAATTCTTTTAATATATTTGAGTTCATATATCAAATGTATGGGTTACTATTGTTTGCATAAATATAATTTTTTTAAAGATAGCATGTAATATTAAGGGCATCATTAGGATGGTGGGCGGACTTTATCTGCCCGCCATCCTGACGTAAAAAGGGACCGCCTGCCATAAGTGCGGCGGCCCCGTGGGGGTGATTAGGATCCGCCTGCCACACTGGCGGGTCCATCCTGCAATTTTAACATTGCGGCGGGCGGTGCTTTCAGCATCACCCGCCGCAATGCCAAAAATGCATGTTGTGCATTTGCATGCACAACGTGGCAGGCACCTCGTGGTGCCTGCCATGTTGTGCATGCAAAGGCAGGGGGGTACCATAGGTACCCCCCATGAGCCCCCCCACCCCACCCGAACATCCTGGGGGCCCGCAACTTCAAAATCTGCATGCCTGCATGCAAGGCTGCCTCTCACCTGCATCTTGATATGGATGGCGGTCTCTAGCAGACACCGCCACCATATTAAACCCTTTTCCGACCGGTCGACTCTTTGCCCGGGCGGAAAAGTGGCGGACGGTCTTCCCGTCCGCCATGGTACCCCCCGCCATACTGATATGGCGGGGGGTAATGTGCATGCGGGCGGTGTTTTATGGCGGGCAGATCGCCATCGCCGTTCGGGTGGTGGCGATCCACCCACCATACTAATAGGCCCCTAAGTGTTTGAGGATTTTTTATTATATTGTAATAGTGATTAGTTGTGTTGTATCGGGTGGTTGGGTTTGTAGGGGAATAGGATTGGAAGGTAATCATGTAATAATTAATTAATCATTAGTACATTTTGAATTAATTATGTGATTCATATTGATTATGTAAATTATGGATTACTGATTTTTTTTGTTTTATTTTAGGTAGGGGTTGCTAAGTTTTTAGGGGTATAATGTGGGAAGTCAATTAAGTAATAAAACAATTCGTAATTAATTTAACATTAAATATTTAATTAATTATTAATTATGTGAATTGTGTAATACTTCTATATTTTAGTTATATTTTAGGTGCTGGTTGCTAGGTTTGTAGGTGTTTAGGGTGGGAAGGTAATTACAAAATAATTAATTAACAGTTACTAAATTGTGTACTATATATATATTTTAGATCCATGTCATATTCTTTGTCATATTTCCTTTATTTCGGTTCAATAGAACCATAAAAGGTACAATGTAAAAAACATTTTAAAAAGAAATACAATACAAACATATAAATGAATTAAAAAACTTTCCTAGGAAACACAAACTCGTTTTGGGAATGACAGTCCAACAATATAAATCTCATCATATTTTAAAATCAACAAAATTAATAAAAGTTCATAAAAAAGAAGCATCCAAAAGCTAAAAAGATTTACAAAGAGGTCAAGTAAAATCCTATGAAGAAATTTAAGTGTGACATCAATAAAAAAAGGATTTGAAGCCTATCATAAATGCATTTGAGACAGGATGATAAGTATGCAAAAGGTAAACTTAATGTTTGAAAATGCATGCGACCTAATATACCATATTACTGACCGGTATCTCTTGATCAGTTCAGTTCAGAAAAACGTTATTTCGATCGCTTTAGATCAAAAAAGTACTACAAGAAACAATACACTTTACAAACACAAAGTAGCACAACATAAAACTTTAAATACTCTTCTATCTGAGACATTTCCATTTAAAAAGACCTTAAAAGTTAATCATTAAAATTCTTTTGTTATAATAGCAAAATAAAACATAAGATAAAAGTCTTCTATAAGTACTAAAGGACATTAGTCAACTGTGAGGTATCCAAGTAGCAAGATACGGTAAAAAGGTACCCTGAGAGGGGTGACTTTTAAAGACTATCAAGTAGACACTTGGCGGTTCCAATCCACATTGCCATTAGGAATTTGGCTATACAGAATACCACAATACAGTTTGTGTCTGTCTGCAGTATGATGAACGCCTCTTGGTGCTTCCTAATTCCCAAGCTATCCATTTGCCCCGGGACTGTCTATAAAGGGGACAAAAAAATATAACATGCTTGAGTGACTCAGGTCCTCCTTGGCAACAAGTACAATACTCATCCACCATATCCATTTCTTTATGCCACTTCCTTTTAAAGGTACTTACAGGTACACATCCATACCTAAACTGTGGGCATAAGCAGTCTATTCTCAATTTTATTGGTAATTATTTTCTGAGCCAAGTCTAAGTAAAAGGGGCTTGCGATTGAATACACCACACAGTCTCTGGTGTTCATTTTACATACTTTAAGAGCTGTGTGGCGATCTCTTAAACCAAGGAGTTTACAAAGAGGAATAATCCAGCATGATTGCTGTTTAGCATAGGGTTTGTAGAAAAATAACACGTGTTCAATATTATCAGGTACCTGACAACCCACCGTGCACAGGTTTGATATGTCTCCCTTTTTCATCCAGGAACGAGTGAACACGGCCAACGGTAAAATACACAATCTAATAACCATATTCAAGTATTGCTCATACTCAGGCACACTCTTAAACAACAAGAAGGAGTCTACCAGGGGATGCAGCAGAAAGTTTGACTCCTAGGAATAAGTTCCAAAGGGACGTTTTCAACTTGTCCCGAGCACCTTGGGGTAATGCAGAAGGCTGCAGCCAAAAACCCTCCAGCCCCAACTTAAATAGCCAGTTTTTAATATGTACAAGCAAGGGAATCTTCTCAACATGGTGATCATCTAATATGACTCTGATGCAATTCCTATAGGGTTCTAAATCCTCGTTGGTCCAGAGCCTTATCCAAAATTGAATAGGTTTCAACATAGCAATTTTAGAAATTGATCTTAAGTTTAAGTCAAGTCTAATCAGCAGTATCGGCGCACTGGTTCAAAGCCTCAAGAGGGACATCATAACAGTATTTTCAGCTGTTTCATGTGTACTACAGTTACAGTGCCCCCATAAGTCTGCCCCATACATGGCCCCCCCACAATCTTGAATCTTATATATATATCCAAGGGGGGAGAGTCCATAGCAAAAGTGAGTGATCTATTGGCAAATCTTATGATAGACCCTGCTCTTTCTTTTAGAGATATAACACTTGTCTGTGCCTGGGCTACTCATCTATGGGAATCTTCCAAACTTGCGCACAAATAGTCAAACTCATGTACCCTATCCAACGTTCCCCCCCCCCAAGAATACCTTACTCTTGGGTGTTTTCCAAAGACCATGTACTTAGTTTTCTTACTATTAATTTCCAGGACATGATCTGAACAAAAACGATTACATTTGTCAAAGAGAGTAGAAAAACCACAGGTAGTCTTCAAAAATAACAGTGTCGTCTACGAAAAGGAGACACTGTATTTTATAATCCTTTAACCTTGGAGAGTCATTTTCGCAATTCAAAAGATAGGATATGTACAAAAGAAAAGGCATAGGGGCAAAAAGGCACCCCGTCTTACTCTTCTCCTGATTGGAATTTCTTCTGTCAGTTCCCCAGTAGGGCCCCACCAAACCCTCGCAAAGTTTTCCATATCTAAAGCCTGTATTAGGGACAATAGTCCCCAGGGGACTACGATCTTGTGCAAAACCACCTAAAGTTTAGCCCTCTGGACAAGATCGAACGCAGCTCGAAAGTCCACAAAGGTGACATTCAACAACCCCCTATCAATGTCTACTATCTTCTACTTAATAGACAGGAACCTCGCTATCTGATCAAAAATACCAGTGCTGGAACTGAATCCTGCCTGTAAGTGGGCTAGAACTTTAGCTTGGGAAATCCAGTCATATAAGCCTAGATAAAATTTGCATACTATTGACTTTTTGAATGATTTCAATCAGACTTATAGGTCTGTAATTTCCTGGTGTAGATTTGTTAACATTTTTTAAATGGGGATTATTTCCGCTCCTTCCCAGGAACTCGGGATTGGTGCCCTAGCCATCAATGCATGAGACAGGCAATTTATATATGGTCCCCATTCTGAAGTTCACTATGGAATAAATCTGTGGGGATTCTGTGCAAGCCAGGGGCATTGCCAGATTTCTGGGCCTGGATTGGATCTATAGTTTCTTTTAGAGTAAATGGCTTAACCTCATCTCCAGCAGAATCTATAGTGCAGAGTGGCGAAGTCTCTGATGACCCATCGCCTAAATTTGCCTCCCCATAGAGTGTCGAGACCCAGACCATATTTTAGTTATTTTAAGATGTGGCTGCTGCGTTTGCAGGGGTATTGGGTGGGAAGTTAAGCAATAAATAATTAAATATGAATTAATTATTGAATTGATTATTCATTTTCTAATCAATCTATTTTTAAATAGTTTTACTTTAGGTGTCGCTTACTGTGTTTGTAGCAGCATAGATTGGGAAGTTAATTAGGAAATAATTACATAATTATTTTAAATAGTACAAATATTTTGTTAAATAGTAAACAATTATTATTGAAATAGTAAATACTGATTTTTTTATATTGGTATTTGTTATTTAATTGGCTATTAATTGTGTTAACTGTTTCATTGTTTTTTTTTACATGTGTATATATATATATATATATATATATATTCAGTGAAAAAACCATAGGTTTCACACATGTTATAGTTAGCTAGACATTTTACTGATAAAAAACCATTGAAATTCCCCCGTTATAGTTCGTGCAGGCAACTATAACTCACGCGACCGCAATCCTCTGCTGATGCTAATACTGTATTTAGACACTTATTTGCCCATGTCTTCTTCCATTAAATTTTAGCTATACATATATTACAAATATTTTTTTTTCATAAAGACACATATGTCATCAGCAGAGGATTGCGTGAGTTATAGTTGCCTGCACTAACTATAACGGGGGAATTTCAATGGTTTTTTATCAGTAAAATGTCCAGCTAACTATAACATGTGTGAAACCTATGGTTTTTTCACTGAATTTACAAGGTTTTTTAAATGCTAATTCCTAACTATAACGTGTGTGAAACCTATGGTTTTTTCAGTGAATTTGTACGGTTTTTTAAATGCTAAGTTACTTTACGCCATTCGTGTTGTGCGCGCCCACTTAACGCAGTTCGTTCCGTGCGCGCACGGTGCGCACCGCGCGCCCACTTTACGCAGTTAGTGCCGTGCACGCACGGTGGGCACGCTAAATGGGCCATGTACGCACGATGCGCTTCGCGCACCGTGCGCACATGGAGGACATATTATGCGCTTCGTTGTGAAAGGTAATCTTTTAATTTTCCGGTTGAATTATATGCCATGCTCAAATTGGGCCCTTCGGGCACCATTTGTACACGGGGTGGGGAGAATATGGATAATTTTTTTTTTTATTAAAATTTTTACCATACGCGTACGGTAAGCGTAATCGGCGAAATTTTCAAAAAAAATAAAATAGCTTTTTTGGCCTTGGTGGATCTTTGGGGACTCCTTCATCATGGCTAGGTGCTTAGGAGCTGTCTAAACAGCCCCTTTACATGTTTTTGGCCTTTGTTTTTCAACCCCCCCTCAGAGTGCGAGAGAGAAAATGGCGGCCGCCGCTTCCTGGTTTCGACCGATTCGAATGTTTACTAAGATCTAACAGCCAATCAGATTCGCGCTCGCGCACGGCACCGTACGCGTACGGTAAGCTTACCGTAAGCGCACGGTAAGCGCACCGTAAGCTGCCACAGATATATATATTGATTTAAATGCTATTTTCTCAGGAACTACTGAACAGATTTACACCAGACCTACAAAAGGCACTTCCTTGACCTGAGGACTACCTCTCTGCCAAATTTCAAGTAACTCTGTTCAGCCGTTCGGGCTGTAGCTGTGTCTAAAAGTCCTATGGAAAAATGCATGGGAAAAACGTGTTTTGGGACCCCCCTTTTTTCTCAGCCCCCGCTTGACGAATCCCCCCGAGACTTTCAGGGTAGGAGCGGAGCGTAGCGCCCCACCTATTTTGAAAATTTCGCAAGGATTCGTCGACCGGCGCCAAAGTTATTCCAAATAGAATGTTGCGGTTTTCCTATGGAAACAGGGTCCTAACTATAACTACCTACTGGCGACCGCCAGTGGGTAATATATATATATATATATATACTTATTGGTAACTAATAATGCTTACAGTAAGAGTTTAATATATTTTCAAAATTAAACGGGTTATTGAAATATGTAATGTGTTTGAAGTGAAATACTTTTCCTACTGTTGCCTAGACTGGAGTGGGAATAGTAAAGTTAGCCCCTCGGAAGTCCAACCCTCTGTTAAACAGACTAGAGTAGGAATAGTAAATCCTACCTCTCAGAAATCCAATGCTTTCCCCACCATTGCACAGAGTCGAGTGGGAATAGTAAATGTAACCCCTCTGAAGTCCAACACTTTCCCAACTATTATGCTGACTGGAGTGGGAGTAGTAAATTTAACCCATCCAAAGTCTGATGTTTTCCCTGCTGTTGCATAGGCTGGAGTGGAACTAGTTAATCTATGTCAAAACTTGCTCCCTGCGTTCTCGTGTCCATCACCAGGGGCCGGAACTCTGGGACTCTCCAGTGTCATAATCAGCTTCTGGACCCTCCTTTTCATGCACATACTGACTCCCAGCCATTTGGACTCTATTTGGAAATGGCCATCCATTACCAATCCATGCTGGGTTTTGTGGAAGCCAGCCTACTCATGCTTGAAGCCAGCCTGCTCATGCCTGAAACTCCATTACATAGAATTTCCTGCTCTCTGCTTCCTCTCCACCCCTGCAGGCCAAGGATGGGTGGAGGAATTCAGCTCACCTCTGACTGGCTGCTGCTAGCCTACTCACACCTGATGCATGTGATTACTGTGAGCTCTTTTATCCCCCAGCTCCCTTCAGGCCTAGGTTGGTCATTGTAGCTGTGTACCGGTGAGACCGACCCTTGTTTCCAGTGTTTACTGAGCTTTTTGATGGGCTTGTTTCCAGTGATTTCTGAGCTTTTGATATCCTTACTTCATGTGTTTCCTGAGCTTTAGTTATTCCTTGTTCCTGAACTGCTGTTGTTTTCCTGGTTCCTGAATGAACACTGCCTGTAATGCTACCTTAACTCCCAAGCCTTAACATTTCTTGTTCCTGAGCTGCAGCAGTTTCCCTTGTTCCTGAACTAGCACTGCCTGCAGTGCTGCCTTGGCTTTTGAGCTTTTGTTAAATTCTTGTTCTTGCTCCATCACTGCCTTCAGTGCTACTTTGTTTTCTTGACTCCTGATCCAGCATTATTCTAGTATACCCTTGTAGCCTTCCCTTCTGAATATCCTTTTCCAGTCCCTGCCTTTCTTCCCATTTCCTTGGTTTCAGTTCCTAGTTTGCTGTCTTTCTATTCTGTTGTCTTGCTTCTATTACCTTGTGGGTTTGTTACTTACTTTCTGCCAAGCGTGCCCGCTGATTTCTTCCTTTCCTGTTAAGCACTCCTCCCTGCTACCTCCTTGTCTATTGTGCTTCTGTTTAGTTCTAATCCCTTGCTGTTACTGCCTTGCGTGTTCCTGTTTGATAGCCAGGATCCATGGGCACAGCTGACTACCTAGGTGGTGTTTCTTGTTCACTGTGAGTATTGTCTTTGAGTTACATTTATAACATCACCATTGGTATCAGCTCCACAGACTCTGCCTTTGCATGCATATCCTATATGTGGGTATTTGCAGTCAGTGTCTGTAACAGCAATTGTGGGTGAGAAACTTACTGAGCTTCAGTCTTACCGTGTGGAGCTCCCGAGTGCTTTTCCCCATATTCCCTTTAGTGATAATGTTGTTTTATATATAAGTGTATTGCACATCCATCCTGGGTGTAGTGTTTCTGAATGCTGAACCGCCTCATGAATGTCTGTCCTTTCTGAGTCTTAGCCAACTTGGACCTTCATGCAGGCTTTCCCTTTGGATACCTTTGCTCCTCTGACTTACTGTGGGATCCTGGGCAGTGCTGTACTCCTTTTTCTGCTTCATTTTCTTCCCAGCCACCAGTCATTGCCCAAGTCCCTGACTGTGTCTCAGACAGTCCTGGACAATCCTTGACCATCTAAAACCTCCTAAATCCAACATTTTCACTACTGTTGCACTTTTTAGAGTTGGAATAATAAATGTAACCCCTCTGAAGTCCAACAGTTTCCATACTGTTGCTTAAAGTGGAGTAGAAATAGTATACCTTTTTTAATTTTTTCACTGATATTAACGAATTCATTGCAACGTTACACGGGGCCACGCTGAGCATCGATTGCATTCAAGAAAAAAAATGTTCAACCTGTTAACACATAAGGAATCCTTCAAACACTCCCATATTCCAGCCATTGGGTCAGGGCACCTCTACCCTGACCCCTTCTAAGACTTTGAATAAATATTTACAGCCCTCAGGACTATGTCCCATTACATAAAGTGGCAGTCACAACTTTATGCTCAGGTTGCGGCCAGCCAATCACGGCATTCCTGTTAGCATGTGCATTCGCAATGCGTCATGAAATAGTTGCAAAGCATTTGCGTGTCTAGATTTACAAATTTGCTTTTCTTTAAATATCTGGAAAACTACCAAACAGATTTACACCAAATAATAAAAGGGCTGTTTCTGTACCAAGCGCTACCTTTCGCTGAATTTCGTGTAATTCCGTCCAGCAGTTCAGGTTTTAGTAGTTTTTAAAATCCCTATGGGAATTAACATGGGCAACACACTTTTTTGACCCCCCTCCTTTTTCTTGGCTCCCACTTGATGGATCGCTCCAAAATGTTCTATGCACATCTAGAATCAGTGGTGTACTCTTTTTAAAAAAATTTGATGTCAATTTGTCAAATGACAAGTCAAAAAGCACTTTTCCTATGGAAACTAGGTCCTAACTATAACTACTTACTGGCAACCGCCAGTGGGTAATATATATATATATATATATCAAATATTACCTACTGGCGGTCGCCAGTAGGTAGTTATAGTTAGGACCACGTTTCCATAGGAAATCCGCAACATTCTATTTTGAATAACTTTGGCGCCGGTCGACGAATCCTCGCGAATTTTTCAAAATAGGTGGGGCGCTACGCTCCGCTCCTACCCTGAAAGTCTCGGGGGGATTCGTCAAGCGGGGGCTGAGATAAAAGGGGGGTCCCAAAACGCGTTTTTCCCATGCATTTTTCCATAGGACCTTTAGACAGGGCTACAGCCCGAACGGCTGAACAGAATTACTAGAAATTTGGCAGAGAGGTAGTCCTCAGGTCAAGGAAGTGCCTTTTGTAGGTTTGGTGTAAATCTGTTCAGTAGATTCTGAGAAAATAGCCTTTAAATCAATATATATATCTGAGCCAGCTTACGGTGCGCTTACGGTACGCTTACCGTACGCGTACAGTGGCGTTCGCGAGCGCGATTCTGATTGGCTCTTAGATCTTAGTAAACATTCGAATCGGCCGAAACCAGGAAGCGGCGGCCGCCATTTTCTCTCTCACACTGACAGTGATGTTTAAAATATAAAGCACAAAAACATGTAAAGGGGCTGTTTAGACTGCTCCCACACACATAGCAATGTTGAGGGAGTCCCCAAAGATCCCCCAAGGCCAAAAACAGAATTTTTATTATTTCGCTAATTTCGCCGATTACGCTTACCGTACGCGTACGGTAAAAAATAATAATAAAAAAAAAATTATCCACACTCTCCCCACCCCGTGTGCAATTGGTGGCCGAAGGGCACCAATTGTGCATGGCTTATTAACGATAAGTTAAACTAAAATATAAAAAAAAATAATTATAAAAAAAAAAATTATCCACACTCTCTCCACCCCGTGTGCAAATGGTGCCCGAAGGGCACCATTTGTGCATGGCTTATAACATATACGAAAAATTAAAATATTACCTTTCAAAACGAAGTGCATCATATGTCCTCCATGTGCGCACGGTGCGCGAAGCGCATCGTGCGTACATGGCCCATCTAGCGTAACGTGGGCACACGGTGCACGTAGCGCACCGCGTGCCCACCGTGCGTGCACGGCACTAACTGCGTAAAGTGGGCACGCGGTGCGCGAAGCGCACCGCGTGCTCACTGTGCGCGCACGGTGCGCGAAGTGCACCGTGCGCGCACGTAACGAACTGCGTTAAGTGGGCGCGCACGCCACGAATGGCGTAAAGTAACTTAGCATTTAAAAAAACGTACAAATTCACTGAAAAAACCATAGGTTTCACACACGTTATAGTTAGGAATTAGCATTTAAAAAACCTTGCAAATTCACTGAAAAAACCATAGGTTTCACACATGTTATAGTTAGCGGAAATTTTACTGATAAAAAACCAATGAAATTCCCCTGTTATAGTTAGTGCAGGCAACTATAACTCACGCGACCGCAATCTTCTGCTGATGACATATGTGTCTTTATGAAAAAAAAATATTTGTAATATATGTATAGCTAAAAATGTATGGAAGAAGACATGGGCAAATAAGTGTCTAAATACAGTATTAGCATCAGCAGAGGATTGCGGTCGCGTGAGTTATAGTTGCCTGCACTAACTATAACGGGGGAATTTCATTGGTTTTTTATCAGTAAAATTTCCACTAACTATAACATGTGTGAAACCTATGGTTTTTTCAGTGAATATTATATATATATATATATATATATATAAACCAAGTTTGCCCAGAGCAATGAGAACGCACTCACTTCAGGAGAAATCTTCCGATTTATTTTGGATAACAAGCTGCAGCATTCATGTGAGTCCTTTTCATTTCTTTTTATCCGACGCGTTTCGAGGCTGCCTGCCTCTTAGTCATGGATGCCTTTCAAAACGTTCCACAGATGTCTCTGATTCAGCCTTAATTTAAATACCCTCCAGTGGGCGTCGCTTCGGTGCGTCATTATTACAATGCAGGCTGGTACTTGAAGTCAAGTTCAGAGTTAATTTTTCCCTTCAGTGGGCTCTGTTTTCCGTTTTGAAGTTATTTTTCACACCCTCCGGTGGGCCATGTCTGCTGAGCAAGTCATATTAACCCTCTTCTGAAGTGCTGACTGAGCAAGGCACAGTTCCTACTCACAGCCCCCCTCTCGTAGATCTAGGGATGGTGCTGTTCTCCACGGCGGGGCGCCGTGTTAAAGATAAACCAAGTTTGCCCAGAGCAATGAGAACGCACTCACTTCAGGAGAAATCTTCCGATTTATTTTGGATAACAAGCTGCAGCATTCATGTGAGTCCTTTTCATTTCTTTTTATCCGACGCGTTTCGAGGCTGCCTGCCTCTTAGTCATGGATGCCTTTCAAAACGTTCCACAGATGTCTCTGATTCAGCCTTAATTTAAATACCCTCCAGTGGGCGTCGCTTCGGTGCGTCATTATTACAATGCAGGCTGGTACTTGAGGTCAAGTTCAGAGTTAATTCTTTCCCTTCAGTGGGCTCTGTTTTCCGTTTTGAAGTTATTTTTCACACCCTCCGGTGGGCCATGTCTGCTGAGCAAGTCATATTAACCCTCTTCTGAAGTGCTGACTGAGCGAGGCACAGTTCCTACTCACAGCCCCCCTCTCGTAGATCTAGGGATGGTGCTGTTCTCCACGGCGGGGCGCCGTGTTAAAGATAAACCAAGTTTGCCCAGAGCAATGAGAACGCACTCACTTCAGGAGAAATCTTCCGATTTATTTTGGATAACAAGCTGCAGCATTCATGTGAGTCCTTTTCATTTCTTTTTATCCGACGCGTTTCGAGGCTGCCTGCCTCTTAGTCATGGATGCCTTTCAAAACGTTCCACAGATGTCTCTGATTCAGCCTTAATTTAAATACCCTCCAGTGGGCGTCGCTTCGGTGCGTCATTATTACAATGCAGGCTGGTACTTGAGGTCAAGTTCAGAGTTAATTCTTTCCCTTCAGTGGGCTCTGTTTTCCGTTTTGAAGTTATTTTTCACACCCTCCGGTGGGCCATGTCTGCTGAGCAAGTCATATTAACCCTCTTCTGAAGTGCTGACTGAGCGAGGCACAGTTCCTACTCACAGCCCCCCTCTCGTAGATCTAGGGATGGTGCTGTTCTCCACGGCGGGGCGCCGTGTTAAAGATAAACCAAGTTTGCCCAGAGCAATGAGAACGCACTCACTTCAGGAGAAATCTTCCGATTTATTTTGGATAACAAGCTGCAGCATTCATGTGAGTCCTTTTCATTTCTTTTTATCCGACGCGTTTCGAGGCTGCCTGCCTCTTAGTCATGGATGCCTTTCAAAACGTTCCACAGATGTCTCTGATTCAGCCTTAATTTAAATACCCTCCAGTGGGCGTCGCTTCGGTGCGTCATTATTACAATGCAGGCTGGTACTTGAGGTCAAGTTCAGAGTTAATTCTTTCCCTTCAGTGGGCTCTGTTTTCCGTTTTGAAGTTATTTTTCACACCCTCCGGTGGGCCATGTCTGCTGAGCAAGTCATATTAACCCTCTTCTGAAGTGCTGACTGAGCGAGGCACAGTTCCTACTCACAGCCCCCCTCTCGTAGATCTAGGGATGGTGCTGTTCTCCACGGCGGGGCGCCGTGTTAAAGATAAACCAAGTTTGCCCAGAGCAATGAGAACGCACTCACTTCAGGAGAAATCTTCCGATTTATTTTGGATAACAAGCTGCAGCATTCATGTGAGTCCTTTTCATTTCTTTTTATCCGACGCGTTTCGAGGCTGCCTGCCTCTTAGTCATGGATGCCTTTCAAAACGTTCCACAGATGTCTCTGATTCAGCCTTAATTTAAATACCCTCCAGTGGGCGTCGCTTCGGTGCGTCATTATTACAATGCAGGCTGGTACTTGAGGTCAAGTTCAGAGTTAATTCTTTCCCTTCAGTGGGCTCTGTTTTCCGTTTTGAAGTTATTTTTCACACCCTCCGGTGGGCCATGTCTGCTGAGCAAGTCATATTAACCCTCTTCTGAAGTGCTGACTGAGCGAGGCACAGTTCCTACTCACAGCCCCCCTCTCGTAGATCTAGGGATGGTGCTGTTCTCCACGGCGGGGCGCCGTGTTAAAGATAAACCAAGTTTGCCCAGAGCAATGAGAACGCACTCACTTCAGGAGAAATCTTCCGATTTATTTTGGATAACAAGCTGCAGCATTCATGTGAGTCCTTTTCATTTCTTTTTATCCGACGCGTTTCGAGGCTGCCTGCCTCTTAGTCATGGATGCCTTTCAAAACGTTCCACAGATGTCTCTGATTCAGCCTTAATTTAAATACCCTCCAGTGGGCGTCGCTTCGGTGCGTCATTATTACAATGCAGGCTGGTACTTGAGGTCAAGTTCAGAGTTAATTCTTTCCCTTCAGTGGGCTCTGTTTTCCGTTTTGAAGTTATTTTTCACACCCTCCGGTGGGCCATGTCTGCTGAGCTGGAGGGATTAAATCACTACAACTCCCAGCATGCTGTCAAAAGTACTCACCTGTGAGCGGTATGATAATTAGGAACTTTAAAAAGGGTTGTAATGCGTGCGCACACTGACTGCTTCTCCCTATGATTAAGAGGCATGCTGCCTCGAAACGCGTCAGGGACACTTTGAAAATATGTCTGCCTGGATTGCTGTTGACAAGTAATAAAGGTTCGTGAGAACTAATCTTCCTTGGAGTGCATCTTCCGAGCACAGGGCAACTTTGGAATATGTTTTCAACACGGCAGTCCGGCCGTGGGAAGATGCACCACCCGCGTGAATGAAGGGCGGGTCTGCTCGCCGGTACTGAACTGGCGTGATGTGCGGCAGGAAGATTGTCTGAATTAAACAGTCATCCAAACAGAAGCCCACTGGAGGGTTTTAAATAAAGTTTATTGAAGCAACAACAAGGTCAGTGTACGTATGCCACTGGAGGCATGAGAATTACCCACTGGAGGGATTAAATCACTACAACTCCCAGCATGCTGTCAAAAGTACTCACCTGTGAGCGGTATGCTAATTAGGAACTTTAAAAAGGGTTGTAATGCGTGCGCACACTGACTGCTTCTCCCTATGATTAAGAGGCATGCTGCCTCGAAACGCGTCAGGGACACTTTGAAAATATGTCTGCCTGGATTGCTGTTGACAAGTAATAAAGGTTCGTGAGAACTAATCTTCCTTGGAGTGCATCTTCCGAGCACAGGGCAACTTTGGAATATGTTTTCAACACGGCAGTCCGGCCGTGGGAAGATGCACCACCCGCGTGAATGAAGGGCGGGTCTGCTCGCCGGTACTGAACTGGCGTGATGTGCGGCAGGAAGATTGTCTGAATTAAACAGTCATCCAAACAGAAGCCCACTGGAGGGTTTTAAATAAAGTTTATTGAAGCAACAACAAGGTCAGTGTACGTATGCCACTGGAGGCATGAGAATTACCCACTGGAGGGATTAAATCACTACAACTCCCAGCATGCTGTCAAAAGTACTCACCTGTGAGCGGTATGCTAATTAGGAACTTTAAAAAGGGTTGTAATGCGTGCGCACACTGACTGCTTCTCCCTATGATTAAGAGGCATGCTGCCTCGAAACGCGTCAGGGACACTTTGAAAATATGTCTGCCTGGATTGCTGTTGACAAGTAATAAAGGTTCGTGAGAACTAATCTTCCTTGGAGTGCATCTTCCGAGCACAGGGCAACTTTGGAATATGTTTTCAACACGGCAGTCCGGCCGTGGGAAGATGCACCACCCGCGTGAATGAAGGGCGGGTCTGCTCGCCGGTACTGAACTGGCGTGATGTGCGGCAGGAAGATTGTCTGAATTAAACAGTCATCCAAACAGAAGCCCACTGGAGGGTTTTAAATAAAGTTTATTGAAGCAACAACAAGGTCAGTGTACGTATGCCACTGGAGGCATGAGAATTACCCACTGGAGGGATTAAATCACTACAACTCCCAGCATGCTGTCAAAAGTACTCACCTGTGAGCGGTATGCTAATTAGGAACTTTAAAAAGGGTTGTAATGCGTGCGCACACTGACTGCTTCTCCCTATGATTAAGAGGCATGCTGCCTCGAAACGCGTCAGGGACACTTTGAAAATATGTCTGCCTGGATTGCTGTTGACAAGTAATAAAGGTTCGTGAGAACTAATCTTCCTTGGAGTACATCTTCCGAGCACAGGGCAACTTTGGAATATGTTTTCAACACGGCAGTCCGGCCGTGGGAAGATGCACCACCCGCGTGAATGAAGGGCGGGTCTGCTCGCCGGTACTGAACTGGCGTGATGTGCGGCAGGAAGATTGTCTGAATTAAACAGTCATCCAAACAGAAGCCCACTGGAGGGTTTTAAATAAAGTTTATTGAAGCAACAACAAGGTCAGTGTACGTATGCCACTGGAGGCATGAGAATTACCCACTGGAGGGATTAAATCACTACAACTCCCAGCATGCTGTCAAAAGTACTCACCTGTGAGCGGTATGCTAATTAGGAACTTTAAAAAGGGTTGTAATGCGTGCGCACACTGACTGCTTCTCCCTATGATTAAGAGGCATGCTGCCTCGAAACGCGTCAGGGACACTTTGAAAATATGTCTGCCTGGATTGCTGTTGACAAGTAATAAAGGTTCGTGAGAACTAATCTTCCTTGGAGTGCATCTTCCGAGCACAGGGCAACTTTGGAATATATATATATATATATATATATATATATATATATATATATATATTATATATTTGATATATATATATATATATATATATTACCCACTGGCGGTTGCCAGTAAGTAGTTATAGTTAGGACCTAGTTTCCATAGGAAAAGTGCTTTTTGACTATAACTACTTACTGGCAATCGCCAGTGGGTAATATATATATATATATATATATATATATCAAATATATAATATATATATATATATATATATATATATATATATATATATATATATATATATATATATATATTATATATTTGATAAGTAGTAAGTTGTAAGTAGTTATAGTTAGGACCTAGTTTCCATAGGAAAAGTGCTTTTTGACTTGTCATTTGACAAATTGACATCAAATTTTTTAAAAAAAGAGTACACCACTGATATATATATATATCAAATATATAATATATATATGTATATATGTTATATTTTTGTATTATTTTGGATGTTATTAGTGTTAATAGATATTTTATTCCCATTATTTGCTTACATACCATTATAAGTATGCCGACACAATATTTCGGTAAACCATATTTTTGACACAATATTTATGTCAATTTATGTATATTGTTTTCCTCAATACTGTATCAGTGATCCATGACTTGCATGTCATGTATACATTTAAAAGTCATAGGCGTTAGAAGTAGCTGTGCAGGGTGTGCTGTAGCACCCTCAAATTAACCATGCTGGAGTTTATACAGTAAAAGAGAAATAAAGATGCCTTTTAATTTTGTTTTTATATTGTCACATTTGCTGCGCTGTTCAAAGACAGATGACACATGTCAGGCTATGACAAATTGCTGCTTTGAGATTGGTGTTTACTTTTCTTTCTCTGAGTGCAAAGTTAGAGGATTTTTGTAAAGTGAACTATCTGACAATCTGGCTTGGGTGCATGGAGTATGAAAGTAAAGGCTGTAGAATGTCAGTTTTTTTCCTGACATAGAACGAAATGTAAATACATGTAGCTGAACAGCACTTAGTAAAGCACAAATGGAGCACATTTTTTCTTAGTTCTGAAATAACATAACAGTTGTATGAATAAAGCGCACTTATCACCCAGGGGTCTCAAGGCGCTGAATAACAGATGTTTATTGTTACCCAACTCAATGGTACTCATTTTATTGACCTCAATTGGATAAAGGCTGAGTGGACCCGCCGGGATTTGAACCTGTGACCATGAGGTCAAACACAGGCCTCTGCAGTGGATGCATTAGTCCACTAAGCCACCAGACCTAAAATGTGATGGAAATGAAGATATTAATAGGGTCAAAGCTTAGAAAGACACTTTACTTGATGATGTAAAAATTATAAATATTTGCTAAATCCTGAGTTTCACTCATTGTTTTGGTGAAATATAGTTTTATCTGTAAAACTGCATGCCAGTGGCACGTTTGTGACCATTTCAATAGAAAATGTGTTGTCTGTAAATGACTGTGTGCCACCACACCATGCTGTAGTAATATATTGGGATTGTATGACAGAGGCACACATGGCTAAACTACGCATGTCTACAGCACAGTCCCAACCACGAATGCGTCTTCCATGCATTCCTTTACCACGCTTGCCTTTACCACACATGCCTTTACCACTCAATTCTGTTGTAAAAGCATGATTGGTAAAAGGATATGTGTGATAAAAGTCACCACTAACCCGACCACCCTCCCTGCCCTAAGCCTTAAAATCCTATTCCCCTACCTGGCCCCCCCGTTGGAGGCCTAAATCCTACCCTGCACAGCTCTTAAAACTGCCCCTTCCCCTCCCTCTTCCCTGATGCCTAAAACCCTGCCCCTACCAAAAACGACCCCGAACCTAGCCCCCCTGCCCTGAGCCCTAAAACATACCCCAACGCTGCCCTCAAAATTACCCCTGCCCCTGCCCTGAGGTCTAAAACACTGCCCTCCTTTAAAAGAACTACCCCGACCCCCCTCACCCGAGCCCTAAATCTAACACCCACCCCTAAAAACTCGGCCAAAAATAAGCCCCAGCTGTTACAACTACCCCAACCCTCCACCACTGCCTTGAGCCCTAAAACCTTCCCCACTTCCAAAAACCACACCGACCCTCCCCCGAGTTCTAAAACTGACCAGCACCCCTAAAAACGACCCCTCAAACCCAGACCCACTTACCCTTGCATGTCCAGAGCTTCTCGTTCCAACGCTTCCTCTCACCACCCATCCGGGCACTAAAGCGCTATCTGCCTTAACCACACATATGCGTGGTAAGGCAGATGCGTGGTTCAGGCAAGCGTGGTTACCCTTGTGGGGAAATGGCACGCATATATTGGCAGTAGTGTACTACAAAGTGCACCACTGACTATATACCACACTGTTACCATTCTCCTGTATTGGCATGGCTCATTCGCTGTAGTGTTCTTTGGGAAAGGCTTGGATTATTCACAGACTTCAGTGATATAACATTGTTAAGAGTGCATACCAGTAAACATGTTTGGATCAGTAAGCTGAAAGGGCTGCTATAGGAAAAACATATCTCCCTCCAGAAAAGGGTTTCAAGGAGAGCTAAAGTTTGAATCATGAGGGCATTTTCTTTTGATCCACAGTTAGGCACACCATGAACCCTGTCACATATGTCTGCAATTACCCACATATTCCTACATGTGCAGATCTTCATTGCCTTATGTGGCCAGCCAAAGAAAGTACAATAAGCTTGTTTCTACACCTATTTTTGAAGGAATTCCATCATACCCTTAACTGATTTCGGTGGCTATGTATTCTGCGTAGTGTAGGGTGTATTGGTTTTTACTAGGCTGGAAATGACCTAGAAAGTAATTATGAGCAGAAACATTGAATAGTTGTACAGCAATATGCAGATGTATATATTGTGTTATGGCATCACTTCACCATTCCAGATTTTGCATAAACATGATCGTCAGTAGACACCGGAATATACCTTTGTTAGGTGAATGCAGTGAGCTACACTTGTTGAAAGTGTGTGGACACCCTGTCCCAGGAGCAACTTGTTGTTTGTTGCAAAAACAACTAGGTGAAGGATGGAATGCTTTAATTAAACTCAGCAAATGACAATCTCTTGGGCTGCTTCCCAATCCATTGTTTCCCCAAACAATCGCTAGTGGCTGAGAATAATTCAAGCATTCCATCCATCACTTTGTTTTTTGATGCCTTAAGTGTGACGGTTATGCCTAGACGTGGGTCATGTGCTTACTGTGCCACTGGAATCAAGCTATATTTCGCTGATGAGCCCATTAAAAAGGCAAAAGTGTTCCTGAATTGCTCATATTCCGGTTCATGAAGTAACTTGACTGGCAGTTTGACTTGGACTGTTACTATGAGGAGCAGGGTGAAGGCCGATTTGCATATGGCTGGGTCCAAACTGAGGTGACATGGTGGGCGGAAAATGATGGATTGGGATGTGGCCTGAGAGATCACCAGTGGCTTCGATTAAATCAAGCATTCCATCCATCACTTTGCTTTTTGATTAACTTGTTGGTTATGGCAGGGGATTTATGTGATGTTCCACTGAAAGGAAACTGAAAGAGAGACAGGAGCAAATTTTGGTAATAAGAGGGCTAGGAAATCCTAAAATACAGGTAATACCGTGTAGATTGCAATGTTCCCTGGATACTCATGATAGGGGAGGTGTTGAATTATTACAATATTGCTAAGATATACCGATTTAATGTTTAGATTAGATATATTTATAGTAGGAAGACATACATTTCTCGATTGAATGGAGCGTGATCGCTGTGATGGATCCCAAGGCTCTGATAGTGATTGTGGAATGTGAAGGAGAAGAGGTTTTACATTTGTGGTTTCCATTTACACTGTGCATGCTGTCCAGATATTGCCACTTTTAAGTCACTTTTTCTTATTTTGAGAGGATGATTGGTTTTTCAGTGGGGGCAATGGACATGCTCAAATACCTGAATAGCATTATTGCTGGTAAGAATGCCAGCGTTAGATTATGGAATTAATTGTCTTATCTGAGTGTGTCTCCGTCCTGTTTACTGGGTGTGCGCTTTCGAAAAAGTCTCACTGAGGACAGGAATTGGAGGATAATCCATCATTCTTTGTGACATTGATTTCTGTGTTATTAGTTCTTGACATCGACTTGTTTTACCTTGTTAACTTAGACTTTGCCCCATTTTATGTATCTTTGAAGACTTATGACTTTGCAGTGTGAGACATGGTTGAACCTCTGGAGTTTTTGTACTTTCATGGTGGATTGTGTTTGCTCAATTTTAGAGCTTTCAGGAAAAGCCACATTTTGGGCAGATTCTTAAAGGTGAAGTGGTCAACAACGGTGCAGGTTTGTTTTGGAAGGCTGTTCATAACTGCCAGCCACCGCTTGAGCTCATAGTCCATATTTTAGCAAAAATCATATTGGGAAACTGTGCCAATGACTGAGCTAGCAAGAAAGCTTGGAAATCAAAGGGAATAATAGGGTTGTAATAATAGGTTGTAAATAAACAAGAAGGAGCTTCAGTAGGAGCGGCATAAACATAACATAACATAACACGTGTATTTGTAAAGCGCACGTTCACCACTACGGGTATCTTGGCGCTGAATAACAGATGTTTGTTGTTACCCAACTCAATGGTACTCATTTTATCGACCTCAGATGGATGAAAGGCTGAGTGGACCCGCCGGGATTTGAACCTGTGACCATGAGGTTGAACACAGGCCCCTGCAGTAGACGCATTAGTCTACTGAGCCATCAGACCCGACATCAAGGGCGCCCTCCACTCAATCCATTCATTCACAATGAAAACCCTTGATATATATCACACATATAATTCTGTGTTGAAGGTACCCCTAACTCACTTTAGGGATGGGAACAGTTTTAGTATATTTCTAGGAATACCCCCGTTGTGTGTGCTGTTCTTTCCAACAAAAGAAGGCAGGTCCTGCTCCTAGGGAAAGACCGAATGTGAGAGAAAAAGAAAATGTGTATAATAATATAGGAAGTGCATCATGTAAGCAACCACCAGAGAGACAATTGGCAGGTTCCCAACAATGTGCTCACTTTCTCATCATCAGCATCTTTCCTAGCTTTGCAAACTCCAGACAAAACAGAACAAGCATTGTCAAAGCCAAAAGACTGGTAGCCAATACCAGACCTATTGACTTTGTCAATGCTTGTTTTTTTGTAACGGGGAGCACATAGGAAGGTAGCATTGCGTGGCTAAGCTCGCTCAGTGCAACTGCCAAGGAGAGAACAGGATTGATACTGGGATGCTCATTTATGTTGAAGTATTTATAGGTAATAGACTATAAAGTTGGTTTAGCTGACACCTTACATGTGCTTTGCTTCCACCGTTCCATCATCGTGTAAAGGCTCAATACTCATCCCGATTCACAAAAAAGGGGACCGCACAAAACCTGAAAACTATCAGATTGTCGCTCTATTAGATATAGAAGCAAAAGCATATGCCAGAGTATTGCTGAAGGAACTAGAAACCTGGGTAAAAGATCATAATATTCTTCCATTCTTTCAAATGGGTTTCAGGCCCCAAAGCTCCACCATAGACAACATCTTAGCACTGGGACACTTGTCACTATGCGCGACCCAGCCATCACAACCACCTTTGTTTTGCTGTTTCGTGGATTACTGTGCAGCTTTTGACCGAGTCGACCGCGGGAAGCTATGGGGAAAACTTATCAACTGGGACATTCCTCAAAAGCTGTTAAAGGCAATAATTGCTCTCTACGAAAGGACCTGGGTGCGTATTAAAACCAGCCAAACGTCAGTAACAACTAAGGTTCCAACCAACAATGGCCTCAAACAAGGGTGCCTTCTTGCCCCTTTACTTTTTTATATCTACACAGCCGACTTGGGAAAAGCCCTGGAGGGTGGAAATCTCCTCACACCAAAGCTGGGGAACGAGCGGCTCCGAATTCTCCAATAAGCCGATGACCTTGTTATCTTGGGTCACACTAGGACAGGCCTTCAGAAAGCCTTAGAAGCGCTGCACAGATTTAATCAAAAGAATAACCTGCTGGTGAATCAGGAGAAGACCAGGATAATAATCTTTGGGAAGTACCATTGAAAGAAGACAGTTCAATGGCGCCTAGGTGATCTGCAAATCAGAACCTGCAAAAGTTATAATTATCTGGGTCTCAGGCTTTCAGAAGGAGCCAAACTATCAGCACATTTGAAATATTTAAGAAGTAAGGGGGCCGGTATTATCTGTAGCCTGAAAAGTCTCAACCGAACTACACAGCCCGACTGCTGAACCTATCTTGAAAGTATTAAAAGCAAAAGTATTGCCCTCCATCAACTACGGCCACCTAATCTTTCCTGGTGCCCTCACTAACTTCTTCATGAGCCACCAAATCTTGGTATACAAGAAAATATAAGTCATTCCACGACAGGCCAGGAGAGCAAGAGTAAGGCTGGAGCTGGGACTTACTCGTCCGGACATTACCTGCTTAGGGGACACTTTAAAATATTATATTAGTATCTTGCGAGCTCCAGCAACATCTTTGAAAGCGCAAATTAAAACAATCTTCGAAGAAGGTGGATCCCCATGACAGGTGCAGTTGATAGCAGCCACAAAATTGTTAGAAATAGATGTGCAACATTTGCACAACTCAAATATTCCAGTAGCTGCATGGAAAAGATCAGTGAATAGACAGGTCAAGAAAATATCACATGAAAGAGATCTGGAAAGCTTACACCATCAATCCAATTTCTCATCATTGGACGCCTCCAACATAGTGGGAAAACCACAGCCTTAATTCGAACAAGCACTGACAGTCCCAGTCCGAAAAAAAATCACACACATGAGACTTCTTGCATTGCCCATTGTGGACTTTAACCAAGGTTGGGCCCGGCAAGACAATTTAGCCGCATGTCGACTCTGTAATTACCATCAGGAATCCTGGCTCCATCTGCTGTGTTATTGTTCCAAGTTAGCCAGCGAGAGGCACCGACTAGTTCTTCCTATCTGCAGAGCCCCGGGCCTTGTAAGATGCAGAGAAGTCTCAGACTTGTGTTTCTCTGCTAATACAGCTCAAACAGTTGCGCGGCTGGGGAAATTTATAGAATCAATTCGAGCCGCACTGTCACTGAAAATAGAGTTACAAAAAGAAACTAGTCAGCTAGCAAGCAAGCAAGAGAGACTCGGACAAACCTCCCTTTTAAGTCTAATGCATTTGCACTTGTACTTTATAACCAGATTTTGATATTAGTTTTAAGGTTTTATGCTCTACCAGGTTGTAGTAACATGCGTGGGATTTTAACTCTCTTCCTTTTAATAATGATAGTATATTGTAACGATTTTAAGTAATTGAACAATAATCGTTTAAACTCATGTGCTTTGCAATATGGGTATCGTTTACTGCTGTGATAATTCCCTTCAACCCTATTGGGTACACTCAGCGTCACAGGAATGATGAATTTTGGGATCCCTGCGTTTTCTGCACAGTTATGGATTTACTGCATTTTCCACATGCTCTACCATTTTCTGTAAAATTTGCAGATTTCAGTAAGAAAACATTTTGTTGCGAGCTCAAACAAGTTAAGTTACTAAGCAAAAGGCCTCTTGTGGTGCCACACAGTCGTTGACCCGTTAAAAAGTGTAACTGAACACCTTGTTGTTGCTGATTGCTGTTCTGAGGTGTTAAACGGGTACCAGTTAAGTGATACATTTTTCCAGACGGTATTCATTTGTATTAAAAACAGCATCAAACAATATTAGCACACAATGTGCAGCATTAGGCCACAAAATTTGCCTTTTCTTGCCACATATTTTACCTAACACTGCCACATAATTTGTTCCTCAGTTGCTGCATAATATTATTGACCCTGGGTACAATTGTCTGAACCATACATAATAGAGTTTTTAGAAGGAAGATGACAGCACGCTTGGAAGAAATTAAAACACCTTCATTGTAGGTGTATATAGACCAGGGTTGCTGGCCAACTGGATACAGAAACCCACACCATTCTTTAGGATGCTGCTAACTGCAACTAGAAACTGTGCAAGGGAAACACATTAGCATATTATCTAACATATATTATCTGACTGGAAATTATATTACTATGTAGTAGATCCATTGTGTCTGGATCCCACAGAAGAATTGATTAAGCCTTACATTTTTTGCTTGGCAAGCCTCACTTGTTTTAGGTTTTGCCTAGGCAGCATTTGAGCTGTCTCTTCAAGACATGTTGTATTCAGAATATGGGCTTTAAGATCCACCCAGTGCTTCTGGTTGGTTGGTCGGCCTGCCTTTTGGAAATTGCTTTACTGTGGTTGGTCAATAGTGTCCATTCGACTCGCCTTTGGGTGCTTGGTTCACTCCCATGGGACATCACCGTTTGCTTCTTTTGGTTAGCCATCTCTGGCCATCTGTTGCCTTCTCACTTGCAGACGCACCTTCTCCCTCCAATTATTGCTTCTGTCCTTCCTGGTTTTCTTTGCAGCGCTTCTTTGCTTTCGTAGCAATCGTGGCATGCCGCTCTTTATTGATTGCTACAAACGTACATCATTTTTTTTTTAAATACGGGGGCCTCCCAACAATTTTTCTATTTATTGACTTTTGTGGCAATGGCTACACACAGTGCTTTAGATTTAAACATCTAAAGTGCCACCATTGCTACAAAAGTCAATAAATAGAAAAACAAAGTATTTCAGCTATTGAATTTGTAAATATAAAAGCGTGCACCGGCTGCAACATAAAGTGCAGCATCAGTGTTGTAAAAATGAAAGCGGGTGCCGTGCTACTTCATATGTGTCGTACGGTCGGTGTGTTTTCCATTGGCATATTTGCTCCAATAGCAACATTATTATTATTATATATGTTATTATAAATAATGTAGCTGCTAGAGCGCAGAAGTGAAAAGGCTCCTTTTAACTACTACTAAGTGCAATCCTATTTCTATTCTGCCACTGTCTGACCACCTTGAGGAGCAGGAGAATCACATTCGACAGCCCTTCATTTATTGTGCTGTTAATAATAATAGTCTTATTGCCAACATTGTGGTAATAGTCTTTGAACGGTGTTTTATGTGCCAGAAACAGAAACAGTGCTGTTTTACCCACTATATGTGTATTTTTATTGGTCACTAGTCCAGGAGCCATGACTTCTAGCTCAGTAATTC
Organism: Triturus cristatus; assembly: GCF_964204655.1. Classification (NCBI taxonomy): domain Eukaryota; kingdom Metazoa; phylum Chordata; class Amphibia; order Caudata; family Salamandridae; genus Triturus; species Triturus cristatus. The sequence continues at coordinate 966,081,622 of NC_140594.1, forward strand.
TCTCTGTTTCAGTCATTCATGTTTGAGGACAAAGGGCCTGATTTAGATCCCTGCTGACAAGTTAGTCCATGATGATGACAAATATCTCATCCATGGAAATAGAAATCCCTTAGGATATAACAGGATTTATATTTTGGCAGACAGGATATCTGTCACCGTTGTGACGAAGTAACCCATCCGCCAAGATCTAAATTAGGCCCAAAGACTAATTTCAGATGCTTGTATGGCAGCAATTAACTTTGAAACCATGACATACAGCCCTGCTCTCCCTTAAGATGCCATGCTCTGGTTCTTTACTTGTCTACGGTCACCATGATTTTATAATTCTCTCCTTCCAGCAATAATCCAGACTCTAAAGGTCATTGAAACCTTGGAGGATGGTTCACCAGGGTAGCGGAAACCATGGTTTCTGCCATCGTGGGCGAGAAATGTCAGCTTATTTTGAAAACCCGGTCTGCCTGGTGGGTACCTCAAAGCAGTGATGGCAGCCACAGCTCCACTCATAAAACTCAAAGTTTGTTGAGCTGGCACCATTTGCAAAGTGCCCACTCTGCAAACCTTTTTGTTTAGAGAAAGTATATTCCCAAAGTGCTAGTGGGTTTTCTTTAAACAAAGAAAACAATGGCCCAGACAGACAGGAGACTTTCTCCCTGCATGCAGGGGTCATTCTGTATTTTGCCTGCCCATGTCTCCCACGCTTCGTACTCACTGGCAAGGAAAATAATCAAAAGTCTCCCTATCCTTAATAAGGCATGACCACTATCACTGTGATCTGAGGCACCCTTGGTGGTCAGAGGTTTCCACTAGTTGGACCATCGGTGACGCTTCCTCGACTCCAAAGAGAGTGAGGCAAATGGAGGTATTGTAGGGCCTTACCAACAATGATTTACAGCAGGGATCCTGCTTCACAGATCTCTAAATAAAGCCCTCTGTCCTTTTAATACAAACCTCCACTTCCACTGTGCATCATATGCTCCAATTCACCATCAGACCAGTTTTGGAAACATTGCAGGCTTTGCTTTGAACAGGAAGAGGGATTCAAAATGACACTACTGCCCCCACCTCCTGCATTTACATATCTAATGCTTCTTTTTTCGGTTAAAATATATTAATTAAGTTTTACATGAACAATACATAACAAAAGAATATGCAGCAAAGGATGTAGTAGGTAAAAAAATGTTATTGTATATTCATATATCACTTATAAAGAAAATATTTTACATAAATGTACTATAATATAAAAATTAAAAATTAAAAAGAAGCTACTAATATATTAAGTAAGTAATTCAACACTCAGTTATTAAAGCAAACAAATTATTCAAAACATATTAGTGTAATGAATTAATATAGTTACCAATAGGCTTCCACAACATTTGAAATGAAACTGAATTTTTACAGGAGCTAACCGCAGTTATCTTTGCTCCTTATCTTGTGAAATTTATCAAAGACCACCATTTATGAACTGAAAGCTGAGTGGCATCCTTCCAATGAGAACTTAGCTGAAGAAATTACAAAATCAAATACTGTCTTATGGTAATGAGAAAATGGAGAAACCTATATGAAAGATTTACATTTGACTATGTTGTATGTTTAAAGATCTGTAACATTAAGAATCTTTCTAAAAATATTCCAAACATGAGACCAAAATTTTGAAATGCGAGAATAATCAAACAACATATGTTTTAAAAAACCTTCTTAAGCTTAACAATGCCAACAAGTTGAAGATTCAGATAGTTTAGCTTCAAATACTTTTTGAGGTGTCCAACAGCAGTTCTGTAGCATATAATATATATATAAATAAAAATACATACAAGAACAAGAGGCAGAGGACAACATAAAAAGAAAACTTGGCATTCACAACAACGTCAGTGAATAAAGCAATAGTGAACTTAACAAACATCCAGCTGAACAATGCAGAAAAACAACTTCTGGCATCGAGTCTCAGTTTCTGTCCTGAGAGCAACTTTAACTACGTGCAGACATGAGTAGATGTTTATAAATTGATTAGGAAGCTGACATTGAGGAAATTCTTTACCATCAAAAATCAAGGCAAAAACAAACCAGCTTCCTTCACTCAAGCGGTGGGCAGTGGACTCACAGTGGGAGAAATACCTCTTCTGACACATTACATGCTCTCCGACAGGAAGACACAGATCCTAATAACGAGGAATTTAGTACACAGGATATAGCCCAAGCAGAAGGCATTAACATTTCATCTCCTGGCAACAGTCCTTTCAAAGCACCATCTTCCTTTGTTCCGATCATGCCTCGCGATGCTCTGGACATCTTTCATGATCGGATTACTGATGAATTGAAAATATTATATCGCAAATCTCTCAGATATCAACATAGTCGGAGTAACAAGAGCAACGAATATTTTCAACTCATGGAGAAACTTAAAAACAACGATATGGTGGTGTTCAATAATTCCGAAAAGGGAGGCAACATTGTTTTATGGGATAAGCAGCTCTACAGAGCAGAGGCTTACCAACATATCAACAACAAACAATGTTATGAGCAATCTAATGCATCTTTTGTCAGGAAAATGAACAAGGACTTTAAAAGTGACCTCGTGTCTTGGCAAAGGGAAGGGCTTATTTCCAAGGATGAATTCAAATTTTTATTTAAGGAATTCCCGACCCTACCCATTTTTTACTTAATTCCCAAGGTGCACAAGAGCGCTGATCCGATGCCCGGAAGACCGATCATTTCAGCGAAGAATAGTACATTTGAGTGCACCTCAAGCTATGTAGACTTCTATCTCCAGGAGCATGTATCTAATCTGCCTTCATACTTACGTGATTCAAGTGACTTTTTATTGAAACTTAATGCAGTGCAATAGTCTGATGACTATCTTTTGGTAACGCTAGATATCACCGCCCTATATACAAGCATCAGACATGATGATGGGTTAAATGCTGTTGATTTTTTCCTCAAACAAAGATGTATTTCCATGTACAAACACAATGCCATGCTGATAAAAATGATTCATTGGTGTCTTTATAACAACGTATTCATGTTCGATGGTAAGATCTTCAAGCAAAAGCAGGGCGTGGCCATGGGGGCATGCTTCTCCCCCAGTTATGCATGTTTACATGTAGGCTGGTGGGAGGAGCATGTCCTCAGGGTCAAACACAGTTTGACAAGCATGTGTTACATATGTGGCGATATATTGATGATGTCTTCATTGTGTGGAAGGGAACATATGCTGAAGGCAGTAATTTTGTCAATGTCATAAATTGCAATGATCAAAATTTGAATTTCACGGACAACATTGACCCTGTCACCACTAACTTTTTAGACATCACTGTGTTCATTGAGGAAGGGGCCATAGAAACTTGCTTATTCAGGAAACCCACGGCAGGCAATACCTTATTGCACTTTTCAAGTTTTCATCCACATCACACTATTTCTAGTCTTCCCTACGGAGAATTTTTACGTATACGTAGGGCGTGCAGTTCCAATACCACTCCGGTAATTGCACAACAAGCTGCGAAGGTCAGACTTATGGAGCGAGGCTATGATCCCAAGAAATTGGACATTGCCATGCGGAAAGCCAACGCTAAAGACAGACTAGATGTATTTACATCTATGAATAAACCCAGCAAGATGGTCAGTTTGGCAACAGCCAACCCTGATGCGACCATGAAGGAAGGTGGGCGGCAAGATGTTTCAGTAAGCAAGCCAATGCTATTAAGGGCATCATTAACACGCAATGGCCTATAGTGCTTACCGATGCCACTTTACAACAGGTACTTACCAGGAAACCCAACTTCACGTACCGCAAAGCTTACTCGATGCACAGTGATCTAGTCAAAACCAGTCCAGAATTGAATATCAAAGGCAGTTGGCTCAGCCCAAAAAAAGGTTTTTTTAAATGCAGCACATGCCGTGCGTGCAAATTTGGGGTGAACACTACATCATATTCCACTGCTTTTTCGGACATTCCGGTCCAACTGACAGGTCACTATACTTGCCGCACTGAGTTTGCGGTATACGTGTTAAGATGTATCTGCGGGTTACAATATGTCGGAAGCACTAAATTACAGGTTTTTGGATGCATACTGCAACATCTCCGGGCAACTGTTAATTCTGATCCTACTTACCCAGTAGCAAGACACATCAAGTTGGAGCACAATAACAATCTCAACGTGCTCCAATATTTTGTCATTGACAGTGCACACGTTAATAGACGCGGATACAATCGGGAAAAGAGGCTGAGGCAGTTAGAAACTAAATACATCATTGAACTAGACACCAAAGCCCCCCGAGGTCTCAACACTTGTGAAGATTTGCACTATTACCTGTAAATATATGGCGTTTTAACATCTGTTTTACATCTGTTCTAACTTGCCTGCTTATTATGTTTCTACATTCAACATAGTTTTTAGTGGTTTGGTCTCTGCGATTCGCCTTTGTTTGTGGCTTTTTACCATTTATTTATATGATTCCATGTGAATTTTTGGTTTTAAGCTATATATTGGCGTTTTTGCACAGATCAATCATTGATTCAGTCACTTGAACCAGTTTCGACTTGATAGGCCAAGTAGAGAATATATCAAATGTATTAGACTGCCTGTACTTTATAGTGATTTTCTGAATTTATCTGGGGGCCTCCCGGGACTCAGAAGTGTTTTGATGTTGGTTTCACCACTGACAGTCAGTACATTATTGCATTTGAGCATTTCAATATTTGATGTACACTGGCTATATGACGCTGCTTTCTCTATAAATCTTTTTTATTTATTCTTTTCACCAGAGAGTATCTTTGCACTTTTTAGCACTTAGCACTTTCACCTTAAACGCTGCTAGCTACATGCATTTTCGATAAGGGCATATTTTATAATGTTCAACATTGGTGTACTTTATCTTTGAAATGCAGATGATTCGTTGACAGTATAGGCTTGCTGCTCCATTGACAGAAGTATTTGCACTGTTATATTTTTAATGCACATATTTATTCCAGGTGCTCGCAGAATTTTTAACAATTTCAGTTTTTTTAAATTTTGTGTCAATGTTTACATGGGCTTTGTTGATTTAATATGCATTTATGCTTTTTAGATCATGAGCTGCATTTAGTGATTGAGTCATATTTAAACCCCATGATCTGATTGATTTGTGTCACTGTAACGGGGAAGAGAACTCACACAAGGAGGACGTCAGTCCTTGTGTATCCCGCTTACACGGCGAACGCATTCCACCTTCTCTCCCCCTACAGCAACCAACAGTGCCACATACAACAGATTGGTGGTACCCGTATCCCTCGCAAGACTGGACCACAACGACGGAACGAGGCTCCTTTAATTCGGCCTTCCAGTGGGACGAAGTCCCGCCCCCTGATGACGTCGCAGAGATAGGCGGGATAAAGAACGCGGAAACCCGGAAGAGAACGGACGGCGTTTCCCTGGAGGTAGACGGAGAGCTGGAGCAGAGGAGTGCGAGGAGTTCGGAGGACGAGCGGAGAGAACAAGAGAGCAGCACAGCAGGTCCTGAGCCAAGGAGAGACGACTGCTACACGCCAGGAGGCCAACGACTCCACGAGCCGCCCCGCCACGTTCCCACGGGAGGAGCGTGGCTCGAACAGGTACGGGGGAAGGTAGCGGGCTGGGTGGGAAGAAAGACACCGCCTACCCCCTGAGCACCCCGACTCACCGACTTCAGCGGTGTATCAAGCACTAAACCAAGTCCCGTACCCTCACCTTGCACCAAACCCCTGTGCACTGCCCAGAGAACTACGAGCACAAGAGCACTCGGTTTCCTTCACCCCCGGTCCTTGACAACAGCCCGCCAGGACGCTTGTCCTAATCCTTGTTTTGTTTGTTGTTTTCCTTTCTCTCCCCTTTCGCCTATCAACCCCTGAGATCCTTCCTGCGGACTGGACCCTTAAGGAGAGAAGTCAACAGAGACACCGCCTTCCTTTACTCTGGAGTCACCCGGAAAGAGCAAGCCGGGGTCCCCTTCTTCCGCAGCGACAAGACGGGCCGAAAGACACAAGAGAACATTGTCTAAAATAAAACCTTCTTTACGCCATCCCAGTCTGGTTGTCGACTCTGTCCCTGCCACCCCGCCACAGTCACTTTTTTACCTAATTGGACAAATGTATTTTTATGGCACTTGTAAATTGGAATAATGCACCTGTTTTCAGCATTTGAGCAGCTATTACTATTGTATTTATGTTTTTTGTCAATATTTAATGTGTTACTTTGCATTGATGCTGTGCATAGTATTTTTCCATTTCATTACATCAGCTGACTGCGTGTCACATGGTACTCTGGAACTATGCAAAAACGTTTCACTCACCTGATCAGCGCTCATGTGATCAAGGCCACTGTGTTGGCCGAAACCCGTTATGACCGCTTGCACTATTTAATTTAATAAAGCACAATATCTTGAACAGCAGAACAGTGCATTCCAGAGTCCGTTTTTCTCTACATGGTGCCTGCATGCATCTTGGTGTGTTAACTGAATGATATATATATATATATATATATTATCTACTGGCGGTCGCCAGTAGATAGTTATAGTTCCATAGGAAATCTGAAAATTCTATTTTGAATAACTTTGGCGCCGGTTGACGAATCCTCGCGAAATTTTCAAAACTAATGGGGCGCTCCGTTCAGCTCCTACCCTGAAAGTCTCGGGGTGATTCGTCAAGCGGGGGCCGAGAAAAAAGGGGGTCCTAAAACACGTTTTCCCCATGCATTTTTCCATAGGACCTTTAGTCGAAGGTACAGCCCGAACGGCTGAACAGAATTACTTGAAATTTGGCAGAGAGGTAGTCCTCAGGTCAGGGAAGTGCCTTTTGCAGGTCTGGTGTCAATCTGTTAAGTAGTTCCTGAGAAAATAGCATTTAAAAGCATATAAATATCTATAAGCGCGCACCGTGCGAGCACCCTAACGTGCGCGAGCGTAATTCTGATTGGTGGTTACATGTTAGTCAACGTTCGAATCGGTCGAAAGTGTCGGCCGCCATTTTGTTTGTTTTCAGTGCAAGAGTGAAAAAGGAAGGTGGCGAACATGAAAAGGGGGCAGGGTAGAGAGTTCCTGACCCCCTAGCCTTTGTCAGGGGGTCCCTGAAGGACCCCGAAGGCAGAAACATTTTATTTCTTTTTTTAAATCGCGGGGGTGCGCACACCGTGCGCGCACAGTGAAAAACCAAAAAAAGAAAATAAAATAAAATTTTAATACGTAGTTTATTGTAAAATAAATTTATAAAAAAAATAATAATACATAAATAAATTAGCATTTAAAAAACCTTACAAATTCACTGAAAAAACCATAGGTTTCACACATGTCATAGTTAGGAATTAGCATTTAAAAAACCTTGCAAATTCACTTAAAAAACCATAGGTTTCACACATGTTATAGTTAGGTGGATATTTCACTCGTAAAAAACCAATGAAATTCCCCCGTTATAGTTAGTTCAGATAACTATAACTCGCGCGACCGCCACTCTATCACAAGGATGATGTCATCAGTGATGTCATGAGTGATGCCACTGACCATGTCATGAGTGATGTAATATGTGACGTCATCAGCAGTGCATTGCGGGCGCGCGAGTTATAGTGCCTGACTTTTTCATATAGAGATGATGAAAGTTCACTGTTCCGAAAATGCCAAATGATAGAGGAACAGGATGCTTTAGAATAATGTTGCGTTTTATATATTTTAGAAATTGTGTGATCAGTGCTTTGGAAATTTTTCAAACAAATTTTAAGATTAGAAGTTGAGGCAGTTGGTAAAACATTTGAAAAACTGTTCAAAGTGGTGTTGCTTAGTAGTTCATATGTATGATAATCCGATGAAGGTATAGGGAATCTATCTTGCAGTTCAGAGAAGGGTAAAATTAGATCTCCCTGAAACATATAATTTAAGTAGATAATTCCATCATCAATCCAGGAATGCCAAAACCTATGGCTGTTATTGAATTTAATTAAAGGATTATACCATAAATAAAACGTTTATTAATAACAATACTTGTTGTCTATTCAGAATCCAGGTCTTAGAATGCCAGTTTAGTTGTTCTAATGATGGAGAAAGGTTTGAGAAGTACATTAGAGTTAGTCATAGATAATAAAGAAGGTAACGGTAATGGTTGGATAATGTTTTGTTCAATTTTAATTCACTTAGGTATATTTGATAATGAAAGCTCTTGAAACCACAATGCACCTTTTTTAATAAGAACAACGTTATGATGCAAGAGAAAATTAGGTAAACCGATACCTTGGTTTGGTTTACAGTCTCTTAGGTAATTGTATTTGATCCTAGGGGGTTTGTTATTCCAAATGAATTTGGATATGGCACTACTTAAGGATTTAAAGAAGGTTTAAAGAAATTATAGAAGCATAGACAACACAGATAATGTTTGTGAGACAATTACCATCTATATAGCTTCAATTTTTGTCCATCAGTTCAAATAAATTGATGACTGTCTGAAAAGCTTATCTTCGATTTTATAGGTATGTGATGACAGTTTAGTTTTGTGGTAGCCCTGAGGGTGTTACAGAGAATAAAATACCATAATATTAAATTTTGTGCATACGCCTAATAATGTTGGAGTGGTAAATAATATCTGATGAACAGAAGACGTTCAGTGGAAAAATTCTGTTTTGTTGATATTTTGAGTATAACCTGAGACAGTAGCATAGTTATTTGTGTTATTTAATATAGTAGCAAAGGAAGAATCAGGATATTTTACAAACAATAGGATGGTATCCGCATATGCGGAGCCTTTAAGGGTAATATTCCTATTGATGCTTCTACCCCCTTTTGAGTTTCTAAAAAGATAAATGAGAGGTTCTGTGTCTATCAAAAATAATAATGGTGATAATGGGCAACCTTGCCTAGTACCTCTGTATCATTAAAAAGATGATGAGAAAGATCGATTTGCATATAGTTGAGCAGATGTTTGTGTATAAAGCAGCTACCATGTTTCTTAAATTATCACCAAAGTGGGAAAATCTCATATTGTGAAACAAAATTGGCAGTTAACTTTATCAAAAGCATTGTTTTACCTTTCATAAAGCCATTCTGATTTATATTAATTATAGTGTAGATGACTCTAACAAGTCTGTTATCTAATATTGTGTCGTATATTTTGAAGTCTTGATTTATTAATGAGATAGGTCGATAATTCAATATTATTTTAGGGTCTTTATCAGATTTGGACAATAGATTGATCAAGGCTTCATTAAATGAACCAGACACTTGACCCTTTTCAATAAATTCTGTAAAGAGAGGAAGTAAATGAGGAGCCAGCTTGAACAAAAAGGCTTGGCAAAATTCTGCTTGCATCCCTTCGGGCCCAGTGCTTTTTTAGTTTTAAGCGATTTAATTACCATATTAAGTTTTTCCAGAATGTCAGGATGTTCTAAACATACTTTACCAGGATGGAAAAGAACAGGTTAAAGTCAGCTTTGTAGAAAGGAATCAATATCTACTGGAATTGGTTAAGGACTACTATAGAGGCTGGAAGATAACTTTTTTAATTCTGCAACTATATGTTAGTTTGTTGCAGTAATGTTACCAGTACTAGCGTTTTTGACATGTATCTGAGTTTTATCATTCATTCAAAACTCTTTACTCAAACTCAAAAATAGATTGTAAAAGATTCATCATATATACAATACATAAATAGTAAAAACAAGAGTAATGGATTCATAATTAAAAGTACAACCAAAGACAATCTCAATGATTGAGAGAAGAGGAGGCCGCTAGCACCATATATAAATAAAAATAATAAAAACAGCATTATTAAAACATCATAGAGTTTCCCAAATGGCGTCCCCATTTAAAAAAGGAGCCAACTGCATTACACGGAACATGGCCCTCTAGTTGTTGTAAGAAAATCTGTGCCACTCTACACTTGTTAAACTTGCATTTACGAAGCAGAGGAATTAAAAACCCTTTGGTGAGAGCAGCATAAAACTTGCAGAAAAAAACAAAGTGAAGGCGGGTCTGAGGGGACAACTCATCACTCAGGTAAATACATATATCAGAGGGGGTAACTGGCCTTGCAGGAAACATAGGAGCCATCTTATGGCACCTAATTTGAACAGGGTCAATAACATTCATTCCCATGTACCCAGGACCAGAATCAAGTAGGGAGCCACCTCCTCTGGGGTTTGTAAAAGACAATATCTTCTACCGGCGGGATTCATTACTTCTCTGCCTTCCCTCTGGGCCTTTCTATGGGACAAAAAGCAATCCCTTACTTTGTCTTCCTCTGGCTTCTCATACATGTGGGAACAACCTGTGGCAAAAGTTGTCTCCCTGATTTATTTAAGCCAGGGGATTTTGGGCCGTGTAGACAAGGGAGATAATGTAGGATAATTTTACAGTTCAAACTGGCCTCTTCATTCAACCAGATTGAGCACAATAGCAGCAAAGGGGTTAGTTTGGTCGAATCTTCCACTCATTCCAGGCCTAGTTCCTGATTGACTGCAAAGTGCAAGGTGTATGGAGGAACTCCCAACACATGCCTGCATACTCTATTTTCCTCAATTTCACATTCTTCTCACATCCCTAAAGCCCCAAACCCCAATCCATAAGTCAAAGTGGGGAGGCACTTTCTCCTGTAGATCTCTATTATAGGGGCTATATTTTTTTCCAATTGAGGTCGCTAGTGAGAAAATAAAGACAATGCGTGTAAAATGCGATTTATCCTGTCCCCTACACAGGGACATGTGTCATTAAACGTGAACCCAAGGTATGAGAACTGGCTCACTTTCTCTATTGAACTTCCTCCAACACATGTTGAACGTGTTTTAGTGTTCTTTTTGGCCCACACACCATGATGAAGGTTTTTGATAAGTTAGTTTCCAGGTCAAGCTTTTTCATAAACACAACAAAAGTGGAGATTAATATCTTTAGGCCGTTGGCCGTCCTAGCCAGCAGCACAGCATCATCTGCATATAGAAGTACTGCCGCTGTTTTTTTATTGACCATCAGGACGTCTGCCCCCACATTTACCAGTTCAGCTTCTAGATCATTTATGTACAAGAAGAATAAAATGGGAGCCAGGATGCACCCCTAGAGCACTCCCCGATTGACTGAAAGGGGCTTGAACACTCTCCACTGTCCTAATAACCTAGATGTCTTAAAAAGGTGACCAAGTCCACCTCAAGGCACACGGAGATTAAAATGTGCCATAACTTGGATCTATTTACACAGTCTAAGGCACTTCTTAGGTCCCAGCCAACTGAAGGGAGCTGCTCTTGGCAAACTTGTATTTAGCCATGGGAAGGTGAAGATTTAGACACTGTTCTATGGTTCCTAGACTTTTCTGATACCATATTGGGCCGGTGAGAGAATATTCTTCTCCGTAGTCCAAAGGAGCAAATGATCCAGTATGATTCTCCCCATTATTTTGGTAACAGAGTCAAAAAGAGAAATTGAGCGATAGCACGTGGTATTGTGTGCATTTCCCTTTTTTTTTCTTTTTTAAACAATTGCCACAATTATGGACTTACACCAGGAGGGAGGGACCCCAGCTTTACATGCTGAATTTATGATATTAGTAAGCAAGGAGAACCAGAACCCTGGATTTTCCTTAAATATGTCCATGAGGATCCCATCCAGCCCAGGTTCCTAGTTTGAGGGGCTATTGTGGATGGATTTAGGAACCTTATTAGTGGAGAATTGAATATTCAAGAGCAGAGGACAATCAACCAATCCTTCCTATAGAATTGGAGCACTAGAACAATAAATGTCACTAAAATGGTCTATCCAGCTTTCAGGACAAATATGTGTGCTCATGTTATCAGGTGCCACCCCTGGGGCAAGACCAGCATGTACTGCCTTCCAGAATGCCTGAGGGTCTTTAGTTTGGAAAGCAGCTACAGGTTTCCGATTTCTTGTCCTTCAGCTCCACCTTTCTATTTTTAAGAGCCAAAGTATAGGCTTTCCTACACATTTCCGATTGCTTCCTGGTCCCTAGGGGATTGCTTAAATTCCCTTCATAACCTACTGTTTACAATTCTACAGGCTTTGTCAAACCATGACTTATTGTGTCTTACATTTTTACTTATGGGTCTAGAGAGCAAATCTCCTATACAAAAGGTTAACTCTGCAAAGCTTCTCAACACTACAGTTGGTCCAAGTACCTCTGATGTACAAGAGTTAACCAATCCCTCGCAATCATTAGTAATCTGTTAAAATTGCTCGGGACTGAATACCAGTGCATCATTTTTTTGACCACCATGCCTCCTCAGTTTCAGTGGCTGAGAATAATCCAAGCATTCGATCAATCACCTTTTTTTTTTGCATTTGCCACAGATGTGGGTCCTGGGCTCACTGTGCCACTTGAACCAAGCTATACTTGACTGAGCAAACGGTCATAGGTTGCTTGTGTTCTGGTTCAGGGAGGTCCTGGCCTGGCAATTCGGGCTGGACTGTTCCCATGAGGAGCAGGGCCAAGCCTGATTTGCATATGCCTGAGTCCAAACTGAGGGGGCATGGTGAGCAAAAAATTATAGATTGGGATGCGGCATGAGCAATTACCAATGGCTAAGGTTAATTCAAACATTCCATTCATTACTTTGTTGTTTTTGATTCTTTCTCCTCAAGGCACTAACCCTAAGACACATTGTCTGTTCTTCATTGAAATTCTTACAGGTCTGTCTGGTTTGTCTCTTCAGGCAGACCAATACCACTTCATGAAATAAGCGTTTCTACTTTAAAAAGTTGTTTTGAGAATACTTTGGGTCATAAATACGAATTGATTGTATATATGTGGTATTTCTGTAGTGCAAATCTAGGTAAAAGGCAGCAGAGCATCTTACAAGGTGAAAGACAAGAATAAAGTCAACATGTGATAAAAGAGGTAGCTGGTTTGTGGACTGGTAATTCATTTTTATGTAGTGTTCTTTAAAGAGTCTGAAACTCTTTCCTAAACTGGAGCAGGATTGTGGCAGGCCTCATGGATACAGGGATGTTGTTGCAGATCTGGGGTGCATGGATAAAAAAAGCTTGCTGCCTTGTTTTTTACACTTCTTAGTCTGCAGTTACAGGGTGTCCTGGCTACAGGTGTGCTGAGAACCACCAGAGACAGTGGGTTTGTGTGCAAAACAAGTGGAGGTGCTGGTCTTGATGTCTTTGTAAATGATGGAGCTGGTTTTGAAGATGGTGCAGGGGAGTTTTATCAGGATACGGGTGGTGTGATCATACTTCTTCAAATTTACTGACTCTTCGGTTTATCAGAAGTTCAAAATCACTTTTGGAATTTTCAAACATTGGTCTGCATTCATAAAAAAAAAGCTATTCATGCAAATATGTTTGTGTAACTACAGGTACAGGGCCAGTGACTAGGTGGTGAGTGAGTGTTCCACAGTTGGAATGCACTATAACTTCGTTCTTACCCCAAAACATATGTATGTGGGTATTCACAATTTCCTCCTCTATCCATTCCCACTATGTAAAAGATTGAAAACATAATCCTAGCAAGGACATGAGTAAATATCTTCCCATGGTGGGCAATGGAAGAGAACACTCCACAATTGGTGGGGAAGTTTTTTTTTATATCTGTAGAGAAACTGGAAAAATAAAGATTCCTTAGCAATTATTTTGCATTAGAATATACACTTTGACTGTTGCATATTCCCAGGTGCACTTCTGGAAACGTTTGTGAAATCTTTCAGTTTTAAATCTGCACCCATGCGAGAGTGTGAATCTACAGATGCAAGTTGACAACTTTAAGAATTAACCTTATGCATCTAACCTGTCTGTAATCTGCATTTGGTTCTACAGCACAACTAAGCCAGGACACAAATATAGTGCAAAGTATCAGAAGTTTCTATCAAACAAGTTGAGAAGGTCCCTTATTTGAAAAGTGACATTTTGTGGTTTTTGCAATAATCCACTAGTTCATGCCCAAAATGACTACCTACCCACATAATGTCTCTACTTGGGAAATGGAACAATTTGCTACTATGTAAGTAAACTTTGACTGAACATTATGTAAACATTAGCTGAAGGGCACAGAACGCTGCAAGAGCAATGAAGTTGGGAAAGATTCAGGTCTGAGGCATCCATCATGATCCATTTAATTAGTGTTTACCTGGGTTTACAATGGGATGACTGCAGAATGCTCAGAATTGAGCCGCATGCTCAGGGCCTCATTTTATGATGCCGCTTGCGCCGCCAGAACGTCACTTTTTGTGACTTTCCGTGGCGCAGGAGCCTGCTCCATATTTATGAGGCAGCACTAGGCCAATATTTGTGGTTTAATGCTGCCTCGTAAATGTCGTACTCTTTAACTCAGTTTTCTGCATTAAAGGGGCATGCAATGGGTGTTGCTGTGGGCGTTCCCGGCAACATCCATGGCTTTTTGACACTTGCCCAGATTTACAGGAAATCGTAACTCTGAGGCAGTGCCAAAAACGTATGCCTCCCCAGGGGAGGCATAAGGCATAGGGAGGCACAACGAGGAGAAATATCTTTATTTATCCTTGTTTTTCCTTTTTCTATGTGTGCGACGTTCTGCAGCACACATAGAAAGAGGAAAATGCCTCTTGTGATTGTTTTTGTGCATAAAGGTTTCCCTTCCTGCACAAAAATAATCATCTCTGCAACGCAGGTCCCCTTGAACCATGGTGCGAAGGTGCCTGCGCCGGGAGACAGTAGCCCATTGTGCACCAGCGCTGGGGAAGAGGACAGGCAGATACGGCGTATTCCTGCCCTTTTCTTTTGCCGTTGGGCAGCGCAGACGGAAGGCTGAGGCCCTGCCCTATGGCAAAACCTTATAAATGAGGCCCTCAGTGCATACGTTTTCCCACCTCTCACAGCTTTATCTCAGTTACTTTGGACATGGTTTGAAAACAGATAAGTTTTACATCCCCAGGTATTTTAAACAAAGTTCTTTTATGAAATCGGTCCTCTATTTTTTGGGGGGGAGTTATGCAAATAGGTTTTCAGTGCCACTCACGTTCAGCATCTATCTTGTTGTACAAAATTCCTGCCTTTTTCTATGCACCATTCAGTGTCGGGGCCTCTTAGGTCGAGAACAGCCTCCATCTCAGTTTTAGAGCAAAGCCCATTCACCTCAAATGTAGAAAACACCTGAAAACGTGAATGGTCCTACTTTGGGCATCTGTTCGCCACCCTGTTATTCCCCGACAGGTGAGACAGTAGGTGCTTTATTTCTAAATATTTGAGAGCAAACCAGGTTACTCTCCATCCGTCATCATCCCTCCTCTTGCTCAGGGAAATTTAAGGCATGGGCAAAGGGAGCTCTGGTGCGTAGCCCAAGACTTTTAGGGACAGCCTGTTTAGGGTACCCAGATCTCTGCAGGTATGTTGTGAATGTTTGAGTGAGATTGAACTCTGGGGACGACAAACCAGAGGTTAGGTTGTTAAGCAGTCAGTGTTTTTGCACAGCAACTTCTTTGTGACCTCACCTATATTTTGTGTTGTGGCGGATGTTCAAAGTGGTTGCAGCGCAAAATGGCCATCCAGGAACATTCAATGAATCCTGGCTCTTCGAACAGTAGCAGCTCACCCCCCCCCCCACCCAGCGCCTTGAGACCCTCGCGTGTATGTAGTGCGCTTTACAAATGCCATGATTGATTGATTGTCCCATTGACTCATTAACAATGAGGAAAAATGATCCTGATTTATAATCTAGTTTAGGAGCTGTAAATGCAGCAATAGAGGAACAGAATGCCTACCGCGTTCTTTGCCTTCCCTGTCCATTATGGACAAAAGGGGGGGGCGCTCCTTTCATAGCTCATCCTCAATCCAAAACGCAATGAGTGGCAAAGTGCAAATTGGGACCCAAAAGGTCTTTTCTTATCTGCAATTTGCCTCTTATACACAGGGCTGCTAAAATTATGCGACGGGACGAACCAAATTATGCGGAAGGGTTGACTAAATTATGATTCATTAAAAGCCAAATTATGCAGCACAATGCCGTACATTTTGAAGCAGTATCGTTTCACAATTTTGCCATTTTCACACATTGCCACCATATGAGCAAAAGTTTCACTTCATTTATTTATTCATTTATTCAGTGTTTTCTATAGCGCGAACCAGACCCAGCGTTGGGTGTCAGAGAGCTTTACATTTCGAACCACTTCGATATTAGCAGATATCCAATTCTTTCAGGTTAAGAACATGTCTATGTGTTCCGCTAACATTGTCAAATAATTATCCATACAAAAAGAATATAGTGAGCAATAATAGAAATCATTAGATATCATTAGATTACATTCAAAATTGTCTTGTCGTCCTTCATTTTATGAGTAGAGGCTAGCCATCCACGCTCAGTTCATGCCAGTATCTTGCATCGGGAGGTAAACCGATTCTTTGTTCAGTGCCTACCAGGGTAGTATTCCTGCTCTCAATAGTTAAGTTGAACATCTGAGATAGAAGTGCCGTATTGACAGCCCCTTTCCATAACAACTTTGACGTCTCTGTTGGTCGTTATGGGAGATATTTACCCATCAGAAATGATTTAGCCTCCTTTTTTAATCGAGGTGCATAGGTGATTCTTCTGATATTCGGTGGGAGCGAATTCCAAATCCTTGGTGCTGCTCCAGTGAATGCCCTATCGTAGGATTTTGTCTTATGGAAGAATGCTGGTTTCAGTAGAAAATCCTTCGATCCTCTCGATGGTCTAGTGCCGCCGGATAGCGTAATTTTAAGAGCAAGGTACTGTGAAGTCTTGTGGTGTATTGGCTTGTGAGTGATACAAGCAATTTGTAGCTCTATTCTGGCTTCGCATGGTAGCCAGTTGAGGGCTTTCAGATGAGGAGTGATGTGGTTGTATTTCCTTGTTCCAGTTATAAGTCTAGTTGCTGCATTGAGACAAGCTTTTAGCTGTGCAGTTGAGATCTTAGGGAGTCCTGATAGGGTTGCGCATCCATATTCCATTTTTGATATGACCAGTGCTTGTACTGCCATTTTCAGATCACTGGGATTGATGAGTGGCTTCAGTTTCCTGAGGTAATTCAGATGAAAAGAAGCGTTTTTTGCCATTCTGTTGATGTGTGCTCGCATGTTTAGTTCTTTGCCCAGTGTGATACCCAGGGATTTGGTTGAGTCAGCAATAGTCGGGGTACCGTTTAGTGCTGTGATAATCTTGGTCCATTCTTTGCTCTTGGCTGAGATTTTAGGAGTGGAGATCAAAAGGAATTTGTTTTTTTGTGAGTTGAGCTGAAAATGATTGTCAGCTAGCCATTCCACGGTTTTCTGGAGTGCATGGTTCATAGTGTTGATCTCTTCCGAAGAAGATATCTTCATATATAGCTGGGTGTTGTCAGCGTACCTGTTATACGAAATGTTGGCCTTAAGTAGTACTTCAGTTAATGGTTCAATGTAAAAGTTAAATAATGAAGGGGATAGAGTTGATCCTTGTAGGACCCCAATTTGAATCGGAGATGGTGGTGATAGGTTGTTGTCTACTAGGAATGTTTTCGATCTGTTCTCTAGGAAGGAGTGGAACCATTTTAGTACAGTTCCTGATAAGCCTATCCTATTTTCCAGGCGCTCTAATATTTTGGGATGGTTTACTGTGTCAAATCCAGATGATAGGTCTAGAAGGATCAGGAGACAGGTTTCATTACGGTCGAGGGCTCGCAGCGCGTCATCTACTATGTGAAGGATTGCTGTTTCTGTACTGTGGTTTGGTCTGAAACCTGATTGGCAGTCATTACGTAGCTTGAATTCAGTAATGTGTTGGCTTAATTGATTGTGTGCACATTTTTCAAGTACTTTGGCTAGTAGGGGAATGGTTGTTACTGGACGAAAGTTGTTATGTCCGATGGGTTCTCCGTAGGTTTTTTTGGGAGAGGGACCATCTGGCCAGTTTTTAGGCAGCTCGAAATTGATTCTTGGGCAAGCGATTCATTAACTATCTTAGTCCAGTAGGGGATGACCATGTGGTTGCAGGAGGGCCAGAATTTAGATGGTAGCGAGTCATTATAATGATTATTTGGTTTCAGAGAAAGTAAAAGTTTGGTAATTTCATGATGATCATATAGTTTGAAGGTTGACCAAAGGGCATTATTTTTGGGTATTACTTGAGTCGGTAGGGCGGGGTTTCTCCCTTGTTCACTTCTTAGGTTTGAGGCTTTTTCTGCGTTATTCTTGAGTTCTCTCTCCAATGAGCTGGCTTTGTCAGTAAAGAATGTTGAAAAATCTTCACAATTCAGGTCTGATTTAGATGTTACTAGGGCAGATTAGGCTAATTTATTTGATTGATCTTTTAGTAGATCGAAGAGTTTCCTCAGTCTGTTCTTTGCGTTTTCAAGTTCATTCTTAAAAGATTCTTTTTTTGATTTAAGTACACTTTTATTGTAGGTTTTTCTGGTCATTCTTAGTTGTTTTAAGTGGGGGGCAGACGCGGTTTGTCTCCATTTTCGTTCTGTTATTCTGAGTCTACGTCTTTCCTCATTAAGTGATCCGTCGCTTGGGGAACTTAATTAAGGTATCCTCCACGTCCCATCAGTGTTCGCCGACATCTCTCGCCTTTCTACTTCGTGGGGCCAGAACACACCCCGGAGAAGAGCTCCCCCCTCTCCTACAGTGGCATAGAGAGGCACCAGTATGCCTTTTCTCTGGGCAGCCTGCACGGAGAAGGTGGAGGCTGACATTACCGCAGTTGAAGGAATCGCCGGACGGGACTGCAGGTCCCAGGAGCCCTGAGCGCTGCAGCGCCGCAGCTGTGTAGCGGCACGCCCTCCCGCCATCCCGCCCACTAACGGGATAAAATCACTCGCGGAACCCGCTGGCGCGGGTCCCGCATCGTTTTGAAGGAGAAGGTGGAGGCTGACATTACCGCAGTTGAAGGAATCGCCGGACGGGACTGCAGGTCCCAGGAGCCCTGAGCGCCGCAGCGCCGCAGCTGTGTAGCGGCACGCCCTCCCGCCATCCCGCCCACTAACGGGATAACGATCCACCCCTATTTTCCATTGGATGTTCTTTTGGCCAAATTGCACCATTACAAGCGGAGCGGGACGCGACGCGGGACGCCCTGGACGAAGCCCGGACTAAGGGCGGACAGTCTGAGACAGTCCGGGACAGGAGGGGGCAGGTGGGAGCAGCAGACTGGCTTTTGAATACCTGTGTTACTTAAGTTTACTATTGTTCACTCTGTGGTGTGTATTGATTGCCAAGTTACTGTTGGTTACTGTTTAAAGCTCCCCGGGGATTGGAAGTTATATGTGATAACCTATTTGGGGAACCCTGGTATATTGTTGTTGGTGTCTACAATAAGAAATTTCTGGGGGGTCCCGGAGTCCGATCTGCTAATTATGCCTAAAGCAAAAATAGCAGCCTCGACCACAACCATGGACAATTATTTGGTTAAGATGGTCGATAAAATTAATCAGGAACGTCGGAAATCATTAGGTCGTCCTGGGTCATCGAGTTTGATTTCCCCCCCGCCCATTTGTTTGGCCTCTGAGCACCCCCTTGTTCAGGATCTTAATACTCCCTTATTACCCCCTGATTGTATATCTGAGGGAGTTGTCACTGACACTATCAGTTTGGATAGCGACACCCCTGAGTCCACGATCGACCCTGAACCAGGCCAAGCTATTCTACCTGATGTACCTATCCCCAGTCAGTCTGTTCCCAGACGCCAAAAATTAATACGCACCTGTAGGAACATTACTAAACCCATACAGTCCAAGCGAGGAGGGAATCGCCATACTAATATAAAGGACACCACCCCGCAGATAAATGTCCCAGCCCAATCTGTGCTAACGGAAGGAGTTAAGGTCACTTTAGATAAAGAACAGCTGGATCTTATAACCCAGGCTATAGTTGCTAAGTTTGACATATTTGTTAAACCTTTATTGACCAAACTTTCTACTCTTGCCGATGAAGTAGTCAGATTGGGAGGTATCTTGGATTCTTTTATCAAGGCTAGTCCAGCCCCATCCAATATTACTGGTACACAGGTGCCTGAGGAAATTTCATTAACTACCTCCGATACAGCCCCATTGATGGCCGAGAACAGTAGTTCTGAATGCAGACCCGGGTGTGCCCCTGGAAAGCCTGTTGCGGTTCCCAATGTACCATCTCAGCGGCAAAACACTACTAAACCACCCGCCGTTTTAGCACCGGGGGAATCGTTGGGCCACAATGATAACTTCCCTAGCTCCAGAAACCCCCAACCGAACCTGCCACCTACGTGTGCACCATTTGTTGCTGTCCTTATGAACGTCCCCCCTGTTAAGAGGTTTGATAGCAATCCTGCCAGTGTAGAATCACACTCGTCATTAAAGAATAAAACTGTGGACTGGCTCCACCGACAGTGTGATTTCCCTATAGCACTATCCAGAGATATACTTTGTACCAGGAGAACTAACTGGGTTGGTAAGTCCCGTAAGACATGCGAAGGCGACTGTATAGTCATCAACTTTCGCAACCCTCAACTTACCTCCACAGTTTTAATTAAAGCCGCTTCTCTCCCAGTGACCGAACATGGTATATCCCTGCGGCCCCTTGGGTACTTTTACAGAGATTTTGCAACCCAACCTGTCATTCAATCTGTTGTTGAGCGCCATTGGTATAGGCCTAGAGTACAGGATATGGGTGCTACACCCACTATCTCTACATTTAATAGATTTCAGCCATTAAGTGGGCTTGATTACAATGACTGACTGGAGCCGTCCATAGATGGTGCTAGGACGGAGGACCTGGACTCGAGCAAAGTGAGCTACATTGGGGCCTCCAGGATATCAACAACTATTATTAACAATATTGGTGTAAGCAAACTGGACTCTACTGTGGCATGCGACCAAGAAGATCTGGTTAACGTGAGAGGGGATAGGTCCCCGATGAACCCTTCCACATGTTTAGTTAACTCTGGTTCAAGTGTCATAGCTTGTTGGAATGTTGCGGGACTTTCCCACAAGGATGATTGCTTAGGTTGGTTTGATTTTATCAATCTTTTTAATATTTTATGTTTCCAGGAAACCTGGAGTTTGGTCCCCATTAACTATAACGGGTTTGTCTCGTATTCAATACCTGCAGTGGCTTCAAACTCAGGAAGAGCCAAGGGTGGCCTCCTGACACTGATTTCTGTTGACGCCCCGTTTGTAGTAAAGAAACATGTCCCGGTGGGGGACCATTCCCAGATCCTTTGGCTTTGTAAGGAGCAGGATAGGAATATCCTTTTAATCAATTTTTATAATAATGTTTTTGATAATTCTAGGCAAAGGATAGCTTTTGCTTTGGAGGAAGCTTTGGTTAAAATTGTTACAGGAAATGAAATCGCTTTTGAATTTATCTGGTTGGGTGATTTTAATATTTCTACCTGTGTGTCCTCTGCCCATAGGGTCTGTGGTTTTTTAAGTACCCAAGGAGAGGGAGTCGCCCATTTTCCCCATAATCTTTATGGGGAATCATTAAATAAAATCCTGATGACATATGATATGGTGATCATGGGGAATGCGAGGGGTGTCCGTGATGAAATTGTCCCTACCTTCACGGGCAGAAACGCTAACTCTGTCATTGATTTTATTTGTACTTCCACTAGCCTTATTCCATGGTGTTCAGTCCCTCTGGTAGTAGATAATTTGATTAGTGATCACAACTGCCTGACCATGGAGTTGGCCTTTTGGAAAACTAATGTAGGTCCCAAACCTAGTATTGTGGATAACATTGAACCACATAGACCAAATGGATTTAGAATTAGGTGGAAGGGAGAGAAGGCAGACCTCCTGTCTAGTTCCATCATTGAGAACTGCTCTAAAGAAATTGAAACTATCCTAGTGAGTGAAGAATCGACAGCTGTAATCCTGAATACATTTGTCGATATCAATCACTCCATAGAAGCAGTATTCACCATTAATTTTAAGGGCAATTCAAATCGGCTAAGGGGGTGGTTTGATCATGCCTGTACTGCTGCCCTGAAGAGCCTTAAGGTGGCATTGGCAGAAAAACAGAGGGACATTACTCTTATCCGGCATCTTAGGGCAACCTATAAGGGAGCCGTGTCAGTAAGGAAGGCAGAACTTAAGCGTGAGGCATGGGATAAGTTAGATCGGGCCGCCGAAACCTCTGACTCCTCGCTGTTTTGGGCCACAGTCAACAGCCCTTTCTTAAGGGACGAGGCTGCGCCTATCCTGTCAGCTAACGTTGGCGTGGAAAGCTGGGTTTCCCACTTTTCCCTGATTTTTGATTCTGATAAACACATGGACAATGGTGGTGGGGTCCGGCCAATTATTCCCCTAGATATTACTTGTGCCGAGGTTAAGAAATGCATTGTTGCAAGTAAAGGTGGGAAGGCTCAGGGACCTGATGGTGTGCCGGTGGATATTTACAAAAAAGAACCTGAAATCTGGGGCCCATTACTGACCAAGGTATTTAATACAGCTGTGAGACTTGGTGCACCGCCTACATGGGAGGAATCTATTATTATCCCCATCTATAAAAAGGGGGAGAAGGGTGATGCTAAGAACTATCGGCCTATCTCCCTTCTCGATTCGTCCGTGAAAATTATGAGCCGGGTGCTCCTTGTCAGATTAGAAGAATGGGCTGAAGATAATAATATCCTGGCCAATTCCCAATATGGATTCAGGAAGGGCAGAGGCACAGTTGAACAGTGCCTCAACCTAGAACTACTAATTGGGAAATATACTATGGCCAAGAAAGGTTCCCTCTTCCTCTGTTTCGCCGACCTTAGTAGTGCCTTCGATATGGTTAATCATCAGATTCTTTGGGAGACACTACTTGGTATGGGGGCACCGGAGGGCATTGTCCATTTCCTGGCTAGACTGTACGTTAACCTTAGCTCTAGCGTTCGGTACGGCCCGGGCGGGGAGTGTACTCCTAAGTTTGCTGTTAAGCGTGGCATTAGGCAGGGGTGTGTGTTAGCCCCATTGCTTTTCACACTTTTTATCAACGAGGTAGACTCTGTCTTAAGGTCTGTGGGGGCAGATGCCCCAATGATTCTTGACTCCTATATCCCGGTATTACTGTATGCGGACGACGCAGTACTTCTTTCTAGGACCCCTGTAGGCCTCCAACGCCTTATGGACAGGTTTTCCCTGTTTATTGGGGAAAGGAAGCTGGTCATTAACAAAACAAAGACCTTTGTCATGGAATGTGGTAAGGGCCGTAAAAAACCTCATTCATTCTTTATGGAAGGACAGAGGGTACAGACGGTAGATACATTTAACTACTTGGGTATCACCTTTTCCAAGACAGGTAGCTGGACCAGCGAAGTCACCCACGTTAGAGCAAGAATGGCGAAATGTGCTCACGGGGTATTCACGTTCGCCTATAAGATCGGGGATAAACGGATTAGTGACATGCTGAAGATCTACCAAATGAGGTGCCTTTCAATTGCCCTTTATGGAGCAGGTGTCTGGGGGCATGTTTCGGTTGGGAGTCTCCAAGTGGAGGAAAACCTGTTTCTAAAAAGGTTACTCTGCTTGCCTACTTCAGCATCAACGCATTTGGTCCATAGGGAATTTGGAATATCCCATCTTCTAGATTCCATTGCCCATAGACCTTTAATGCTGTGGCGTGCGATCTGGGCTAAGGAGGAGACCTCCATGAACCGAGCTATTATTAAGGATTGTTTATCTCTAGATAATCATTTGAAGATCCCCTGGGTAAAATTTGTTATGCACAGTTTTAAGGACATATATGGTGTTAATCTTTATGAGGACTGTTATGCTGCCAATAGTATGTCCAAAAGCGAAATGAAGTCTATTTGGTTGTCACTAAAGTTTGAGCAACATTTGAAGGCCAGTAGCAATTTATCCACCTGCAAGCTCTATGACAGCTGTTGTGAGATGTCAGGTTATCAATCTTATTTGAGCTTTGTTACTAGGCCCTCTCACAGGTTCGTTTTAATCAGACTGCGCTTCGGAATTGTTCACCATTTGGTGGCGTTTCCTAATACCAAAAAATACCCCATGGGTCCTTGTCCCTGTGATGGAACTACAGCCCAAAGTACAATGCACCTTCTATTGTTTTGCCCACTATATGGTAATTACCGTATTGCATTTTTAAAACCCCTGTATAAGAAACTCGGTGTCAGAACAGTTAAGGATGTCATGAAACTGATATTTAACCCCTCTCCCGATGTCTGTTTTTTTACAGCCACATTCCTTTTAAAAGCTATCAAGGCTAGGCCTAGTATTATCATCTTTTAAAATTGATATTGTTGTATTTTATGTATTCTGTTTTAACCCCATTGATGAAGTTTTTTATGAATTATTTTTGTTATTAGCTTATGTGTACCATCGATGTTTTTATGTGTACTGCTTTTATGGACTTTGTTGTCAAGCTCCGAATAAAGCTTTATGAATTGAATTGAAGTGATCCGTTGAACCAAGGATTTTTATCTTTGATCTGTATTCTTTTAGGTTTTAGCGGGCAATGTCGTCAATTCTTTTGGATATCGTCTGATTGTAGTGCTCTGTAAGCTCGTTGACGTCGTTAGTTCAGAAGTTCTTTCTCGCCTTGTATTTTTAGGGTCTCCGAGTTCAGGTCTCTCGTGTCTCTAACCCAATGTTTGGGTTTGATTGGTTGCGATGTTGTTTTCTTTTTTTTGGCTGATATTTGGAAGGTGATGTAGTGGTGATCGGACCAATCACAAGGAACGATTGAGATTACTTGGATCACATTTTCTTTGGCGATGAACCAGTCTAATGTAGCTCCTTTAGAGTGTGTTGGTAGTGCACATGTTTATATTAATGAATGGTCGGCTAGGAATTCTTTCAGCATGCTGACCTGATTATCTTGGATTACGTTCCAGTGAGGATTGAGGTCTCCTAGAAAAATATAATTGGAGAGCGGTTCTGAGTTAGTTGTAATGATTTCCATTAGATGGTCTATGAATGTTAGGTTTTTGCCTGGGGGGTGATAGAATGTGTGTAGTTTGTACACTTGGTTGTCTGTGAATCGTGCTGTGAGCCTCAGGTATTCACATGAATCTATAGGGTCTGCGAGAATTTTAGAGATGGTGATGTTTGATCTGTGGATACAGGCCACTCCCCCTCCCGTTTATTTTAGTCTATCTAGACATGCAATGCTATAGTTAGGAGGTACCAGCAGGATTAGGCATGGGGAGGATGATTCAGATAGCCACGTTTCAGTTAGGATAGCCACGTCTGTGTCTTGATTCATGATTAGGTCGGCAATGTCCGAGGCATGTTTCATTGCTGAACGGCAGTCGATTAGTAGGCATGAAATCTTTTTTGTAGGGTTTTCCAGGTCAGGGTTGGAGTCTGCCACCTCTGGACTTAGCGTTATTTCTTTCAGGTTATTTGAGTTTGGTTTTCTGTGATTTGTATGTGTTCTTCTGTTGAATCTAATAGGTACCACCTGAATCTTCTGGTCACTTATTTTGTCGGGAGGATTCAATCAATCAATTAATCAATCAATCAGGGGCTTATAGAGCGTGCTACTCACCCGTGAGGGTCTCAAGGTGCTGGAGGGAGGCAGCTCCGGATCAGTCGAAGAGCCAGATCTTGAGGTCCTTCCTGAACGTGTGCAGGGTAGGGGACCGTCTGATGTTCACCGGGAGCTTGTTCCTGGTCTTGGCTGTGATGTAGGAGGGAGACCTCCGCTAGGGCAAGGTCGGCGGAGTGGAGGTTCTTCTTGGGTACGTGGAAGGAGACTCTCTCGTTGAGATATTTGGGTCCCATGTTGTTAAGGGATTTGTAGGTGCAGATGAGGAGCTTGAAGGTGACCCTCTTCTCGACGGGGAGCCAGTGGAGTTCTCGTAGGTGTTGGGTCATGTGCTCATGACGTGGAGTTCAGAGGATGAGTCTGGCTGCGGCGTTCTGGATGGTCTGGAGTCTGTGTAGGAGAATTCTGTTGATTCCGGCATATAGGGCATTGCCGTAGTCCAGTCTGCTGGTGATGAGTGTGTGGGTAATGGTCTTTCTGCAGTCAGGGGGATCCCTTTGAAGGTCTTTCGGAGGATGCGCAGGCAGTTGAAGCTGGTGGAGGCGGCGGTGTTGATCTGGCAGGTCATGGAGAGGGAGGAGTTGAGAATGATGCCGAGGTTCTGTGCATGGTCGGTAGGGGTGGGTGGCTTCCCGAGGGTGGCGGGCCACCAGGTGTTGTCCCAGGCGGAGGTGGAGGGACCGAGGAGGAGGGCCTCGTTTTCTCTGAGTTGAGCTTCAGGCAACTGTCTTTCATCCAGGCAGCGACATCCTTCGTTCCTTCGTGGAAGCAGAGTCTGGTGTCTTCGAGGTTCTTTGTGAGCGAGAGGATAAGCTGGGTGTCATCGGCGTAGGATACTATGCTGAGCCCATCCTGTCTGACGATGGCGGCGAGGGGGGCCACGTAGATGTTGAAAAGCGTTGGGCTGAGCGACGATCCTTGGGGTACTCCGCAGTTGATGTCAGTGGGCTCGGAGAGGAAGGGAGGGAGTCTGATCCTTTGGGTTCTGCCGGAGAAAAAGGATTGGAACCAGTCAAGGGCGGCTCCTTGTATTCCTGCGTCGTGAAGTCTGGCTGTGAGCATGCGATGGGAGACGTATCGAAGGCTGCGGAGAGGTCTAGGAGGATGAGGGCCACAGTGTGTCTCTGGTTGAGTAGTGTGCGGATGTCGTCCGTGGCGGCGAGGGGGCTGTCTCGGTGCTGTGGTTGCTGCAGAATCTGGATTGTGAGGCGTCTAGGATGGAGTTCTCTTTGATGAAGGCGGTCAGCTGGGCGTTCACGAGTCTCTCGGTGATTTTTGCCACAAAGGGGAGGAGAGAGATGGGCCGGTAGTTCTTCAGGTCTGTTGGGTCAGCCGTTGGCTTCTTGAGGAGGGGTTTGACCTCCGCCCTCTTCCAATCATCTGGAAAGATGCCGGATCTGAGGGAGGCGTTGATGGTCCATCCTAGTTCGGGTGCGATGGTGGCGGCGACCCTGTGGAATATGTGCGCTGGGCAGGGGTCCATTGGGGCCCCTGAGTGGGTTTTCTTCATGGTCGTGGTGATGAGTTTGATGGTGGCATGAATCCAGGTCATGACGGTTGGTTTGTCTGCGGTGGCAGAGCAGGGGGTGGTGTCCGGTGTCTGTTCGTTGAAGTTGTCGTAGAGGACCTGGATCTTGAGATGAAAGGAGGAGCTGAGCTTGTCGCAGAGTCCCTGGGAGGGTGTAACGTCCGTGGCTTCACTGGGGGGTTTGGTGAGCTGCTGTTTGACGTTGAACAGTTCCTTGCCATTGGACGCATTGGCCTGGACTTTGTCTCTTACGAAGGTCCGTTTGGTGTCTCTTATGCGCTGGTGGTATTCATTCAGGGCGGTCCTGTGGTTGTCCTGTGCTTCCGTGGTTTTCTTGTTTTGCCAGGTTTTCTCTAGGCATCTGCAGGAGCGCCTGGCTTCTTGGAGTTCTGTGGTGAACCAGGCTGCCTTCAGAGGGCGTTGTTTGGCGGGGTGGCGGAGGGTTGCAAGCTTGTCGGCGCAGCAGGAGATCCAGCGGTGAAATTCTTTGGCTGCAGAGTTGGTGTCGGTCGTGGCGTGGGGGGTCTTGGAGGAAGGTGCAGTTGAGGTGCTCCTCTGTGATCTTGCTCCAGTTCCTTTGTGGTAGGCGCTTGGCGGGCTTGGGTGCGGTGGTGGTGTTGAAGGTGACGTGGATGCACTAGTGATCCGTCCTGTGGGGCTGGGAGGTGTGGCTGAATCTGAGGTTCCTCCTGTGAAGATGGGGTCGAAGGTGTGACCAGCTCTGTGCGTGGGTGTGTTGACCAGCTGCTTTAGTCCGAGGTTGACGAGGTTGTCGAGGAGGGTGGTAGAGTCGGGGTCGTTGCTATTGTGGAAGTCGTATCGTAGGAGAGTAGTAGGTTTTGGGTTTCAGTATCCGACAGATATCTGAGGAAGATACGTGGCTGGTAAAGCCTGTTTGCTAGAGGCAGTGGGGTTGAGTTGAGCTTATTGTGGAGATTGTGCTTGATAATTTTGTTGAGACAGCTTTCTGAGAGCAATAGAGGATTCTTCACGTTCCTAATAGCGTTGCGCATGACTGTAGCTATCCTCTCTGTCTGGGTCAGGAGCATTTCGAATTCCTTCCCTAATGAAGGTGAGAGTTGGTGTTGGTGTTTTTGCAACGGGACTGCCGACAAGTGGATCGTTAATTTGGAAGGTTCATCCTCCGGCTGTTTGTCTATATCTTTTGTTCCCTCAGTAATTATATTGCTCTGAGGGGCAGGTCTTGAGTTGATATCATTCATGTGATTTGTCGTCTCAGGGTGTTGATTTTTGGGTGCTGACTCCGCTACCTCCGTGCTTTGTGAGGTTGTGAAGGTCTTGGTCTCAGGTGTGCGCAGATTGGGCTGCTTGATAGCTTTTACTTGGAGTGATTCTATGGGGCTATTGCTGATTGTTTTGTGTATGTCTATTCTTGGGTTGTTTGCTGTATTGTGTGTCTTTGTGTGTTGTCTGGTCCTGGAGGATCTGGACAGTCGATTCTCCTGATCTGTTTTGCTGTCTCTCTTTTCGCTTACCCTCCTCTGAGTCTGGATGTCTGTGTCTGAGCTGTCGTCTTGTTTGTGAGCTGATATGGGGAAGTTATGGACATGATCTTTTAGCTTTGCAAAGTAATCATCAAATACCTCAAGATGCTTGTTGGCTGCTTGGATGAGTACCTTGCCATTTTTGTAGAACGTTATATTTAGTGTGGCCTTTAGATTTTTAGAGGGCTTTATAATCAATTTCGTTCCGTAAGGGCTGTTTCTTGATTCTTTGATGTTCAGCAGATTTGCCATTGCTGTACGCCAGTGGTTCCCAAACATTTTTGACCTGTGGCTCCCTTGACTAAATTGGCAGTTGGCCGTGGCTCCCCACCATTTTTTTTACCGGTTGCCAGTACGCCGGGTGATGCAGTGACAGTCGCATGCCATGCTTATTGCAGCCGCAGCGCAACATACGGGGGAGTTACAAATGCCACCTGCATAATCCGGGAACATGGTTTGGCCCAAGAGCGCACTGCCACCATACGTACGTTCTTTCACAGACGTAGCCTCCGCATTACTGGCATACGCAGCTCTGACCGTTGAGCATTATTGCTGCCTGCCCTGTTCTGCCATGCCTCGTGGGACCCTCTTCACAAGTTACAAATAGGTAAGACTAGGGCTGAATCACTGCTTGCTCATTAACTCATTTATTTGATTTATTTTGAGAAGTCGAGTTTAAAAGGGACAAGTCATGAATGTGCAGTTTCCCCTACAGTCTCGTCGGAAAACAGGACAGCTTCTGACTTAATGAACACGTAGTAGGCTACTCACAGAACACGATAAAGATTTCAGATATAGCATGGAAATGTAAAATACAGCCCATGTATAATTATAATAATATCCTGGCTGTTGTTCCCGCACTTTGTGTGAACTTGAAGAAACACCGCGCCTGATTTTATAAATCAGAACATCCAGTGGACAAACTCGCGGCTGTAGAAATAGGCCCCATAGAATCACTCCAAGTAAAAGCTATCAAGCAGCCCAATAACAGTTAAAGCTCCAAGCTTCATTCCAATTATGCTCATAGCGTCATCATCAGCAAGAATATGTGCTTGGATAAGAACACTGGGCATCGCTGGCTCAAGTTTCTTGTACAGAATATGAAGCAGGATTAAGTGTCTTTTCTCATCTGTTCCACAAAATATATTAATACCTCTGACAATTCCTTATTTATTAACATCGCAACAAATCCAATTAGCACAATAATAACATCTGTGTTATTTGCCAGCACATTGACTGGATTGGAACCATTTCAACCAGCCCACTCAACTTGTGGCACAACTAGAAGGTCAGCTTCCTTCAATTTGCTGTTAAGTTCTTGAAGAATGTGGCCCATACCTTTTGACTATATCTCTGCAGGCAAGTTAACATCTCCTAGTTCATCTTGTTCGATGTCGATGTTCAGAATATATCAAGTTGCACAGGTTTAGGTGTTGAATTTTTGATGCAGGCAAGTTCAAATTTCTCTCACGCTCTTTGACAGATAGTTCAAGATTACTGTCAAAGATAATGTGCAGTTCTGGTAAAGTGCACACTGACTTGGATATCAGTAGAACAGCAGTCTCCGAAGTTTTGCATGGATAAAATCTTGACCATTCCCAATTGTGACATATGGTCCACAACAACAACAGTTTTCAATGAGGACACCTTTTCGAATTGAAATTCTTCAAGTGGAAGGCTTTTTTCGAGCTCTTGTTTTAGTTTGTGTTTCACTGGTTTGATTGCAGCGTCTCCACCAAATTATGCATGTGTTGGATGAAGATCATGGTACAGAACGTCCTTGATAAATTCACTCCTTTTGCTACATTCATCTATGTGCTTGTGAACATTGGTTATTTGTAACCTGTTTTGTAGGGGCTGGTTGGACGAATCTCTTACCATGGCAATTAAAGCGTGGAAGTTTTGCTTTAGTGATTATGGCAAACAGCTTTTTTTATCTTTCAATACAAATCTCTCCTGCTTCAGTTCTGTGTATAGGTTCGATCCATGTTCCAGGAGATCTAGTAAACATGTCTTTATATCGTTATCCACATATTGTTTGCTCACGAAGTTCTGTAGCCACACAGGCTCAGTCATCTCAAAGGAGTTTAATTGCTGCTGCATGAAATGAAGAAGGCTGTCAACATGTTTATTAAAATGTTCCCCTCTCTTTCCCACAAGTTTGTGGTGAGCAACAGTTTTACGATGGTCCTTTAATTTTGAATTTGTAATTTCTCTGAAAACATTACAAATAGAAAAACTTTATGGTAAACTAGCTGCCATTAAGCAACATATTCACTTTTATGTGT
The DNA here is from genome assembly GCF_964204655.1 of Triturus cristatus. NCBI lineage: Eukaryota > Metazoa > Chordata > Amphibia > Caudata > Salamandridae > Triturus > Triturus cristatus. The sequence goes on from NC_140594.1 coordinate 966,112,317, forward strand.
CTGACTAACAATTTCCTTGCAGCTTTTCTGTAAGCTCTGGATCGTCTGCTCAAGTTTCATATCTGGAGCCATAGCATTGAACCTTTCCTCTTTGTCTTTCACAGCAAAATGTCTTTGGATTAATTTTCTGTAGAAGTATGGTTTTTTCACCTCTAGATTCATCACTCTTTCCAAATACAATCACCCATATATCAGGTAGTTTATGCAATTAAATTTGTGAAATACAGTAATCAGCGACTCCACGGTCTTCAATTGCAGCTTCCAATCACCTTCCCGATCAGTATGTACCAAGTTTTACGCTAGCGCTATCATGTGTAAAACATTTCCTCAGTATTTGCAAAGTTCTTATGTTTCTTCACATTCTTTGATTAAGTCTAAAATCTTTGGTGTATATTCACCAGCTGATAGCGCCACCAGAACAACACTTTTAGATTCATTCTGATGGCGCTATCCCCTTCCCATATTCACAAAGCGGCATTAAGCCACTTTTTGAGGGTTAACGCTGCCTTGCACATACAGCCCCTTTGCACGCATCACTTAACCTGAAAGGGGCAAGCAATGGGTTTTGCTGTGGGCATTCCACTACAACACTCATTGCTTTTTGATGCTGCCCCAGATTTACAAGGATGTCTAAATCTGAGGCAGTGCCAAAGACTAACACCATGCAGGACCAGGCATTAGAATGGCACAACAAGGAGAAATACTTTTATTTCTCCTCATTTTTGCTTTTTCTATGTGTGCTGCATTCTGCAACACCCATAGAAAGAGCAAACACCATGAATGATCCTTTCCTTCACATAAATAATCATTAAATAATGACTTTTTTCTACGTCTATGTGTGCTGCAGAATGCAGCACAAATAGAAGTAAAAAAAATTGCCATTATGGATTGATTATGTGCAGGAAGGGACACCTTACTGCACATGAACAATCATTCTCTGCAACGCAGACACCCTTGCACTATAGTGCAAGGGTGCCTGCGTTGGTGCTAGGCAGCTTATTTTAGCGGAAATGTCGGAACACAGTGCTGCCAACATTTCACTATAAATATGTCTGTATGTTTTCTGGTTTTCTTATTTTTAACTGAGTGTATTGAACATTGCATGGCTTTGCATTATGTCTTTTGAATGAAGTGTGCTCTGCACTTTGTTCACTTCAGAGATAAGATATACAAAACATAATTTGTCATTCTTGTTTCAGAAAACATTCCAACACAATGTTCCTATAGCCTCAGATATGATGAGCATACCTTGTAACAAACTAACATAATGAGTTCCTCTCAATACTGACTGGACAGTTTTGCTTCCAAAGATTTCAGCCTCAATAAGTGTATAGTCTATGCCACATCCACTGAGATAACTTCCTACACACCATAACACAACTTTTGTCATTTGGATAAAGATCATCAAATTCTACTGGATTGCTCATACCAATGCCAGCTACAAAACAGAAAACACCTTCATTGCAGAAAATGTGCAGGATAGGCTGTTCTTCAACCCGAGCATGCACAGTTTGGACATTTTCTTGTGCTGTGTATACCGTTGCATAGTTTGTGACTGGAGATGGTATTACTGGTAAAAGCCCAATCTTCTTCAGTGGGAATGTATTCTGGGAGATAAGAGCATGAATTCCAGCCCAGGTAGGAACTGGCTTTTCTTCATCCTTCAGTCCACATTGAATAAGCAATATGATAAATTCAGTTAAATCCGCTTTGTGGACCGCAGCATCAGGTAGAAGAGCATCCATGTCCACAGCCCCTTTGAAACTTTCTGGTAGACTGGGATGTGTTGATGGCTTGATAGTGATTTTGCACATGTTGGCAAGCCAGTTGGGTTATCCGCCTGCTGCTTTGTTTGTTTGTTTATGCCTACAGCTGACACAGCTTGTTTTCCAGCAGCTACTTCATTGGTACATTCTTGAAAGAGCACCGTGCAAGTATCATCTGTGCTGGATGTTCCAGACAAAGAAGAACTGTCTTCAAAATCATAATTATAAAGAGCAGCAATTGTAAATCCTTTTCTGGTAAAGTGACTTGAAAGTAGTGTGTGCTGTCGGATACAAAAGATTTTACAGCATGAGCTGCTTAGAAGATCCTGCTCCATGCTATGTCATTATAACTTGTTGATACACTAATCCAATTCGTTGAAGTGATTATCTCTCTACTTTTGATTTTGTCATAGATTGCTTGGGCAGTCATCATGTGTAGCAGAGTTTTCCTTTTGCAGTGATGTAATTCATAAAACATGATTTGGAAAAGACAGTACATTTGTACAGCATATGCCTGTCGGTTCATGGGATTGTCTTCCACTTCTTCGCTTATATCTTCAAAGCCATCATCAATGTTGTCGGCTTCTGTTCCTAACTCAAGAACTTTAGTTTGTAACAGTTTTGCTTTGCTGATATTAAACAACGATGTAAAAATTGTTAAGACAACATCAGCCGTTCTTGTTGACTCTCATGATTTGTGGCGCTCTGGGGCATTACAAAATGTATCATTAAGTCCAAAATCTACATCTTTCAGGACATTTCTTTAAATGGTTCCTGTTGATTTTACTACATCCTGTGATCTTATTTGGCAGCAAGAACTTCAGGAGTCAAAATAGCTGAGAACACCATAAGTTTTGTTAGACTGACAAAAAACGAATTCTGTCATTGTTCATTCTCACCGGAAAAATCTTAATTTCATTATTATGCATCATTATAGTTTCATCAATGTTGACCATTATTTGTCTGATCTCACTGCGTGTGTTCCTGTTGCCAGCACTCAAGAGTGGCTGCGACCACTTGGTGAAAATCAGTGCAAAAAGACTACTCAGAGTGGTCTTAAGGTGAGTTTTAACTCCTTTATTTAGGTGTATACAACTGTTTTATTTGTATTGTGAGTACAGTCCTTGTTCAAATCTTTCACTCGTCTTCTTCTCTTCCAGGTCCGCCGGAGGCTCTCTCCGCCAGCACCCTCAACAAAAACAAAGAAGCAGGTAAGTTGTTTTATGGGGTGTGGGGTTATTTGGATTAATTTGGGAGACGGTGCACGTTCAACTGTCTAAGTCTCTGTTAGCAATGTCTTTCAGGTAGCCTAAATAAGCAGTGCAATTCCGTATATCCCTCTCCTTTCCTTTCATAAGAGGAGTAATACTGTCTTCCTCACTTTTTTTTCCTGCCACGTTAGGCTCCTTATTTGCCTCCTTTCTCTGTTTAGGGTCTTTTCTTCTTAGTCCCCTCCTTTATAAATGTCCCTTCTCCCCCCTTTTTCCATTTTTCTGTGTGTTCAGTTTTCTCCCCCCTTTTCCTGTTCCTCCTCCCTTCTCTTCCCTGTCCCCCCCCTCTTTCTTTACTCTGCCTCTTCTATCATTTCTATGTAAAGAAACGGGCACACACCTGGCGAAGCCACGCCCCTCATGGGATGCGGACAGTATCTCTGGCCGACTGGCGGCGAGGTGGCTCCTTCCCCGCTTGGACTTCTCCCACTTCTCTGGTCGGCTCGGACTCACTCGGTGTTGCTCCTTCCACTTGGTTTCCTCCCTCCTCTTGGGTCTCCGTCTTCGGCGTTCTTCCCGTGGCACGATCTCCCGGCTTCTTGAGGTTCCGGGTCTGGTGTGCTGACGTGGCTCCTCCCCGATGCCTGACTTCAGGGCCAGGCAAAGAAGAATGGGCTGGTTGTGGCATTGCCGTCGCTAGGCTGGCGACAGTGGCTTTAAAACTTTATTTGTTTTTTTTAAGAGTGCAAACTTAACTGAAGGTTGGTGGTTACGTTGCTGCTGGGAGCTCATTGTACATTCATATTTTTGAATGTATGAACACATGCAGTTTGTGTTGGCATACAAATCAGCTACAAATACATTCAGCTCACTGTTTAGATCAGCTGCTTGGCTGAAAACTTCATCTTATGAACTGAACTCATCTTGGAAGAAACTAGCTGCAGATAAAAACATGTTTGCCCTTTGAGACTCACATACTCTGTACTTTTTCTTTCATCATTCCCTTTGGCCCTTGTTCTGGATTGTGCTAACATCTGCTTGTGTTTCATTATGACAAGAATTGTCTTGGGGCTGTTTTACCCTTGTTTTGGCTCTGAAAACCTATGTTTTGACACCAAAATGAAGTATAAAGGTCTCATGGTTCCTGAAATACTACATCATCACTGCAACACATCCTCCATTTTTAAAAATGTCACCCAGAAAGATTCAGCCCAGATTAGCATTGTCTACCTAAGCTAAATTACTTATCTAATGGTACAAAAACTCAAATCAAAAATGAAAATCTCTCAACAACAATTTCTTTACAGAGGTATATTAAGAGGGCTGGACTATTATATTAAAGACTGAATAGTTTTTCTTTAATAGATTTTTCTAGGGCTCTTTCGAATTTATATCAGCATTGTGACACATGTTTATTGCCTTTATAATCTTGATTCAAAGCTGTATTTACCCACCTTACATCCAGCATAAATGTGAGTTATTTAGAGACTGGCAGATGCGAAAAAACCATCAAAAACTGGTGGGTATCCCATCGATCCAATATATACACTTCAAATTGGGTTGTCAGGATATCTGCCAATTTTTGGGGCATACTCAGCCAAACTCTAAATAACCATATACATATGCAGAAGGGACATCAAACAATTTTTTTACAGAAAATCTAAATAAGGCCCTAAGATTATCAGTTTACATTAGTATCAAAATCCCCTTCTAAGGCCCAGTTTCCATGTTCCTAATTCACGTACGTTTATAGATGGAAGCACTTTGAAAAAGTAGGCAAATTGTATATTTGATGGTGCAAAGACGAAGGACCCTGACACACTATGCAACTGTCCCAACCCCACTATATTTCCGTTGTCCCTGAAATTCCCCTTGTGATTTTCTTTTTGGCATCATTTTGTGAGCCCCTGATCCCAAGGGAACCTTCAAACTGTACATTGGTACTCCCCAGCGTCACCCTGTTGGTGAGCTCAAAGAATAGATCCCCTAACAATGCATACTCTTCCAGGCAAGACACTTTTATTCCCTTCGCACAGGCCCTTTGCTGTGGCAGCTCATTCTTGTTTTCAGTATGCTTTGTGGATCTCAGGGGAGATGTCTGTTAGCCTCTCCATACTCCTTTGATTTTTTGAATAAATGTAAGACTCAACGAGATTACAAGCAGGAGAGTCACCTTACCACCTGCAAGCATTTTAACAAATGTCTATCATAAAACCTTTGGAGATGATTCAGAAAAATAGTTTATGAGAAGAGGCAATAGTATCACATGAGTACTCTTTTACATACTCTTACAATCCTTTGTGAATTGGCCCGAAACATCCAACTGCATATTAATCAAAGTGTCAAAATCTGTGCAAATGTCCATCAAAGCCTGCAATGGTTTATTAACAAAAAGAAGAATTAGAGTCTGTGAATGATAGATTCAATCTGATTGAGTATCCCCATGAAAGCACAAAATCAGTGAGCCCCCCAAGTAAAGGGAAGGTACTTATTTATAGTTTTTTCATAACTAGGCTTTCACTGGGAATCACATGACATTGTGAAACAAAGGAAGTACACAGATGCAGAAGTGTAGAGTCACAAGCAAGGAAGTAGACAACCTTCAAATGAACAAGAATGTAGACATTTTCGGATGAGCAAACTTATCAACACCCAAGATGTGAAACAGAGGCTGGAATAGAGGGACATTTCCTTTTGAACATGGTTAGTATGAGCAGAAAAGAAAGGCAACAGGGGTTACAGTTACGCTAATGCAAATAGGAATTTTTAATCCACAGTTTTGATGTCCCTATGGTTGCAGTGGCCTAGCATTTAGCTGCCTACCCATCTAGCCAGATCCAGGGATGCCCACCTGATATGTTGTGAGCCCTCTGTGCCTTGTCATGGGTCAGACCATGTCTGCCTCTATTGCTCACTATTTCTGCAAATGCTTACACAACCTCCAAGATAGTGTTCATTTCCTCTGGAGTTTTCAAGAACATTGTAACTCAAGTTCTTTTTCTTTGCTTTGTTTCTGTAATGCTATAGACGTTTGCAAACCTTATGTTTGTGAACCTTGAACATTAACTTGCTACAAAGCAACCTTTTGCGCAAATAGAAAATGGTGTTGTCCTCTTTGTTCTGCTGTGGCCGTCATGAGCAAACATTTGTTTTTTCTTACATTGTGTTACCCTATTGCCATTCTGTTCTGTTTTTATCTTTTCCAGGTGTTTTCTTAGCTAAACATATATTAGAGCTGCACAAATATTAGAAGTTAGTGACTACTATGCAGATTAAATAAATGTGGCTCGTTACTTCGCAGACTTTTACATCAGGAGTCAATACACCCATGGTTTTTCACACATTGCTTTTCTTTACAGATATGTTTCCATTATCCTGTGTGTTTGTGTGTGAATATATATAAATTCTGAATAAAGACACTACACCTTAACAATACGTATGTACATATGTGTGTGTGTGTGTGTGTGTATGTATATAAATATACTCAAATACATATACATAAATACATTGAAATGTTGAAGTAGGTGACTTAAAAATTAACTTCCCTGCAAAGTAAAAACTCAGAAAGCAAAATACTTAAAACTGATCTGCTATGTAATGGCTCCCTGTGTAACTCCTGTGATATAGTGACTCCCAATGTAGATCCTGCGAAGTAAAGGTAATATACTGACAACATAGTCGGAATCCCTGCTTTTTAGGTCTCGCCTGAGACAGCGCTTTAGCGCTGCTCTGGCGAGACTTATAGTAAGCGACTTTTGGAAGTGGAAACGAGTGCATTTCAGGCCGCCAACTACAGTGCATGTGCTCCGGGCGCGCGCACCATTTGGCAGCCTGAAAGCATTCGTTTTCTTTCACTTTCGCGGCCGCACGGCCGCCCGCGAAAAGTGCTCACCATTTGCCAGCCTGCATTGCCTCTCTCCCCTACCCCCTCCCTTATCCCACTTCCTGCTTGTTTCAACAGTAATTAACTTGCTTGCATTGTCAGTTCCTCGTTATGTGCCCGGGTGTATCAGTGATTAGAAATAAACTGAATATACATGAAAAAGGCAGTGTATGGGTTCCCAGGTATATTAACACCCCCCAACCACCCAACCCCTCAACTCAATAAGCACAAGTACTTGGCAAATGCACTGGAGCACCGGGCTTTCCTGTACTGACTGAGACCGTGCTCATTGAGATAGCACTTCCGGTTAGCGTTGAGAGACTATTTCCGGTTAGCTTCTATTTGCACATAAGCTCTCCCAAACCCTGTGAAAACCACGGGGACTGCACACTTCTTTTTCAGAAGCCGCGAGCTCTATCGATCCGGCGCCTCTGCTGGTGCGGGACCCCTCCAAGTGCCCGCAAAACCAGGCCTCTCGCCCCAGCAAGGCGGGCTAATTGCTTAAACAAGCAGAAACAAACAGGTATTGAGCTGGGATCGATGATGGCCGTGTGCCTTAAGGGTCCCTGGGTGACGAATTCCCTAGTTACCTTCTGACCGGAAATAGAAAGAATATGCCCCTGCCAATCAGAAGGAGGTTCCTGGGGATGCTTCGTGGTGGCAGGGGGTACGAAAAAGAGCATATGATTTGTGACATCACAGGTGGGCTTCTGGGCATGTGGGGTGTACTTACCTGGGAGAGAAGCTACACAGCGGCCTGGCACCCTGTACAAAACGTGTCATCGCTGCAGCTGTTTTTGACTCAGGGACGCTTGCATCATTTAACCTTCATATGGTGGTCACCTTTAAGGGCAATTAACCTTTATGGGGCACGAATGGACACACAGGGACGGCCTGTCAGCCCAGCAGCATCCACCATGCCCGCTGGTGCATTCTACTTGCGAGGGAGCGGGAGGGATTGTGTGTCCGAGTGTTCAGATAAAGCCCCCACTCTGGCTGCGTGGAGTGTAATATGTTTACAATCAAGATATGCTAGCCGCCTGCAGGCTCGAGGTTCTAATCCGGACATGGCCAAACACGCCTTTCATCATTCTAAGTTCGCTAACTCGAGCGCCAGGATATGCATAGTAATGTCATCGTTGCAACAGGCACGAGGAACTTTATTGTACGACCATTGCGGCTTTAGTACTGAGCATTCCTTAAGAGTGTATGCAGGCGTTGCGCTGGTGCACCCTTGCCTCCAAAGGCAGCGCTCTAACGAGTTGCAGGTGTACGTCGCTGTTTTAGGGAAGAGTTGATGGTCGTCGAAGTACGGGCTCTACGATCTAATATCGGCTTCTGCACTACTGTGTGATCGTGGGCAGATCTCTTTACATATTCGTGCGTCGGCACCCTACTGTAGCGCTTTCTACTGGCAATGGATTTCACTGTTTTAAGCACTAACCTTGACCCTGTTGTCAGGTAAGGCCCTTACCTGACAACAGGGTCAAGGTTAGTGCTTAAAACAGTGAAAGCCATTGCCAGTAGCAAGCGCTACAGATCTCAATACCTCCTTGATAATTTGGGTAACTGGACCACTGTCAACAGTCCCAGTAAGTGTTACTAAAGGTGGCAGGCAGCGCTGTAGCGCTCTCACCCCGTGACCCCTCAGCTTGCCACGCCCAGCTAGGGTGCAGCATCCGCCGTACCCCGAGCCTCTCCCTCCCTCGCGGGGCCAGGTCGGATCTCCTGAAGGCGGCTCGGTGCTCGAGGCTCAGACCCGGGCTGCCGGAGCAAAATCTCTCGCCTCGGGGGCTCGCCTCGCCTCCCCTTTCATTTCAAGCGTCGATCGATTCGCTGTTGTCATCCTCGGCGACGCAGGGGGACACTTGAAAGCATCTCTGATCAGAGGAACGGGGTGACCTGACCGGGCTCGCGCCATCTCCTTAATTACCACATCAACGGCGTGGGGGAGTGTGGGGGGAGCGCGCCAGGAGCGGGTGCAACACTGCCCCACCCCCTCCACCCAAGGGGATGTGCTTTTCTTTCTTTTTTACTGCTCATTGGTGAGAATGTTCTCTTTTCGGAGATTCTATTGTAGCGCCTGAGAGCCCATCCGCTCCACGGAAAGAACGGGGCCGAAGGAGTGGTGAAATGTAAAACAAGCATTTGCAATGCAATAGGTCTCGCATTTACTCGAGTTTAAGCTATTGGCATTACAAATGACAATGTGTTTTATTTATGTTCCAAAACCAAAACATAAATAAAAGGCATTGTCATTTACAATGCCAACAACTCAAACTCACGTAAATGCGAGACCTATTGCATTGCAAATGCTTGTTATAGGTACTTTGCTTTGCTATTATATATGTTGTGTATTATACAGTACATATTGTGTTTATTGTGATTTCCAAATTGGAAACTACCATTTATATTATAAATATATTTATATAATGTGAGATATAATTAAAGTGTCATCACAGAACACTAGCTATACCTCCTCAACGTTGTGACAAATGTGTTGTAATGTACAAAGACCTGTCCTAGAAGACTTCCCTTGAGATATGCATGGCAGCCTTTCCACATTTAGGCAGAGAATCAAAGTAGCTCAGTGATTCTATGTGCATTTTCTATGTGCATATCTAGTACTTTAGAGCATCTGCATTTTTTACATTTAGAGTTCTTGGAGGCCTTGCATCTGCATATTAAAAAAATCAAACCCTACACTTGGTTTACATCTTTCCAATCGTGGGCACCAAAATGGAGGGAACTCATCACTCGTTTTCACTTTCTAGCAATAATGTTTACAAAATTCTACCATCTGTTTTGGGCATATTTCCATATGGATAATCTTAATTCAAATTCAAAGTAAAATCCCCCTCAGGAGCTACTCAGGACTACAATGAGGTAAAATAATAAATTAACAGTTTCACCCTTTCAGTAAAGAGTGCATTGTTTCTATAGAAATTAAAAATCTTCATAGTCTTCCCATCTAACACAGAATTCCACTATGCAGTCTGGCAATAGTCATTTATAACCAAGAACATCTATTTCACAAGATTGTTTCGTCGATTAGTAATCCAAAGGATAAATTACTTCCTTGGCCTGATATATCTTTGTAATATAAGGTATACATTTACTGCAGGATGCGTGTAGGATCTTTGTAACCCAGTAAGCTTTGTTGTCCTCATGACCTCTCTGTTCAGTGTAACCGGAAGGATCATATAGATCCCTCTGCTGCCAGATACCTGCGCCTGTAGGACAGGATCACCGTCAGAATCCTGATCCTCTCACTTGTGTAAGCTCAGAGATAGGATTGCTATTCAGTGCCTTGCCATAATTATTTTTTGTCACCACATAGATAGTTCCTATGGCTGAGACCGTAGCCTGTTAAATTGTTTACACCAAGGGATAGCCATGCTGTGAGAATCCAGAACCTGTAATATCTCTGCAACCAGATTATTAGCCCTTTTGTCAAAACTTACCCTGTAAAATCTAGCCAACCTGTGAATAACTCTGCTGCCAAATAGGTGAACCTGCACGATCCATGTAGCCCTTTTGTCATACGTTTGTGACTGCAAGATCAATGCAGTTTATGGAAGATCTTCGTTGTCAGGAAGGACGTGACTCTGGGTTATTAGTTGAGGGGATAGCTACTCATCTCAAATAAAAATCACAACCCTTGTCATGGTGAAGCCCTAAAGTCACTACCTGAGCTCAACCCCCTGGTACCTATAGCACAGACCAGACAGGCTTAAGTAAGAGGCAATGTGTAAAGTATTTATGCAGTAATCAAACAGTAATACAGTCTAAATGCAAAACAATAAAGAGAAATCCCAAAACAAAGTCTATGGCCACACTAAACTTGGGCTTTGAGTTCTGGGTCTGTGTGTGGGGAGTGCACTACGGTAATCCTAGAGTCCTACCACGTCTAACTCTGAAATCCAGTTTTAGGCAGTCTTTGTGCTCTTAACAAACTCAGAGACAGATATGTGGTAAAATCAAAGCTGAGCTTTCAGCAACCAGACAAAAAAAGCAGTTTGGCATTCCGTTTCCCTCCTTTGAAGTATGCCCAAGTGTTTTATGTAAAACCCCAGTAGACCCATCAAACAAGATATGACATCCAAGCAGGATTCGACACTCCAATGTCTAAGAGGATCCTCAAACCCCCTACCACAGTGGTCACTCTTAACAAGTTCTGGGGCATCATTCCCTCCCACTGGGTTGATGTCTGGCTGTCTAGAAGGACAAACTGGGAGCAGGCCCAGGTGTAAGCTACATCTGAATGTGACAGGGAAGGCCATTTTAAGTGCACCAAGAGTCTGGGCACAGCTCCCAGGCAATGCTGTTACAGGGAAGACAATACCTACCCACCCCCAGCGCCATTATCCCTGTCTTGAGAACATATCACACCTCCCTACAGGGGACGCTATCAAGCTATCAGGTGACAGGTGAATACTTATACAAAGGCCTCCTAAGGCTTTAGACAGGCAAAATGTACCTTTTTAACTGTAATAGACAAAATGTAACTTTATAATTAAATTGAATTTTGTTCAACAATTAAAAAGAATCCTTGAAACATTTATCTAGCTGTTACCAATTTGAAATTAGCAGTACAAGGAGCTAAAATATAATTCAGCGTTTCCCTATGGAAGCAGTAAGCTGTGCTATTGTGAAAATTGCTTTTTTGCTTTTTCACTGTAAGGACATGTGGAATATTAAATCTCTACCTTAGGGGTGACTTATTAATAATTAAAAGGAAGGTTTAGGCTTGACTAAAGAGTTTAATTTGGCTGGTGAAATATGCAGTTTAAAATTGCAAAACCAGGCTTCAGTGGTGGCCTTAGAGAAATGCTTTACTCTGTCACTCTAGCAGTTGGTACAAGCGGCAGTCAACTAGTGACATTTAACTTACAGTCCCTGGGTACACTTGTGTCATATACTAGCAGCTTATGTGTGAGTTAAATAATCCAATCAGGTGTATAACAACGTCATCATGTTTAAAGGGAGAGCACAAACACTTCATCACTGGGTAGCAGGGTTAAAGTGCAGAGTCATTTGGCCAACAAAAACAGTGAAGACAAAAATCTGCGGGAATACCATGCAAACAGTGGTCCTTTCCAACAATTTGGATTTCTCATAGGGATACTACAAGTGGGCCACTTTTGCTTCTGCACATGTTTACTGTTTCTGGGTGCTGTGGCAGTCCCTGGAGAAACAAGCATTTGCAATGCAATAGGTCTCGCATTTGCGAGATTTTGAGCTATCGACATTGTAAATGACAATACCTTTTATTTTTATGCATTTTGAAAACCAACTAGAAGTACAAAGTGTACATATATACAAGGCATTGTCATTTGTAATGCTTATAGGTGAAAGGTTAGAAAATGCAAGACCTATTACATTGCAAATGCTTGTACTGGAATTATGTGGAGCGGGATTGTGTGTTACGGAGTGTATTATGTGGAATGGTATTTTATGTTGTTGAGTGGTATGTAGTGGAGTTTAACTATATAGTGTGCTGTTGAAGTTTGTGGCACGATTTGGAATTGTGTGGTGTGGATTAAATGTATGTGGTGTGCTATGTAATTGTGTTGAGTTGTATTATGTGGTTTAGTGTTGAATATATGGTGTGGATTGCAAATATGTGGAGTTGAAATTGTGTTGTGTGGAACTGTGTGGATAGCTTTACCTGTTTGGTGACGAAAATGAAGAGATAGGTAGGTCTACTGTATCTGTTTCTATTTTTTTGGGGGGGGGTAGTGTTCGTGACCATGTCTACGTCCCATCCAAACTGATGTTTTCAGCTGCTTGCTGTCAGTGTTACGATGTTTGTGTTGGATCAGGAAATTATATAGCGCCTAAAACTGCCGGGTAAACACTTCTATGCAATTTTCTTACCCTGTAGTGAGCTTCCTTGTGTGCCTGTAATTAAGTCTCTGATAACTTACAGCCCAAGTTCCCTCCGCTGTATGATACAACCACGGCATTGAAAGAAGGGTTAAAACCCACGCCAGGTCAAGTACCCATCCCATAATGCATTTTTTCAAAGTCTGCAGCTTGAGGTGGAAGCCCCTTATCCCCCATTCCCTGCCAGCATCGGATTAGCAAACCTCTAGGTGTCAGTATCACCACAAACCTTTTACATAGGCTACCCTCTCCTCTTACCAACCCCAGCTTTGCATACTATGTCCCTTAAACACGTATTAGGGGTCTGGAGACTCTCTGGGATTCAGGAAGACTGGAGCTGCCGGTAGCTTTGGTGCAGCGTGTGCACAGATGTACCAAGCAATCGTGTAAAACAAGGTGCAGGCCCATGGGAGGGGGGCGCGCTGTGCCCGCACGGCCGCCTGTGCTTCAGTACATGTTGTAGTGGGCTGCTCTCTCCCTGGTAAAATTAAAATGCCAATCTCTACACCATGGCACTGGAGAGCCTGGGACATGCAGCCCCTACATTATGTTCCAAAGATGCTGGGCTGAGATGGGGGAGGCCATATGTTTCCCCGACCCCCTACGTCCCCCCACTCCTGAAATATTTCAAAAGAATACCCAAATCTGCCTAAAAATTCAGCAGACTGAAGGGTGAAGCATCTGAAAAGCACACACAAGTGTAAAACCGAAAGTGCACATCCTACAACAAATAGGTGCAAAAACGCATTCTAAAGAGAGAGCACGGTAGGTTGATGCACCTGCTACATATGCGTATACTACTCGCAATCCACAATACTGGCATTAGACCCGTCACAAAGGTCTGCCGATATTCCCAAGCAGACCATGGTCTGTGACCTTGGGGTTCTTAAGAGCGGCCTAGCAGGTCTGCGGCGTTACCTCAGCTGTCAGTGGTTTTTCGCCAGCGAGATTTGCATGTGAGCGCGGGCTCCTAACCTGGATTTCTGCTGGGTCATTCTCCCTTCCTATGTGCCAGCAGTAGTGCATCCACTTGTAACGGGTTTATATGTTGCGCGTTGTCAGAGTCGGCCCTTGCTACAATAGCGCCCCGGGCACAAAGAAATATGCCGCCCCCGCTAGTGCCAGTGAATTATACAAGCGGCCGCCATTACCAAAGCTATTGTTCCGGTTTACTTTGCTCCTTGTCTGTTAGCTGGCAATGGCAGTGCTTGTTTATTTACCGCGCACCGTGCGTGCTTCTGGTGTGAGGGACTGCAGCTGTTCTTAAAGTGAAAGAGCTTATTGCGCAATGCGAATACAAACAAGCGACTGCCATTGTCCCCGCTGAATAAACAACAAGCATTTACAATGCAATGGTCTCGGCATTGGTAAAGTTAGAGCTATTGGCATTGCTCATGACATTATTTTTGTTTATGTTTTTGTTTTTAAAACATTTAAAGAAACGGCATTGTCATGAGCAATGCCAATATCTCTAACTTTAACAATGCCGTGACAGTTGCATTGTAAATGCTTGTTTCTTCTGCTCAGGATGTCCCCATTAATATTAGACATACACGAAGGACTCTTTGGGTGAGAAATAACTGTCAATCGTATTCATTAGGTTGTTAAACAGGGAATGAAAGAAGATAAGAGAAGGAATGAGAGAAGGAAGGAGTAAACGAAGGGGTAAACGAAGGAATGATATATGGAAGGGATAAAGGAAGGAATGAGAAATTGAAGGATAGAAGGAAAGAACGAGAGAAGAACGGAGTGATGGAAGGGGTGAAGAAAGAAATGAGAGAAGAAAGGGGTAACGGACAGAACGAGAGAAGAAAGGAGTGACGCACGGGAGCCCCATTTGAGCAGACACTTCCTGCTACACCGCAGGCTCCGCACATGTCCCGGGCAAGGATGCCTGGCTTCCTGTGGGCCGCGGCGGTGATTCTGTTGCTTCGGCAGTAAAAGGGGTAGGCTCCCTCGTAATTTTAATATAAAATAAAGGAGGAAACTCACCAGTACACGCCGAGATATGGGGAAATCCAGGAGCTGGTCACCGGCAGCTGCTGCTTCTTGGGGACGCAGTGATCCGTTTCGGCAATACGGCGGCAGAACAGCCGTGGGCGAGCGCGGCGCAGGAGCTGCACAGGGGGCAACGTGCTGCTACCAGAATTCTCTTCCGGGGCAGAGGAGGGGGAGGCAGGGACGGGGCAATCCACTACGGGGGAGCCTGCAGCTGTGAGCAGGCAGAGATTGGCTCAAGCAACAGGGATAAGAGCTGGGCAGAAATATCTTTAATGCCCTGTAACACACGTCTGACATGGGTGTAGGTAGACACAGGCGGGGGCGGAAGTGCTTGAAGTGGTTTGGAATGAGCCCCTGTTTGTGTTTGCCATAGTCATTTGCAGCTTCACAGCTGATCCATGGTGGGGTGGGGTATAGCGCCTCCTTGCACTTTATGGCTTCCAGGGCTCTAACAATGGCGCCGGTCTATTCACATGCATCGGCTGCAGGTGTGTGTGCTTAAAACTGAGCCCTGAATGGAAGAGGGCTTCTGCTGTCCACGGTGACTGCGGGTGGGGTCTCCCGGCAGCCTCAGTAATGCAGGGGTGTCACATGGTAACTGACTCGATCAGTCCAGAACCCCCAAACCATGAGAAAACCCCCAACCACGAGAAATGGCTACGTAGATGGAGGTGAGCAAAGAGGGCGGGGAGCCTGAGGGTAAAACAGTCTGGCTGAAGGGACAGAAGAAGACGGAGTGGCGACGTGTGTGATGGAGTTGAAAGTCCGCGTGTGTCGAAAAAAGGATATTGAATACAGAGACTGTGTGTGTGTGAGAGAGAGAGAGAGGAAAGAGTGCTACGGGGAGAGATAATAATGACATGCTTCAAGGGAGGGAGAAGGAGAGAGTGATTGCGTAAGGGGGGGAGTTAGAGTATGTGAGAGCGAGGACCGAAGCGAATGAAGAGAGCCAGAGTGAAGGAACTGAGTGAGAGACAGGAAAGAGCAGTAAGCGAGAGCGAAGGGAGAGCGAACGGGATTAAATGCTGAACGAGATTGTAAGGGGTGACTATGACTGAGAACGAAAGCGAAAGAATGTGGGGGAGAGAAGGGAAAATGGGTGAGAACGAAGGGCGAGTGAAGGCAGAGAATGAGTGAGAGCGAGTGAGCCGGGCCCCAACCCGGGGCTCCTCCACGAATCCCACCCACCTCGCAGAGCCATCATTGCCCTCGGGCCCCTCCCCTTGGACGCGGCAGTTAAGGGAACAGCGAGGATGACCGGGAAACCAGTGCCCGCAATAAGGGCAATTTCACACCGAGATTAGACGCGCTGCAGCAAGAGGGCTCCCCGGGGAGGCGCGGCGAGGGCACGGGGAGGGGAGGGCAGCAAGCGCCGGGCCCAGAGGCTTGTGGGAGTGAGGCACGGGGAGAGTGATCCCAGCATACCAGAGTACTGCAGACTCAGGGGAGAAAGAGAGCATACTATACAAGAGTACCACAAGCCAGGGGGGCAAGTGTAATCACCGGCAGCTGCTGCTTCTTGGGGACGTAGTGATCAGTTTCGGCAATACGGCGGCAGAACAGCCATGGGTGAGCGCGGCGCAGGAGCTGCACAGGGGGCAACGTGCTGCTACCAGAATTCTCTTCCGGGTGGGCAGAGGAGGGGGAGGCAGGGACAGGGCAATCCCACCGCATACTTGTGCAGCAGATAAATTAGAACCGCACCAGAGGTGAGCAGGGTTGCACGCAGGGTCCGACGTGTGGCAGAGAGGACGAGCACACCACCGCCTTTCTCCAAGGCAGGCAGAGCAGAAATGCCTCGGAGAAAGGGAGCCTCATTTTCGGATTTGGGGGCGTGTTTTGCTGTTGTCTCCTCCCTGAGACTTCTCGCAAAAAACACGCCCCCCGATCCGAAAAAGACGGGGCTTCAACGGAGTGACTGGACCTCTTCTCCAGTGGCTGGCCAGCATTTAAGAGGCCAGCCAATGGAGAACAGGATAGAAGAGGGGCGGGTGCAAGCCCCTCTTCTCAAAGTCACTCCAACTCATTAAATCTCGGAGCGAGACTGCGCAAGCGCAGCCTTTCGCAGCCGAGACCTAAAAAGCATTTGTTTACGAGGCCAGGACACGGAGAAGATGAAGTAGTCCCAAAACGAAAGAGATACCGACCTACAGCATAACTAAACTGTAGTTGGTCGGTGCTGCTTCCCACAAAACGGAAGTGAAATATCGGCTGGCTAGCCAATAATGAGCCAGCTAAGCAGAGCAACGCCAGAGTGAACCAATGTCAAGTGGCAGGCGGGATTACCCTCCATATTCTGTTTACTTCTGGTCTTGCGACAGCGCATGCTCTGTCTAGGCTCGACCTAAAAATGCAGCGCTTGTCCCTATTTTTCAAACTATGCCTTTTAGAGAAAATTCACTTTCAGTGCCCCTAGAAGCTTAGACTCAACCACGGTGTGTAATATGGAGCAGGTATTCCTACACTTTTCATTGCTGCTTTTAGTTCCCACTCTGACCATGTTGCTGGATGCTTGATCTTGCAACATAACTAAAAGGATATCTTTTGTGTCCAATCATTGCACCTGTGTAATCATTGTAACCTGATGTTAATTTCTTTGAATGTGTTTGTAGCAAGTTCATTCTTTGTACATTTAATAATATGGGCGGAGACCGATTTCTTTGCCTGTAGGATTAATGTAAACTGGTGGCTAGCTTTGCTGTTAAATACTTACACCATTAAGATTTCCATGTGACCTCTAAAAGGTGGTGCTGGTCTCATAAACCCAACAATGAGGTTGCTGCTAAGTGCTGGAGCCTGTAACCATAGCTTAGCTTCCCTACGCCTGAATTAGTAAGATGTTTGTACCATAAGGGATGGGTTTGTTTTAAATTGAATTAGCCTATAAGACCGCTGTTACCTCAGGAATTGGTCTGTTTGTATATGTCCGAGCCTGTACTATTTCTGTAAACAGAAGAATCCTTTTGCTTTCAGAATCCAAAACCTGTTTGATTTCTCTGACCTGAATGATAGCTCTGCTGCCTGAGCCTTTAGCATTAATTTATCTTTGTGAATACATTTGCTGCTTGATGTCTGAGGGCTCGATTACAGATTACAAGTTTGGTGGCGTGAGAGTAGGCCGCACGCCACCGCCCGGCTCCCACACTGCCAAACAGGGCCACGGCCCGCCCGCCAGATTACGAGTATTATCGTGGTCTGGCATCGAGGCGGTCCCACAACGGTGCAGTTTAAAGGCTCATATGTGAGCCTTAAACTGCACCACCTTGGGACCACCAGTGCACGATCCTGCATGGCATGGACTGTGCAGTCCGTGCCATGCAGGAATGGGGTGCATGCACACAGGAGGTCACAACATGTGCCCCCCTGCATGCACACCTGCGCACAGGGTCAAGAGGATGCCCCGTAGGGCCCCTTTTCGTACCTCACTACCTGTAGTTTCATGGAGCAAGAACCTCAATGAGACTGCTGGCGGTGAGGAAAGTCGCAATATGCTTGGCGGTGCCGCAGGGCACCACAAAGCATATTCCGTCCCTCAGACCGCCATGCCATTGCCAGGGATCTCGGATCCCTAGCGGTTGTGATGGTGCCATAGTGGCCTGACAGCCCAAGTTGTAATCTGGCGGTCGGACAGCTGGTGCAGTGGAGGCTGGACCACCACCGCTACGCCACCATGAGTTTGGTGGTCCTCGCACCGCCAAAGTCACAATTAGACTCTGAGGGCCTCATGTAGGTAAATAAATTTTACCGTTTCTAAAATACCGAGCCGTACCGAATCGGTAAATTAGAATCGGTAAGTTATATGTAGGTAAAAATTCGGTAACAGTTACCGATTCGGTAACATTCGGTAATCACGATTCGGAATTCACCGAATCGGTAAATACCGAGGTGGTATTTACCGATTCGGAAAATACCGAGGTGGTATTTACCGAATCGGAAAATACCGAGGTGGTATTTACCGAATCGGAAAATACCGAATCGGTATGTACGGAATAGGTAAATAAAATCACATGACTTGACGAAACAGCAAATCCTGTGCAACCACAGCCCACCCAACCAGGAAGTGGCCACACCCAGGCAGGTGTACATAATTAGCCGACCCTGGAGAGGCTTGGAGTGCAGAGGAGAGGCAGGGAGCCGGTGCCTGTGCGAGCGGGAAAACGAACATCATGTCCAGCCAGAGAACACAGAGAGACGGAGGGGAAAGGAGGAGGAAGCTGAAATTTAGCCCCAAGGAACTCCAGGTGCTGGTGGAGGAGGTGGTGAAGCAGCACCAGAAGCTGTTTGGAAGGCAATCCCTGCAAGTGCCTGAGGCTGAAAAGCGCAACATATGGCTGGCCATCCAGGCCCATGTGAATGCCGTGGGAGTGACCCACAGGGACATAGAGGTCCTAAAGAAGCGCTGGTATGACCTGAGGATTGTAACCAAGAGGAAGATGGGCGACATCCAGAAGGAGGCCAGCCAGACTGGAGGTGGAACCAACAGGGCACCTGCCCTCACCGAACTGGAGGAGCTGGTGGGGGCCACAATCGAGCAAGAGAGCGTCGTGGGTCTTGGGGACGCCGACAGCTCTGCCAGAGCCGCCACACAACAAGGTAAGACGAAAGCACAGCAATGTAGCACCCCCTATGCCTATCCCACATCCCCCATTGTGAAACGAGAATCACACTGCAGTCCACACGTGTCAGTGCAGACAGGCAATGCATTCCGGGAGATGTAGTCAGGGAAACACCAACCATGACGTAAATGTTACAGGGCAACAAGGCATGTCACGCACTCGAGGCACAAGGAGACAGAGGACATTTTGGAATGTGTAATAATTTATTGTGACGCTTTCAATGCAGCCCTTCGGGGACACTGAGCCAATGTTGTATTTCTGTCCACAGATGTGACATCATGCAGGACAGGGCATGCTGCAGGAGAGACGGCACACCGGCCACAAATATCACCTCTAGCCAGCACAAGTTCAGACCAGGGAGCAGGCCCACTGGCAGCCGCACCACCAACACAGGCAGCCTCGCCGCAGCCAGAGCCAGCATCACCTCACCCAGAGCCAGCATCACCTCACCCAGAGCCAGCATCACCTCACCCAGAGCCAGCATCGCCACTCATGTTTGAATCACCGGCCACATCTCCGCTTGCAGGTGTGGGAATGAGGAGGCGTCCAGCAGCCAGGCTACGAGCCTTAGACACCTCGTCAGACGACAGCATGGGCCCTGAAGAACTCACCAGGCCCCAGGAAGGGAGCCATGCCACTGTGCCCCACACCTCACAGGCAGCACAGACGGGAGCAATAGGGCGCCGCAGGTCGCGTGTCCAGAGTCCACCAGCACCCATTGACGGCCATGGTGTCTTCTTGGGTCTCGAGGGCCAAATGTTGAAACAACAGCGCCTGCAAACAAAGGCAGTCATGACAGTCCAGAGGCACATGCGGGTGATGAAAACTACATTAGTCAACATGGACAATAACATCAGCGGCATGGCTGCGGGCATTCGGGACATGTCCCAGTCAATCCAGCAGTTGTGCAGCAAATTAGATGCTGACATCGAGGCACGGCGTCGGGAACGGCAGAGAAGGGACACTACCAACAGGGCACTCAACCGTCTGGCAACTGCGACTTCTCTACTGTGCCGGCGCTCTGTGACGATGCAGGAGGGCCTAACACACTGCTGCAGCGACCTGTCTCGGGGGATGGTGCAGGTGACAAGTGCACTAGGGGTGCTATTTACTAGTCAGGTGTCGACAACTGCTGCAGGGGATGCTGCGGAGAGCATCGACACCAGCAGCAGGAGCAGCATCACACCCCCCGTCCCAGAAGCACGCAGGAGCAGCAGGCGGCTTGGGGTTGGCTGTAGTGAGGATGCACAGGCCGTGCCATCCACCACTGCAGCGCGTATGCGCAAACATTGATGTGGCCCTGCTTAGCCACTTCCCAATGGGTGACGTAACCCTGGACATACTCCTTGTATAGATGGTATATTGCCAGATTGGCTTGTTCATGTGTTCATGGCGTGGTGCCACATTAAAACTACGTCATGACTAATCACAACTGGCTGTGTCCCCTTACTTACTCAGAAATAGTTGCATGTGATCTCTGTCCGTCTCTCTCTCCCATCGATTGCAGTTGGCACTCTAGCTGCGTTGCCCTGTGGCTGGCCTGACTCATCCTCGTTGTCCTCAAAATATGTTAGTTCCACATCTGTACCTTTTTTCGTGGCAAGGTTGTGCAGCATTGCACAAGTGGCAATAATCTTGCAGCAGGTGATGGGTGTGTACTGGCGTGCGCCTCTGCTCTTGTGGAGGCAGCGGAACCTGCTCTTCAGTAGTCCAAACGTGCGCTCCACCACATTACGTGTTGTTTTGTGTGCCACGTTGTATCGTCTCTCACTCTGGGTTGCTGGGTGTAGGTAGGGAGTGAGGATGAATGACCGGCATGCATATGCACTGTCGCCTAGATGAGTTGAAAGGGAAACATCAGTCACATGCTTCTTTACACTATGATTTGCAGGTTGCAAGGGGCGTCACTGTTACTCACCTAGCAGGTATCCCTCTCCAAATTCTCCGGCACTCAGTCGTGTGTAGATCCCACTATTCTGGAAGATGTACGAATCGTGGGTGCTCCCAGGAAACTTTGCAACAATATCTGTGATGATGTTCCCTGCATCACAGATCACCTGCACATTGATGGAGTGGGTGGACTTCCTGTTCCTGTAGATGTGCTCTGTGTCAGCTGGTGGACAGATTGGGATGTGTGTACCATCAATACAGCCGATGACATGGGGGAACTGTGCCATGTGATAAAAGTCTGTTTTTGTTTTCTGCAGTGCAGCCTGTGTGTTGGGGAAGCTGATGTAGTGGTGCATTCTCTGCATCATGGCATCCAGGAACTTCCTGAAGAAACGTGACAGGCAACTCTGGGATACACCACCCACCGCAGCTATCACCACCTGATAACTGCCGGATGCCAGCAGATGTAGGCTGCAGAGCACCTGCACATGTGGGGGTATGGCGTGCGCCCTTCTTATTGGCTGGTCCAGGAGTGGGTGAAGGTCCCTGATTAAGTCCATGATGGTTTCGGGGTGTAGCCTGTACCTCTCATGTATCTCTGCATCAGTCAGGTGGAATAGTGTGATGCGCTGTCTGTAGATGCGTTCCTCCCGTCGCCAAACCCTCAGTCCTGCTGCCTGTAGACGTAGGCGCCTTGCAATGACATACATAGCGGCCATGTTGTCCACGCTGTTGCATTTTGGGATTGCTTATGTGCACTGTTGATGGTTACCACCTGCTTTCAATCCGTGTTAATTACCGACTCTTATTTACCGATTTTCTTGGATTTCTTAATTACCGAGTGCTCCTACATGTCATTTTAATTTTTACCACTTCATATTTACCACTTCATATTTACCGATTCGTTAAGTATGTATTCGGTAAATCTGATTCGGTATTTTAGAATTCGGTAAATATGATTCGGTATTTACCGCCTCATATTTACCGAAAAGCCGTTTTTGGACTCCTACATCTCACTTGTCTGAATACCGGTCGGTAACGGCATGTTTACCGAAAATCGGCCGTTACCGACCGGTATTTGGCTACCTACATGAGGCCCCGAGTCTGTAAGAAATGTATGAACTGAGTGAAAGGCCTCTCAGTTAACTGTTTCAGTGTCCTTCCAACCCTCCCTCCTTTTCCCTCTCAGATACCTTTGTTGAAATTTTGGTCTGTGATTGTTGAACATCTTTGAGAGATTCTAATTGGAGACTGTTGGATATGTTTGAAAGATAATGATATTTGACTGCTGCTCATGAGTAGGGAACAGAGCCCATTACGTCTGAACACATTTCCTCGTGGAAACAAAATGGGTAAATGCCTTTTCTACTGTAGGCCATGAGGTAATACATTCAAAAGGATAGTCTGTGGTTTTATTTGCATTAACAAATCACAAGCTGCCTTAATGCTACCATGCACATATTAAATACTTCACTGTATCCAAAAGGGGCCATCTGCTGTAGATCTAAGAAGTATGATGTACTTGTTCTGGCTCAAACACTCCCCTCCAATGTGGTGGAAGCACCTTCATCAAAATTGAAATACTGTCCATCTGTCACGACATGGTACCCGGTCAGCATTATTTTACAGCTGCAGAAACATGCACCCCAAAGCTGGGATTTGTGAGGACTAACTAAAAAATAAATCAGTAAACTTTGCAGACCCAAACATGATTAATGTAAATCAGAAGACCAAACCTCAATAGAGCAGGCCTTCCAACATACTTTCCTGGTAGCCCAATACATCCTGCCTTTCAACATATTGTCAGTGCTTAATTTGAGCCGGTGCTTTCAGGTGCTCAGCACCGGCACCTCTTTCACAGGGCCGGGGCTACGATTTTTGACCTTGCAGGTGGTGGTCTCAATATTAATTGCCTTTTGTTTTTGCACTCATCTGTCGGTGTAGGTCAAGAAGTAAAAGGCATGACTTAGGGAACAGACAGCAGAGCATGGTTACAGGGTAGAGACTGAGGCAGTGCGGGACTTTAAAGTTGGGCACACTGGAGGAAGATGTGGGCTGTGGCCTACTTGGCAACATTTTCGGCACCGGTACTTCTTTTTTTTTTTCTTACAAACTAAGCACTGCATATTGTCATGGGTCCTCTGCTGGAGGTTAACAATGACGGACCATCTTGAGGATTCGTTGTTGGAAACGTTGTGTTTCCCCCAGCTCTAGATGAGGTGGTGGAACCACAGGTTTGAGGGGTGGGGGAGGTCTGTCAAAATCTAAATGAGCATCTAAATGTTATATAAATTATTATATAATATAAATGTTGCATAAATTAGTCACAAAATTGTTCTACCCCGGAGCCTCCGAAATGAGATTGGTTTGGTTGGATGTATACAGCATATTTTAATTACAGATACAAGTCACTGGAGGGACAGTTGTGCAATAATGACTGTTTGTTTTTAAGGTTTTGTTCTTAAATTGAGACAGATTTAGAACAACATTTGTAGTTTGTTTCGAAAACTAGACAGGAAATCTCATCAGTGCAGATTGCATTTGCACCAGGTGGTTTTCGTCCCATTTTTACAAATTTTCCATGGTTGCGAAATAATGCATAAATGGCATCTGCATATATTTTGATCCCGTATGTTCATATTTCTTTCACTTATGGGAACCCACATTTATCACTAGTCTAAATTTGGTCAGTAGTGAGAACACCAACCAGTAGTTACCACAGTTAGGCACATCTCCAAGATGGCAGCTCACATACAGGTTGCGGCCATTTTATCTCTATTGGCAGGGTCTAACATAACTACGCTAGCGTGCAATTTTTTTGAGGTCACTGTGAACGGATGTATAAAGAGCTGCAGCCAGACTGTCAGCTCAGAAATAACACGCTGCATCTGGGGTAATAAAATGTGAAATTCTTCTGTGGTTTGAGTTGCTTCTTTGTGTACAAATAGTCTGCTTGAACCAATCCTTATGCCGTTGATTTAGCTTCACATTTCTTCCAGTCTGGGACAGAAGTGCTATCCTCAGGTGAGTTCTGAAGTGTTCACGTAGCACCAGAAGACATAATCACTGCTGACATGCATTATTAATGCTACATGTGTTTCTGATTGTTGTCCTACTCATGCAGAGTTTACAACGCGCACCACTGTAAGAACACCCCAGCCTGACCACCCCAGCCTGACCACCCCAGCCTGACCACCCCAGCCTTCAAGCTAAAACATCAGGGAGGCTGCAGGTTCGCTGCCTTGGCCCCCAGACTATGGAACTCTCTTTCACTAGAGATTCGATCATGTACCAACCTGCTGAGCTTTAGGAAAATGCTCAAGACATGGTTGTTTACGCAGGCCCATGCTTAACTCCTTCCAATGGTATCGGTACACTCTAGAGCAAGCGCCATGAAACCTCTGGTGTACGTGCGCTATATAAGAAATTGCTAACATAACATAACACAAGGTCATGCAATGGGTCCCAGTTTACTGCGCAGCCGCAGTCCAGCTGATCAGTAGGCAACGAAAGAGCAGTTTGCATACTTGCCTTTTGTGCCAGAGGCGGATTATAACAATGAGGGCAATTTAGAGACTGACAGAAATGTTATCCATTCTGGGAGAACTAAGTATGTTAAAGGAGGTTGATGGCAAACTGCTGAGGGGGTGGAACAACAAATAGACAAGAAAAGACAAAAATGAGTTATATGGCTTAGTGAAAAGAAAGGGAGGGGAAGATAGGGCGATGATGCAAGGTGCACACAGCAGGTTGGGAAGGTGGAAATGTGGCTACCTGCTGGGGAAAGCCTTATGCAAAGTGCCCCAGTCTGGCAGCCAATCCTCTGTTCGTTTGAGGGCCCGTGGAGAGTCGGCAGTACCTGAGAAAGTTTAGCACTCTTTGGAGTTAGTACGCTGTCTTCAAAGCAAGTGTGGCGGCAATATATTCTGATTCAATAGCTGATCACCACAGCTGGCAGATGGGGTAACCCTTGTGGGAGAAAGAGCAAGGACAAGGGGTCATGAATACAAACACATTTTCCCATAGACACAGTATGAGTAAAACCCTTTGATACATCTGGCCCAAGATCCCTCAATGGACTGGCAGTGGTATACCTGACACAGGTTTGAAACATTTTGAGACAAACTAGGCATGGGGCCTTTGGAGTGAGCTCAGCGATGGTGTTGCTACAGCCCATGATAACAATCCACTGTCGGAGGCATTGAGACAGAGCTATTTGTGGCGTGTACAGTTTTTGATGCTTACTAGGCAAACCACGATTGTCCATGATCACCTGTGTTGCTAGAGACCATAATGTTGTTATGGGTTGTCATGGGCACACGGGTGGTAGTATCCTGTGTTGGAGCTGGATAATTTGTTTATGAGGGATACTATGCAGTCATTGAAGAGTGTTGGAGGTACAGCTCAAACTTTAAGAACACCATAAGATATTCTAGTATGCATATTTCAAGGCACTAATGCTTATTAGCATTACAAAATAAACAGCTGAAACATCAGTTCAACAGGATAGGTGCACAATAATCAAGGTTCCTACAGTCAATGTAAATATATAGGCCATTTAATCATCCCCAATACCCTTGACTAGCTCAGGGTTGACCACAGAATGTGCTCATGAAGGCTGATGGTGTTACTGCTGAGAAAAGTGTTAGAGTTGGCCAAAAGAGGGGCAGTCCATGTGGACAGATGTATGTCATAATGTAGATGCCTTGACAGACAATCAGTTCATGGCCAGCTCAATGCCAGCTAATATCCAAGCCATGCACTGTGGGGTCCCTGTATGTGGTCATACCCCTCAAAGTGATGTCTTTCAGTCACCCGCGCAGCTAACAATGACATAGAAGGAAGTTGTTTCATGACGCATACCATTGGTCTATCCTGTGTCCCTCATTGGTGCTTCCATCGCTGTCCGTTCATCTGCTCTTAGAGAATGACTGTTGGAGGCATGGGAGTCAGCTAGCTTGTGTAATGCTCAGGTTCTCACCTTCTCATGCACAATATCTTGTGGGGTGGAGGGTGCACTGGTGCACATGCAGTAATGTACTCTAGCTTGAAGATAGCTTCATCCTCTGTCCCATCCTCAAATGCAAGCGCATCAAATCTTTTGCCTGAGCAGACAGGATGAAAAAATGTTCCTGTCATTGTTTTGATTCTTGAGGTAACTACAACACAAAGAACTTCCACACCTCAAGTGCATTTGCTTGTCAAATGGTGTTTTAGAGTGCAGAAGGTTATGTGGCCTGAAAATATGGCACTCATGACAAGCACGTCACTGATGTAACTTTATGGATCAGAATAAATTCCGCTGATGGGATTTTACCCTTCTGTGCATCTTTGGGTAACACATGGTATTTCCGTGCAGGGCAGAGGTATGTTGATTTAAACACATCATGCAGGGATGTACTCTGGCCTTTTGAGTTTGTGTTACTAGTGAATAGAACTGAGGCACACAGTCTCAGCATATGGTCATTTAAGTGGCTGAGAAGGCAAGAACACCCCTTTGGTTTATGCAATAAAGGAGACAGCATAGTACTCTGCAGCATGACCTCTTTGACATGGACTTTCTGGGCTCTCCCTCCGCTTTAGTACCTGTAGGACTTCCATTACAAACACCAGACCGGGCTGTACCAAATGCAGATCAGTACCAAATAAAATAATGGCTGGAAAAGGACATGGACTGAGGGAAGAGGCACACCCCTCCTGCACAGCATTCTTCCAATCAGGCCACGGTCTCCACTAACCCTGGATGCCCTCTTGATTTTCACTCCCCCACAAACCCCACAAACCCCTTTCTCACAACAAGAGGTACATTTCGATGGATGTGTCTCAGGAAATTAGGGGAAAGCAGAGAAAACTGACCCAATAAGTTCTTGTTACTTAGTTATTCTCCAGCTAAGGGACAAAAACTCATAATGGCAATACTGAGGAAGACAAAAACTGTCTGGAATGGAAGACTCTGGACTACTGAAATCCTCACACCTACATCCAGTCAACGCGTAATGAGGCCACAGTGTTCTAAATGCTGTCTCCCGCTCATCACCTCCTTTTATTCTCTACCTGTGATTCACCCTGTAAGGATGCCATTTCGCAAAAAATCCTGAATCTCTGACTTCCGTTGAGGCGTATCAAAGGTAACGGATATCGATCCTTGACAGTCAGAGAGTGGAAAGGTAAAGTTCAACTTTTTAAATGATGCATGGGTCAAGTTTCAGTCTTTTTTTGGCACAAAGAACAAGGAGGCACTTGCAGTGGTAATCGTTCCCAAGATCCTTTTCCAGAAAAATCTTTGACACCTTCTCCTGTTCAGAGAAATACATGATCAATCCAAAATATTCAGTACCCAAGTCGCTTCCTTTCTTCTCAGAATTTACAGGTGCCTAGTAACAACTGCTTCCTATGACATACCTTGGAACTCTTGAATATTGACCAATTTCTTCAATTCTTGCATTTATGGTGCCATTCCAAGTGCGTGTTCTAAAATCAAAATATCATTTTAAGAAGCAGTAACACAAATAAAAGCATCTGCTTAAGATCCCCTTGAGAAAAGCACATTGTTCAGTCTACAGGTTAGTGCCAGGACACTCCTCGGAGTAGCAGTTGTGCTTTAGAAACGCCATTACATTACATTACAATACATTACAGGTTGACATTTTCTCCAGTCTTTTATCTCAGTCTCAGTGGACTACGGCATCACACAGGAGCTCCGTGTATACCGAAACCTCCAGAGTCCAACAAAGCAGAGACCTGCCGTGAGGGTCCAGAATCAAACTGAATAGGAACTTGAACACAACAACTTACTGCTTCTGCCAGATTTGCATAACTTTTCTTATCCTTAATGAGAAATGTCTTATCTGGTCTCCAGGAGAAGATGGGGCAATGTGACTCACAGCCGCCGCACCATCTAAATAAATGTATACGCTTAGACATCATCTTGAAGCCATTTCGTCTTCAGAAAGCTGCAGTCTAGCTCTACCTTCTTGCACAGGTTCATCATAACAGCAAATAGATCTCCATCTTTTGTTTTTTGAACTAGACATGAAGACAGGTATCAGGCAACTGATTCTTCTCTGAAATACTCCAGTTAGACATCTTCTTTTTCACATATCAATGTTTTGTGTTTTTCAGTTTCCTATTTAGGATCAGGCGAATCAGTCGAGGTGGCGGGGTGATTAACACTGCCAATGTATTTGTGATTACATTTTGCAGACCTCTTAGAAGAAATGTGATCTGAGTTTGCATTAGAAATTGTGTCAGAGGCCCATTGCATAGAGCAGTTAGCCCACTTACTCTAGAGTATCTATAGACCCATGATGCTCACACTATGCTTCTTCTAGGGAAGATTGGATGTAGAATCAGATATGTCTTTGATCTGAGGGAAAGGGTCACTTAATTCATCAAACTTTGATAACTTGTAGTAGAGCATCCTTATCAAACAAATCACCATCGCAGAAGCAGTACTAAATTGCAAAATAAAAAGTGGAATCCTAATTAAAAGAACAGCCTTCCATCACTGCAAATGGTAGATCAAAAGGTAATCATGCAGCTACCACTATTTAAGAATAGCATTATTTTTCTACAAAGGGCACATCAAAGCATTCTTCTGTTCTACTGAAGCCCTCAAACTTTAGAGGAGATATTTAGTAGACAAAGAAAACTTTCTGCCCTTACAGTTGGTCAAAGGCTAAACAAAGAGGTGGATCGATTATCTTGTTTAAAAAGAAGACTCAACACGTTGACATGGCTTGTATTGTTTTAATGTTTATTTATTTATTTATAAATATAAATCGTTTGTTATCACCCTCTCTTCCCTCCCTTTCTTCGCTGGCCTCTGGTTGAATGCAAAAGACCTGTATCTCCTTTTCAAAACAATAAAAATTGATACAATCCTAAAAAGAGGATTCATTCCATAAGCCACACCGTCAGTTCCTAATAAAATAACTTAAACATAGATGATACATTTAAGAACTGTCCATAAGAGAGAGAATTAGAATTCCACCAGTACATTGAAACTTTCTGGCAGGTATTCCACTTCTTCAGAAAAGTATACTTTACATTCCTTTCAAGGTACATCTTCAATGGATTAATTTAGCAAGATTGCATTGGGACATACACAGTAGCAGCTGGCAGGGATCGTGGTGGAGGGGCAGGGTGGCGGGGAGGAAAGAAAATAAAACAAATACCACTTACCTTTTAGCCGGCCGCTGCCTCTCCTCTATCTTGTGCATCATCCTTCTTCCTGCAGTCACAGCAGCAGTAAGCACCCGGCTCCCAAGCTCCCCTTAGCCATTGCAGCGTTGTGATTGGTCTGAGTGCTGGGGCTCGGCGCTCAGACGGGGCCAGGGATCCTTTCCATTTTCCTCACCAGGCTGTGTAATTCAGCCTGGTGGGGAACATACAAAGTGCGCATGACTCTTTGGTCGGCCCAAGACGGCCAGCCAAACAGTCATGTGCACTTAGGGACTGTGCAAACCACTGCTCCTACTGTGCTATCAGCCCCGCCCTGCCCTAACCCAGCCCGCAGCTACAAAATATAAAATGATTATAATAACAGTATTATCATTTTCTTTTTCCTGCTCTGCACAGGGGGCAGTGGGGCAAAGCTCCTCCGCCTTAGCAGAGGAGCCACCCCTGGATATATAGGAACAGCATAACTGAGCAGAAAAGTAATGCACAGCATTACAGGGCAGATGGTTGTGAGTAATACATAGCAAGATATGTAACAAGGTTGCAAGAACCATAGGAAAACAAGGACCAGGCTCATGGGTTTAGACCACATAAATCAGAAACAGAAAGAGTTGTGATGCAGTGAGCCACAACTCTGCATTGGTTTATACACTCCTGTCAGTGGAAATACCTGACAGGCAGAGGCAATATGTTGGGAAGCCAACTTTAGATGACTTTGGATGACTTCAGTGACTCACAGCACTACTGCAATGATGGGCTGTGTAATTAGCAAATTTCCTGGGAATGAAAGACAGCAACATAGATCTGATCTCCATCTTGCACTATGACCCTGAAAGTGCCAGCAAACAACAGTGTACCATCCTGAACCTCCCATGCCAATTTGATATCCACCACAAACACCATAGGCAACATGCAGCTCATTCTACCCCCACTACAACAGACACCATGCACATAAACACAGAAACACCACGCTGATAAACTCAAGAATGGGAAACGGCCTTTACAATGAGGTTTTTATCACGTTGTGCCTTTACCACACATTTTTTACCATGCATGTTTTTACAACATATATGCCTTTATAAAGCATGCCTTTACCACACATTTAAGGTAAGTTAGGGTTGTGGTGTATCTCCCCACAAATACATTGTTTTTGTACATAGAAACAATACATGGTACTGGCATGCGTTGTAAAAGCATATGCGTTCTAAAAAAATGCGGGGTGGAAAATGCATTGTAAAGGCATGTGAAGTATTTCCCTTTGTTGTTAACAACCCTCAAGACGAACCCATCTAATGTGAGTGCAAGGTAATCATGCCCCTTAAAAGAGACAGAGGGACTGGTTTGGGTCTCAGCAGATGGGTTACTCCATCACATCGGTGACGAACATCCCGTCCTCTGAAATACAAATCCCATAGGACAGATCAGGATTTATATTTTGATGGATGGGCTATCCATCACCGTTTTGACGGAGTAACCCATCTGCCGAGATCTAAATAAGGCCAATAGTGTCCACAGTTTGACTTGCATATAAATGGGTAGATGACTTCCAATGCAACAGAATAAAAAGAGGTAGGGGTGCTCTTAAATTTCAATAATGCATCTACAATCAGGCCTTGCAGCCCCAATGTAGGTCATGCTGTTACAGATTTCAGGGGAAGGCTACTGCAGACAAAGATAAAGAAGGGAAGTCCTCCATCTCCTACTACAAACCTCCAATGTTCCTGACTGTGGTTTGAAGGTTGGCCTTTCAGCAGTGCCTTTTGGCTTCTTGATATGGGGACTTTTCACCATTTGAATGAGGTCAAACTCAGACCAGAGGTTCTCAAACATCGTGAAGGAGAAGTACCAGATCAAGTTTTCAACTTAGGAGTAATTCACAATCCATTCACAAACAATGTGGTAAAACGAATGGCATAGTTGAAGTAGATCCAGACGTTAGTCCAAAAGAGGGAACTTGAGAAAGTCACTCATCTGAAGTTGAGCTGAGTGGCGTGTTTGATTGTCTACCTAGTTTAAACATTAGTGGAAAGATTCAGGCTGTTTATGGACTTCAGAAGTGTCAACTGCTTCTTTCCTTTACTTGAAGAAGGAAACTTTACAGAAAATTCTGCCCTTGATACTTATATGGCAATTCCTAGCATCCTTGGATCTTTTCAATATTTTCTGTGCTTTTAGCCACAAAGTCAGCTGCTTCAGTTTACAGTCTTATTCATTGCCTTGCAGCCGACTGTACTGACAGGACAGTCAGCTGTGAACAACCTGCAGCTTTAACCCCAATTCTCCAGCTGATATTTGCTATTACAGGCTCTTTACTGCTCAGCTCAGGGTCCATGGTCAGTGCATCTACAAGCTCTGGCCTATTCAGCTGAAGTCACATGGTCAGTGCATCCACAGGCTCTGGCCTGCTCAGTCAAGTTAATGTGGCCAGTGCTTCTACTAGTCTCTTGCCGCAGTCAAGTGGTCAGTGCATCCAGAGGGTCTTGCCTCCTCAGCTGCGATCACATGGCCAGTACATCCACAGGCTCTGGCCTCCTCAGCTGCGATCACATGGCCAGTACATCTACAAGTTCTGACCTGCCCAGCTGAATTTGTATAATCAATTTATCAAACAGACTCTGGCTTCCTCAGCCACAGTCAAGGGACTAGTCATGTTGCCAGTGTGTGAAAGAGAAGGTATAAGCATGTGTAAATCTGTACAAGGGGCGGTTCAGCAATAATAATAATAATAATAATAATAATACTGGATTTTATAAAGCGCGAACAGCTACCTCACGAGGAGGTGTCCCGGCGCTAGAGGAACCACAGAAGTCCTGGGGCAGAGATAGAAGACCTAGCGTGGCTGGGAGAAGAGCCAGGTCTTGCTGGACCGCCCCTTGTACGGATTTACCCGGTGACTCAAACCGACAAGACAGGATTTCGGCTCCGTGAAACTTTGGACTTTATCCTTATTTTATCTTGAAGCAATCTGGGATATATGCAACCTTTGTCAGAATATAAGACTGTTTGTACATGATGATTAGCCTTGAGAAAGCCCTAGCCCAACTTGCCACATAGGGCGAAACACGTGTCGGCTGTTCCCTTCTATAAAATCTGTCTATACAAAAAGTCAAGAGTGAAATAGATCTATAAATCAATTAATGAAAATAAAAGAACTACTTTCACTCAAATCAACTTGGATCATTGTGTTGTGTTTTAGAAAAGGAATTATCCTTCTGTTAAAAAAAAGACCGTCTTGGAAGAGAGGAACACATGCTTATACCTTCTCTTTTACTTGTTTAATACGAGGTTGGAAGGGTCCAGAACGTCAAGCAAAAGTTCCTCCTGCATTTTAGGAATCAATATCCAGTACCAGGATCTCTGGACCACTTCGTTTCCTTTAGAACTCTATGTTGTCAGTGTGTATCTACGGGCTCCGGCCTGCTCATCCAAGGCCACATGGCCAGTCCATCTACAGGCTCTGGCCTTAGCCGCAGTCAAGTGGCCAATGCATCTGCAGGTTCTGGCCTGGCCAGCAAAAGTCACATGACTAGTTCAGTGCATCTACATCACTTGAATGTTAGCTGTTGGAAGCAAATGGCTCTTTCACACAGAAAACAAACACTTAAATGAAATGCAGATTCCCATTCATTAAGGCATAGAAGTAAAACCAACCCAAAAGCCTATTCCAGGGGATACACATTATAAAAGTTCTCAAGATGTGCTGCAAGAACGTGTACAGAATTTGTCTATGAACAGAACTCACAGGAGCTATAAAAGGAAAGGAGAATCGAGCAAATAAAGATGTCATCTTAGCCTTAAATCCAACACCCCTGCCTCATCCCAGTCCATATTACAAAGACAATCACAAAATGTCTCAGATAAACAATAACAATAACATCTGTAGTGATCTCCTCTTAATCACTGACTTTATGCCTGGCTAAGACCATGTACAACGCTCCGTAGCATTTTGTCTAGGTTTGCACTATAAAAATACAACTTATTTAATTATGTACATGAGTTTGAATCCCAGTAAGGCCAATTCAGCCATCAATCCTATCGAGGTTGATAAATTGAGTATCATTAATTGTGTCATAGTAACACCTGTTATTTATAGTGCTTGGAAATAGCACAAGTGCAGTAAGATGTCCTATAGAAATCAGAGGGTATATTCACAGCTCCCTATGCCAGCTCGCACTCACTGCCTAAATCTCTGTGCTTTTCTGTTGTTCCGCCCTCTGCCCTTTCTTAATTTTGCCCACTGTGTTCCATTATTGTGGTTATCTATGCTCCACACATTTACCGGCTCTGAGCCAGTGCTGTAGGGGGGGGGGGGTTTGAGGCATGAAAGGGGGGAGGAGGAGTATTATGTGCACTTCCTAAGAACGCATATGTGTTTGGCCGGCCATCTCAGGCCGGCCAAAACACACATGCACACTTAGGTTTCTGCAGCCCGGCTGCATTGAACAGTCGGCTGGAGAAACCTCACAGACTACCTGGCTGAACGGAGCGTCTGTCCAGCCCGCTCAGGCCAATGACCGCTCTGCAGCATGGAGATTGGATGGGAGTCTGTCCCAGTGGCTGCTGGATCCAGAAAGAGGTCAGGAGGCGTGACGCGACGCAGGAGGCGGCCGGCGGCTTCAGATAGGTTCTTTTTATTTTGAATATCTTATTCCCAACAACCCCATCCCCTGCGTGCACCCCCTCCCACGGTCCTTCCACCCGCCCCACCACCCTTTGTTTGTGGTGGCCACCAATGCCCTTTATATTTTGCAGATTGTGTCTTTAAGGCAGCGGGCGTCCTGGCAAGAAGGCTTGTTTCTTGTTTCGCTCTGTGCCCACGTCGGTCTTCACAGCAAAGGAAACTCCCTGCCTTTCACCTCGGCTGAAGCATTACACCTATAGTAATAAACCATCCCGGGACGATTGTTGTTGCAATAAAGTGGGGAACTGTTATCCTTAATTAAAAAAACTATGGGCATGTCATGCCCCTCAGATCATGCTCACTTCAACCACTGGCCATATCAATCATGATATGGTGCATTATTGCTGCCTCCTAGCGTTGGCGCACTGTGTGCCTGCATTACAGGCAGGACTGTTTTGCTGCAGGAAGGGATACCTTCCTGCCGAAAGACAATCCTTAATGGCGTTTTCCTCTTTCTACGCAGATGGAAAATGCACCGCACGTGGGAAGAGGGAATAACAAGGAGAAATTCAAGATATTTCCTCTTGTTACGCCTCACCTGGGAAGGTGGAGCATTTTGAAGCATTCAAAGGTGTACCAGTCTTTGTCAATCTGGGTATGCATCAAAATCCATAGGTGGATGCATGGGGACACCCATGGTCCACCCATGGAATGCATCCCCGACACAAGGCAGCTGTGTTACTTGGCATTTACTAAACCACACAAAGAAGCTTTGCATGGCTCAGTAAATACCAAAAATGATTTTGCGTCGGGGTTGTGCCACAAAAGTGACTCAACTTCAAAGCAGAATCTTAGTATATTTGGCCCTTAATATGGGCATGCCCTATCCAGCAGCAGCAACATCACCTGTAATTTCCCTGTGCCCCCTGCTCACCTGCACAGACAAACTCCATCTATTATCAGCACCCAAATCAGGGGTGTCCAACTTAGTCCAAGAGGGCCAGTTCCACGTAGGTTTTCAGGCTATCCAATTAAGATATATTCAAATATAATGTATGTAAAGTGATTGTACCCAGATATTGAGTGGATCTCCTAAAAATATGGATCCAGCCCTCCAGCACCTACGTTGGACACCCCTAATACACAATTTTACTGCAACCTCGAATTAAATTTCATTCTAATTACTTGTGTGAAATATGTATTTGAAACGTCATCTGTAGTTGCACATACTATGTTGTAGACACAATTCACTTCATAACAAAAGAAAGAATTCCGAACCACACCAAATGCCTGCATTGAAGTCCCTGCTGGTGCAATTGCATCGTGAAATACCTCTGTCAAATATCAATTCCCGCAGATAAAGTCCCAGCTGATTGAGCACGGACTGTATGGTACGTGATAGCTGCTACTACACGGAACACTGGAACTGCCGACGCACTTTATTGCTTGAGAAATGGCCTCTTTAGATGTGGATGAGTGGCCATGGCTCGGAGAGCAGTGGCGCGCGGCGAATGGGGTTTGTGCATTAAAATTGATGGCGCGCCGCACTCCCCATCTGATCTGTCTGAGCTGTGCCAGGTTGCCGGTTTCGTGTGGCTGAACCTCGTCTGCTTGAAACCGAGTGTTGTATATTTTCGTTTTATTAGGCCATGGTGCTTGACAATTTGTGGCCTACAGTGTCAAAGATCGTCCAGCTGCACCTGTACAGAGTGTGCGCTGGATCCTGGAATCAGCATGTAGTTAAATGTCGCTGCTTCTTTAGTCTGATTCCTATTGGAGGTGAGCGAGCCGCTGAAGGCTCGAGCCAGGCTACAGGCCGAATCCTGGCTCAGGCTCGGGTCTAGGTACTTTGGAACCTGGAACCCATCACGAGCTGAGCTTCTGCCCGCCACCCCCCTCTACTCTCATGAACAGAGATAAAAACAAAGCATTCATATCGTGAGGTAAAAAGGGGAGTCAAATAGATAGGAATGTAGTGGCTGATTTGTACAAAGTGAAAGCAGGAAACCTGGATTAATCACAGCTTCACTGCTTAAACAAATTGTGTGATTTTGGTCAAATATTTAATTTTGCTGATTCTTCTTATTCTTCACTATTGCATTTGAAGGCATCTTTGGATCAGGCCGATTCACTGGTTTGTGGGTCCCCAGCCACAATGGGAACATGTGTGGCCTCTCTAAATTGTGACATCACAGGGAGTGACATCAATTCAATATTAGTTTTCTTGCATTGTTGAAACAGCTTTGCAAGAAACCACTTACCTAGTGTGGATATCACTAAAATGGCTACAAATGTGAATAATAATACTAATAAAATAAGTACATATATTTTAAAACTGTGTCACATGGCAATGCATTACGTTAATCAAACTGGCTGAAAAAGCTATGCCTACGTCTCTCCAAAACTGATAGGATTAATATGATGTTCACTAGTTGTTTCCAGATTACCCCACGGTTATAATTCCAAGACAAAATGTCTCAAAATGTTTATAGCAGGACTTTAAGTGACTCCTCAATCCTCTCTTTACACTAGTGAAGTGCAAGATAAGGCATTTGGACCCAGTTTTGCAAGGGGCTTGCATTGTCCTTGCGTCATGCAAGGTGAAACAAGGCACCAAAAGCCCTTTAGTGGCAAGCACTAAGCCACTCAAAGCCACCTTGCTTGGCTCTGTGTTGCTTAGTAAATCCAGAGTAACACACAGTAGCGTAAATCGCCCTATGTCCATAAAATCTGTGAAGACACTTGCAAAATTGCAAAGGAACCAGAACCATGCAGCTCAACTCATATTTAGCTCAAGCAGTGTTTAGCAAATTGTGCTTGCCCTCAGTTCAATCCATTGGATTTTGCCTAAAGAAATAATTGAATGCAAGACCATTTTCATCATCTACAAGTCACTCCTGTCACTCCCCAGGTACCTAACCAAACATTTTGGTCTTCCAACCTCCAATGCAAGATCTGCCTTCCTGAACCTACTGGCTACCTACTCGCATAAGCTCAGTGTATGGCAGATCACTCCATGTGTACTGATGTACTCTATGGAATGCCCTCCACTGCCCTCCTCCCCGCGGCCCACATTTCCTGTGCACTATTCTTTCTACCTTGAGGCACCATGCATAAGCTTTAAATAATATGCAAATGCATGCTGGAACTCCCCAGTAGTTCCTCTGCGATATGCAGGAGCCCCTCCCTCCCACCCCCTCTGTAGCCTCTTCCCCAGCGCCCCTTCCTGCACCTCGTTGAGAACAGCCTTAATTAAAAGTTACACCTGGGAGAGTCAGGGGAAAGAGAAGGGTGTGTGTAAACCCTCGCTGGCTGCCCCTTGCCTTACACACATGCACAGGGCTTTCTGGGTGCTTCTGTTTTGAGGTAGAGTGAACTCGAGCTTTGGACTGAGACTGTGTGGGGCTTTCTCCAGTGTCGTCAAGCCACAAGAATATGCTATGCCTGTTCTTTGAGTGATGCTTGGGTTTTTCACAATCCTTTGACTTCAGTGATGTAACATGGATGTCAGCACGGACACTCTGAAAATTGTTCCAGCGACACTGGTGTGAGTGTCTTTGAGTGACATTTTCATACTTTCTGGCCTAGGTGCCTTTTGTGACATTTTCATGCTTTCTGCCCTGGGTGCTTATGTTTGACATTTCCATTTTTTCTGGCCATGATGCCTATGTTTGACATTTCCATGCTTTCTGGCATGGGTGCTTTTGTGTGAGTTTCCCATGCTTTATGGCTTGTGTGCCTATGTGTTATATTTCCACGGTTTATGGCCCGGGTGCTTATGTGTGACATTCCCATGCTTTCTGGCATTGGTGCTTATGTGTGATTTTCCCATTCTTTCTAGCCTGGGTGCTTATGTGTGACATTTCCATGCTTTCTGGTCTGGCTGCTTATGTGTGACATTTCCACGGTTTATGGCATGGGTGCTTATGTGTGACATTCCCATGCTTTTTGGCCTAGGTGCTTATGTAAGGTCACCATATACTATTTACTGTGCTTTGAAAGTTAATACACTTAAATATGTAATAAAAATGTGTTGTGAAATGCACCATTTTGGTTTTTCTTTTTACAAAAAATCTTGGGGGGAGAACCCCCACATATGCTCTAGCAATTTTCAGGGTCGCTCACTGCGCTCAATCGCTTCACATCGTATGGAGGCTGGTCTGACAAAACTTGCCTGGGTTGCTTTGTGCTCCCAGTTCGACTCGCCTCCTGTAGCAAGCTTTGATTGCTCACTATTGCCACCTTTGGAGAGACAAGTTTCTGAAAGTAATAGCTCCTATCCAATTGAAATTAAATAGACAGTTCTGAAACAGCAATTGTAACCAACGGCATCCACCACAGATGCTGCCAACTAATCAGTTATTGCTCCTGACCCAAAGAAAAGGTCTCACAATATACTTCTTTTACAGAAAAATACCGTGGGTCATCCTGGAAAAAGGTAGCAAAGAGATGTCAGAAGATGCAGAGAAGTGTTTAGCCACAACCGGATAGCTGAGATGTCATCAGAGGACTCGCACCCTTTCTCATCCAATCTGCAAAGGGGCCTCCTGGCACACTATTGGTTGAGGGATGAACACCCCTTGGCGGCTGAGAGTCGTTGGGGGCCAAGAACCCCTATTGTTGCTACAAGTAAGTCCCCCACAGTTGGATTGCTGAGACGTCTTCAGAGGCCCGCCCCCTTTCTCACCCACTCTGCAAAGTGGCCTCCTGGCACACTATTGGTTGAGGGATAAACACCCCTTGGCTGCTGAGGGTCGTTGGGGCCAGAAACCCCTATTGTTGTGACAAGTAAGTCCTCCACAGCCAGATTGCTGAGACTTTGTCACCCCGCCCCCTTTCTCAACTACTCTGCAAAGGGGCCTCATGGTGCACTTCTGGTTGGGGGATGAAGTCCCCTTGGCTGCTGAGAGTCGCTGGGGGCCAAGAACCCCTATTGTTGCTACAAGTAAGTCTCCCACAGTTGGATTGCTGAGACGTCTTCAGAGGCCCGCCCCCTTTCTCAACCACTCTGCAAAGTGGCCTCCTGGCCCACTACTGGTTGAGGGATGAAGTCCCCTTGTGGGTTTTGTTTAGCAGAGAAACAACAACAGCTTTTTTTGTTTTTGCATTGTTAGGAACTTATGATAAGGCAAGTAAGATATTGCAAAGAAAGTTCTTGGCAGCAAAGCAGTAATATAGTGCACACATAGAAGACTAAAATTCAGCAGGCACATTGAGGATAGTTCAAGATCTCACCCTTTGTGAAGGATGACACATGTATCTCAAATGAAGAAATTTTTTACATGGAAAATAGGACTTGGCAGGGCACGCTAGTTTAACAACATTTTTACCTCTCCTCGAGCCTTTTGCTTTTTTTGCTGGTTCTGCCCACTTACATTCACCTCTACCTTCTATGCTGTACTTTTCAACTCATCTCTTGACCAACCTTTTACCTACTCTTGCTGGTTCAGCTCCATCTTATTTTCCCTTTACCCTTCCATTATCTTCCCTTCCCCTCTCATCTCTCCTCAATACCCTTATCTTCTCTCCCTGATTTTGCCACTGTTACATCCATCTTTGACTTCTGTACCCCACTCCTTTTCTCTAATCTTGCTCCCATCCTCTTAACCTCTCTTGCCTCAACTTTCTTCGCAAGTTCTGTCCCCTTTACATCATCCTCTCTCTTTTCTATAGCCTCTTCTTGCTATTTCTGCCTCTCTTAGATCCACATATTCCACACATACACCACTCTACACCACTCTTCTCCCATAGCCTTTTACCTTGTTTCAGCTGTTCTCTTACTTTACATCCATTTCTCCCCTTCCACCCTCCCACTCTTTGAATGTTTTTACATTTTTGTATGTATTCTGTTCCTCATTAACATTACTCTCTTTTGCATGCTATTATAGGTGTTCAGGCCACTGAAAACTCGAGCCAGAGACCTGGCTTTGCTCAACTCAAAGTTCCCTTGGGCCTTGAGTTCAAAATGAGCCAGGCTGTCACACAAGGTGATGTGGTCTAGTGGCTACAGGTGCTCATCATGCATCATGGGAAGCCAGACTTGAATCCTTGCCTAAACTCAGCATCCTGTGAATCCAGGTAAATCTTTGGGCTTAAAAAACAAGTAATGTAGGATGTGTCTGTTGTGAATCCTCTCATGTCTATGGCCATGGTTTGTCTACGTAAAACTGCCAAAAATGACAATATGGATTATGCCTGTTATACATGCTCTAGTCTCATCCTCCAAGAATTAAAGATGAAGCATTACTCTTTAATATCATAAACTAATACCCATGTAGTGGCTGTATTTTAGTGAGAAACTGGAAAATCTAGGTTCAATTTCCTGCTTGACCAAATTGTGTGATCCTAGGCAAATGCTCTATGTCCCCACATCCATTTTGTTCATTATCATACATCAGTGCACACTCAACTACGTGCAGTCAAGGTGTGTGCTGTACAATATATTGTGTGTCTGATGTATTAGACTATAATGTTGCTCAATATTTATAAAGAATTTAGCCCACATACAAGGTACACACAAACCCTGACAAGCCTCTTGGTCAGGGTCACTGGAATTATCCAATTTTACAGTAGCTGCATTTTCTGCATAATTATGGATTTGTCACATTTGCCACATAAACCATATGATGCATAATCTGCAGCTTAAAAAAATGTGTTTCTATCTCAAACAGCTACTAAACCTGCAGCACCACATTGCTACACAGTGAAAAGCACTCACAAAGGTTGACTGGTCATCATTCTGTTGCTTATTACTGTATTTGGCATTCAGACTGGTAATAATGAGATGAAACATTAGCCCAGATAGTAATAACATTGTACAAATGACAAAATAATACGGTATTGCAATCACAAAATATGCTGCATTATGCTACCTAATTTGCCGTTGCCGTTTCTTGCCACATAAGTTAGAAAACCCAGCCTCCTAATTTGTTCCTTCCCTGATATATATATTATATATATATATTCACTGAAAAAACCATAGGTTTCAGGCACGTTATAGATAGGAATTAGCATTTAAAAAACCTTAGAAATTCACTGAAAAAAACATAGGTTTCAGGGGCGTTATAGTTAGTTGGACATTTCACTCGTACAAAACCATAGAAATTTCCCCGTTATAGTTCGTTCAGCTAACTATAACTCACGCGCCAGCAATGCACTGCTGATGACGTCACATATTTTTTTTTTTTAAATCTGTTTTATTCATTTTCTAAAACATTTACAGAAATTCGGCTTACTTCCATATGAGTTCCTTTGTCATAACACTCATTGCTAATAACAGTACATACCAAATATGAAAGGACATAGCTGTGTAATAGTTTGTAGAATGTTGACTTCATCAAGTTGTTCGGGAACCCCTTATACAGTGCGGCTCACGAGCATTGCTAGGTACAGCCCACTATACCTATACAGAAGTACATCAAAATATCTCTTTAGGTCCCTCAGCCGAATCCATATCTGCTTCCAACAGATAATAGTGAAACAAAACACGTGAAACCTCAACCACCTCAACGTAGACCAGCTCCGCTATGCATATCCCTGCCTCCGCTACCCGTCTGTTCCCCTCCTCTCATGGCAATGTGCAGTGACTTAGTTGTTACTCTCAGTCATGTGTCTAGATGCATGTTCTCGCGGCGTACAGTCTAGGTGTAAGTCATGCGTGGAACATTACGAGGTCACTCCGGGGGAACCCCCGTTGCCTGTCCTGAAGGTGTCCCCCCGCCTGCCGGCTCGCCCCCTCCCGTCCGCCTCCTCAACATGTCTGAGCACCTGGAGTAACTCCTCCCACTGTGCAACTATGGGCGTCTTCCTCAACCCTAATGTCTCCTCCCGTCTGATGGCAGTCCCCTCCGCTCCGGCCCACGCGACAAGCGAGTGCCTCCATGCCTGTGGATGAGGTGGGTCTTGCGCCTTCCACCTCCTAGTTAGGAGGCGCTTCGTGACCGCAAGTCCCAAATCCAGGAACCGAGACGTCACCTTGGTGGTCGGCGTCCTGCGGAAGTGATGCAGCAGGTGAACCATCCAGTCAAATGGTATGTCATGGCTTGTTATAGTGTGTAGGGACTCGTTAATCGCTTGCCAGTAGGAGGGTAATTTGCGACAACCCCACAGCATGTGTATTAGGTCAGCCCCCGGCTCAGCACATCTAGGGCACTTGCGTCAGTGCGATGGAAGTAGCTATTGAGGACCGCGAGGGTAAGATACGCCCTGTGTATGACGAACAATTGTATCTGTCGGAGGCGCATATTTCTGGGTATACGCACCGGGCCTTTCAATATTCGTTCCCATTCTTTATCTGTCAGCTGTCTCCCCAGGTCTAGCTCCCACTTGTGTCTGAGCGGCTCTAGGGTGATCGCCGTATGTGTCCGTAATGGCGCTGCAAACCATCGAATCAGGCGCCGGCCTCTCCCCATGACGTGTAAATACTGTATAGTGAAGTGCTGGCTGGGCTCTGCGGTCATGTCTCCCCACCTGCCAACCAAAGTCCTAACTAAGGAGTGATAAGTCAAGAATTGTCCCAGTGGTAGTCCCCCCTCCTCCACCAGCAAGTCATACGGGAGGAGCACTCCATCCCGGTACAGGTCCCCCAGAGTCTGAATATCTGCCTCCCGCCAATGTGTAAGCGCGAGGGAGGTGAGCGATCCTGTCCCTTTGGCCGGCGCATATGGGACCACATGTCGGGTGAGGAATAAGCTCCTGCGGAAGCATCGATATGCCACAGCAAGAAGGAGCGGAGTTGGCATTGCAGTCCTAGAGGCTGGGTGGAAAAGCACTAGTAACTGCTCAAGAGAGCACGGCGGCAGCACGAACGCAGTATCCTCCCGACCCTTGTCCGCCAACCAGCGAGCTATCCACTGCAGTTGGGCCGCTAAGTAATAATGCTCAAAACAGGGTACGGCCAGGCCTCCTTGGTCCGTAGGGAGATAGAGTTTCTTGAGCGACATCCTGTGCCGACTGTTCCCCCAGATGAAGTCCCTGAGGAGTCGCGACAGTTTAGCGAAAAAGGCCGCTGGGACATATAGGGGTAGGTTAGCAAAATAGTATAGCATCCGCGGGAGGATCACCATTTTGGACAGCGCCACTCTACCTGTGACCGTTAGCGGCAATGCGTTCCAGAAGCGTATCTGGGATTTAATGGCCGTGAAGGCCCTACCCAGATTGCCATCCAGTAGGTCCGCCGGTTGACGGTAGATCCGGAGTCCCAAATACCGGAAGGTGTCTCCCCTCCACTGTACTCTAGTGCCATTCAAGGTGTATCCGGGGTCCTGCCGCCCTTCGCCGAACGCGTAAAGGCAAGATTTACTGGCGTTCACCCGAAGTCCCGAAAGGGCAGCAAAGTCGCGCAAAATGTGGGCTAACTGAGGGGGGATATCGTCAATATCTCTCACGTACACCAACAGGTCATCAGCATAAAGCGACACCTGGTGGACTGCGTCCCCCAATGGTATGCCAGCCCCCATCCTCTCCCGTATAGTCGCCGCCAGGGCTCCATCGCCAAGGTGAACAGGAGTGGCGATAGCGGGCATCCCTGCCGAGTGCCCCTACAGATTGGTATGGCGTCAGAGGTGTACGGACCCAACCGCACCCGCACCGTAGGATCTTTATAGAGAGGGCCCACCATATGCAGGAAACCCAAGCCAAGGTCATAACGCAACAGCAGCACCGAGAGGTATCGCCATTCCAGGCAATCAAATGCATTTTCCAGGTCCAATATTAGACAGCCTGCCCTAGGCCACTCCTGTGCGCTATCTGTCGCTACCCTAAAAAACCTCCTCAGGTTCAAGGACGTGCTGGGTTTTGGCACAAAACCATTCTGGTCCTTGTGAACCAGGTGCGAGACCACCGGCGCCAGTCGCTCCGCCAACACCTTAGCCAGGACCTTACAGTCGACGTTAAGAAGCGCCAGTGGGCAATAAGATCCCAGGTCCGTGGGGTCCCGATCCGGCTTGGGGAGAGACACCAGATAAGCTTCACGCATCGAAGGAGGTAGCTCGCCCGCCTCAACCGCCGTCGCATACACTTTGTGGAGGTGCGGCACCAGGTGTTCCCGGAAGG
Source organism: Triturus cristatus (assembly GCF_964204655.1). Classification (NCBI taxonomy): domain Eukaryota; kingdom Metazoa; phylum Chordata; class Amphibia; order Caudata; family Salamandridae; genus Triturus; species Triturus cristatus. Next base: position 966,156,428 of record NC_140594.1, read on the forward strand.
CTTTGTAGAACTCCGTGGGCAGGCCGTTCGGGCCCGGGGTCTTCCCGGATGCCATGGAGGATATGGCTTGCCCTATCTCCTCCAGTGTGAGGGGGCAATTAAGGGCCTCTTGGTGCTCGTCAGTAGCCGTTGGCACATGCGCTTGTCCGAGGAACCGCTCTAGGTCTTCCCCCGAGCAACGACCTTGCGCGCGGTACAACTGTGTATAGTGATCTACCATAACCCTGTGAATCTCCCTTTGAGTACACACAAGGTCTCCCTCCGGCGTGCGTACCGCTGCAATCGGGGCACGAGTGGCCTCTTGTTTTAAGAGCCAGGCAAGTAGCCGTCCTGCTCTGTCTGCCGAGGCATGCGTGCGAGCCATGTGGGCCGCATAGTTCAGGCACCTAAGGCGCTCTAGGAGCGTGGTGTGATTCGTGCAGAGGTCTGCTAGTTGATTTGCTTGTCTACCGCTGCCCTCCCCCTCCCGTTCGTACTGCAGCAGCTGGGACTCGAGACGAGCGAGCGACCGCGCCAGCTGTCCTCGCATGTTCCATGTGGCTCCCAAGCAGTGACCTCGGAGCACTACTTTAAGCACGTCCCATTCCAACCTCGCGTCGCTCTCTGTGCCCTCATTGAGCTCGAAATAGGAAAGGAGAGCATGCTCCACTGAGGAGCGGAATTCCGGATCCTCCAGCGCGGTAGGTTGGAGCCGCCATGTGGGTATGGGAGGACGATCCGCATCCCAGCTAAACTGGAGCCACAGTGGATTGTGATCGGAGTGCGTTCGCCCCAAGTATTCTGCTTTCACCACCAGCGGCAGCAGCGCCGGAGATCCCACTATCCTGTCCAGTCGCACGTGTAGGTCATGCGTCTTGGAGTAATACGAATAAATGCGGTCTGTGGGGTATAGGGTCCACGAGATATCAAGCACCTCCCACTGCGTAAGCCATTCAGTCAGTGCGCGCGCCGCAGAGGCAGCTGACGTCATGCGAAGTGGAGGAAAGGACCTGTCTAGGTGCACGTCGAGCACAGAGTTAAAGTCCCCTCCTATCAGCCAGGGGAGCCCGGCGTAAGGGGTCAGTGCCAGCGATATTTGTGTGAGGAAGGGTATTTGGTCGACGTTCGGAGCATAAATCGAGGCCAGCAGTATGGGTTGGCCATTAAGTGTGCCCCGTACAAGAGTGTACCTGCCTGCAGGGTCCACAGACACATCTATACTGACGAACGGGACTCCCGCCCTGACCCACACGAGGGTACCCCTGGCGTGTGCCGAGTACACTGTGCCGTACACCTGCCCTCTCCAGCACCTGCGTAGCTTCTCTAATTCGGGCTGAGTCATGTGTGTCTCTTGCAGTAGAGCGATTCCGACTGAGTGTCGCTGGAGGTAGGCGATGATGGAGTATCTCCGCGTGGGAGTATGCATGCCCCGTATGTTCCACGTAAGGATGCTAACGCGTGTCATGGCTAAACTGTATAGACATTAGGGTAACCAGGTTCGGGACTTGTGTCAGCCAGCTTGCGTTGCGGTGAATTAAGGGAGCTTTGGTCTGAGGTAACAATGACAACATAATAACAATAAAGATTTAACGGCTGGGGCGAACCTCACAAGTGTGTCCGTCCAAACTTACGTTACCTTACGCAGGTGAAAGCTAGGTCAGGGTGTGACCTGGGGGAGTATGCGTGTAGATGACAGCTTGCTGTCGCAATCCCCGTGTACCCCATAAGTGTGGTGCGCCGCTAAGAAGTGTCGCCAACCTTGGCTTATGCGGCTGGTGAGGCACAGGCAAAGATCACGGGAACTGCACCCATCAAGTACTCCCCTATGAGGAGTCCCGACAGGGGACAGGCAGCTATGAACTCAACAGCTCCCTCACCCAATTCGGCAGGTATACCTGGTCAGTCCCATCGCCCATTCTCCCTCCCCGCCCGGCTACATCAGCAAACTGTGGAATACTTGCACGAGCGATACATCCTAGACCGCCTCTCAGTCCAGGATACCGTCTGCAGTCTGTGGGGTGACCACTGGCCCACGAAAATCTTCGGATCGTGTTGTCGACGGCGACGTTGATCTAATCACCATCACCTCGGGTCGCTCATCAGTGTCTGATGGGTCTACCTGACTTGGGCTTGCAAGCGTCGTGATCGCTTGCAATACATGTTGGCGTTCCAATCTCATTTTCTCTGGCGTTGGGGCTGCTGTCCTGCGCCGCTTTCGTCGCCCATCCCTCTTATTTGGTCGGGCTCCATCTCCTGGGACGGCCGGCCTCGGTCCCGTCCACAGTCCAGTCTCCTCTAGCCAGTTCCAGACCGATGCTGGGGAGTCAAAGTAGTGGGTTTTTCCTTTTTCCACCACTCGCAGCATGGCAGGGAACAACAGAGAGTACGGCAATGCCAGTTCCCGAAGTTGGCGTTTCACTGCCATGTAGTTATTTCTGCGGCGTTGCACCAGTGCAGTGTAGTCCGGGAAAAACATAACTTGGTTGCCGCCCACTGAGAGACCATTCATATTTCGGACTTCTCTGAGTATCGCGTCTCTGTCCCTATAATTTAGGAGTTTAAACAGGAATGGGCGCGGTCAGGCTCCTGGCTGTGGCCTTTGGGCGGGCACACAATGGGCTATTTCCACCGCGAATTGGGCCGACAGCTTTCCCGGCGGCATTTATGTGCGAAGCCAGGTCTCCACGTATTGCTCCGGTTCTCGCCCCTCTTCTCCCTCCGGCAGGCCCACAGCGCGAATATTATTGCGACGGGAGCGCCCTTCTGCATCCTCCGCCCTGTCTTCTAGAGCGTGAATACGATCCAACATGTCTTGTAGAGCAGCGGCATGACTGCGGGGGACCAGTTGCAACTCCTTGAGTGTTTGCCCCTGGGTGGCGACCGTGTCCGCCAGCTTGCGGAGGTCCGCATGAAGGAGTGTGAAATCTGAAGTAACTTTATCTATTCGGTTCTCCAGAGACGTCCTGGTGTGCTCTAGGGTTGTCCCTATTTTCTCCACTGCGGCCAGCACAGATTCCATCTTTGCCGCGAGCGCCGCAGACGATGGTCCTTCCTCCATCTCCTATCGTTGGCGTGTTCGGTCGGAAGCAGGTGCCTGCAGCGGGCCCTGCTGCAGCTTGGCACGCATGCGGCCCATCACCAGTTGCTGCGCCGTGGGCATCCGCCGCCTACCCCCAGCAGACCAGGCGCCCCCGCAGCGTCGTCTTGTCAGCCGCCCTGGAGAAGCAGCAGTTGGCTGGTAGGCAAATTCCGCCCGGTCAGTGTTTCCCGATAGAGGCTCACAGGTTCCACCCCGACGGAGGACTCTGCACGCGCTCAGGTACAGGCAGGTTCCGCCAATGGGGTCCACAACAGTCTCTAGCGGCTGGCCCGCACCCACATGGGTCCTCTGTCACGTCCCGTCAGCAGCAGCAATGCACGACAGGCACGGACACCTCCTCCCTCGGGGACCACGATCCGACCCCCTGTTCCTCGCCTACGGGTTGGCACCCGTCAGGAGCCAGATGGGGTAGCGCACCGAAGCTTGCAAGGGCGATCACCTACCAGGGCAGTAGTCAGTAGTAGGGCGCAAACTCCTCAGCTGGGGGTAGCGGCACACCCCGTGGGGCAGATCATCGGGCACAGCCTCGCCCTTCGCGGCCTTGTCTTCCCAAGAGGCATCGGCCCCCCGGCATCTCCCATGAGCGCAGGTAATAGCTGAGGCACCCGCGGAGTCACCAGTCACGTCCCCCCGCCGCAGTCCCATCGCTCACGCTGCCGCACTGGGCCAGCAGCAGCCTCCACTCAGCGCCCCTCACCTTCTCGTTCCTCCGACTCCAGGCGCTATTTCAGCAGGCCCACCACCAGAAGCGTCCCACAACTCCAGAATCAGTTGCGCTCCCTGTTCAGCTCCGCTTCCTCAGTGTCCACCAGTCAGCTAGGACGGACGCTCTTGGGGGTCCCTCTCTTCCTTCTCCCACTTTGGAGGGGGGCCGTCCGCGTCCTGCCCCGCTATGGCTCCTCCGTAGATGTCTCGCCGCCCGGCTCCTTCACTCTTGCGTCCCCTGCGCCGCCCTGTGCTGAGCGACCCTAGGGAGCGAGTCGCAAAATGGCCGCCACCGTCTGGTTCCCGCGCCGCTCAACGGTCTCTCTGGCCTAACCAGGGTCTCCGGCACCCGGCAACCTTTGACTCCACAAGTCGCTCCAGTTCCCGGCAGCTCTTCTCCTCCAGCCTCCCCGGTAAGCTGTGTCGCCCAGGTGCGCCTCTCACCAGATCCGCCCTCTGTGTCGCAGTCTTCGAGGGCGCCCCACACCGGCAGTCCTTCGTGGGGTTCCGCGCGTTGCTCCTGGCGCCTCGGCTTCAGTCCGCCCGCAGCCTCCTCTCCTTTGCCCGTTTGCCAGATCCCGTTCCCAGGGGTCCACCTACTAGCCGCACGCCTTGCCCAGCGCTTACTCTTGCTGCTTGCCTGTGCCAGCTCGGGCGTCCTCGCCCTGCATCCGCCGCGGCGGGCGCCGCCGATCGCCGCAGCTCCGGGCGTGATCCACACGGCTCCCCTGCTTTACCGCTGTCCTCGGCGCCCAAGGCCAGGCTTCATCTTCTCTCCACAGCCCGGATGCCGCATTCTCACAGCTCCTGAGTCTCACCAGCACCTCCGCCCAGCTGCTTCACCGTGTCGATGGCCTTCAGCGCGAAGGCGGCACCTCAGGATCCCCGTAGTCAGGATAAGTCAGGGAAATGCAGCGGAGCTCTACGGGTTTGCGTCGCCATTGTGGCCAGTTAGCCACGCCCCCATGATGTCACATATTACATCACTCATGACATGGTCAGTGACATCACTCATGACATCACTGATGACATCATCCAGTGAATGTGTGTTTTTCTGAAAATTAAATATATTTTATATATATACATCGCAAGGTCGATGGAAGAATAAATGGGTATATAAGTGTCTAAATGGATGATTTTTTCTTTGAAAAATTGATTGTATAACTGACTGATTAAGTGTATCTTAGTGAATACATGGGTTAGTGCGTAATGTTTAAATATGTAAATATCTGTATCAGTCTCTCACTTTCTGTATAAGTGGCTGCATGGGTTGGTGAGTAGCTATATGAGTGTCTATATAGGTTATGAGTTGTTTTTTTGAGTATCATTATGAGTGTCTGAGTGTCTGTATGTTTCGATGGGGGTATTATGTAGTGCATAGGTGCTTGAATGAGTGACTCACTGTTTGTATGTGTTGAAGACAGCATGTGTGCAGGACTGTATGGGTGGATGAGTGTGTGTATGGGTGTTTTAGTGAGTGAATGACTGTTCCAATAGTGTCTTTATGAGTAACTACATATGTTTTAAACTAGTATATGTGAGTATTGGTGTATATAAGTGAGTATATGTGAGAGTGAGACATTGGAAGAGTTCCTGTATAAATTAGTATGTGTTTCTATAAGTGATTGCTTAAGAGAGTAAGTATGTCTAAGTTTCTGTAGCAGTAAGTGTGGTGGTGTGTGTATAACTATATATGCAATTTAATGGATGTTTGATACTTTTTTTGCATGTGTGACTAATTGTGTGAGCAACTCTATGGATAAGTGTCACTGTGTAACAGGATGTATAGGTGCATGAGTACATATGATGAGTGAGTACATGTATGAGTGACTGTATAGGACTGTTGGTGAATGAGTGGATGTGTGTGTAGATCTTGGAATTACTGAATAGATGTGTTGTAAGTGGTATTGGTATGTCCATTGTTTTGAGAATGTTAGTTTCTATTTTTGAGTGTGTGTATCAAAGGTTGTATTAGGGTGAGAGGAGGTCTGCTACTCTATCACAAGGATGATGTCATCAGTGATGTCATTTGAGATGTCATGAGTGATGTCATGAGTGATGTAATATGTGACATCATCAGCAGTGCATTGCGGGCACGCGAGTTATAGTTAGCTGAACTAACTATAACGGGGGAATTTCTATGGTTTTGTACGAGTGAAATGTCCAACTAACTATAACACCCCTGACACCTACGTTTTTTTCAGTGAATTTCTAAGGTTTTTAAAGGCTAACTCCTAACTATAACGTGCCTGAAACCTATGGTTTTTTCAGTGAATTTCAAAGGTTTTTTAAATGCTAATTTGTAACTATAACGTGCCTGAAACCTATGGTTTTTTCAGTTAATTTCTAAGGTTTTTTAAATGCTAGTTTCTAACAATGCCTACAGAGGTACGACATGTGAAGAAAGAAGAAAAAACACAGAAAGAAGCAAAAGAAATGCAGAAAGAAGCAACAGAAGTCCTCAAAGACGAAGAAAAGTGCAGGAAGAAGGAAGACATGCAGAAAGAACAGAGGAGCAGAAAGAGGGCTTGTTTCAAAATCATCCTGTACCCTCAACTTTTTCAGATGGGTACTGGTGGTAACTGACACTGACTAACCAGTCCTAGAGCCAGTGTATGCTAAAAGACACTTAGAATACAGTTAAAACACCTACATACACTAGGGAACACTATGCATCGGGGTACCCCTGTGATTACCATGTCCTCCTCTGTAAGCCCCTAGTACATAATAGGGCAGGGGTATTAAAACTACCTCTTAAAACGTGTCACAGGGCGCGCTTGCACACTGGTGAAGGGAGGGGGAGGCCTGAGGTTACATGTGTGCAAACACACCCTGTGGCCGTAATAATTTAGAGGATAAAGTCCCCTTGAATCCTGAGTGTCCCTTGGGTTCAAGTAGCCCACCAGGTATCTCCAGGTAGTGCCATAGAGCTGCGTTGCAGAGAGGTGTAAAAAGGGGCACGGCCTGGACCACCTCTCTGCAACGCAGCGCAGTAGCGTTTAATGGAAGCACCTGGTGGGCTAGTTGTCTCCCAGGGGCCCTCAGGATTGAAGGGGAATTATTTACCCAATTTAAAATGTGCCACAGGGCGTGTTTGCACACGTCACCTCAGGCTCCATCCCCTCCCTTCACCACTGTGTAAACGTGCCCTGTGAAGAATACAGGCCCCAGCTAGGCCCGCAGAATACAAGGGTTCGCTCTCCTGTAACAAAAGTTAGAAGGAAGTTGGCACGGAAGCTGCAAATACAAAGACAAAGTTTATTAACCCTTAAGGGTGGTCCTACAACCTATACAACACTCTTCAGTATTGCACAGAGTAGCACAAAGAACTTGCGTACACGGTCCCCTTTTATACACAACAGAGGGGCTCATAAGTGGGTGGATACAACATGAGGCAAAGTTCTTTACCTTTTATGGACATTTTCAATACAGAATAAATATGTGGGCGGAGACAGCGATGTCCTGAGCCCGCGAAAACATGGTCAAGCAAGGACTAACTGATTACAGATGTGGTCAAGTCTGGGCATGCGCCAGACGGACAAAGGAGCTATTTATAGACTGTTACTAGGCAGATGACAAGAGCAACTAGCGAGAAGGAAGGACTCTTCTCGTGCACAGCACGTGGAGACATGACAATACAAAATGGAGTCCAGACATTAGTCAACATAAGACGAGAAACATTTGTCTAAGGAAGGGTGATTCATGTCTTTAGTAAATGCTTAATCATATCGCCATTTTAGTTTTCAACAGACGACCCTTTCAGCATTTACTGAAGACATTTCGGCCTGCTAGGATAATCATCATAGATATCAATTTTCATCATCTCTTCCACCTCTTTGGTTAAATATTTCTGATGGGTAACATTGGCAATAGCCTTCTTATCAGGAATACAAAATGACACACATAAAGAACAGAGTAAAGGACCGCATTGGACACAGATGCAACAGGAAAACAGAACCGCTACAATAATACAGAGACCAGTTAAAACCTTCCATCCCCATGCAGTAATCAATGCCCAGAACCATCCAGAAAAGGTCCACGTACCATTTTCTGTATGAATCTCAGCTGCGATTTTATGCAATTTATTGATAGCGTTATAAACTGATGGCGTATGATCAGGAATAAACACACAACAACTACTTCCGATAATTTTACATGCTCCACCCCTATCAGCTAACATAACATCTAGCACCATACGATTCTGTAATGCAACAATTCTAGTAATTTGTAATTCTTCCATAAGATTCCCAAGAGCAGCAGCGGTTTGATTCGTCAAAGCCTCTACAACTCTTGTTAATCTACTAACCTTCCTACTATTTAGGGCAGCTCCAACAAAGAAAAACAATCCTAAATTAAAATCAATATACTGCTGTAAGCTAGTATCAGTTTGATCAACATCATCAATAGATAGAGTGCGTTTATACCTATTCACAGTTACATTGTTCAGCAGCTTCAAATCTTTATGATAGGATGCAGGTGCTAAGAATACAGGAGGTAATAAGAACGCTACATAACATACTCCAGACCAGCCAGCCGGTAGGCGATAATAACCCTTATTCCCACATACAAAGTATGTATTATGGGAGGCTAGGAAAGTACTATTATTTAGCCCATCTATATTCAGGACAATAATGCAATCACTAACACCGACAGGAATATGACCCACACTCTGGACACACAGGTCCGCTTGAGCTTGTGCCACTTGAATCACAAAGCGCTCTTGTCCTGTAGTGTCTCTGGTGTTCGTGAAGATGTAGGGAATCGATTCATTGTCTGGTCGATAGTCTTCCCATTCCCATATTGTCCCATTCGCTTGTGGATAGCCATCTCTATCTTGATGACATTCCCTATTAAGTCTGAAAAGTAATCGTCCCACTGTAGGTTTCCGTGTGGCAAAAAGCAAAGTGTACCATGCTCTACAAGAGCCATTATGAGAAAAAGGAAGAGGTATGAATGGCGTTCCTCCTTTCTTCTGATGAGCTGGCATCATACCACATATCCAACAGTTCGTAGCATTCGTAGCAACATGGGTATGATGCAACATCTGGATAAAAGTGTTATTCAAATAAGACTGACGATGCTTCAATTCTTGATACGGAAGGGTATAAAAGTAGTGCTCCTCAGGCACTGGAGTAGTCAAAACAAGCAACTCACGGGCAGGAGTCACATCCTCAACAAACCATGTGGATATACCAACAATAGCTACAATGATAATAAAGCTTGTCGCACAGAGAATCTTCTTCTTTTCCATCTTGCAATAAAAAGTCAATAACTTCCTGAAACTAAAAGGTTGTCAGAACTCTTCCCCTTAGGCAGCCGTTGATTTCTTCACCAGCGGGCCAAGATGGGTGTCGCTACACTAATGCAGGGCTGACCCCCCCCCCTTGCCTCATTGGCTCTCCGTTTCACTAACCTAAGGGCCGTTCTGACAACGTATCTGGGTACGGAAAAAAAAAAGAATCACTTCCTCGGTCGAAGATGATATCTCCCTCCTCCAGGGATCGCTTGGTCCGGGAAGAGCTCCGCAGTGTCGTTCGGTTCCACAGCACGGCCTTTCTCCGCAGTCAGGATTTCTCGATGGTCGGTCAACACAGCAGGATCCACCAATCCAGACAGCACTTTACGACAGTGCAAGGAGTGGATCCAGTTCTTCCGATTGGAAACTCGCACAGCTGTCCTCGTTGCGAGCAAGACTTGCTCAGGACCAACCCATCTTGGTTCCAGACTGTTCGTCCTTTCGAACACCTTTACCATTACCAGGTCACCAGGTCGGAGGTTATGACCTTCACCTGTGGACCGATCAGGGAGCGCTTCTCGAACCTGTTGATGAATAGAAACCAAATTATCCGTTAACTGTGCCAGATAATCACTCATCATTACACAAGGTACATCATACATTGACTGTGGTTTTGGTGGACCCCAAATATTCATTGGGCGTCCGAACACGATCTCATAGGGTGTGAGACCGGTCCGAGAATGCGGTATCGATCTAATTGACAATAATGCCAGTGGTAAAGCATCTGGCCAAGTCAAAGAAGTTGAAGCTTGGATCTTAGCGATTTTAAGCTTCAGAGTACCGTTATATTTCTCAACCAGTCCCGCAGACTGCGGGTGAAACACCGCATGAAACTTCTGCGTTATGCCTAGGCCTTTCAGGACATACTTAATAACATCTGCTACAAAATGAGGCCCGTTATCACTCCACAGCAATCTGCAAACCCCATATCGAGGGAAAAACTCCTTCAATAGCATCTTTGCTGTAGTCATTGCAGTATTGTCTTTCGTAGGGTAGGCCTCCACCCATTTACTGAAGGCATAAAACCACTACTAGAACATACTTCAGATTGTTACAGCGCTCAAGCTGAATGTAATCCATCTGCAGAACCTCAAAGGGTGCAGTGGGTGTCGCAAACCCTCCTGCTGGAGTTCGTGTACCCTTCCCTGGGTTATACCTCAGGCAAATCATACAGGTCTGCACTACCCTCTTTGCCGTACTAGCGATCTCCGGATGCTCCCAAACTCGAGTGAGTAATTTGACAATTGCGGAAGCTTCGACATGCGCTAGTCCATGTGCCATCTGGACCATAGGTTGTACGAAAGCTGTGGGTAACTTCCATTTATCCATGCGCTTACTTCTCCAACACCCTTCATCATCTAATTCTCCATCATTGGACCATTGCTCCCGTTCCTTATCGGAAGCGGCCTTCTGTATCTCCAACACTTCTCTCCTGGCATCATGCCATTTTTCTGTCTGCGATTTCACAACATACATTGCAGTAGCACCAGGCTGCATCGCAGTCTCTCGTGCCACCCGATCTGCTAAAGCATTCCCTTCTCCCACTTTATCAACCACCTTCTTATGGGCACTACATTTAACTATAGCAATCTTCTTTGGATATGTTAATGCAGTCAAAAGGTTGTGAACTAACTCCCCATACATTATCTGGGTTCCATGTGACGTTAGAAACCCTCTCTCCTTCCAGAGTAGGCCGAAATCGTGCGCTACTCCGAAGGCATAGCGGCTATCTGTATAAACATTCACACACAATCCTGCACTGAGCTCACATGCTCGTGTTAATGCTATCAGTTCCGCTGCTTGAGCTGATTTCTGCGGTATGCGTGCTGTCTCCACTATTGTTTGTAATGTGGTAATTGCATACGCTGCTGAAGTCGTACCATCTGGTAGCTTCAGGCATGATCCGTCCACCCACAGTTCTCCATCTACATCTGTAAAGGGCGTATCCTGGAGATCAATACGACCCTTTGTCTGTTCCTCAGTCACGAGAATACAGTCATGTGTTTTTCGTGCTTCAGGCTGATTTTCCGTAAATGGCAACAATGTGGCTGGATTTAACGTTGCACACCTCTTTAACGTAATATGAGGAGCCAAATGCGTCAACTCATATCCCGTCAAACGGGCACTGGTCAAATGCTGCGTCTTTGTCTGATTAAGCAGGGCATCCACAGCATGGGGAACTAATACCAACAGTTTGTGAGATAACACAATTCCCTCGCTTTGGCGTATTGACACAGCTGTCGCCGCAACCGAGCGAAAACACCCTGGTAATGCTCGGGCAACAGGATCAAGTACAGCCGAGAAATATGCACAAGGGCGCTGCTTGTCGCCGTGCATCTGCACTAAAACTGATAATGAACATCCATCTTTCTCATGCACATACAGTGAAAAGGGCTTCGTATAATCAGGAGTACCTAACACTGGTGCTGAACAAAGGGCTTGCCGTAATTGCTGAAAGGCAATTTCACACTCATTGGACCAGGGAAGAGGAATCGGAGTGTCTTTTGTCAAAAGTGCTAACAATGGCTTAGCTATGTGGGAGAACCCCAATATCCATTGCCTACAGAAAGAGGCCAAACCCAAGAATGCACGCACATCCTTCTGTGTGGAAGGTACTGGTGTGTCCAAAATTGCTTGAATACGATCTGATGTAAGTGCACGCCCCTCCTTAGACAAAAGGTGACCCAAATAAGTCACCTTTGGTCTACAGAATTGCAATTTCTTCCTCGACACTTTGTGATTGTGAGATGCCAAAAAGGAAAGCAAGGATAACGTGGTCTGCTCACACAGCTCAGGAGTGTCAGCCGCCAACAAGATGTCATCGACATATTGTATGAGGGCGACACCCCCAGGCAGAACAAAAGAATCCAATTGCCTTTTCAATGCTTGACTGTAGATACTAGGGCTCTCTGTATAGCCCTGAGGGACTCTGCAAAACCTATAAGACCTATTATTCAAGGTGAAGCCGAAAAGATATCGGCTATCAGGATGAATAGGAATCGAAAAGAAAGCATTTTTCAAATCAATAACTGAAAACATGGTCGCCGTTGGCGGGACCAAAGTGAGTAACGTCGTGATATCAGAAACCACTGGATACTGAGGTATCACTATCTTGTTCACTTCTCTTAAGTCAATGATAAAACGATAAACCCTGGTGTCAGTATCTTTCTTCAAAATGGGTAAAATAGGACTGTTGCAGACATTGTAGGGAACTTCCTCCACCACTCCCACCTTAATCAAATCCTGCACAATCTGTATGAGTGCCTCCTCCCCCTCCTGGGAAATACGATACTGAGGAAGGCGCGGTAACACCGCACCCTCCTGGACACTAATGTGGACAGGCGGGATCACCATCTGTCCTACATCAGTATCCGAAGTGGCCCACAAAGAATGAGGAAGGGAAGCTAATGCAGTATCCTCCGCAACCACACACATCCGGTCTGTCAGGGGGTGATTATCGTTTAAGATCACACGCACTCCAGTAGGGAAGCAGCGGATCGTAGCTCTGAAGTGCTTAAGCATATCAAGACCCATAATGTTGTCGGGCGTGTTCGGAGCGAGCAAAAACGGACAGGGTGCAGAAAAGTGATCAACATGGAAGGGAAGGGGTCGAGAAAGAGGGCTGCGAGAGAGTGTACCATCAAACCCTACCGACGTAACCATTAAGCCAGATGGGGGAGCCCTCGGAACCAATTGTTCAGACAGTGCACTGCGAGTAGCTCCGGTATCAACTAGGAACCGATCAGTAGACCCCAAAACACTTGCTGAAACATAAGGACCCTGCTGATCAACCGGTACTTCAACTGATTCCAACCCCCATCCAACGCAATCCTATGCATGCTGCGAATCATAGTACCCAGGGCGGTCATTCCCAGTCATTTGATACTGATTTTGCCGATCAAATACGTTAGGTCTATCTCGTTGCTGCACGTTAGGCTCAAAGCGAGCACGATCATTGGAATGCCCTCTGAAGTTTGAAAAGCTCCCTCTACCTCTCGGTGGTCCCTGGCCACGTCCCTGACGAGATGCATATAATACCGGACATTCTCTAGCCCAATGACCCGACTGTTTACAATACGCACATTGATTTCTATTAACATCTAATCGACCGGAAGGGGGACCATAAGATCCTCCTCTACCTCTGTCGACACCCCGACGAGGCGGGCCATATACTTGTGCTAACATCACCTTAGTTTTCAAATCTTTTGATTTCTTCTCCTCATGCCCCTTCGCTTCTTGTTCCTGACGCTCATAATACTGAGCCATAGTCAGGAGGGATGCCGGAGACGACGTGGACCAGGAACTTTCACTCGCTTTTAAATGAGCTGCTATTCCCGGCAATAAATTCGCCACATATTTATCGACAAAAAGATGTCGACCCGTATCATCCGTAAGTGACTGACCACTGAAATCATGAAACGTCTCCTCAAAACGTGTAAAAAAGTCTGAAACTGATTCGTCAACCTTCTGTTTACATGATGCTAACATATTCCAATCAATCTTTTTGGGGGGATAATTGTTTTCAATTTAGTCAAAATAGCAGCAGGAAGATCTAAAATAAGCTGGGGTGATTTTTGCGCGGGTTTTCTCTCCCTATCCACATCCTCAATCTCAGACCATTTGGCCGTGAAAGCGGCTTGATCATCCACCTTCCGCACAGATCGCCACATATCCGGTGGTAAAATAAGCCCAAAGAACAAATCTATATCTGCTTAAGTCATCGTACAAGAATTCAAGGCCCCTTCGACCTCTTCGTAAAAGGCCGCTGGATTCTTGCGGGGGTCAGGCAATGCAGTCTTTAATGCCATAACATCAGCCCTATGCCAGGGAGTATAAACCCAATTATACACAAAATATCCCTTAGCATCGGGGGAAGATGTATCTGAACTAGTTCCTGCTCCTTTAGGAGGAACATACAAAGGTGCCGCCTCTCGCATCGGTTTAGCATGCACTAGTTCACTCTTATCTGAATGGGAAGTAGATGATTGGTCGCCGCCGGTACGGGAATCCGATTGCTCCGTCTCCCCTGCCTTTAGGCGCGCTTTCTCTCTAAGGTCAGACGCCGCGTCCCGCAATGCAAACAGCCGTCGGACCGCATCGGGTACCTGAGAGGGAGAAAAAGTACCGTTACGTAATGCTTTAGCATCTAAAACTACAGCATCAGGCTCAAAAACATCAGAATACTTCCGAAAGGCAGTAATCACGTCATGAGAAAAGGTTTCAAGAAAATACAGCTGCTCTTTATCCCGCCAATGTTCCAAAGATTCCAATAATTCAGAAAGAGATAGCTTGCCCTTAAGCACACAAAGAGAAATTTTCCAAAGCTCACCCATGCGGTCAGTTGATAACATGGACCGCGTGTCTACCTTATCCGAAACCGATCCAGAATCCTGCGATCTCGGGGCGGACGCGCCAACATAATGGGGCGGAGAGCGATCTAATAAATAAAAATCATCTTCAAGATTAGTAAGGACAGGATAAAGTGGCTGGCGGACAGCATACTGACCCGAGACTTGCAACCTACGCTCTTTCTCTTGTCTCTCCGCCAGTTCTCTTTCCTCCCGATGCTTCGCTTCCTGCGCTCTCACATGATCATTTTTCCGTTGTTCTTTATCAAACAGCGCTTTCTCACGTTTCTCTCGTTCACGCACTTCCTTTACCCATAACCGTACACATTCAAACATGTCTTGCCGAGCACGCCGTTTACACATACACTGTTCCACATACTCAATCTTACGCATATCAAACGATCCATACAAAGGCCATCGCAACTCAGGATCCTTTTTGGTGTATTTCCTCCACACTGTGCTGTACATTATAGAGGAAAGACCATGCTTCACATACATATCCCTATTAGGAGTCCCCTCTGGGGGGGCAGGAGCAGATTCCTCGAGATTTAACCGGTTTCCAAAACAGCAGCACCACTTACGGAGTGCGCTGAAAGCAGGCATGCTCAAAAATAATGCAGAATATGCAGTATTATCAAAAAAATGGCACTTAAACTCTATGCCGTTCAAATTGTCACTGTTCCGGAGAAATATCTCCACATTACCTGCCTATATGTGTTGCAACGCATATATTCTCACAGTAATCAATACAAAATATGACCGGTCATCACAAATCAAACTCAAATAGCCAACCCAGGCTTCAAAACTCGGAGCAAGCACCGTACAACGGTTCTTACCAATCAAGAGTGTCCAGATTCCAACTGCCAAGTTCCAAAATTCGCCCAAACGGCTGTCGCGGCAAATCGACAGAAGAGATCTCAGTCGGGGACCGGCGCCACCCAGAAGGTCAGTTCGGAAGGGAAGGAAGAAACCTCGGGATGCCAGGACTAAAACCGCCGCTGGCAGTGATCACATCCCCGGCCAAATTCCTCACCTTCGTCACGACCAATCCTTCGAGCATCCGAGTCGCCGATGAGCCCCACGTGACGGGCGCCAATTGAAGAATACAGGTCCCAGCTAGGCCCGCAGAATACAAGGGTTCGCTCTCCTGTAACAAAAGTTAGAAGGAAGTTGGCACGGAAGCTGCAAATACAAAGACAAAGTTTATTAACCCTTAAGGGTGGTCCTACAACCTATACAACACTCTTCAGTATTGCACAGAGTAGCACAAAGAACTTGCGTACACGGTCCCCTTTTATACACAACAGAGGGGCTCATAAGTGGGTGGATACAACATGAGGCAAAGTTCTTTACCTTTTATGGACATTTTCAATACAGAATAAATATGTGGGCGGAGACAGCGATGTCCTGAGCCCGCGAAAACATGGTCAAGCAAGGACTAACTGATTACAGATGTGGCCATTGCGGCCAGTTAGCCACGCCCCCATGATGTCACATATTACATCACTCATGACATGGTCAGTGACATCACTCATGACATCACTGATGACATCATCCAGTGAATGTGTGTTTTTCTGAAAATTAAATATGTTTTATATATATACATCGCAAGGTCGATGGAAGAATAAATGGGTATATAAGTGTCTAAATGGATGATTTTTTCTTTGAAAAATTGATTGTATAACTGACTGATTAAGTGTATCTTAGTGAATACATGGGTTAGTGCGTAATGTTTAAATATGTAAATATCTGTATCAGTCTCTCACTTTCTGTATAAGTGGCTGCATGGGTTGGTGAGTAGCTATATGAGTGTCTATATAGGTTATGAGTTGTTTTTTTGAGTATCATTATGAGTGTCTGAGTGTCTGTATGTTTCGATGGGGGTATTATGTAGTGCATAGGTGCATGAATGAGTGACTCACTGTTTTTATGTGTTGAAGACAGCATGTGTGCAGGACTGTATGGGTGGATGAGTGTGTGTATGGGTGTTTTAGTGAGTGAATGACTGTTCCAAAAGTGTCTTTATGAGTAACTACATATGTTTTAAACTAGTATATGTGAGTATTGGTGTATATAAGTGAGTATATGTGAGAGTGAGACATTGGAAGAGTTCCTGTATAAATTAGTATGTGTTTCTATAAGTGATTGCTTAAGAGAGTAAGTATGTCTAAGTTTCTGTAGCAGTAAGTGTGGTGGTGTGTGTATAACTATATATGCAATTTAATGGATGTTTGATACTTTTTTTGCATGTGTGACTAATTGTGTGAGTAACTCTATGGATAAGTGTCACTGTGTAACAGGATGTATAGGTGCATGAGTACATATGATGAGTGAGTACATGTATGAGTGACTGTATAGGACTGTTGGTGAATGAGTGGATGTGTGTGTAGATCTTGGAATTACTGAATAGATGTGTTGTAAGTGGTATTGGTATGTCCATTGTTTTGAGAATGTTAGTTTCTATTTTTGAGTGTGTGTATCAAAGGTTGTATTAGGGTGAGAGGAGGTCTGCTACTCTATCACAAGGTTGATGTCATCAGTGATGTCATTTGAGATGTCATGAGTGATGTCATGAGTGATGTAATATGTGACATCATCAGCAGTGCATTGCGGGCACGCGAGTTATAGTTAGCTGAACTAACTATAACGGGGGAATTTCTATGGTTTTGTACGAGTGAAATGTCCAACTAACTATAACACCCCTGACACCTACGTTTTTTTCAGTGAATTTCTAAGGTTTTTAAAGGCTAACTCCTAACTATAACGTGCCTGAAACCTATGGTTTTTTCAGTGAATTTCAAAGGTTTTTTAAATGCTAATTTGTAACTATAACGTGCCTGAAACCTATGGTTTTTTCAGTTAATTTCTAAGGTTTTTTAAATGCTAGTTTCTAACAATGTCTACAGAGGTATGACATGTGAAGAAAGAAGAAAAAACACAGAAAGAAGCAAAAGAAATGCAGAAAGAAGCAACAGAAGTCCTCAAAGACGAAGAAAAGTGCAGGAAGAAGGAAGACGTGCAGAAAGAACAAACAGAGGAGCAGAAAGAGGGCTTGTTTCAAAATCATCCTGTACCCTCAACTTTTTCAGATGGGTACTGGTGGTAACTGACACTGACTAACCAGTCCTAGAGCCAGTGCTATGCTAAAAGACACTTAGAATACAGTTAAAACACCTACATACACTAGGGAACACTATGCATCGGGGTACCCCTGTGATTACCATGTCCTCCTCTGTAAGCCCCTAGTACATAATAGGGCAGGGGTATTAAAACTACCTCTTAAAACGCGTCACAGGGCGCGCTTGCACACTGGTGAAGGGAGGGGGAGGCCTGAGGTTACATGTGTGCAAACACACCCTGTGGCCGTAATAATTTAGAGGATAAAGTCCCCTTGAATCCTGAGTGTCCCTTGGGTTCAAGTAGCCCACCAGGTATCTCCAGGTAGTGCCATAGAGCTGCGTTGCAGAGAGGTGTAAAAAGGGGCACGGCCTGGACCACCTCTCTGCAACGCAGCGCAGTAGCGTTTAATGGAAGCACCTGGTGGGCTAGTTGTCTCCCAGGGGCCCTCAGGATTGAAGGGGAATTATTTACCCAATTTAAAATGTGCCACAGGGCGTGTTTGCACACGTCACCTCAGGCTCCATCCCCTCCC
Organism: Triturus cristatus; assembly: GCF_964204655.1. Classification (NCBI taxonomy): domain Eukaryota; kingdom Metazoa; phylum Chordata; class Amphibia; order Caudata; family Salamandridae; genus Triturus; species Triturus cristatus. The sequence continues at coordinate 966,174,508 of NC_140594.1, forward strand.
TTCACCACTGTGTAAACGTGCCCTGTGAAGAATACAGGCCCCAGCTAGGCCCGCAGAATACAAGGGTTCGCTCTCCTGTAACAAAAGTTAGAAGGAAGTTGGCACGGAAGCTGCAAATACAAAGACAAAGTTTATTAACCCTTAAGGGTGGTCCTACAACCTATACAACACTCTTCAGTATTGCACAGAGTAGCACAAAGAACTTGCGTACACGGTCCCCTTTTATACACAACAGAGGGGCTCATAAGTGGGTGGATACAACATGAGGCAAAGTTCTTTACCTTTTATGGACATTTTCAATACAGAATAAATATGTGGGCGGAGACAGCGATGTCCTGAGCCCGCGAAAACATGGTCAAGCAAGGACTAACTGATTACAGATGTGGTCAAGTCTGGGCATGCGCCAGACGGACAAAGGAGCTATTTATAGATTGTTACTAGGCAGATGACAAGAGCAACTAGCGAGAAGGAAGGACTCTTCTCGTGCACAGCACGTGGAGACATGACAATACAAAATGGAGTCCAGACATTAGTCAACATAAGACGAGAAACATTTGTCTAAGGAAGGGGGATTCATGTCTTTAGTAAATGCTTAATCATATCGCCATTTTAGTTTTCAACACCTGTGGCCATTTTAATTTGGGAGATTAAGTCCCCTTGAATCCTAAGGGTCCCTAGGGTCCAACTAGCCCACTAGGTACCTCCAGTAAGCGCCGTTGCAGAGAGATGTAAAAAGGGGTACGGCCTGGACGACCTCTCTGCAATGCAGCGCAATGGCACTTACTGGAAGCACCTGATGGGCTAGTTGGCCCCCAGGGGCTCTCAGGATTGAAGGGGATGTATTTCCCCAACTTAAAACACGCCACAGGGCATGTTTGCACACGTCACCTCAGGCTCCATCCCCTCCCTTCACCACTGTGTAAATGCACCCTGTGGCCGTTTTAATTTGGGAGATTAAGTCCCTTTGAATCCTGAGGGTCCCTAGGCTCAAACTAGCCCACTAGGTACCTCCAATAAGCACCACAGAGCTGTGTTGCACAGAGGTGTAAAAAGGGGCGTGGCCTCTGAACACCTCTCTGCAACGCAGCTCCCTAGCGCATACTGGAGGTACCTGGTGGGCTAGTTGGTCCTCAGGGACCCTCAGTATTGAAGAGGAATTAATTCCCCAACTTACAACTCACGAGGGGGCGCGTATGCACAATGGTGAAGAAAAGGGGCGGGCCTGAGGTGACATGTCTGCAAACACACCCTGTGGCACATTTTGAGTTGGGGAATTAATTCTTCTTCAATCCTGAGTGTCCCTAGGTGCCAACTAGCCCACCAGGTACCTCCAGTATGCGCTAGAGAGCTGCGTTGCAGAGAGGTGTTCAGAGGCCACGCCCTATTTTACAACACTCTGCAACGCAGCTCCGTGGCGTTTACTGGAGGTACCTGGTGGGCTAGTTGGCCCCCAGGGACCCTCAGGATTGAAGAGGAATTAATTCCCCAACTTAAACCGTGCCACAGGGTGTGTTTGCACACATGTCAACTCAGGCCACGCCCCCTCCCTTCACCACTGTGCATTTAATGTTGGAAGATTAACTCCCCTTGAATCCTGAGGGTCCCTGGGGAGCAACTAGCCCACCAGGTACCTCCATTAAGCACCACAGAGCTGCGTTGCAGAGAGGTGTAACGCAGCTCCCTGGCACATACTGGAGGTTACTGGTGGGCTAGTTGGCCCCCAGGGACCTCCAGTATTCAAGGGGAATTAGATCCCCATCTGCAAATGCACCAGGGGGCGCGTTTGCAGAGTGCTGTAAGGAGGGGGCGGGGCCTCCGGCGCGATGCCGGTCTTTTTTTAAATTTATTTTTTATGAAGGGGGGCTGTGTAGCCCCCCTTCTTTTTCTAATTAATTGACCCTGGGGACCCCATCCCCCAGGGCCTGCCCCCATTTAAAAACAAAAAAAGCTTTGGAAGAGGGCCGCGTGGCCCCCCTTCCGAGGCCATAATTGGCCCCGGGGACCCCATCCCCGGGGCCGGCCTTTTCTTTTTTATATAATTGGGGAGGGGGGCCGCGTGGCCTCCCTCCCGGGTCACTTAAGGCCCCAGGGACACCATCCCCCGGGGCTGGCCCTCTCCGTTGGGGACCGTGGGGGGGTCCCCAATCCCCTCACGGCCCCGCCGGCTCCCCGCGTCCTGCGGGAGCCGGCATTGCTTTTCCACATGGGGAGCTGCTAAGATGCAGCACCCCGTGTGGAAAAGCAATCGTCTTTGGTATTTGGAAGAGAGAGCAGGTTTACATGAGCACCAGTTTCGTTACAGATGGACACACTCATTTTTTATGTTAGGCACAAGGAGATTAAGTGATTTGCCCATAATCACAGGATGTTGAGCGTCGCTGCGGAGACTCGAACCCGGATCCCCAGCTTCGAGGTCGACCGCTCTAGCCATAAGGCTACATCCTCTACATCTTCGCACTTAAAGTACTCATCTATTCGCTGTTATGCAGAAGCAGTGATTAGGTTTCTGAAGCCCTTTCAGCTCTTGGGTGCGAGGCCCAGAGGAAGGGGCCCCTTCCCATGGGCCTCACACCGCTGCACTACTCAGAAGTAACCCGAAAGTCTTTTAAAAGGTGGTTCTCTGGTGCTGGGCCTCTTAGTTGTGAGCAGTAGCAGGGCCTTGGACAGCTTCCCCACTTCCCATACCTAGCGCCTGTTCTGCTTCAAATATGTGAGCTCAGAATACCAGCTGTACAAAAGCCTATTGTGTTTGATTTAATAGAGTATACTGTTGCACTAGCTGTAAGAATCTGGGCTACATGCAGGATCGACATGACAAACTGTCATGCCACCTAGTTTCACTAACACCACTGTCGCCAGAGTGAGGGCAGGGGCAGGAATGGTTCTAAGTTCATGTTTTAAAAGTTTCCCCTTTAATAAGTGCTTCTTCACGCAGTATTATGAGATGTATTAATGTCAAATCTTCCACACGCTTAAAAAATTCACTTTTTTCGAATTATGAATAGACTTTATCATATTTTACATGATGTTTCTTGTATGATTTATATGGCAAATGTTTTCATGGCTCGGCTCATGCACGGGCTCTACGGCCCAAGCCAGACCATCAGCTCAGCCCTGTAAATTTGTGGGCTCGACCACCTCTAATGCGTATATCTTCATTTACAAGTTCTCCAGGAGCCCTATACCTGACTGTTTGAATATGTCAACCTAGGTTCTAATCCCGTCTTCGGTCGTGGCACCTGACTATAAGGCACTTAATAGTCTGGAAATTATTTAAAGTCCATGGGCCTGAAATTATACATATATGTAAGGTAAATATTCACATATTCTCTAGTGCTCAATTTTGAATTGTATTGGATCACAGTTTGATTAGGCTATGTAATGTACACACATCCATACATTGAAACTATATGCAGTACTTCATTTGTAAAATTATAAGAGCCAGGACCCAAGGTTCTTAGGAGGGCACTGCAGCTTGCAAACCCCCACTTCTCCTGCCATTGCTGCCCCATGCCAATAACAGTGACCTGGACGTGATGCTCATATTTTTTTGTTTGTATTACGTTGTAATGTTATGTTATGAAAACTTATAGAACGCACGTACACCCAAGCGTTTCTTGGCACTGTGTCAACCAGGAGGGAGGGTTCAGGCTAATCAAAAGCTTGCTTAAATACCTAGGCCTTCAAAAGCTTTCTGAACCTCAGGAAGTTAGATTCCAGCTTGATCAAAGAAGAGAGAGACTTCCATAAACTAGGGACCTGGACAGAGAAGCTCCTGCCCCCTGCTTCCTGTCACTTGAATCGAGGGATCCTCAACTGGTTGGCAAGAGATTGCTAAATACTGTGTTCTTCTGAAAATTGGCAGATAGTGCCACCATGTGGTGGAGTATTGTAGGAAGGTGGATATCTGACTATGGTTACCCCCAATTTTTTGCCTAGTGTCTAGCTGGTTTTTCGACTTAGTAGGCCTGAGATCCTGCCATTCAGGGTCTCAGCCTGTCTGCTCTCTCTTTAAAATGGACTCCATGTACCCTAGGGGCATAACCCATTGGAACTAGATCACCCTGTGAGCCCCTGTACCAGTGTACACTAGGTACCCAGAGCATCGGTGTATCTAAGGCCTACCAGGGGCTGCAGCATGTATTATGCCACCCCTGGCCTGGCCTAGCAATTTGACACAACTGGCTGATCACTCAGCTGGGGTAAGTTGGTGTAACCACCTCTTACTTAGGTGTAGTATACCTATACCTAACCTTAAATGGGACACATGTTAACCTATAAGTCACTCCTATGGCAGGCCTTAACAATCCTGAAGGCAGAGTGCTTGGTTCCATGTGAGATGGTGCTCTGGCATGAGCTGAGCCTGTCTGCAGTGGTCGGAACAACTTCCTTCTACCGTTTCCAGATATCGTCATACCATATACTCTTAAGTGCATTATAAACCTCGCGGTTAAATGCTATCTTTGGTTTGGCTTTATCAAAACATGTCGAGTAAGGTGTCATACGAATTGGAATACTAACCCCTCGCCAATTCTGGCGACGGGGTTAGCATTCCACCCTTCTAGAGGGACACGACATGTACAGTACCTGAAACCCAGGTAAAATCAGACATAGCCTCAGCTCCACAAAATGGATGCTGCCACCACAGACACAAGTCTGCCCTCCTGCTGCTGGGAGTCCTTCCAGCTTGGGAGACGTGGACAAAGGGTTTCCTGCCAGGGGAGGTGCGAGCACCACCCCAGACAGGATTTTGTGTATTGGTCAGGTAGGGCTTGAATAGAATCAGACATGCCTGAGGCTCACAAGGAGCCTCGGTGCATATGCCAGTTCAAACCGGTCCTGGGGCACACCAGCCCGGACCTGGGGTGAGCTGGACAAAGGATTGGGGGTGTAACCACCCCCCTTCCTGGTCCCACCCTTAGGGAGGGACCTAGCAGGTAGTCCGGCCCCTAGAATCCGCTTAAAGGTAGGAGCTGTGTCCTAAGACTTCAGACATCCTGGAATCAACTTAACTACAAGAAGAAGACGGGAACTTCGACGCTCTGCTGCACAGAGGACTGAAGGAAATCTCCCCTATGGTCAGGGAGTGACCATCTTGCTAACGCAAGCACCAACCAGCTATTCGACGTCTGCTTTGCCGCCGCCTCCCGCCGGAGCCCGAGCCCAGAGCCCAACAAGAACTGGACCTCCAGACCTCTCACAGCCCGATCCACAGTCCCTGCAAAGAAGGAACCCGTGGAGGCACCGAGACACGTGGAGCCAGCCATCTTGAAAGACCGATGACAAGCTGCAAGCGCAACAACAGAGGCTCCCTCCAAGTTGTGCTTTGGGTCCTGAGAAGCCCAACACCCGAGCAGCATCTGCACCAAAGGTGAGCCCTCCAGCATCTCCACGATCTGCGTGGGGCCCCTCTGCACTTTGCATCTCGACGCGCCTTCCTGGTCCCTGGCCCGTTGGCTAGTGGCCATTTTTGCAACGAAACTTGAAATCAACGATGCTGGTCTGGTTGCTCCAGACTGGCCCCAGCTGCTCTCCAAAGGAGCAGCCCCTCTGACCGTGCTGGTCAGAACAATCAGCTTTCCTCTCTTTCCACAACTCCTGCCTTTGCCAAGGCTTGTTTGCCTCTTTTGAGTCGCCGACACCGCCGACAGCGAGAGCCTGCGTGGGACAGCTCGTGAACCGACTCCTGGACGTCGTCGACCTTCAGGGACCACGTGGCTGTGGAGACAAGCTACACCTCTTCGCCTGTTTGCACCCGACATCGCCTGGTACCTACCTGGTGCCACGCCGGTCACTGGCTAGTGACTGTGAACACTGTCCCCTCTGCTTTCAGGTCTTCTACAACTCTGATCCACCCTTGGATCCACCGCATCTCTACTGGACTGACCGCCTGCAGCATCTTTGTCATCAGGCTCCATTGAACAGATAGACGAAACCCGACGCACTTCGAGACCTATGCACCCGCTTCCTGTGGGTGAGGTAAAGCTGGCACTCCGGTGCCCAAGTGTAGAGAAACATCTCTAGTGTCTGTGTTTTAAGTCTTAAGTTCGTAGTCCATCCAGAAGACCCTTCTAGCAGTAACTTTTGAACTTTTAAGCACCCATTGAAAACCTATTGGAGCCCGCGTGTAACTTTCCTCACTGCACACGCGACCCGTGGACCTCCTGGTCACTAACTGAACTTAGCTCCTTGTAGGCCCAGTGATTCTAGAGGCCCTAGGCCTTTTCCCTTTCCTGTCCGTGGTACTTATACCACTATTTTAGTATATGGTTTGATCGGCCACCAGGGCCTATCCATATAAAGTGCAACTTCTGTATATCGTAATATTTTCTTGTTTGACGATTTGTGCTCCTGTGCTCATAAAGAGTATAGGGGATACTTTGAATAATAAATACATATATATTTTGAATATATATCTGTGTGGTGTCCTTTCATTGGTATAAAAGGGGGTTGCATATGGTAAAACAGCTTGCTTAACACGCTTTAACGAGTTTAGCCTCACAGACTGCTTAGCCTGCGCTACCACTAGGGCAGCTAGTCCGAAAAGGTTGACTTACAATCACACCATAAGGGTTGCTTGGCATGGTACAAGGTGGTCACTTTAACTAGTGAACAGCATATACCAGGCCAACTTCTCACAAGTATCATAAAAGAGTGTAGGTGTTAAAATTTAAGTGCTGCACCAGCATCAGAAAACACCTGAACAAATTAAGCACTGACTATATAATAGTACTAACTTGTATACTTATAAACCGATGTTTGTATTGGGCAATACTATTTGATATTAGTTGAGAAGCTGTTATCACAAGATGAACTGGGCACGTGGAGCGTCATCGTGTCCTTGAACCTGGGTGTTTGATGGGGGAATGCGGAGGAGGCAGAGCTACAGAAGATAGCTAAAAGATCTCAGGACACTTGCTTTATTGCACCTATTAGGCATGCGTGACGGATGATCCTGTCAGAGGTTGCTGATGCTTTTCCATCAGGATCTCCTGTCTCATTCTCCCTCCTTATTTATTTATTTTTATTGAACGTTCTACAGGATACATATGTTGTCAGTGAGCTTAATAAAAAGAACACCTTTAGAACTCAAATCAAAATTTGGAGTGATTTATTTAGATTGGGGAACTTTGTAAATAGGATTTAGAGTATTTGGAAGGGGGTTTCCACTTCCATAAATGGCATAAGTTCAATAATAAACAGGTTGGATCATTTCATTCTATGTAAATGTTTAAACGTTTTATTGTAAATGAAATGCAGAATTCAGCACTGGTCCAAGTCTTGGGCTGGATGATAGTATAAAAAAAAAACCACAGTGATAGAAAATTCTTTTAAAAGAGAGCTCTGGGAGGGTCAATTTGTATATAAGAAGATTTCTATTGTAAATAATGAATTTACTGAATCTTAATGGTGCGAATGAGACATTGAACATGTCACAGAATTGAATAAATAAGCGACCTTTTAAAACAAACATTTGTGGCATTCCGCCCCTGGGTGTGGGGTTGTCACAGATGCAAAACTTTCCTATCTATGTCTCTGAAAGGAGAACTGAATATCCTTTTGGTTAGCTGTCGTAAACAGACTGGGCTGGCAGGCAGTCATCTGAGGGAGAGCTATCTTGGAGCAGAGTTTGCAGTGGAGACCTCTTTCCTGGCCTTTTACGCTGATCAATCAGTTTAGACTGGGTGGAGACACAATATTGCCCTCAACCTAATCCCTACAAGGCTCCCACCATGGCCACCAGTGATATTTCTCCTAAAAACAGAGATGAGAGGAGATCGGTGGGGCAGTGGCAGACATAAATATGGCCATGCAAGCGCCACTATTTTGGTGTCACTTCAAGGTTGCCTTGTGGAACCCATCAAAGGTTAAGCTCTAGTACCTGGTAAATCTCTGCAAATCTACTTGTGACAGGGGGTGTTTCTTTTAGTATCCATGGGTATCTAATTTTAAGGATTAATGTGCTCCCTAAGGCAGGAAGAGGTAGGGGACTTCAGCCACTTCGAAGTAGGCACCCATGCCGTCACTTACCAGATTCCTTCTTTCCCACCAGTTCATGTGAAAATCGGGTAGCAATCCACACCATGGAAAAATATGAGTCAGCTTGAACTTCTAAGACTAGCAAATAATAGCAAAACTGCTTGGGCTACCCTTCCAGCAGAGATCTTCAAACTGAGGGTGAGCAGGGGGGGGGGGGGGGTAGAGGGGGGGGCAGGTGCACATGGATCAGGCCTGAAATTATCATGGGGGACCCTGACACTGGCAAAGAGGTGAATGACGCTGAAAACTGAATTATGTTTAGTGGAAAAATGAGTAGCAGTGAGACACTCTATGATGGGCCATCATAACATCTTTTGTCAGGCATGTCCTGGCTGGGGTAGGCGTTAAAAGTGGCGGGGCTTCAAAGAGCCCTCAAAGTCTCTCTTCTGAATTTGTGACAAAGTAACTCTGGATATATTTACACTTTATGGAGACCTGGATGCCCATAGCATGGTGGCAATCATATACTGATTGCAATTTCAAAAAGGATACCTGACCATAACTGCATTGCTTAAACTGATAAATATGCATTGAACTGACAGCTTTATAGAATAATTTGGCAAAAATATGTTTGTCATCCTAAGGTGGGGGGGGCCGATGCTTTTGTTTTCACACAAAAGGGAGCATGGAGTTTAAAGTTTTGAAGACCACTGCCTTACGGATAGACAGTGGTCCAGAGGTAGTAAGGGAAACATAGTTTACAACGCGGGCATTACATTGCGATGCCATTACATTGCGGTTTTTACAACGCAAGTCGTTACAACGACTTGCGCTAGATGGCGCTCTAGGACAAGGAATAGTATAATTTACTATCCAACACCTTCCCTACTGTACGTAGACTGGAGTTGGAATAGTAAATTATACTACTCCTAAGTCCAGCGCCCTCCAACGCAAGTCATTGTAACGACTTGCGTTGTCAAAACCGCGATGTAATGTACCGCGATGTAAATGTATGCGTTGTAACGTCATACATTCGGTAGTAAAAGTAACACCAATAATAAACAACATATGCAAATCAAAACAATGTTTTAATCCATCCATTAATATATAGCAATCCATCCATAAATGAAATTCAAAAACCAAGTACTGCAGTAGGCTGTGAACAGATTGATGTGAACAGAGTGTGGGGAGCGCCCGAGCAATACGTGGGACAAGAAAGTACACTGTTTGTGTCACAATTACATTTGCTGAGATACAGCCCTTAAGATATACAATAAATCAGTGCATGCTGGGTCTGTATCTATTGTCAACGGCGTTTCGATTCTTATCCAAATAATAGGATCTACATCAGGGCAGATACAACATAGGCCTGAGTAACTGCGACATTAAATGGGTTTACAGGAGGTGAGCAATCATCAAAATCTTAATGAGGAGCTGGAGATATCAATAATTTGTCAACTCCGACTGGGGAATCTCCGTTCCTTGTCAGGCATTACATGTAAGGGGCTCTTCAGGAGATAAGTGAGGGCTCCTGCTGTGACCTGGACCTGCTGGGGATCACGATAATTCCATCAGTGCTCTGTCTCTTGCCAAAGGCAGCACACTCGCTTCAAAGGACAGCGGTGTCGCAGTCCTCTACCGAGCTATCCCGGTATAGAGGCGCTGACACCACTATCCTTGGAATCATATTAATAATTAACCCAGGTCCCTTGGATACTCTTGGTCTCCCTTGTTTCTTTGAAATATAATATTAGCCATAGGCAGGGCCATAAATGGAATCTGCTGGTTACCAACAGTCACTGTGGAAGAGGATGTAATACTGTCAAATGTAAAGTACTTGATTGTGTTCAACTCTTGACGCAGAAGAAATGGTAATGCTGAGACATGACATCAATGTTGTGTTAATATTTTAGAATGTTCTCTGTTGAAGGTGTGCTCAGTTTGTATTACCTTGCATTTATAAACATTATTGGAAGGTTTATTAATGCTTTAAAGTTCATAAATCAAACTTAACCTATTTTTCTACCTTAGCATAGTGAACTTTTGTTTGTGGCAAAGTAGAATTGAATATGATACTTAAGAAAACACACTTGAATGTTAATTGTTTAAATCCTTTTACTTTACAAAATCATAACCAGTGCTTTTTTCAAAAGTGCCTTTTCCCTTAGGGCTTTACTGCTAGTGCTGTAAATTACAGGGAACAGAATATCAGGGATTTCCTACTCTTGATTCCACCTTTTCAGTTCACCACCCTACACTTCCATGTGCATGGTTGTAGAGTGCCTCTGTGGGAATTGTTGATGGTTCATGTGAAGTCCTGTGAGGTGCTCCATACTTCTTGGTATGTTTTGATTGATTTGATGCTGTTTATATGAAAGCTTGTGTCGTGAAGAGACATGAGGAGGATTTGATATCACGCTTTCGTTTGAAAATATAATCTCAGTGTTCCTTTCCTTGGGAGGAATATAGATCTATTTTGGACCTGGCCAAACTGATTACTTCATGGTTGGTTTGTCCAATTTGGCACGTGCCTGCACACTTGGCTGCCTTTTCCAATTATATGAGCGTTGGTTTTGTAGTGGACCTGTCTATGGGTTTGGTGAGACACCCCAGCATATCTGTGCATGACCATAGTTCGAGAAGATCGAATTGAGCTGTTTACTGTGCTGTGAAATGTGTGCATGTGTACACCTTGACACAAATGTTGTGTATTCATCCAATTACAGCGTGGTGTCAGTTTTTTTAGACCTCGGCATAAAAGTGTAATTAATACAGATTGCAGTACAATAATTGCCTGGAGACTTCATAGAGACTGTCCTTTACCCCTGTCGATCCTCAAATGTTTTTCTCCCTCTTTCTGGTCTGCCTTAACTCCTTCCCCCCTCTGGATCCCTCCTCTCCCCTCACCCTCTCTCAGAACACTACTCTTGTCCCCCTCTACCTTCTCTCCCCCCCTATGATTTTTCCACTCACATTGTTTAAACTGTGCAACTAATGTTTTTAAATTACTGTACCCTGTCCTTACGTTAATCGCTCTGATACCTTGTCTTTTGAGTCAAACGTGTTTCTCTTTTAGCTTGACTGCCTTTACTCCTGCCCCCTCCCACCTATTCTTAGACTCATATTCTTGTCCCCCCATTCCTCCTCTGCCCCTTATGATTTGTCATTCACTTTGAAATTTCTGTGAATTTTTTAAAAATTATTATTCTTGTAACTCGCTGTTGTTCCTTATGTAAAGCGCTCTGATACCTCCAGGTCTAGCCAGCGCTATATAATACTCAATAAACAAACAAAAAACAGACTGAAACAAGATCATTCTTGATATTGTGAGCCAGTGCCCTCTTGTAAAGTGGGGAGGGTGTTTTGACAAAATATTGATTTAAAAATAGCGGAGACAGAAATATCAGAAATTAAATATTGTGTTACACACATATTGTGATGCAGAAATAATACTGTTGACAAGAATATTATATTTTGAGGTAAGTAATATTGTTGTAGATAATATCAATGTTTTTAATATTGTTTTACTAATAAACAGCCTCATGCATCAACCCAAAATCCAGTCGGTAAAATACCGATTCGCTAATAGCTCCCGGTATTAAGTTAAAAATACCCAATCCCAATGCATCAACCCAAAAGCAGAAATCGCTATTTAAGGAATCCTTAAATAGCGATTCTTTAAATAGGGATTCCTTAAATACCGATTCCTTAAATAGGGATTCCTTAAATACCGATTCCTTAAATAGGGATTCCTTAAATACCGATTCCTTAAATAGCGATTGCATTTAAGGAATCCCAAAGTGAGATTCCTTAAATGCAATGCATCAAAGTTAAAAAATTAGCGATTTCGCTAATAGGGGGAGCAAATTACCATGAAGATGAACTGCATGGTAATTTGCAAAAACTTTGAAAAATGCACTTTTGTGCATTTTTCAAAGTTTCATGTTGCGCACACACATGCCCTTAGAGCATGTGTGTACGCAACATATGTGCACATATCATTTTCAGGGGTGCTATAGGGTGTCATTTTGACACCCTTGCACCCTTGAAATTGCATGAGCAATTAGCGAGAACCTACTGGTACTCGCTATTTGCTAATGCAATCTCCGATTCATTCCTATGGGCCTGGAGGCCCATAGGAATGATTGGGACGGCATTCCTTAATTGCTACTCGCTATTTGCTAGTAGCAATTAAGGAAAGTTAAGGAATCGCTATTTGAATAGCGATTCCTACATGCATAGCCTTTTGCTATTCCTTATTAGCGAATCCTTATTTTTCGCTAATAAGGAATCGCAAATGCTAATGTTGATGCATATGCCCCATAGTGGTTAAAAATATCATTTTTGAATTATATTTATGTTTTAGTTGATATATTAATTGTATTTCTTACTATTGTCTATATAAATGTTATTAATTGTAATTTTTAAGTAATTTAGAATTTCGTATCAATTTTTTTAAGTAATTGATAATGTTATAGCACGTTGTTGGGTTTGAAGGGTGATAAGGTTGGAAGTTAATTAGATAATAAATAATTAAGAATTATTTAATACATTTTATTTAATTATATGATTGATATTTATCAAGCAATTTATGTAATACTGATTTATTTTCATTACAAGTTATTTGCTGGCTGTTAGGTATGTAGGGGTATAGGCTGGGAATTTAATTAAGAGATAATTAATTTAGAATTCAATATTAATTGTTAATTATTTATTTATTTGATTTTAATTATGTAATTTACTAAATACTTTGTTAGTTTACTTATATATTAGGTTTGTAGGGGTGTAGGGTGGACCATTAAGTAATAATTCATTAGCAATTTATTGCCAATTGATCATTTAAATGATTTTTTATTATGTAAAATATGGAATACTGATTTATTGTGCTTATAGTTTTAGTGCGGGACACGGGGTTTGTAGGGGTATGGGGTGAGGAGGTAATTAAATGGAAATTAGTTAACTATTAATTATTATTTGTAAATTAATTATTTAATTGAATTTTAAATGTATACATTGTGGAATACTTATTTCATTTAATTTTATAGGGGTACTAGGTATTTAGGGGTCTATGGTTGGTAGTTAATTAAGTAAATATTAATTAACAAATACCTATATATTGTTAATTTGTTATTTAATTAATTTTAAACATTTACGTTATAGAATAATTATTTTTGTGTTACATTTTGGGTGTGAACTGCTATATTTATAGAGGAACCAGGTGGGAAGTTAATTAATTAATAATTGAACAACATTTATTTAATTTTGTTTTATTGAATAGCAATTATTTAAATTGATTAATTGTTTTTAGTTTTTAAATACATATATATATATAAATTGTGTTAATTGATATTCTTTTTATTAAGAGTTTAAATATTTTTTCTACATTCATGGGGTTACTCATATATTTAATGTGTAAAGTGAAGTATTGCTCTTGCTTAGACTGCAGTAGAAATAGTGAAATTAACTTCTTCGCAGTTCAACACTTTTTCCACTGTTGCTCTATTTGGGGTGGGAATAGTAAATTTCACCGCTCCGAAATCCAATGCTTTCCCTACGGTTGCATAGACTGGGGTGGGAATTACACATTTTACCCCTTCAAAGTTCAACGCTTTCCCTACTGTTGCACTGGCTGGAGTGTGAATAGTAAATTTCATCCCTCCGAAATCCAACGCTTTCCTTACTGTTGCATGGATTGGAGTGGGAATAGTAAATTTACCCCTCTGAAGTGCAACACTTTCCCTACTGTTGCACGGATTGGAATGGGAATACTAAATTTACCCCTCAGAAGTGCAACACTTTCCCTACTGTTGCAGTGTTTGGAGAGGGAATACTAAATTTTATCCCTCTAAAATCCAATGCTTTCTCTACTGTTGCATTGCTTAGAGTGGGTATAGCAAATTTAACACCACCGAAGCCCAACACTTTCCCCACTATTGTGTAGACTATAGGGTAATAGTGAATTTCACTCCTCTGAAGTCCAACACCTTCCCTATGTTTGCAGTGACTGGAGTAGGAATAGTAAATCTAACCCCTCCGAAGTACAACTCTTTCCATACTGTTGCAGGAACTATGTTTATGTTTATATATTTCTAAAGCGCTCAAATGCCGAGGCGTCTTGGCGCTGAAAGGTGCTGTGGCAGGAGAAGGCGGAAGTATAGCGGCCTATGTCATTGCAAAGAGCCTGGTTTTTAAATGTTTTCTGAAACTCTGAAGATTGGATTGGAGCCTCATAAATTGGGGTAGCTTATTCCAGAGTCTGGCTGCACAGTAAGTAATTGTGCGGCCACCCCAGCCTTCTCTTTTAATCTTTGGTACTCTGACCAAGCCTTGAGTGGCTGATCTTAGGTCTCGCAAAGGAGCATATGATATAAAAAAACTTTCAAGTCCTTCAGCTGCTCCACCGTAGATTGCCTTATGCACATATATAAGTGCTTTGAAATCTATGTGTTGTTTTATGGGCAGCCAATGTAGGGAACGTATCCCGTTCAAAGTGGATTGTCCTTTGTGTAGGCCCAGAATAAGCCTGGCAGCTGCATTTTGCAGGGACTGTAGCTTCAACAATTGAAACTTGTTTATCCCTAAAAAAAGGGCATTAGAGTAATCTAGCTTAGAGAGAAAAAGAGCCACCATTACTGTTTTTTGGAGTTCCTGGGGTTGTAAGGAAAAATCTTTCTTAACGTCTTCAGTAAAAGGAAACATGAAGACATCAATCAAGCTGTTGACTTGAGCAGCAAAATTCAGTTTTCTGTCAAAGAGGAACCCAAGGTTTCTGACCTTCTCTACAGGGGATGGACATTCTCCTGCCTCTCTCGGCCACCATGCTTGATTCCACAATGGCAGGCCAGGTCCAAACTCCATCACCTCTGTTTTATCAGTGTTTATTTTTATTTGTCCATCCAGGACATGATTTCCGAAAGGCATGCATGGAATCTGCATGCAACCGATTCAGGCTGATTGATGGCGGATATAATAAGTTGAGAATCATCAGCGTACGATACTAATGTGAAACCATGTTTCCTGACGAGGTTAGCCAGAGGTGTGACGTAAAGATTAAAAAGAGTAGGGGAGAGGGCCGATCCCTGTGGCACTCCACAGGGGAGGTGGAAGCTGTCAGATCTCATGCCCTCCCAGACCAGTCGGTGCTCTCTATTTTCCAAGAAGGAGGCTAATAGGGCCAAGGCGGTTCCTCCCACTCCCAGGTCCCTCAGCCGTTGTACCAGTACGGTGTGATTCACAGTGTCATACGCTGCCGAGAGATCCAAAAGCACCAGGACCGCCCTCTCCCCGCCATCCACAATCTTGCGGATTTGTTCAGCAGTTTTTAGAAGTGCAGATTCCGTTGAATGTCGTGGCCGAAAGCCGTGCTGGGAAGAGTCGAGCAAGCCGTGTATGTCTAGGTAAGCGGTGAGGGATCTGTTCAGATGTTTTTCTAAAACCTTGGCTGCAAACGGAAGTCCTGCAATGGGACGATAGTTGTTGGGATTGCAAGGATCCAGGCTGGGTTTTTTTAGCAAAGGGGTAATGACTGCCTTCTTCCAGATGGCGGGATATTTTCCTGAGCTCAGAATTTGGTTCACGAGTGGAGTCAGATGTTCAGTGATTAGGCCTGCAGCTTGATGCATGATGGTTGGGGGACATGGATCTGTGGGTGCTCCTGATTTTAGAGAGAGGGGAATAGAGTTAACCTCTTCTTTACTCACCGGCTGGAAGCTTATCAGCATCCGGCTTGAGCATGTAGCGAACCCAGTCAGATCCGGATACTTTGTGATGTGTGAGAAGCTATTATATATTTTGTTTACTTTCTCTTGAAAGTGTTCCGCGAGGGAGTTGCAAAAATGTTGGTCTGTTTTGAAAGTGCTGGCCTGTTGGGGTTTTGCCAGCAGGTTGACTATTTTAAACAATTCCCTAGTGGAATTACCAGCATCTTTGATTTTTACTGAAAAAAGGTCTTTTTAGCATCTACATTTGCTTCTTTTGTATATTTTCACAGAGAAGCTGTATGCGATTTTCTTTAAGTCATCATAGTTTGTCCTCCAATACCGTTCCGCCTTTCTACATTTGATCTTTAGGTTCTTAAGTTCAAGAGTATACCATGGGGCTGATTTCTTTGCTTCCTTTATTATAACTGCTTTTACTGGGGCAACCCTATCGGCTGCTGCCAGCATCCAATCATTAAACTGCTGTACAGCTTTATTGTTGTCATCTTCTACCTTGATAGGGCCTTGGTCGAGCGCTAATTCAAAAGTTCCGTCTTTAAGTTTACCCCATCGTCTTATTTGACGTTTAACTAAACTTACTTGTGCTTTTGGCTGGGATTGGGTGCCTATTCAGAGTAAAAAATATAGCCCTGTGGTCAGACCAAGGCAGGTCTAATAACTGAGAAAGGATAATGCCTGGATCATTAGTAAAAATTCCATTCAGCGTATGACCTGCTGTGTGGGTAGATTCAGTTATCAGTTGTTTTAGGTCAAAGGCCATAAGATTGTCTAAGAGTCTGATGGTATCCAGGTTATTATTTAGCTCAAGGTGATAATTAAAATCGCCCAAGACTGTGAGTGAGTGGGAGTCTGTGTATGACTCCAAAAGAGTCAGTAAGGATTGCGAAAAAGTGCTCCTTGGGCCTGGGGGGCGGTAGATTAATATGCCCTGGAAGGTCTGCACATTGTCCAGTTTTATACGAAATTGTAGTGCCTCTGCCGGGAGGGTCGAGATAGATTCTACATGAAGTTTAAAGCTCATACGATAGAGAATAGCTATCCCCCCTCCCTTTCCTCACATTCTATTTAAACTGAATATGCGTAACCATCAGGGACAGCAATATTCCAGTCAGGGATGGAGGCATTGTCGGT
Source organism: Triturus cristatus (assembly GCF_964204655.1). NCBI lineage: Eukaryota > Metazoa > Chordata > Amphibia > Caudata > Salamandridae > Triturus > Triturus cristatus. The sequence goes on from NC_140594.1 coordinate 966,191,337, forward strand.
ACAAGTTTCTGTCAGAAAGACTAGATCTGGCACAGTAAACTGAATGAGGTCCGCTAATTCGTATTTGTGCTTAACTACGGATTAGAGATTAATTAGAAGACATTTATAGTGTTCAGATATGTCAACCTTCAGATAATCAGATGTCTGCATCGTCTTATCCTCCATGGGGGCTGACTCTGCCTCTTTGTTGTTTTGTGCACTCCCCCCATCCTCTCTATTTGATAATTTTGCAGCAGATTGTGGCTTAGTCTAAAAGTGCAACCTGAGCATCCAGCGGTCGTTCTTGTGGCCTCTGCTATTAGTAGATTTGTATGAGCACATGGGGTAGGCATTAGACCCAATAGAGTTTGCCTGCCATAACTGACTGGAGCATGAGGACCAGGGGTCCTGGCGCTAGGCGTGCTCCTGGCGCCGACGGGCGCAGACGGGCTTGCCTTTGGCGCCCATTCGGCGCGCCACCGGCGCGTCCGCTCCAGCGTGATTTAAATAGGAAGTGGCGGCCTGACGTCTAGAGCGTCAACCCCGAGTGCAGTGCGGTCTCGATCTACTTCCGGGAACCACCGGGGTCAAACGCGAAATGCTGCCTGTTACAATGAGGCTGGTAGCTGTTCTGGGGTAAGCAATAACACTATTAAAAGAGTTAGCAGTGTTCTTTTAAAAGTATTGAATATTAGCAGCAATCTGTATTAAGCATAAAAATTGATATTAGCAGCAGGTTTGAAGTTAAGAATCAATAACTCATAAAGTGCAGAGAGTAGCGAGGTACATAGCGTTTCACCTTAAAATCATTAAGTCATCGCCTGTCCGGCCCCATACACGCTGTGCGACCGCTCCAGCGTGATTTAAATAGGAAGTGGCGGCCTGACGTCTAGAGCGTCAACTAGAGTGGGAAAAGTATATTTAGTATTTCTAGACTCCAGTAGTTTTCTTAATATTGGTTAAAAAGGTTTTATAGCATTAGTTGTTTTATTTTTTTATATTATTTATTTTAATTTTACATTTATTTTAATGTTTATTTTTTTGTTAACGTGTTTTAAGGATTTTTCAATGTAATATTTTATTTATAGTTTACATAAATTAATGTATTATGTCTGATTCACGAAATAAGGAGAGGGGAGAGGAGGATATGGCTAGGTTCGTCCTCCTAGGTACTAATAACGCAAAAAAAATACTTTTCTTGAGTCCCCTCACTCACCAAAGGTTTCCCCTAGGTGACATGCTTCATCATTGGGGACATCCCAAGCATCTACTGGCGGTCTGTCGATGGGATCCAATAGGTCAATTTGACGGAGGCAAGCCGAGTCAAGGTTATTTAGGCTCCTCCACCCCGGCAGACCATGAGGCAAATTTGGATTAACTACTAAATACTACGCGTTCAATCTAACCGTATGTAATTGATTTACGCTGACACTAATTTACGCTGACACTAATGTGCGCGTTTATTTTTCCTTTTTACTTTATCACCTTATTACAGGCCTTTGCACTGAGTGGTACACATGGGGCTGGTCCCCATGCGGTCCTGAAGAAGAGGTTTAGGGGATAACCTCGAAACATGTTGGCTTTCAATATTAGGGACTATTAGCACATTATTACCTAATTCCTCCCTTTTATTAACCCCCCTTTTTATCCTTTACCAACTAGGAGAACTAGTAAACTCATTTACGCTCACTAGCTAGGTAATTTTTAATTTAAACCCACACCACTCCCCTCTCACTGCACTACACATAGTCTTCACTAAATAGTGCTCCTACATAACTGTCGCAAGTCGCAGCATGCCCCAAGCAGTAGATGCTTGGGATGGCCCCAATGATTAAGCATGTCACCTAGGGGAAACCTTTGGCGAGTGAGGGGACTCAAGAAAAGTATTTTCTTTTCTCTATTTGAGATGCGTCTTACTCACTAAGTAGACCCCTCCCTTCCCATCTAGCTAGGTTCTCTGATCCCGGATTTTTTTTTGCGTTATTATGTCTGATTCACTACATGTTATATTAAATGTATTATTCTGCTAAATGTATTACTATGAAAAAAAATATATATATATATACACACACATATATGTATATATATATTTATATATACATATATATCATATACTTTATTCAATTTGACAAGCAAATCATAAAAGCCTATAAATGACAATGAATTCAATAAAAATGTGTCATGGAGGAAAAATACATAATTTAAGTAAAAAACTCTAAATCATTAAAATGATGCTAAATCCTACATAACCGTGAGAAATACAGACAAAGAAGTTAAGAAACGAAATGGCAAATCGATAATACTATTCCAGTGTAGATTTTTTGGCCTCAAAAGAATCCCAATCCCAGCCTGCAGGAAGGATAAAGGGCCTCATTACGATACAATGTCAGTCGATTTCGGAATGGTTTCCAACCGACTCGGGTTCCCGGAGTCCAACCGAATTATTACGATGTTTCCGAACACCGTTCGGTCGGACTCACATTGACTTCAATGGGATACTGTGTTACGGCCGACAACACAGGCTCCATTAAAAATAGGGGTGGTCGCGGAAACCGTGCACCTTGTGGTGGGCACCTCTAGGTGCCTGCCACACCGTGCATTGTTGGAAAGAGGGGACCCAACCGGAGGCCTCTTGTAAATAGGGGCCTCCTACGGGCCCCCAAAGTCGGATTATGACAGCCGATCCCTGTCGGACAGACCAATTCAGAAAGGCTGTCTGAATCCGACATCGTAATCGCTCGGTCGAAAACGTGGTCCGTAGAGATGTAAGAGCTGGCTCTGACCGACTCAGAGTCTCTGAATGCCATTTGGATGCGAGTGGGAACCGAGCCGGACAGTCGGAACGGTTTCCAACCATCGTAATCGGTTAGTCTGAAAAGTTTCCAAGTCGGTCGGAAACAAGGCTTCCGACATGGATTCAGACTATCCAAATGCCATTCAGAGCCTTTCCAACCAACAACGTAATCGGCCCCAAAGTGCATATGTAAAAAAATATATATATAGCATGCGCTACGAATTGATACACTCATTTATCCATATTGTTTTCGTGTTATTATGGATCCTCTTATAAAATTTAAGACAGCAGCACTAATATCAAAGAAGTAGAGCAACTGTAAGTGACTAAAACCTTCTCTGTAAGAACAAGGGCGGCACGGCCTCCGTATTGGAAGCAAGAATTTGGATCTCAAATTTTTGGTACAATGCACAAAACAAAACAAAGTGCAGAGTAGATTGTTTAGCAATATTATTACATGGGTAGAGCGGAAGGTAGTCATGCCAACCACCTTGATTAGGAAAGGATACCAGAAAGTACAACGTGCTTAGGTGAAATCTGGTTAAAGAAAATCTATGTTGAGGCTCCAAAAGAAGATATAAGTAGGGTTGCATCTGCTTGGTGGAAAAACTATAATTGCCCATGCTCAAGACTCTTCGCTGATTTAATTGCTGATTGTGGTGGGCACTGGCACTTGAATAATATAAAGACTCTATTAAGGACTTTGCATGAGGAGGCATATTACAGCGGTCATAAAAGAACTCTATTCCACCCAATTCACTAATTTTACGTTTCAGATAACCGAGGCAGAGGATCCTCTCAGTATTCACAATGGAAAGACAATCCATATTAATTTATCTTGAAAAATCCAGCTCCGGTATACGCCAGATTTTCACCCATAATCACAAAGGGTCAAGCCCAACGGGACCAGTAATGTACTCAAGGCCCAGTTTCGATTGGCAATAAGATGTTGATGCACTCATAGGGACCATCACAAGCTTTCTGATAAAATGATTTTCCACTACTTGGAGTTTTCCGCTATTACTAAAACTCCACACTCCAGCTCATTAATTAGCAATTGAGAGGCATTTTGTTTTATAGAGTGTGATCATTTCTTTGATAGGCTTGTGGCCTCATTTTGCTGCAAAACTAAACAGTGCCTTGGTGGCTCTAGTCGTTTGCTGTGCCCTAAGGGTCAGATGGGGATCCCACGATAACTTGATGTTAAAAAGAGTCCCTACATGAGAAAACTTTTGGACTTTGTCAATCCAATTGCCCTGTATGGTGAAAGATTTTGACTTTGTTGACTTGGGCCGCACACCATAACAACGACTTTTTTTGGTTCACTTTTAAGTCCAGAGAAGACATAAAGTCTACATAGGTATCTTTGGATCTCTCCAGGCTAAAGTAATGTTGTAACAAAGTTTTGACAGATTTTTGGACAGTCTAGACCCTTTTTCAGGTGATGGCCTCTAAGCCATTTGTATAAACGATAAATAGAAAGGGGGCAGCCCTGGTGGACCCTCATCATCGAGACAGTTGAATCTGTTCTCTCACCATCATTGCAGTAGAATATTTGCACTGTAGTTTTACAGTGTCGCCTGTGCAACAGGATAATAAGAGGTGCCTCCACCCCCATATCTCCCATCATATTCTACAGTCTGTCATGACTGACAGTGTCAAACGCACTATATAACTTCATGAAGGCCAGATGTAAGGAGCACTTCATGGACCTAGCGTATTTAATGACAATCAGTGACAGGATCAGACACTGTTCCGTCGTGCCCACTCCCCGTCCATAACCATTTTGGGCATTAGAAAGCACCTTATTTGCAAAGGCCCGCTCTTCTAGCCAAACCAAGACGACCCTGGCCAAAATCTTTACTGTTGCGTCTATTCGAGATAAATGCCTGTAACAGGCCGGGTCATTCCTTTCCCCTTTTTTGAAGATAGGGACCACTATAATGTCTTTTCATGAAACAGGCAGGGGAGCTGTGATAGAAGCCCTAAAGATATTTGTCAAAAGAGGTGCCCAGAGGTTGGGGTTATCCTTGAACAAGTCGAGGGGGTGCCCATCCGGGCCGGGGGCTTTGAGGCGGACAACTTGAGATATTGCTGCCTCCACCTCCTTAACATAAATTGATTGACTAAACTGTACAGCTTGTTCTCTTTCTTGGATCATAGCAAAGTCCATGTGCTCAAACTTTAACCCTCTGTTTAGAGGTTTAAAGATATGTGAATAATGTAAGACCCAGATGTCTCCTGGTATCAGGAAATCCATTTTTTAGGTAGAGGTATCTGAGAACACCAAGCGGCTTAGGACTTCCCAAACCTTTTTCATGTTCTTCATGTCCCCGGCAGCCACCAGATCCGGCTAGGCCTCTGTCCTGAGATCCATCTATCTCTGGGGTATCACTGCCTTATATTTTTTTCTCAATGCCCTCACTATGTGTTTCTTACGGGGATAATGTTTACGGCTCTTCTCCACTGTTTGCGGACTTTTGTGCAATCACTATTAAACCAACGTTCAGGAGGGGCAGGGCTGAAGAGATAGCTGAACAAAGGGTCTCAAAATCCTCAACTAGGGCCGCGGGCATGCCGCCTAATGTCAGACGCCTTTCCATGAGGGCAATAGTTTCACTAACGATTTTATGCTCAAAATCCTGGGAATTTACCTGGTCCAATTTCAGCCTTAGGCCTTTATTCAAGTTATGCTGGATGGGGGGGTCATTTGACTTTGGGTTCCCTCTCCGCATGTCTAGGTTAAGAGAGGCTGCTAAGGCATTATGGTCACTAGCGCAATTTGGCAGGATTTTCCCGGGCAAGACCACAATAGCTGAGTATTTGTGTCTATTTTTTTATGATACTAGTGTCAACAATGTTTTTTTCTGATATTTTTGTACTCACCATTATAAGTATATGAGCATGATAGTGTGGTAAACGATATTTTTTACACCATTTTTTTGTCAACGATATTGTTTAGCACCATATTGTGTCAGTGATCCGTGGGAAAATATCACCCCAGCGTCAGAAGTGGATGAGCAGCCTGCCCACTAAGTTCCATTGCATTCATTCTACTCATGGGCCTCTCATTACATTTCTCTTCTGCAGACATTTAAGGATGTAGCATTGAAGTAAGCGCCATGATGTAAGGAGCGCATCACTGACACTTCTTATGCTGGTTATTCAGTGTTATATCATATTTCAATAGGCAGTAATCTAATAAAAAAATATATGCCCATAATATTGTTGCAGAAAATTCCCTCTCATGTTTAAATTGAGTCGCAAAAGTATTTCATCCCAAAAAAAAGTGGGCCTGTGAGTCACAGAGATAAAGTAGGCTCCCCAATACAAGAGAGGATGTAAATATATACCCTATTACAGACGTTTCTACTTTCAATTACATGATTAAAGAACTAATGTGCCTAAATATAACATAATTCACTGTAACTTGCAAATAAAGGACTCGCAAAATATGAATGGGTATTGGTTATATTCAGCAGCAGGACACCTTTTTGGTATTTGTCAGGCTATACATACAATAATATTACATTACAATACAGTGATAACGTGGTTTGCAATAACAAATCATTGTGAGTCATTTTCACAAATTACTGGATCACAATTTCAGAAATGTTAATAGGAGCACATTATGAATGTCGCAGGACCAGTCGTCGATGACATAAGCAAACCAGGAAGTGGGCCAGGTGTATTGTTTGGGAAGGCAGATGTTTTTATGTGGACTGACACAGCAGCTACCTACATCCAACTCGAATATCATTATCAAAGATTCACACGAGGTTGAGTCCAGGAAGAGCCATTGTAAATCCAGCAATTCTGAGTTGGCGATCTTGGTCAAAGAATAAGAACCTTTTTGGTAAAGCGTCATTCAATGTGCCTGAAACCACAAAAAACATAACATGGGCCAGAATACAAGGCAACATCAGTGCTGTGGGTGTCACCAAGAGGATGACTGAGCAATGTAAAATGAGCTGGAGGAGAAACACAAAGAAAAGGTTGGGAGCCAGAAGATCAGATGCACACTGTACATTTTGAATCCACCAGCTTTAATCAGTAGTGGCATTGACTTTTCAGCCCCAGCGGCAATAACATTAAGGTAAGACTTTATTTGTGTTAAATAGATGAATATATATTAAATGTGGCTTAAATAAGTATAAAGTCATGTATACATACCTATAATATAAATTCAGAAATTATAACTTTTTAAAAATCCATTGATAAAATTCAGGGCACAAGTCCTAAACAAGCATTGGCATAGCCAATAGGTCTCGCCTTTGGGACCTTATAAGTAGTTGCATAACTAAATACTTATAAGGTCCCAAAAGCAAGACCTATTGGCTATGCCAAGCGGCCGTGCGGCCGCGAAAGTGAAAGTAATCGCGGTAAAGCGCGGCGCGCGCACATGCACTGTAGCTCCAGGCTGGCCTGGTAGCACTTTTTGGAGCCCTCTCAATAAGTCTCGCCAGACCAGCGCATGCGCTGGGTCAGGCGAGACCTAAAAAAGAAGTGGGAGGGCTAACCTAAGTAATCAGTATGCAAGTGGCATTATGGCGCGTGACATCATGGTGAGTGACATCACGGCGCATGACATCACGGAATGTGACTTCATGGCGCGTGACATCACAGGAACCGGCATCACAAGAAGTGACATCAGATCTTAATGATCTGATGTCACAGATCATTAGAGCACATTTCGAGTATACTTGCAAACCCTCCTAATTTAGGCAGAAGATTCACAGTTTTGTAAACTTCACATAAACCAATGTTGACTTTTGTCAGTGTAAAGCTTTCTCTACCCATAGTGCTTTAAAAGAAAAAATTGTGATATTTAAATTATTACAACCCCTCCTCAGGGGTAGTATGCGCTATATAAATGCCATTTATTTTGTGCAGATACTGGGAAAGATCAACACATCTGACATTCTTACAAGCATGCATATCTCCTTAAACAGAGCCTGAACAAAGTGAAAAGCTGCCTCTCACAAGTATGTGTGAAGTGCTACCAAGGTGTGAGCCTTGGTTTCCCCTCTGCTGCATTTGCATCAGGTATGAGGCTCCTGGCTGCTGCCAGCCAGGAGACTCCAACAAAAGGAGGCCTGACGGCCCCTCGAATTCGGCAATAAGAAATCCCCCTCTCCTCCTGCATGTTGTTGCAGATCGAAAGCCGATAACAATGTGCAGGCGCTGCTGAAGGTGTCCCGGTGTGTGGAAATTACACCGGGACGAATTCAGCATCTTTTTCAGTGGGGCCCAACTTCTTAGCAGGGTGGACGGCGTTCACCCTGTGAAAAAAGTGGATGGACGGCGTCCACCCGCGTGTACCCTCGACTTGTGCCCTGATAAAATTACTATATACATACGAAGAGCATTAGTGAAGTTGTAGTCCTGTTAGTGGACCACATATGAGTAAAAAAAAAAATCCTTCAGATTATATAACGCTTCCTGTTTACTGCTTACTTGTTTAATAATACAATTTGAAATTAAACATCACCCTTACAACTTTGAACGGAAAAAGATGTATTTTGTTTGTGACATAAGTAATATCAACTTTAACTTTGTTATATGTAATAAAAATAAACAAGTAAAACCTCATGAGTACTCTAATCAGTGGCGGTTCGTCCATTGTGGGCGTTGGGGCGTTGCTCCCCCCGCCCGCGCCCGCACCGTAACTCTTAGTTTTAACTGATTTATTGAAGTTCAGCCGCAGCCCGCAGCGGCTCCGAGGGAGAAGTTAGAACTGACATTGACAATCATGACTGTCAGTCAGCATGAGTCAGACGTCGGACCGCCCACCTCCTTCAGAGTCTGAAGGGGGTGGGCGGTCTCCGGTGTGGCGTCATGTTGACTGACAGTCATGATTGTCAGGGGCAGGCAGCAGGCAAGCACAAGCACAAGTGCGCATGAGTGGGGATGGTGGCGAATTTTTGCACCGTGCCCAGTCATGCGCACTGGTGCCTGCTCAGGCTGGCGCATGCCCATTAGGAGAGCGAACCTCGGTCTCCTAATGGGCAGGCGGGCAAAGCGTAACATTGCCCTACGCCTGCTCTGATTGGCTTAGAAGGGTTTGCTACTTAGTTCCAACTTCCCAGCAGTGATGCGGCTGTTCCACTGACTGTTGGCGCCAGAACGGACCAGAGGCCGGCGGCGCAGACCTGGTCAGGTAGGATTGATTTTTATTATTTTAATAAAACTCCCTCCCCCGCGCGACACGGTTTTAATTATTTTAAAACTCCCTCCCCCGCGCGACACGACATCCCCTCTTCTCCCCTCGCGAGCCGCGACTGGTTTTATTCGTTCCCCACCCACGGGCCGCGATCCTCCCCTAGAGCATGCCGGCCGCCATTGATGCGTTTATTACACAACACTAACTTTTAAACTCCGCCATAGGCAGAGCAGGTACCTATGACTTGCGTTTCTGTTCCCACAGGTACCAGAACTTAATTTGTCAGACAGAGGCTGCTTTGAAATTGAAGAGATCTTTTGAACTGCATGCTCAGTGTATTGAAATGGAAGCTGATTAAGTAATGCCAATAAAACGACAACTATCTTCACTGAGTTTAATTAATTTAGTTTTATTCGTTAATCGTTCCCCACCCGCGGGCTGCGATCCCCCCCCCCCCCCTCGAGCATGCCGGCCGCCGCTGCAGGAATATAGTACATACGTCACAAGCTGGAGTTCGAATTCCCCATCTTGCTGCTTGCTTGACTACTAGAATTTATCTCCGACCTGTGGTGGCATTTTAAAATTAAAATACTGATCTTCGTGAGTGGGTCTTCAGAACCCGTGCTCTCGTCACCCCCAACCGTGGGACCAATTTGCTTTTATTTGAATCTGATTGTGAACAGATTACTGCAGCGGAGCACATTCAGCCGAAATGGGCTCCGTACCTGCTGCACAAAGCTGTTGGCACCTGGATTTAAATCAAACCCAAGTGGTCGCTCAGAGAGGAACTATTTCCGGAACATTCAAGTATAATGTTTCAAGTTTCCATGCAGTTCAGTTTACCTCATACTTTTACTCTTGGCAGAGGGAATGCAGGGTGACCCATTTTATTAATATAGCTACGATTATTCAAAGTTTTGATTGTATTTTATGTATAAACATGGCACTTTAAAAAAATCGATAATATCTTTTCAGAATGGAGCAGGTTACTTGTTGACTAATTAGATTGCACATGTGATGCTTTTGCTTAAGGAATCGATTGATGATGAAGAGGAAAACAAACTGCAATACCAAACATTAAAACGTGGCTATTAGTGCACTGTACGTTATCTTCGGAAGATAGTTAGCAGGCTTCACCTATCTGACATCAAAACGGGTTTTGTGAGCTGGTGTAAAAATTTGCAACCCAATTGTTTCACTTCTAATTACTTAGCATTATTCTGGCCACTTTGCACTCAATTTTATTCCAAGCGAGCACCAAGCATCAGTAAATTTCATTTTTAAAGGTATATCAACAAATAAAGAAATATGCAAGGTACTCATCATTGTTATCTCAAAGTCAGTTCTGAAGTTCAGTGGTTATAATGAATAAGCAGCTGCCGACATCATTAGCACATGTAATCTCTTTATTGATTCTGTAACTGCACTTTCGCAATTGCTTTATTAACCTTCCTGCTTTCTCAAAGATGCTTGAAAATGCACCATTTGCACACTATTTTTTCATTTTTTTCTCGGAGGGGGGGGGACATCCCTTATGACGGTCGGGCTCACAGTGCTCACTCACCACTTGCCATTCATCACAAACGTTTACGCCCCACGACTTTAAAATGTCACCAGCCGCCACTGGTACTCTTGGCTCACACAGAACCATTTGCTCAAAGTGTGACAGAAGAGAATCATGAATAAAGAGCAGAGCCATCTACCACTTCAAGACATCACATAAGTGGAGGCAGTAGCGTAACGAAACTTGAGAGAGCCCCTCTTCAAAGTTCATGGAGGGGGCCCCCATCACTGGCGTAACGAAACTCGAGGGGGCCTCCCTGCAAGGCACGTGGAGGGTCCCCCTCCGTGCTCAATCAGGAGCCCTGCAGCCAGAGTGCCCTGCTGAGGGGGCCCCCTGGAGCTTGGGGGGCCCCGTACCGCGGGGGCTGCGGGGGCCTGTGTTACGCCCCTGGCCTCCACGGCCCAAACCCTGTCAGGAGCCAAAAGGCCAGGGGCCCGCTGCCCTTGCACAGTGCTGGAGGGGGCACCCTGGAGCTCGGGCCCCCTCCCCGCACCATGGGGTCTGCGGGGGCTATTGTTACGCCACTGAGTGGAGATATTAACGTAGAGTCAGAAAGCCATACATGCATGCTATGGATAGTGAGTGAGATGATACATTGCTGATCTAACACCTTCTGCTGCGACTGCCGGGACTAAGCACAACCCCATCTGCTAATGCGAGAATGAGTTCGACGCCGCTCAGCGTATCACCCATTAACACCCACTGCCAGGCCACGCGTTCTGGAAGTAAGTGAGATATCAAGTGATAGAGAAGATGCCTCATCGTTGACACAACAACTCAAGACGTTGCAAAGTGCAATTCTTGGTGTTTAAAAAAATTATATAATAAAGTAATATGTGAATTTTCAAAATTCTGTACATAATGAATTTGTAAGCCTGCAGTATACTTCATATTTCTGATTCTGTTGATTCACTGGGTAGAAGAATAACAGAGGAAGGAAAATCACAAAGTAGACAACAGCTTCACAAGGACACTCACCCTTAGGCTTTTGGTCCCTCTGTAGAGCTTTTGGCTCCAACTATTAAAAAAAAAAAGTATTTTTATTGTTTCAATTTATTTAAGATAACAACATTATCACATGACAGTAACAACAGATCACATCTTAATCAGTCAAATTCATACCGATTGGCTCCAACTATTTGTTATTATTTATCGTTAAATAAAAACAAATGGGATAAAAAATAATTGTTTGTTATTTTTGTTCCGGATGCTCTTCCATCTGCAGCACGCGGTGTCCAGTTCAAACTTTGCATGACCTGGTTGTGGTTCCTCCTCGGAATCATTGTCCATTGCTTATCTTGGCAAGCCTCTGCACACAGCTATGCTATGAGTCTATAGCACATACTGCAATCATTTTACAACAGTTTTCGGGGCTGTATTCTAATGCCAGGCCACTTTTGTGCAAACTCCAAAATCTGCCCTTTAAAATCCCAGAGGTGCTTTCCATGACTCCTTAAAACCCCTTCGCCGCGGCACGAATTCCGCCGCGGCTCTGGGGGGGTTTGGGGGCAGTGTGGCGCCGCTGTGCTCATGACGGAACCACGCCGTCATGAGTCACGGGCGAGCTGTGCTCATGACGGAGTGGTTCCGTCACGACTCCGCCCACTGCGCTAATCGCCCGCACATGCGGGGAATTAGCGCCGCGTGGGTGGAGCGCCCGCCAACGGCCGCAGCATGACGGAACCACTCCGTCATGAGCACACGGCGCCCATGGCTCATGACGGAGTGGTTCCGTCATGAGCACGGAACGGGTTAAGTCTTAAGTCTGTGCTGCATTGCAGCGTTGCTCACTTTGACTTTGTGGATGAATGTATGGCAGATTATGGTGTGGAGTGAGAATCCATAAGGCAAATGGCATACTCACTATCACCTGTAACATACACACAAAGTTATGGATGTAATGCCCTTGGATTTTTACTATATACCAGAACAAGATGCACTGTGGCACTCACCTAGCCACTATCCAGCTCCCTTGTTTCCCCTCGCCAAATGACTGTTAATTTCATAGGGCCAAACATTTAGAGTCTGGGCTACTCCCTGGGTAACGGATGACAATGTCTGTAATGATATATTCAAAATGAACATTTGATGGACGGGCTGCTGAACAATGTCAAACATTCACCCCCAGTACAGAGATCTGGGCCTAAATACATTGTTTCACTTTGCCACTGCATTCAAGCTAGCCTGGCGGATGAGGGTTGATACCCTGAAACCGGTCCTAGGATGCTTGTTTCTGGTCCAGGGAGGACCTGGCCTGGCAGTGCGGGCTGAACTGTTCCCATGAGGAGCAGGTCAAGACTGATTTGCATATGGCTGGGTCTGAACTGGGTGCCATAGTGAGGACAACAACAATGGATTTAACCCAGATCACTTGACTGGGGGTGAATGTTTGATATGTTCCATATTCTGTCCATCATTTGTGTGTCTTTTGCTGTAATTATATATCCAGCATCACACATCACGTGGATGTTAAGGGAATGCTAGCTTTTTCTATTTCTGAAAATAGAATCTGTAGTAGAGGGAGGGCATATGGATATATATGTCCCAGATTCACTGCCTGCCTTTATAAATATTATTTATTAGACGAATTTATTTTGTTCTTATGTAGATGCCATTGCCTGGGGCATTTTAGCAGTATATGTCTATTCTACTGTATAATGTTTATTCCACTTCCCAGACAGTAAAGCATAAATTGCAATAGCAATAAAAGACAACTTGTCATACCCACCATACATTTAACATTGCCAGTTCTGTGGTTGGCCCAATAAGCCCCGTTTGGAATTACGAATAAGGTCAACACCCTCACTGACTTCTGGATAATGCACTTTTAACACATCCATTCACCCCATATGTTACAATGTTTATGCATGTATTCTCGAGCAGAATGCATGCGATTTGATAAAATGTAACTTTTGACTTTCGTAAATTACCCGGGGTACTTGGAGAATTAATATGTACATTTCTCCCGGTCAGTATTGCATCCGGGACATGTCTAAATACCCTTGAAAGTGTGTCCTGCTTAGGGGTGGGCGGAATTTGCAAAATTCACTTTCGCAAATTATCGCGAAAATGTTAAAAATCTCCGCAAACACGCGGATATATCACAGAAGTTTTTCCCTCCCGTTCGCGGTATTTTCTGCGTGGTCGCGGCTCGCCAACTTACCCATGCGGTTGCTCGCGGGCGCGGCCATCTTGTTTTCACTTGTCTCGCGGTGCATGATCGCAAGAAGAAAGACGTGATCGCGCGACGCATGACGTTACTGCGGGCGCGAACTGTCGCGAGACAGCGCAAATGGCTACCAACAATCCAACTTCTCGTGGAGAACGCGACCGGATCGGGAAAACTTGTCGGCGAACGCGGGGATTCAGGTAAGGCGATCGGGCGCACGCTTTAATGTATTATTTTACAGCGCGAGCAAGAAACAAATTATCGCTAAGCTGCGGAATGCGGAAATTTTGACATTTTCGCGCTTTCCGCGGAACGCGAAAATGCCAAATTATCGCAATTTCCGTGAACGGAACGGAATTTTGGCCCAGGCCTAGTCCTGCTACCGGGACAGTGCTGTGGTAATTCCCTGATGCTAGGAGATGTAGGGAGCATGAAACCTGAACATGAAACGGAGTTCAATCTGCCTCTGACGTCCCCTCATTAATTAATCTGGTATAAATGTCCTTCTCTGTCGCTGTCTCCCAGCCTAAAAGTCCACTCCTATCCTCTCCTTCTGCTCTGCAGAGCTCCTAGTGCACACCTCTTCACCAGCATCTATAGAGTGCAGTCCTTGTGAAAGTGTGAGCTGCCTTTCAGGTGCCCTTCCTTCTGATTCCACCTGCTTCCATTTGAAGATAATTTACACATGCAATTTGGCTGGTTTGCTATTCACAATCTGCAATTCTTTAGTATAATTGAATCCCAATACGTTTTGTGTGCAGTTTCTAAAATATTCTATGCTATGCATTTTTTCTAATTCCTTGCTTAACACACTTTAGTACTGCACAAATCCCTATAATAACGTTCGCAACCCGGTTTGTAAGCGATTTAACAAATCAGAATTTTTTCATACACCACCACCACTAAATTCTCCCCAAGTCTATAAGTGGGATTAATAGACGAGCTCATAAGAGAGCATTTATATGGCCTTCATAAGTACAAGAATGTACACATTTTTGAGTGCGAAAACTAGAGCTTTGAAATTAAATGCAAAAAAGAATTCTCCATGTAGATTGATTGCTTGTTTCTGGACCGGGCAGTGATCTCTGTGCGATGGACATCTTCAAGCCCACCACCCGCCTCTCCTCACACAGTCACGTGACGAACCTTCCAAATTGGATTGTGGTGAACAGGGCAGGTCAGGCTCAACAATGGTAGCAGAGAGGCTATCCACTATCAGGCTTGCAGACCCTAGATGTGGACAAGAGATTGGACCACACCTCTGTTGCATCTTGGTGGCGCACCTGCAGTGTCAAGAGCACTTCTGTCTGGAAGTCTAGTATCTCTTGGTTCTCCGGTCCACTTGCAATGTGTTGTTTGGATCCAGTATATCAGTCTGATGAGCAGGATCTCAAATTATCTCACCGACTGGGTTGAAGAGATGATTTTTACTGATGGACTTTGTCATGGGCCCAATCAACAGTGTATGCATCATGACAATCTTGGTTCAGGCTGGTGAGCAGCAAGGCAGGTTGCACTTGAGAATTGAGGTTGGGGATACAGCTAATCAGCTGTCTGCAGTATTCTAAATTCACATAATAAGAAAGCTGCAAATCAATTAAAATTGGAGACACTGGAGGAGTGGAGCAGAGAATTATGGGCCTTCCCATGATTATTACATGTGTGCACATCTAACCTTTTGGTTAGGAGAAGCTCTCATCAGCATCAGGTCTAAGAATAATGCAGCAGGCCATTTAAGCATGTGCATAGCTTAGATATCTTATTTTTCAGCTTTCCGTTGAATCATCACACCATTTTCATGCACTCTAGTCGATAGGCAAAGTGGAAACATGTCAGATCCCTAGTGCTCTCCACAGTTCTTGAACTGCTGATCACATAAAATTAGTTCCTTTGCCACTTCTGATATTAAATGGAATAGCCACCCTAGGGACAAAGTCTGAGATCAATATTTTGGCTATATAGTACCAATTCGAGCACAGCAATAGGCCTCTATCCATCCTGACAACATAGAAGCTAAAACATGGACATACGAGCATCATTAAGGAATTTTGATTACATCTATTTCCACATGTGCAAAAAGACCCCATGTGGCAGGATGGACAGGTAGCTTTGCTGATCTGACAGACACCTTAATGAGCTGAGCAGCCATTGCCTTTGCACACAGGTATGAAGGGAGCACCACCACCACAGCATCAAGAACAGAAGAATATTAAGCAGTCAGTTTCTATCATGCATTTGGCGAAGAAACAAATCTGTTCTGCTTTCCTGGAACAGGTCAAGGGTTCAGGCATATCTTTTTTTACAAGGTCAAAAAGAGATTTTACAAAGACAGCTTAACTCAAAATCCATTGATGACACTAGCCTGCCATCCCTAAAATAATGCATATTTGGTGTACAGTAACTGGACATGGTATGTACGTGTTCAACGGATATTTATGTAGCGTGAACCTAACCAAAGATAGTGGAGTGCTGTACAGGCTCTATATGAACAAATTAAGTCAACATGTGATTTGATAATTATCAGGTTTACGAACTGCTACTGTATCATGATGTAGAGTTCTTTAAAGAGATGTTTCTTCAACCCTTTCCTGAATCGCAGCAGGATTGGAGTAGCCCGGATGGATACAAAGATGTTGTTCCCCTCTCCTGCCGAGATATAATGATCCAAGTACCGAACATAGGGCAAACTGAACCATAGTCATTCCCTAGAGGCATTGTGTCCATGGTTTGTTAGTTTGGTGAACAGGTGTAACATATCATGTTTGCAAAGGTCCACAGAATCAGATACCACTAACAAATCATCAATATATTGAACAAGAGTAGAACCACATGGGAAGGACAAAGTGTCTTCTTTCTTAAGCGCTTGCGAAAATATAGCAAATGACTACATACAATTGAAGAAGCTCAGCCTACATCTGTTCAGAGCTGCCAAATACAAAGCAAACAGAAACTGGCCCTCACATTTCTATAGGGATTGAAAAGACCTGTCTCAGTTGGACTTTAGACCCATGCACAGCACTGAGACTACTCTTGTAGCGGTAAGTGAGCAAATCAGATGCTCCTTAGATAAAAACATTCCTTCACTACTTGTGCTGTTGGATCCATCCGCAGCATTTGATACTGTTTCTCATCTTAGATTGCTGCAAAGACTGCAAGAGGTAGGAATCCAGGGCACGGCACTGTTATGGATCAAGAACTTTCTAACTAACTGAACCCAGACTATTATTCTGGAATCCTACAATCTTGCACCTTGGAACTTGACAAGGGGGTGCCACATGGCTCCTGCCTGAGCCCTACACTCTTTAACATCTATGTGCGCCCCCTTACTAACCTTGTTAAAATGTATGGCTTTCAACCACTGTCATATGATGATGACATGCAGCTAATTATCACCCTTGATTGAGATTTGTGCAACGCTAAAGTTCGTTTCTCAGGAGGTGTGACCTGCATGACTGAGATCTGTCTCCAATAAAATGCCAATAAAACTGAATTTATGTTGTTTGACAAGGCTCAACAGCTTTGGTCCACCGACTGGTGGCCCCCTGACTTGGGCGCAGCCCCAACACCTAAATTGGTTGTAAAACATGTAAGAGTTTGTCTGGACAACAGGTTGCCACCAACACCCCCACCTGCTTTCATATACTGCATGTGCTACAGAGAGTTTTCCCTCTCCTCTCCACATTCAGTGAGGAAAACACTAGTCCAAGCATTGGCCATCAGTCGCTTAGACTACTACAATTCTTTATTGGCTTCCATAAATGAAATTGTCTTAAATAAACTGCAAGCCATTCACAATACAGCAGCACAGCTTATCAATATTCTGCCTGCCAGGACGGCGTCTGCCCCTCTTCTATATACGCTCCATTGGTTGCCGATTCTCAAAATAATTATTTTTAAGGGTTGCAGTCTAACTCATAAGTCCCTCTACGAAAAAGGACCCAGTTACCTTTCCTCAAAACTCGTTTACTATTGTCCAGGCAGGTCTTTGAGATGATAAAGCCTTGCTTATAGTACCACAGATCAGTAAATCTCATTAAAGAGGTAGATCCTGTTCTTACTTAACCCTCTGCTCTAGAACAAGCTGCCAATTCACATACGCCAATGCACTGACCACTACACATTTAGAAAACTTCTTTTTTTCTTACTTTCAAATCTTTTTATTAAAGAAAGACAAAAAGACAGGAAAATGCACAACAGAAAAAGGCATGTGATAGACAGCCGACAAAGCAAGATACCACTGTATCATGTCAAGCTATAAAATATAGGCAGAGGCCATTATGTATCCCGTGTCTGACAACAGGAGGACTGTAAGCAAGAGCGGCCTCCAACTGCTAGACATGCCACTGAGGAAGAGAGAAACCCTCAAAAGACATCAAAGCATATGTCAATAATGCATAGAGACAGGGGAGCAGGGGAGGAGGGGAAAGGAAAGAGGGACCCAGGGATATAACAGTCTGGGTTGAGTGCAGACTAGGAATGGGAAGAGGGAAGGGGCGTCCTGAGCCGTCAAAATGTAACCCCCACAGGGAGCAAGGGGCCAGGTTCAGAGTCCCTGTGGTAAACAGCTAGTCATCCCTCTGAGAGGCGTCGGCTCCAAGGTCTGGAGAGGCGTGTTCAAAGAGTTGGAGGGCCTGGAGCCAGGGTGGTGTAAAACAGGAGTTTTCCAATTTTGAGAAATGATCAACCAGTGGCTGCCAGATAAGGGCAAATTTGGATTCGATTTGCGTTGTACTGCAGGATAAAAGTGCCATCTCCATGGCGTGTCAAAGGCATGTGAACCACAAGGCAATTGGCGGTGCAGTAGATTACTTCCAAATGAGGGCAAGCAATAGTTTAGATGCACCTAGCGTCTGTGCTATAAGGTGCCAATCAGTGTGGATCATTGCAGAAAGTGCTGTGGGCCGGATGCCTAGAATGACAGCGGTGTATGATTTTAAAAGAGGAAAGCCTATGGTACTAATAATATGGGTCAGGACTTCCTTCCAGTATAGAGTTAACAGTGGGCAAACCACTGAATGTGGATGAAATCGCCAGTCGCCGATAGAGCACGGGGAAGAAGTAGGGAACATTCTCAGTAGCCGTGACAGGGTGTAGTACCACCTAGTCATTAGTTTATAGGCAGTTTCATGCTGGGCTATGCTCCTATACAGCCTAAGAATGTCTCACCAGAGCTGCTCCCATTGTTTCAGGGAGATTTTGTCTGTCGAATCTGCATGCCACTGTGTTTGATAAATGTATGGGTGACTAGGGGTGGAGTGTTGTAGCACCTGGTATGTGTGGGAGATCAGCCCTTTGTGTCATCGAATGATCGCACTAGTGTCTTGAAAGGAGTGAGTGGCCATGTTGCCCCCTGCATGTTGGTTGGTTGAAGCATTAAATCAATGAGGGACAGAAGAGCGTATATTTAATGAGGTCCTTCTCCCTGGCTCCTCCCAGGAAATGATACACTTATTAACAAAGCAGGAGTAGTTCCTCTGCCAGATCGGCACTAGAAGTTGCGCTAAGTGGCTGGGATACACGTCGCTAGGAGATCTGTATTACAGATCTTAATGCACTTACACACCTGTTAGTGTCTCATACTTCATCATTGGGAACTCCTCGTCTGGCCGGCGCTGCAATGCCTGACGGGCCTGGGGGCTGTTTTTTCTGAGAGCTTTTGATCTGTGAATGCCTTATTGATAAATGCAAGTGGGCAATTTTGTGGTGAGTCTAACGTGTGAAAGGTGACTTAAAATAGGCTCTGGAATCCACAAACTGTTAATTTAATCAGAAATGGGCCCCAGGATTAGGTAAAAACAGTGGTGCTATCTTGTGGTCCTTAGGTACCTTGTTCGACTAGTAGATATCCTGGTACCTAAGGACCACAAGATAGCACCACTGTTTGTTTTTTGGGTGTCTTTAAAATCTCTCTTTTCAGATCTTTGCCAACGTTGTAAGGCTTCCTTGTCCCAATTCAGGAAATTCAGTCATTGTACTGAGGAAATATTATCATTTGGTTCTTTCAGTTTCCTTTAGTCAAACTTGTCAAAGAGTAGCACCTTTTGGGAAAATTTTGTTGAGATTCGCCAAACGGGGCCAAAGTTATTAGATATACAAAAAACGCATTTCCTCTGGAGGCATTGACCTAACTATAACTACCCAGTGGTCACCGCTCCTGGGGCCAAAAATTTAAAAAAGATGGCAATTTATGCCATGATCCAGCAGGACTTATGCTGGAAAGAAAAAATAAATTGCGTCCTGGGGCCGTATTTTTTATTTAAGGGAAGGGGGCAAGGGCCCCCACTCCCTGACCCATTATAGGCCCCAGGACGCCCCCCCTCTGGGCAGCTTTTCATAAGGGGAGAAGTGTGCGAGGCCCTCCCCAAGCTATTATAGGCCCAGAAGAAGAACAACAACAACACTGGTTCACTCTCATCTATTTACATAAATTCAACATTTGACCAGCTAACGGTGAATAATCTCTGCTTCCATCTTTAAATGTCCACCAGGCAGTCTGAGATGGATCTATTCACCCCTTCTCTACATACACCGCCACCCTGGTCAGAGATAACTTCTGCAATATACTGAACTATATCCTTAGTTCATCTAGAGTACATCTGTTGAATTAGACAGATATAGATCTTGTGCGGGAACTTAATATTTTCTATGCTACAAGCAGCTTCTGAGCTACTGCTTCTGCGACTAATATATATTTTTGTTACCACTGTCGAATTTTGCAAATTGATATAGGTACTTATAGGTTGGTTCACACAATTCGGAGTGAGTTGCAAGCCTACCTACCTCATAAATGATCCTTAGGTAGGTCGCAAATTGCAACATACTCTGAATGGATGCCATCAAAGGGATGGTGGACTGCTGGGATCAGCAAACCATCAAGTCTGCAATCACATTTAAATAAAGATTTTCAAATTGCAGGCTGTTTTTCTTAAAGAAAACAAGGCTGTGTTTAAAAAGAAAAGCGTCTTATGAGAGTTGACAGCAGTCCTGTGCTACTACCTAATCACCAACAAACTTTTTATTTAATTCACAAAGGGAAAAGGATCCCAAGGGGATGACTTCCCTTCTGCGGAATATGTTACCACCTCCTTTGAGGATTTTAGTCAGAAAACATTGATACATAAAACACAGATTCTGTATTTTGAAGCTATGCTTACCACACTCCAATTTGAGATACCAAATTAATATCCACTTGGAATCCCATTCTAGGGGTCAGAAAAACATAGCAGTCTCCTGAAATGGGATTAGTATACGGGAAAAAACATTTTGACAGTTGAAAATGATAAATCATAGGATTTGCAGACTAATACATCTGGCCGCTGGTCATTGCTATAATTGATTATATGGGACAAGGGACACCAATGCTTGACAAGGGATGATGTTCGAGAAGCATCAACAGGGAGTAGTGTGGGAGCCCCGTTGAAACTGCCAAGTAAATTTAAAAAACAGGAGGAAATGCTGGGCATAAGCAGCCTATGTGTAATTATCAACGGAGCAGCAGGTGGAGTGGGCAGGGGGATCTGAGAGGCCCACTGCACCCTGTTCATTGTTGTTTTTTACTTTATAACCAGCGGCCAAGACGCCCATTTTCCTTGACTACATTAGGGCTCACAACAGAACTCATATACCACTGCATAGCTCCATGGACAAAAAGTTCCATGTTACAGATGGAGGTGAAACAAAAGATGGAAAATTGTGTAATAGTTGTTATTTACAGTGCTTATAAATGGTGTCCAGACACTCTAAAAAAAGCTATAATTGTGACGTCATTTGAAGGAGGCATTTTAATTGAAAGGCCACAAATTATAAGGAACAAAATACCCTCTAGATTTACATCCATAATAGACGTTTCAAGTCAAGTCACAGTCCCATGACCTTATAAAGGAACTCAGCATTCACCCCCTTGCCCCTATTAGGTCAAGGAAACCCTTTGGTGACATACAATATACTTGTAACATACAGCAGAGGGTATTTGATCCCATACATAATACAAGATCAATCCTGTTTTAATGCAACACTTGTGAGGACTTTTCTTGCTAACCATTGTCACCATCTGTCCAGGGTGTGCTGAGACTGGAAAGCGCTTCCTTCTTCAACTAACTCAGGACATCTAAAGACTGGAAACTGACCTTTTGGCCATTGTGTGCCTCACAAGTGTAGCCAGCTAGTCAGGGTCAGGGTAATACCAGTGGACTCATTACCAGTTGTTGAGTATCTGATAATTAAATGGTGGTTCAATGGGTTTTTTGTTCCTCTTGTGATTACACCATAATACCTCAGGTACAGGGAATAACTAAAACTACAAGTGAAAGTCTGCTGCAACAGCATACCATAGCATCATTTAAAGCTAGGCGGATTTTGTCTGGTAGCTTAGTTGGTTACCAGTTACCACCCTTCCTGGAAAACATGTTGCTAATGCCAGCAATATTATTTAACCAAAACCTCCCCTTTTGTGTGTTCACCCCCATTTTTGTGCTGAATTTTATTGCTGGTTTTGAGACTTCACTGCCCAGGGAATGTGGTCAGACCCCTAAAACATTTACAAATTGGATATTGCCTGATTGACATTTTTAGCACTCCTGTAAGGCCATAGCATATGGTGTAGAAACAACACCCATGGCATGAGAAGTTAAAATTCACCTGTAGACTGCAGAACTTTATTGTGCCATCCACTAGTTTGACAATGGGAATATGATTTCAGGAGTACCAATGTAGCCTGCATGCTGCAGTAATAAGCCATCCTCATGTAGGCCTAGTAGCCCGCAAAGTAAAGTACATGGTACTTATAAACGGTGCATGTAGAAATGTAATGTTGCCATGTCCCTGCAGTGAGAAGCCCCAAAAGCTATTTTCCCCGTGGAAGGTTCTAGCTGTCCTATGAGAAAAAAAATTGCGGTACAGACTAAAATAATAATTCTGCTATCTTGGTTAGGGACAATCTAGAGAAATAGTTCAACCACTATTTTTAATATTTATTTTAAAAAATAATTCAATGGTGAAGTTAGATTGTCATAAACATTTAGGAAACATAATTTTTCCAAAGTTAGCTTTTCCTTGCCTGATGCTCCTGCAAGTTTTTTTTCATTGTTCTGATACCAGCTGTCTGCAGTACTTGATCCTAATGAGGTGTGAAAACTGCTTCCAGAGCAGAAAATGGCTTAGGTCTGGTGACTGTGTGTGAGGCATGTGATCCCAGTCAGCTCATGAAGGGCAGCTATGAGGCTAAACAAGGTCATCGTGAAGCTGTAGAGATTAAACAAACCAAATCCTGATATTTTGTCTAAAAGTTCCAACATTCACAGTCGCTCCATATCGTGTCTTCAGTCGAATGGCGAGTCTGAGACTCAAACCAGCAGATTCGGCATAGAATCACAGTTTTAAGCTCGATTAACCCCTCTATCTGGCTGGCCCATCTATTGCAACTCAGTGTATGGGAGTCATCTTGGAAACCAGTTTAGAAATTTCCAGTCCACGCCCTGAGGATAACCCGACAACATTGCAGGGTTTGAAACGCGTTGGCACTATGGCTGAAGTCAATTAGCTTTCTTTGGGTAACACATGGGAAATAGTTAAAGACATTAATCCCCAGTAGTGACATGACCCATGAGATTATCTAGTTATCTTCAGCCTAGCATACAGGCAGGATCTTCGAATTCATTTAAATCCGCCTGTTGTTTGTTTTTTGTTTTGTACATACGGACTGGTTCCCTCCAATGCATAGGAGGTCAATGAGAATATGAATGGTGTTTCCTTTGTAAATATTTTGATATTTATGTTATGTTTTTTCATTAATATGGTTTTGTGATTTGTATGTAATTTTAATGTATTGAGGTCACACGGAAACATTGGGTGTACCTCTCCTTGTCATGATGAAATGTTTGCCTTGATAAAATGTGATAAGTGATTGAATTGAATATGAATTAAATCACATGTACTTAGAACTGATTGTCTAGGTTTAGTGGAGTAATTTTGTAAGATCCTATCTGGTCACTTGCTTGTTTTTGCTATTAGAGTGGTCCAGGCCAGGTAGTGACAGGACCCAAGCCTTTGTTAGATAGTGCCATTCATAGTTTAGTGCAGGGGAAATATGAAGAAGGGGAAGTCTTTGTTCTTTAGGTATAAAGTAGCCATTTGGAAATCAGCCCAGTGGGAGGGAGATCTGATTCCAGAACCAGTTTGATTTAACTTAAGAAGAGGGGGCTACTCAATCCCATAAACACACCACTTCCTGGCACCCAAGCTTTACACTAGAAAAGAAAGCCTGTGTTATTTTGGGTTCCCCCTAAAATAGGGCACGTCTGCAGTAAAATAGGGCAGTGTGCTGTAAAACACACAGGATGTGCTGAAAAAGTGGATAGGGTTGCCCCTACAAACCTTTTGCCCATTAATTAGGTAGTGTCAAGAAGTTATCCGCAGCCACCGACTACTGAAGTGTAGAGAAATAGACCTCACAACCAGTTCCACAGAACACTTACTGGATATGTGGCGGAACAGAGGTAGGACTGTACCTGCTGTTTGAGACCAGGTAGAAGGACTGGATCTGGTCCTAGGTGTACTCAGGACTCAAAGGGTCAGTTGGCTGACCTCCTATGTGTCTACAGGAACACAATAAGCTGCAAGAGGCATTTTTGGTAGAGTGACCAGTTGCAACTGGATGAGGACTGGGCCCTGCTGGTGACCTCTGCAGGAGTGAGTCCCGACTTCTTAGTGCTGACCATGAGGTCCTTGGTGCCTTAGTGGTGTCCAGAAGTACTTATTCTGAAATCTGTGAAAAATATGGAGTTAGAAAAATGTTCAACTTCCAGATCTATTTAGAACTAGGACCAACCACCCAAGTCAATCTGACCAAGGTGCGACTTCGCTGGGCAAGAAAATCAAGTCAGTCCTGCTCTGAGCTTTTTGCTACTTAAAACACCTGTTCAGCAGATGCTTGCGACAAGCCTGTACGACTTCTGAGCCATGTTCCTGGATACAGCCTGTACGCTTGCTCCACTGGATTATGAGCTCCAAAAAAGAGACTAAATCTAGACAAAGAAATCTTGACCTGACAACGTTGTAAAAAGTATCCGATCAAAGAAAGAGAGGACCTCTCTGGGCGTGAATATTTAACTTTTTCAGGTCAGACCTTTATTCGCTAAAACCAATGGGTTCATCAGGACTTCGTCCAAAGGCTATCTAGCTCTGAAAGGACTTTTTTGCCTACAGTCTGCAACCTTGTTCTCCTGCAGGATTTTGACATAGATTTCAGAGTCTTAGTCCTAAGGTGAAATATTGGACTGGGACGAACCTGCTTGGAATATCTGGCCGATGCTCCATTGCAGTCAGCCTGAAATCACACCTAGGTCTCAGTCACCTGAGAACAGTAATTGGTGCTATCCCTTTTTTTGGCGCCATTTCTCTTGAATCTTCTAAAAATAATATCTCAGTTCCACATATTGGACTTTTGTCATTTTGGTGTCATTTTGTTTATTACATTTTAAACATTGAAGTGGGGTTTTATTGTATTGTTTTTTTTCCTTTTTATCTGTTGTTGTACTTCCAAATGATTTTGCAAAATATTCTTTAAGGTAAATCTATCTGTTCTGTGCCACGGAAACCTGGGGTTGAGCTCAGACTTAAATTATTGAACCCTTTTCCTCAGCCTACATGTTAGTGACTTTATTATTAGGGATGGATTACATCCGTTCTTACAATAAACCCATATAGTACATTATAGTGACTAAGGGGTGACTGTAATGGAGGAGCGTAATTTAGATACACCCTTACACATCACAGAAGTGCAATTATATATGTGTACCTGACATTTTATTAACTGTGTGCCTTAATGTTATTAATGTGTGTGAAGCATTCAAACCCATTACTGAAATGTATTCACTGTAGAACTTAGAGATTTATCAACGTGTGCACTAATGTTCTGTTTAAACATGAATCATGTATTCTTTAATTACATTCCACACTCACACTTCAGGTCATAATTGCATATGTAAACATGTATTATTTTGCTCATGTTTGCAGTCCTTTAACCCCTTCGCCGCGGCACGAAGTTTGCCGCGGCGCTGGGGGGTTTGGGGTGTTTGCGGCGCCGCCATGCTCGTGACGGAACCACTCCGTCATGAGCCACGGGCGCGCTGTGCTCATGACGGAGTGGTTCCGTCACGACTCCGCCCACTTGCATTGATCGCCCGCACAGGCGGGGAATCAGTGCCGCGTGGGCGGAGCGGCCGCCAACGGCCGCAGCATGACGGAACCACTCCGTCATGAGCACACAGCGCCCGTGGCTCATGACGGAGTGGTTCCGTAATGAGCAGGGAAGGGGTTAAAAGAGACACATGTGCATGTATAACCATGTAATTGAAGTGCACATTTGTTATATGTCCGTGCAGGCCAACAGACAAATGTAGCTGTTTGTTAGACCTGGCACCTTGGCGTGGGTCTCCCTTCCATTTTTGTTGTTGCCTCATGTGTCTTTGCTGCTGTTAGATGCTTTGGGCACTGTGCCACTGCTATCCAGTGCCACAGTGCTCCCTATGGTAAATTGATGTATGGATTAGTGATTCCATGATTGGCTAGTTTGGTTTACCTGTCAGACCCTAGTACAGTGCACCAGGAGTGCCCAGGGCTTGTAAACCAAATGCTGCTGGTGGGCTTGCAGCACTGGTTGTGCCACCCACAGAAGCAGCCTGTAAAGTGTGTCTAAGGCTTGCCATTGCAGAGCCTGTGTGTAGTCTGGTACTGCCATGCTGACTGGGCAAGTGCACCCACTTGCCAGTCCCTAAACCTTCCCTTTTCTTCATATCAGACACCCCTATGGTAGCCCCAAGGGCAGGGTGCATTGTAAGTATAAGGTAGGACATGCCCTGGTGTGTGTGGCATGTTCTATTAGTGAATTACAGCTATTTTCGTTTTTCACTATTGGGCAGTTTGATTATTACATATTATAGTCCTAACTGACTCAGGGAACTACGTAGGAATTCGAGTTTAGTATGCCTGAACTCAGAATGATAAAATACATCTTTTAGCGAAGTTGGTTTTAACATTCTGTGTTTGAAAATACCACTTTTAGAAAGTAGGTATTTTCTTGTCTAACCATCCAAGCCTGCCTCTGCTACGTTGTGTATTCCTTGTCTGGAGTTTGAGTGACAGAGCTGGGGGATTCCAGGAGACAGGGTGAGTCAGTACAGGGCTGAATAGAGAGATCTGCATGCAGATGGGTGGGAGGAGTTGCACCTGGGACCTGAATAGGACTCTGCCTTCCCTCCACAATGCTGGCTCCACCTCCTGTGGTGCGTCTGATGTCCCTGCCCCACACTGTGAAAGGAAAGAAGGAGTCATGTAAACTGAGTGCTCCAGGACTGACCAGAACTGGTTTGGACTAGGCAAAGGCCACTCTGCCTTCAGAGAAAGAAGAGAAACTGAGTATAAATATTGGGAACCAAACCCAAGAACTTTAGATTACTTTGGGAAACAAGAAGAAACATGCTTGAGGGATTGGCCTGCAGTGGTTGCCTGACTGCCAAAGAGAGGAGAAAGGAACCTTGTGTGTACTTTATTCAACTTGTGAAGGATCTCCAAGGGCTTGAGAAAAGATCTTGCCTCCTGCTGAAGTCTCAGGGACAACAGGCTTCACCAACCAGCTCCCCAAGAGTTCTTTGGAAGTACCTGCAGTTGTGTTCGGCTTTCTGAGGGACTGAGTGTCGCAAGGAGCTGGAAGCGCGACTCATGAGCAAGAAGCGTGACACCGAACTGCCGCTGTCGCTTCACAACGCGAAAGCGCCTCACATCGCCGGAGAAGAGGATCGACGTCGCAACAGACACCGCCACATCACCGAGAAACGTGTCACAGGGCCTGTCCTGGCTCAGAAGAATCGTTGAGTCACCGCAGGGCCGTCGCATTGTTGCCGAAGCGTCTCGCATTGCCGGAGAAGAGGATCGACATCACATCAGACGCCGCCGCATCACCGGGAGGCGTGTCACAGGGCCTGTCGCGGCTCAGATGTATAGTTGAGTCGCTGCACGGCCATCGGGCGTGCACGCATCGTGTCGCATCAAGAAGAAGATGCCATCTTTATCACATTGTACCGCATCTTCATCACATCACGGCGTTGCGGGCCGCATCGCCGCGGAAGCGCAGTAAGAAACTGACGCATCACCTCCCCTCGCAGAGAAGAGCCGACGCATCCCCTACGCAGCAGTAGGGACCCGATGCATCACCGTTCTTGCGTGTAAGGAACCGACGCATCACCTTCCCTGCAACCCTTTTGTTGTATAGCGTTACGCATCCTGAGGTACATTGAACTCAAAGTGTCGCATTTTACATCTAAAGAGAACTAAGCTAATTCTACCATTTTTAAAGTACAGTATTGTGGATTTTAGTCGTTTATAGTCTTGTGTTAAAACTATATAAAGAATACTTATTTTTATACTACAACTTGTGTGGTGTCCATCTGTAGTGTTGTCACTGGGTTACTGTATGTGTTCACAAATGCTTTACACAATGCCTCTGACATAAGCCTGTCTGCTCGTGCTAAGCTACCAAGGGGGTGAGCAGGGGTTATTTTAGGAGTGTACCACCTTACCCTGACTAGACGCAAGGGCCCCTACTTGGACAAAGGTACCTACCTCTGCCAACTAAAGACCCCCAAATCTAACACTGTTGTTTAGGACTACGTACTTTTGTCATATAGCTATGCACAGAATAGGTGACAACACACTTGGAGAGAAATCTTTCCAGGGAAGAGATTGTGACGGCACCTGAGATGTAGAACTTTCATCTGTACATGCTAAGGTACGGGGTCTGCTGCCAACACCCAGAGATCTTCTGATATATAAACATTTTGCTCCTGTAGAAGGGGAGAGGGGTTAGGCTACCCTGTCTTACATAATGATAGCTTCTTTTATGACTTATGGACTACTTGCTATGCTGACCCTATTTGTGTTAGGCATCTTTTTACTTTTTGTGGAACACATACTGCATACGAGAGCACTATAGTTTAAAATAAACATTTCA
Source organism: Triturus cristatus (assembly GCF_964204655.1). Taxonomy (NCBI): domain Eukaryota; kingdom Metazoa; phylum Chordata; class Amphibia; order Caudata; family Salamandridae; genus Triturus; species Triturus cristatus. The sequence continues at coordinate 966,220,010 of NC_140594.1, forward strand.
AACTTTTCTTATGTCTCTGTCAGGTCTTATTGTTGACTAGTACGAGTGTGATAGCAAAAGGGTATGTAGTGTAACAGTGATTTGTGAGAGGGTCTGAGTGTTGTTTTTTTGGGGTGTCAAATCACTAGTTCCTCTGTGAGTGAGTAGGATGACAAATGAAACACTATAGCTAGTCGGTCCTGGGCTCATGGGTACTAAGGTGGTAGGATGACTCAGTCCCTGTCTACTAAGGTTCTCTGATCCCAAGCATAGTTCGGTGACTCTGCAGAAGCCCTGCAACACATTAAATGCTCATTTAAGTTAGCCTGACTACAGGACTCAGTTGAAATGTATTTTGCTTGCTTGCATGATTTTGCCTTCTTTTGCAAGTTTATTATTAGCTAGTGAAAGGCTCATTGTTTGTATTAGGCAAGTGATAGAGAGACCTGAGAGAGACTTGACATTGAACGTGGAGAAACAATGGTTGAAAGAAGCTTTGTATTTAGAGTGTACCAGGATGGCAAGTTGTTCAAGACTGAGAATGTCAGCCCTAATCTGATACGTTGAGAATTCAGAGCAATGTTGCTGAAACATATTAGTAGTATTTTGATTGTTCACTGGTGGTGTGAACAGAGATAACATGCATTCGAATCTCCTGCTTTTTAAATTGACGTTCTCATAATTTTGAGTTAGAGTTGTTGGAGTTAGGCGTTGAGAGAGATCCTTGCTAGACTTAGAGAGGTACAGACATCTCTGCTTCCCTATTCTTGTGAGGCTTCATATCCAACACCAATTTCCTTTTCTTTTGACTTATGCTGGAGTCTGGTATGGTGACACCTTCCCCTTCTATGCTCCCGAATTAGAGACCACTAATGGATGACAATTTACTTGACCCATGTTAGCATAGAGAAGGGAAGTTTCTTTGTGGAACGCCTGTTTGCTTTTATTTGTTATTACTTAATTGTGGCTGTCACAATTCTGAATCTTATTCTACGGCCACCAAACCAACCCAGATACTTTACTTTGCCTTTTGAAAAATGTTACTTATTGAAACTGCATATGGCTTGCATATTGGCTGGATTTATTGGTAATCCAAAGAAAACCCTTTAATTATATCTATTGATTCCGACATTTTAAGAATATTTGAGACCTTGGGCCAAAAAGATTTTGGGGGTCCCCTGTTCTGAACAGCTTTGAATCTATGATACAATTTCAGCTCTTTCATGCCCTCCTTGGCCAGGTCACTGACAGCGCACTGGCACACTTATCCAAATTTGTGTTTGCATCTAATATTCAATATTGGAACACCGTCCCATTTGTTATATGTGAGGTCCTTTTTTGATCTAAAAGAAACTTTTTTTATGGGTGTTCCATGAAACATAAATATAACCACAAAATGAGGTACATTTGGCAGAGGTAGGTGGCCGAGATGCCACCCCTCCCTTGGGAACGTAGTTTTTTTTTAAACATGTAACATAAACACATTTTTCTGCCTACTGTCATGAATAGATTCTCACACATCACCCACATTAACAATAAATAAAAAGGAAAACAATATTTAAAACAATCTGTTTAACAATTATTCAAGGTCATCAGGGCAAGACTCTCTTCAAAAAAGAGCTGGCTCTATCATGGGGCCCCCTAAAAGGCTGGGGCCCTGGGCCAGAGCCCACTTTGCCCATGCCTTAAAACGTCTTTGGTCATCATTGTGGAGTCAGATGGGCTTCATAAGTTTAATAGTATTATTGATAACTCCTCCCTTTCAATGCCTCATGTCAGCTGCAAAGGGTAATCTAATCTGTGAGCACAATCTTCGATGACTTGGCTAAGAGAACAAACCCATACAAGGACCAAGACACTCCAGCAAGATGGTAGCAGGTTGTATGGTTAATTTTTAATTATTGAAACAATGTAGTTAGTGTATTTCTTGGAGAAATTTGAGACTTGCCCAAACCCAGCCCTAACCCTTAGAGCCCATGTACTGATTCAGAGGATCAGTGGTATTCCGGGGGTTTGGAAAAGAGTTGTAACAGCAGAGGAGTGAGTATTAATAGGGTCGCACATTGTTATTGTTAATGTCAAGCTTGCTGTATTTTGCTGAGATTGCATGGTAATACGTGATGATTTTTTAGTTGTGGTACAGATTTAAATGCGCCTAATGTTGCGAAGTTGAGGTTATCATTGGGCTCAACGTAGCCTTAGACCCGGGATAGATTAAGTGTGGAATTCATTATATTGTAATTTGTTTCCGCTAAGTTTAGAGGTGCTAGTCATGAGACGTCGTTGGCTGCACAATTTAGATAGGGACATACATATTTGTGTGGAAGTAAGGTGCGGTTGGTGTAATGGATCCTGTTGCGCAAAAAAGAAGCTGACAAGAAGCTGACGACAGGAGCAGCAGACCGGTCAGCTTTGTTTCAGTGCCTGCAGATGCAAGGGAGTAACTCTTTCACTCAAAGGGAGATTTCTTCGGGTGTCTTTGATGACCACAGGTCTGTTAAGGAACCTGGAAGAACCACAGACGACGAATAAGACTTGAAAAACAGCTAGATCAGGAGCAGCAGGAGTCTTCTTTGGTGCAGTCTTGGTTCTTGTCGAAGTCCAAGTGTCCCGACAAGTGAAGAGCAACAGTATTTTCAGGGTGGCGTCTTATCCTATGATGATTCTAAGGACCCACCCACAGGTAAGCCCTTAAGTACCCTGAGGAAAGGGTGGGAACAACTCGGGCCCCTGCCAGAGGAGGGGCTGGGCAGGGGGGAGGATACTCCCATGTCCTTTGTCCAGTTTTACGATAGAGCAGGAGCCAAGGGTTCCCTGAACTGGTTCAAACTGGAGTATGCAAGGAGGGCACTAAATGTTCCCTTCAAAGCAGTCTGGTGGTGCTGGCAATCGCCCCACCCCAGCCCATAAAACTAAGTCCTGTCTGGGAGGTGACACACCTCCCTGTGACAGGAAACCTATTGTTTTACCTTCCCTCCCTCGAGCTTGGCTCAGCAGCAGGAAGGCATAATCGTGTCTGTGGTTGGATGCAGCACTAGCTTGCTTGCAGACCCTGTTCCCGGGAGTACAGCGGGTCCCCTAAGGAACCCACCAGTTCATGGGATCATACTGCCAATCCTGGACTCTGTGTTGGGGTATGAATTAAACATGTTTGATATCAAACTTGACTGGGTTTGGTGCAGCCACTATCTAGTTAGACATCTCGTAATGACTGATGTCCACTATATGTCTAAAAATGGCAGATCGCACTTACAAATCCTGGAGGATCGACTCTGGGGTTAGTAGGGGTGTCCTGCTCATGCACACACTTGTACGCAAGCACCCTGCCCTAATGACTGAAGGGCCTATGATAGGGATGACGTATAGGTTTCAAGTGCAGTGACTTCAGATATAAGAAAATGTATTTCTGTTGTGAGAGGTGCAAACACCAACTCACACAGGCTGTAATGGCAGGCCTGTAGTCACAGTTTAAGTGGGCTCCCATGGGTGGCACAATACATGCTGTAGCCAATGGGAGACCCCTGGTGTACCTATGCCCTGGGTATCTTAGTACCATATACTAGGGACTTATAAGGGTACACCAGTTCCAATTGTGGAGATACCAAAATACTTACCATGTCAATTTAGGGGAGCAGGCACAGTTGCTGGGGTCTTGATTAGCAGGATCCCAGCAGACTCAAAGACATTTTAAGGCAGGGGCAAAGTGGGCACCGGCCCAAGGCCCCAGCCTTTCAGGGGCCCCAGGTAGAGCCTGCCCTGTTAAGCAGAGAGTCTTGCCCTAACGACCTTAAATAATTCTTAAACAGATCCTTTTAAATATCTTTTTCCTTTAATTTATTTTAAAGTGGGTGACGTAGTAGACTCTATTACAGATATTTTGCAGAGAAATGCTTCTGTTATTCAACACCATGCAACATCTACTAAAACAAACAACAATATATATATATATCTATATATATATATATATATATATATATATATATATATATATATATATATATATATATATATATATATATATATATATATCCAAGCTCCAAAGTACCCAACGTACAAGGAGCACTCGAAAGGCAACATGCTCATGAAGAGCCTTTATGGTATACATTCCGCCGGCACAACGATGACTTTAAGCAGTTCAATCTGCCATGGATGCCTGACGCCTTTTGAAGTGTCCCCACTTCTCTTCAGAGGCTTTGGCAATTGAAGGCGCATAGGACACCGCCCTCATCATTTAAATGCTCCAATGCATGCCCTGGATGGGACGCTCTGCCGCGACTAGCAGAGCATTATGGGCCTTGTAGTGTCCTTTATCTCCAGATGGAGCGCGCAGTTTTGCTGCTGTAACATTCACAGCCCCCAGATGGGCCTTGGTGTGTCGGTGGATATGCTAAATCCGTTGCTGCCCCACGAAGTCGGCCTGCTTGATAACAGACTGCGTGGCTCCCACATCCTGGGTTGGTGCTCCTTCGCGGCAGGGTATACTGCGTATTTATCCAAGCTCCAAAGTACCCAATGTACAAGGAGCACTCGAACGGCAACATGCTCATGAAGAGCCTTTATGGTATACAATCTGCCGGCACAACGATGATTTTAAGCAGTTCAATTCGCCATGGATGCCTGACGCGTTTCAAAGTGTCCCCACTTCTCTTCAGCGGCTTTGGCAATTGAAGGCGCATAGGACACCGCCCTCATCATTTAAATGCTCCAATGCATGCCCTGGCTGGGACGCTCTGCTGCGACTAGCAGAGCATTATGGGCCTTGTAGTGTCCTTTATTTCCAGATGGAGCGCGCAATGTTGCTGCTGTAACATTCACAGGCCCCAGATGGGCCTCGGTGTGTCGGTGGATATGCTAAATCCGTTGCTACTACAAGGCCCATAATGCTCTACTAGTCGCGGCAGAGCGTCCCATCCAGGGCATGCACTGGAACATTTAAATATGTGGCTTCAATTGCCAAAGCCTCTGAAGAGAAGTGGGGACCCTTCGAAATGCGTCAGGCATCCATGCAAATTGAACTGCTTAAGTAATCGTTGTGCCGGCGGATCGTATACCATAAAGGCTCTTCATGAGGATGTTGCCGTTCGAGTGCTCCTTGTACGTTGGGTACTTTGGAGCTTGGATAAATACGCGGTATACCCTGCTGCGAAGGAGCACCACCCCAGGATGTGGGAGCCACGCAGTCTGTTATCGAGCAGGCCGATTTCGTGAGGCAGCAACGGATTTAGCATATCCACCGACACCATCTGGTGAAAAAGACACCTACCTTGTTTGAATAAGAAAGTGAAAATAATCAAAACAAGGAAGTGCAGTAGGAAAAGCAAAACTATAGGGTGGTGAAACAAAAAACGAAATGTAAATGGATTGTGGTATGAAAAGAGGCAAGAACAAAAAAAAAATAACCGAACTAAGAAAACAAATGGAGCACAAAAAGGATATAGAGAGAACAGATACAAATGAGAAGGGGTAGTAAGGTTGGAAAGAAATTGAAGTATACAAATGAAAAGCGGCATTAGGATTGTACTTCTTCTGTCTTTGTTAGCCTAATGTTGTCCTTATTTGGGCTGGGCGTAGTTTGGTCTTGTTTTGACAGTGCTTGTCGTCTTTTGACAAGCGGTTGTGCTTGCTTTTACCTGGCAGTAATGGTGGGCGGCTGCAGTAGGGGGTTCTTGTAGGAGGCGGGGCTCCTCTATGCCTTCCCTGCTGCCACACGAAAAGCCCTGCTCTGTGTGCGGGAGGCCGGGCAGTACCACTCTGCTACCAGTTGCTTTCACGTCCTCCTCTCTCATCCCTCTGTCCGAGTGCAGCGCAGGGACAGAGCGCATCCTCTAGGGCACCGGCAGATGTGAGCCAGACCCCCCTGCATACAGCACCATCCGTCAGCCCGAGCCGGGGTCAGAGCCTGCGATGTGGCAGCCGGCGTCAGAGAGACTGCAGGTAAGGGCGGAGGAGGGCATGGGGTGGGTGGGCTGGAGGGAAAGAGTTGCTTTTGGATCTCATGGCTTCAACTAGAGGTGGGTGCCGGGTGATCAGGTATAGAATCCGCACCCTGTATAGTGAGCTAATTTGGAAACATCTGCAGACGACCCCCCTGTGATGTAAGGGGCAGACGCGTCATTTCGGATGGGTAGTTCTAGGGCCACAACTCGGGGAGTTTCGGTGGAGGCGGGAGGGTCGTGGGGAGTCTCGGGGGATTAGCTGCTTAATGCAGAGGGGTAAGAGAGCTGTAACTGGTTGCACGCTGCACAAGAGCTTAAGTTATATATTTCACCGTGTGGGGGGGGGGGGGAGGGGGTCACTTTGCCTCGTTCAGGTCAGGGCTGCGTATTACATACGTGCATCTCGGGGTACGAGTTGCATCTTGCCTCGTGCCTGCACTTATCATGCCCAACCAAGGCTGCCCCACAAGGACCATCTTTCTTTTCCTATGAACATGCCCGTTCACCGACACGCGAGAGGACATGCCTATTTACTTCCCGTTACTTTGGAGGGTAGTGAAGGTATGCTCTTTAAAACAAAAAAAAAACAACAATACGCTTCATCCTGTTGGCATAAAGAGACAGCATGCCTTCACTTTAGCAGGGCATAGTAGTATATGCCCATCTGGCATTCCACGCAGTCTTCACCACCACCCCTCAAGGGTCATTCTGGTCATTTCATCTCGAGATACGTGCACAAACCTTCCCAGTGCATGCACAGTAATGATTTGTGTACTTGGTTTATACACCGTCTATTTTGACAACGTCTGCAAACACCATGGACAGTGCATCACTGTCACCTCTCTGGCGGCCTGTGCTGCACAGAGTGTTTGCTGAAAGCAGTCTGTTTGCTCTTTACTAGTTTTTTGGAGTTGAGCAATGCCTGCATGCACGTCTGGCTGTCCTGCACGACAGTACTGAGCTCTCCCAGTTGTCTTTGCTGCAGGGGAGGAGTTTTTTTTTTTTTTTTCGCTCGTTGCTTTTTGGTTCCTGAAATGTTCTCCAGATGGTCAGACAGAAGAACTGCCAGATGTATTTTTCACAGTCCCACAAACTAAGTCTTGGCAGAGTTAAGGCAGCTTTAAATCTCTTTATGAACTTTGAAGAATCTTCTCAAGTGTTGAAATAAAACTTGCTGTAAGACGTACCATTTGAGGCAGGGGGGACATACGCCACTTAACATTAAAGAGTTTTGTGAAGTGGACCGTGACATAATTGTATACATCATGCCCGTTTCCCGTTGGTGCATTTAAAACTTTCGGAATGACCCCTAATTAAATTGACAAACAACATGAATTCGTACCATGTTTCCACAGTTTAAAAAGACCTATTACATATTAGATATCCCTGTTGCTCCTTCCTCCATTTTATGTTTTCCCTCTCAAGCAGCCTCACTCTCACTTTTAGAATTTGGTAAATAGTGAGCACTGTAATGTATTCGTGCACCCATAAAGGGTCAGTAAAGTGTCTTTAATCCTAGACTTTAACGCAGCTGCTGAGCTGCTATTGTCACGTATGAAACATTTAGCTATTCATCATTGTTTAGCCGGCGCCACTTTGTATGCTGTGATTTTTGAGTCCATATTTAGTTTAAAAAAACTAAAATTGCAAGTCGCAGAAAGAAAAACGCTCCTTTGACCAGCATGCGTGCCCAGTCAGAAAGTGTGGGTTTGATTTTTTGCACATTCCCTGCTTCGTGCTCATAGCTTAGTTGTTCTCTGGTCCATATTACAAAATCTTTCTAGGTCTGGCACATGCCACAAGGTCTCTCCAGTCACTCCAGAGCAGGAGAACTAAAGGTTTGAGACAGTATGCTGTGCCTCGGCCATCATTGCCACCAGTGACCTGTCAATCAACCACTATAACTTTATTTGAATACATGTATCCATAAAAGTGCATCAATAAAAATGCATTCAATTCATTACATTAAAAACCATAAACATACATAAATATGACATACAATGAATACAAAAGTTATCGTGCACAGCAGCTTTAAAAAAGGCACCCAAACCAATTGTCTCAGCTACAGTGACCCATCTTCTTCAGTTTGCTACCTGCAGTGGTCTGTTGTTTACCCAGCCGAAAACTATGGCCCAATTCATCCCACAATCTATTTAGCTTTGCATTGTTTGTATTCAGTTCCACTAATAAATCGCATTGAGATCAAACGTTTGTCGATCATCTGTCCAAAGCCTGGAAAGGATAGTTTTGCATGGAAGGGCCAGTCCTGAGGCTGAAGTCTTGTTGATTTTTCTAAATATAAAATCAAGCTTCCTGCCTCTGGCCACTGACATAGTACCATGTTCTGGGCAAGACCTACATATCTCAATCAAATTTTTCAGAATATCTGAGACCAGGAACAAGATCAATGTGAGTAATGACTGTTTTTTGAGACATTTATGTCCTGAAGAGTTGTTGGAATAGCACAGAAACATTGACTGCCCCTACGAATAGGCCCATCTTGGATATACAACAAATGTGTGTTTCTGGCACTATGTTTTTGTCTGGTTTTGAGTCTATTGTTCTTGTAAAAAACGCTATATGTTATAAATTGACTATGTGCAGGTGGGGGGGTCTCAGGTCCTTGTATATAATGTATGTAGATATAGTGCTGTAATAAAACAGACGTAGCCTAAATTGATCTCGTCTCTTCTCTCTGACACTCTTTAAAAAAAAAAAAAAAAAAAAAAGAGTGATATATTATGTTCTACAATTTTGGTTAGAAATTAGGAGATACGTTTTTGGCTGAATTAAGCTCACGGATCACTTTTTCTATTTCTTGTAGATGTGGGTCTGGCACAACTTTGTCTAGTGATTTACACAAGCCCACTTCTATGGGACACTGTTTAGATCAGAATGAATGTGGGACTGTTGGAAGGTCAGATTTATGTGCAGCTAAGGAATTGGTTTTATCTCTGCTGCTGATTTCACTGACTCAATGGACTTGACTTTTTGTAATCAAAGTAAGATGACTTGAACCTATCAGCATGTGACCACCAAAACACATCTTACATCTTAAGAAACCTGTTGCTTCAACTTAGGGCCTAATTATGATGTCGACCCCGTAGTGTTCTGGAACCTCCCAACCATAGTTGGGTGGTTCCATCCTCACAATTTGGAAAATTCATTTTGCTATGTCAGCTTGTACGGTGGCTGGGAAAGGCCTGCAGTACAAGCTGCTGTAGCAAAATTGATGTTTGGAAACATCCCTGACCGTTTGTCAGGCACACGGTCAGGAATGCCTGCCCCACGTTGCAGGGAGGTTTAGGGGGCAGCATAGGTGCCCCCAGCCCCCTAGTGGAGAGCCAGGGGAGAAGGGCACCCTGCTAGGGCCCCCAAAGTCGCTATCGGCCTGCCTTTTCATGGCAGGCGGACCGCCATGAAAGGGCAGGCGGAAAGTGCCATCATAATCCCGACCAAGATAAGTAAACGTGAACGAGACCCGATCAGTGACGGACTCCTGATGAGGCGGATTTAAAGCTGATTCAGGCGCTTTCGTTCCCGTCTTGACACCACGCGTAGGATTTCAAAGGGGGTGTCTTTTACTATTTCTCATGATACAGGTGTGGCGAGCACAGTTATTTGGATTGCCGTCTTGATAATAGTCTAGATTTTTGGAGGCCATTTTATGCTACATCTCTGTGCATCAATACTTAGATGCTTTGAAAATCAGATTACGTTCATTCATTGATCTAGGGTCTTCAGTCCACATAAAAGCATTTCGTCCTGAAGATGGTTTTATAGACGGTAGCATGAGACCAGACCGAAACGTCAACAATTCCAGCCATTTTCATGCATAAATGATCTTTCTAGAAATGTTCATTGTATATTCAATGATGTTCTCCTTATTTGAAAACATTTGAAATGGGCTATAACAAAAGTGTTCATGAGAAAACAGTTGCCGTGACGATAATCTATCCTAGTCACTTTTGTATTTATGTGATTTTTATGTTGTACCCTTATCTATAAACACAAACTTATGTAGAAAATTCTATCTTTAAAGTATACACCCGTCTTGCCTTCCTCTCTTGATACACTCGCTTTGAATGTATATAATTAATTTTGTTAATTTGTTTGTTTGAAGCCACTAATGAGGGCTATTATAGATGTATTTCTTTGATTCAAGCAGATTTTCTTTGTTATAAAAAAATCCCTTGTAGGCACATTTGCCTTATCTTGATTTAGATTTTCCCAAGCCTCCAAGGGTCTATTGGGTTGCCCAATGTGTTGTCAATATCATAATATCGACGGCGGAGTGAGCCTGCCTCTGCCATCATTAGGGGATTATGATGCCTTCCGACGCACCGATGAGAGCCTGTCGGAAGTGCACCGGAATCCCCTCGCAGGTTTCACTCCGACCGCCGTCATCCTAATACGGTGGTCAGACCGAAACATACGATGTTGGATGGAAAGCCTCTGACAGCTGGTTGGAGGTTTTCTGCCCGACATTGTAATTAGGCACTTAGTTACCTAAGGACTTGGGAAATGGGAGATTTTTTTTCAAATTCTGCTAAATAAAACAAAATGACTTGGTTACAGTTTTTATAACATTTTCTCCAACTACAGTACCACAGGAATTTCACTTGTAGGCTTCGTACTGAATCGATCTGCTGCCTAAAATGCCTAAATTCCCTGAAAAAATGTGCAAATGGTTGTCTGTGCCCTGCAGCTGACTTCTCATAATAGAGGGGATACTATATTAGCAACACCTCCTCTTCCTACTTTTAGGAATATAAGATCAAAGCACAAGTGATTGCGGGACACATTTTCTTTTCTGCAGTCTGACCGTGTTCAGCTAATCCCTTAAGACTGGTCTGTGCACTCCTTAAGCAAGTCATCTATCAGGGACTTAATCATAAATCTTTTTCTGTGCGTTAGGTGTGATTTTCTCCTAAATTACTCCTGAATTTCCAGAGAAATCCATATTCTAAGGTGGGAAGTCTGCACACTGCTAATAGCTAGCATCGCCCATATAAGCTAATTGTACTACTAGTTCATGTAGATATTTTAATTCAAATTTCATTGCAGTCTCCTGGGATTTGAGATGGCAAAAAATTCAGAAATCTTGGCTGTTTGCTCAAGATCCTTCCTTCTCTCAGTAACTCTTAGTTTATGGTATGGGATGTGTGAAGATTATGATCACGTTTATCAAACTATAACACTGACAGTATCTGACACTTCCAAAGTCCTTCAGGTGAGTAGCAGACTGAATGTAGAGAAGCTCTGTTGCAGCAGAAGCAAGAACACAGCACACATTTGTGCGTTTTAGTGGCCTTCTCCCTATTCGAATGAGGACCAAAATGGGGAAGGGCAGTGACGCGCTGCTTTTTGGATTGATTCTAGTGCTTATTGATTGTGTTAATTTGAACAAAATAAATCCTATATAGTCCTGACTCAGACAGTTATAATTTAATTGTTAAACGCACATTATGCTGGATGTAAGATAAACCGCTATGCCTCATAAAAAGCCATTTTTATGAAAAACAACATTGAAATTGATTAACTTTACATTGCAAAACCAGAATGTACTTCAGAGAAATTCACAAATTTTGAGGGATTCCCCCCCCCCCCCTTCCTGATGATCTACTCCAGGAGAGAGGAGGAAGGTTTTAAAGAAAAACCGACTCCTGCTGTTTGATTATCAAAATGCTTTTGTAGCAAAACAAAAAATATAAAAAGTCACCCAACCCATCCCATTCAGAAAACGCAAAACAAAAAGTTGTAAATATTTAGATGGTTTTGTATTAACGCGCATGACGGAACGGTTCCGTCATGCACGTCGGTTGGGCTGTGCTTATGACGGAACCGTTCCGTCATGGCCCCGCCCGCGCTCAGAACCTTCAGCGTGGCGCGGAAATCCGCGCCGCGCTGAAGGGGTTAACAGTTGTTTTTGTCAAGAGAGCCAACTAACAATAACAGAACCCTTTTCAGCCAAAGTGACCAAGAGATTCGTCAACGCCCAGCTTACCACATTCATCGAAGAGAACGCCATCCTTGACTCCTTCCAGTCCGGACACCGCTGTAACCACAGCACCGAGACCGCCCTCCTCGCTGCCACCGATGACATCCGCATGCTACTCACCAGGGCCACACTGCGGCCCTCATCCTACTAGACCTCTCCGCAGCTTTCGACACCGTTTCCCACCTCACTCTCGCTGCCACACTCCACGACACTGGCATATGAGGTACCGCCGTCGACTGGGTACGCTCCTTCTTCACTGGCAGAACCCAAAGGATCGGACTCCCACCCTTCCTCCCGAGCCTACCGAGATCAACTACGGAGTACCCTAAAGATTCTCGCTCAGCCCCACGCTCTTCAACATCTACAGGGCCCCCCTCGCCGCCATGGTTAGAAAGCATGGGCTCGGCATAGTATCCTGCGCCAACAACACCTAGCTCATCCTATCCCTCACGAAGAACCCCGAAGACACCAGACTCTGCTTCCAGGAAGGAATGAAAGATGTCGCAGCCTGGATGAACTACAGCTGCCTTAAGCTCAACTCGGAGAAGACAGAGGTCCTCGTCCTTGGACCCTCCTCCGCTGCCTAGGATAACACCTGGTGGCCTTCCACACTCGGAAACCCACCCACTCCATCAGACCACACCCGAAACCTCGGCATCATTCTAGACTCCTCCCTCACCATGACCCTCCAGCTCAACGCCGTCGCCTCCACCTGTTTCAACTCCCTCCGCGAGGCCTTCAAGTGGACCCCCCCCCCCCCCGAATGCCGAAAGACCGTCACCCACGCACTCATAACCAGCAGACTGGACTATGGCAATGCTCTCTATGCCGTAATCAACAAAACCCTGCTACTCAAGCTCCAAACCATCCAGAACACCGCAGCCAGACTCGTCCTCGGAACAGCACAACATGAGCACATGACCCAGCTCCTATGTGACCTCCACTGGCTCCCCATCGAGAAGAGATTAACCTTCAAGCTACTCACCCACTCCTACAAATCTCTACACAACATCGGACCCAAATACCTCCATGAAAGAGTCTCCTTCCACGTACCCAAACGGAACGTCCGCTCCTCCGACCTCGCCTTGGCAGAGACCCGCGCATCCGTAGACCCAGAGCAGGCTGAAGAGCCTTCTCCTACGTTGCAGCAAAAACCTGGAACGAGCTCCCAGTCAACATCAGATGCTCCCCCACTCTGCACACCTTTAGGAAGAGTCTCAAGACCTGGCTCTTCTACTCCCCCCCCCCCCCCCCCCCCCCCCGTGGCTTGAGACCTTCAAGGGTGAGTAACGTTCTTTACAAACCCCTGATTGATTGATTGATTGATTGATTGAGTACTGACTGAGATGGCCTTTATAAAATGATGTATTTGTTGTGTCTATAGTTTGTTCAGATTATCTGATCAGTGTGGATGTGAGCGAGAGTACACCACTTGTGAAATTGATGTTGACAAATTCCATGTGATCTAGCCATTTAAGTTATAAGGAGGTTTGCTCTTTGACCCACCTATAAACAATCGTTTGGTGACTTTAATTTCTATGATGGAAATCAACCAGGACCACAACTCCCAAGTTCTCTTTTTTTCTTGTATTAATTCTTTACGCTGGACAAAATGTTTTGTGGGGACTTGCAAATCCAAATTTTAGGCTTTTTGAAAATGTACCTAATTTGACTAAATAATTTCTGTCTAGGTTATTTTGCATCAGAGTTGCACATCTGAAGAGGCTTCTGTTTGTGATTGAAGGAAGGCTAGAAGAAGGAGGCAGGATTCCACAGGTCATGTAATTTAATCACATGTAGGTCTATGCAGTCAAGTCTTGTATATACCTTTTATAAAACTGACTTTCACTGAAAAAAAAATAATATATATATATATATATATATCGTTTTTTTGCCTAAATGTGTGCACATTGATGACAGGATTAGCATCCCCTCTCAGTAGGTGAGGTACTCGTCAATGTTCAGTCTGTGGCTGTGTAGCGTGTGGTCTAAATTTGACAAGTCTCAATTTCACTGTGTAAAGCTAATGGTCTGCAAAAGAAATATGTTGGGGGGGCTCACTTTTATTTTTTATCTTAGTCTTTATTTTTTAATACACATTTCAGCTATCCTTCACAAAGAAACTCATAAAGACCCTAATCCCATAATATATAGGATCAAGTGTTCACTATGTATGGCAGGGAACAATAATAGGTACTGAAGTTAAATAAACTAAAGTCTTATTACTCTATCGCCCCCATAAAAGCAAAACTGAAGAAATCTTGGTAGCATTCTCTCACAATAGGAGAGATACTCCTTAGTGGTCACAATCTGTGACTATGCATAGAGGCTTGGGTCTTTCTAGACACTTCTGTATATGACTGAAATTATTCCCTCTTTCAGAAGAATTTTTATGCGCTGTAGTTTTGTTTGTGTAAGGAATTAGTGTTCTTTACTTATTAGTAGAGGCCAGGTTGCTCGCTCTAGCCTGTGGTTGAGGTTACTCGTGTCCATATAGGGTTCCATTTTGAAAAGGCAGAACCATTGGGTACTTTTAGCAGTACAAATGTATGCAGCAATAACTACATTAGCAGGTATGCTCTTACTGTATAAGGCAGTAATGTACACACTATTTTATGGTATAAGGATCTTGCAAGTCAAACACTTCTGTGTCCATTAGGGGCTTTAAGCACCGTTCCTTTATAAGTTCCTAGAATTCCGAAGTCCCTAACATTATCCCTTTTTATGCAAGGAAGGAGAATTTGTATTCCTTATAAAATATGGTAACACACACCTTCTCCCATACCTCAACCCTCTTCTAAATGTATTGTCTTTTTTTCTTCATCCTTAAAAAAACATCCTTTGATAACACATACAGTCCCACTGGCAAGTGCTGGATTTAAAACAGCCTAATCTGAAGAGTCCATGAAGCCTAGCCTCTTACACTTATTATAGAATACCAGCTAACATGACGCTATAAGTTTTCTTTATGCAAAATATTGTTTTGTACAGGGTCTTTTATTTTGCAATGCATATAGTGCTTTGTTTTCCAGTTGTGGGTGTGAAGCAGTCAGATTCTCACACCTGGTTTCTGGTGCCATTTTGGAGAACATGGCTGGTATGGCGTCTCATTTTGGCCTATGTTGAGGTGTTGGATGATGCACTTGAAGTTCGGAGAAGTCCTCCAATCATTGTGCTGTGACACGTTATTCATACTTAACCATGTGGTGCTGTGGTAACGAGTGAGAAAAGTGGTTGTGCATGTAGCTTTTTTTTTTTTTTTTGTTTTTTGGTGAGAATTTTCTGTGTCCGCAAATTGAGTTTGTTCCAATTAGTATTCAGATCACAATATGTGGAGGATTTGAATGCCTTTGACTCTTAGGTATAGCTTTATTTTTTAAAAACTTTTACTGTCCTGCTCAAACTGTATTTCTTGTTAGGTCGATGCCTACCAGACAGCTGTCTGGTTGCCAATAGACTTCTTGTGGGCATCCTGAAAGGTTCCCTGGGAATGGATTACGCTAATTTCTAACCATTGGCTTGCCGTTTTGTAATCACATTTTCTTGCTTTCCATTTTCTGTCTTGATTTGGTTTATGTTGTCCAGCGTGTCTTCGTCCCTCCTGTGGAGCAAAGCTTGTTCACCATTGGTCCTTGTATACTTCCACGAGTCCTCGCTTTCTCTAAACATGCCTTTATATTTTGTTCTTATCATGCCGCATTTGCTGTACATTCAAAGACAGTGGTCAAATGTTAAGCTCTGTCTTCCAAGGGAGCTTGGTGTTTCTTCTTCTTTCTCTGACTTTAAAGTGAGAACATTTATGTGACAATCTTGCTGGTACTGGGAAAGAGAAGGTTTTTTTCTAGCTCACAACATTTTAATGTCTGTAAATGAACTGTGAAAATATTTCATTTAGCATAGCAAAAATGAAGCTCATTTTTTGTAATTGTGGTGGTAATAAATATTTGAATACAATCAAAACAAATCCAGTACACTATGTGATGCCATTTCCACACATTATCATTTGTGCGCTGTATGTGCAAATGGAACGGTCATTCCAATTTAAAATGTGTTGTCTGTAATGGCAGTGTGCTAACACACCATGCATTCTCCAAGCCACTCCATTCTACACACTCCACTCTGACATTCTTGGCCACTCTACTCCACTCCACCCCACTCTCTGCCACTTTACCCATGGCCACTCTACTCCACTCTGCGCCATTCCACACTCTGTCACGCCACTTTGTCACGCCACTCCACGCTGACAATTTACTTCACTCTGTTGCACCACTTCACTCTACACCCCTGCACACCACTCAACGACACACAACTCTACACCACACCAATCTACTCCACTCTACACCCCTTTCACTCTACGCCCCTGCACTCCGATGCTCTACTTTACTCTACGACAATCAACTACACTCCACATTGTGCCACTATACACCACTCCACTTTATGCTACTTCATCCTAGGTTACTCTACGCCACTGCCTGCCACTCTATGCTATGCCACTCCACAATACTCTACTCTGTGCTACTCTGGTACTCTAGTCTGACACTTTATTCCACTCTTTGACACTTTATTCCACTCTGACATTTTATTGCACTCTTCGCCACTCTACGCTACCACACTACACGCTACTACACTCTACGACATTCCACTCTACTCTTTGCCATTCTACTCTATGATACTCCGCTCAATGACACTCCGCTTCTCTATGCCACTAACATTTAGCCATGCATCAGCCATGCTGTTGTACAACATGGCTAATTCACATTGGCAAAGCCAGTAGCTCTTGCATAGGCGGGACCCATTGGCTTTGCCAATGCTTTTTGAGGTTTCTCGACTGGGAGAGGCATAACAAGAACTTGGCATCAAGGTTTCCAAGTAGGATCTCTGTTTGTAGCCTGACAGAGGCTGCACAATCACCCCATTCATTCATGCATGGAAATTCTTTGCTCTGCTTCATTTTTTATTTTTACAAATCTCCCCACGTGTTGCCTTTTGAGGACAATTGAAGTTGGCAAACATTTTTCCTCTATTAGTTAGTGGTATTGTCAAAGAAGGAGCATAAATCATTTATTTCTAGGAAATGGCGTTATTCCCCACAGACATGCACGTTTGCTTTGTTTTGCTGTATAGAGTACAGTTGTGCAATGCTCTGTACACACAAAGCTATAAAACTAATTTTATTTGTCTTCTGGATGTAATTTGTATTGGACTTGTGGTTTTGGCCATGGCACAAAACAACCTAATTACTTTTGTATGTGGTTTTATGAAGTAAATACTGTTTGTTGGCATTCATTGTTTCCTTTTTAAGCAGCTCTTTAAATTGTGAAACAGTTGATCCCCCCCCCCCCCCCTATATATTCCTAAAATTCTGCTGCCCATCAGAGGAAAAATTGTCATATTAATATCTGGCTTTCCGCTCTCCCAGGCCTGTCCATGTGCTGCACAGAGGCAGCAGAAAATGTTTGTTAAGAAGCCAATCTTTGTTTGAGCTGTGAGCATCGCACCGTCTTAAATTGCTTTAAAATCATTAAAACAATTCAAACCTGCTATAGTGTTAATAACAAATTGTGGTATGACAATTACTGCACTATAAAGCTTTCATTATTTGTTTTTTCCCCTTAAAGTGTCAATTAAACAGTGAGAAGGGAAGAAATGACTGGGTTAACAATGCTATTGAAACCCTTTTCTCAGTGAGGGGGACTTAAATTAGTTTATACAGTGGGAACTAAAATAGTCCAATTCTGTAGTGTATTCTGGGAGAGGTGTGGCGCAGCGGCCAGAGAAGCTGACTCACGAACGCTGGGCTCACGGTTGAATCCCGCGGCAGCTCAGCACGATGTGAATCCCCCCCCCCCCCCCCCCCCGACAGACCCCAGCAGCTTGAAACCTTAAAGGGTGATATGTTCGCACTTTACAAATATGGCTTATTTATTTGGCCTAATATGGGTTTGCCGCACTTGCCTCATAATCCCTCAATCCTGCATAATTTGATGATTTTTAACAAAAATTGGTTTCTCCTTTTATGAGTCTCAAACACTCTACATTGTGTGAAATGTCATGCTTAACACTCTGCAGCAGTTGATTCTGGAATTCCTACAAAGGATACTCTGCAAAGGTTACCTGGCCTCCTTTCAAAGGTCGATTTGTGCTGTGGAGGCATTTAAAGAGTTGGCCGCTTTCCCTCATGGTGTTAACTTCCCCTTTTAATGGACTCGAATATGGACATTTGTCTGCAGTGGGAAACGCACACCCTTAAAAAGATACAACTGCAATGCAGAGTGGAAGAAATGATCCCTTCTTTGTCATGAAAATATTTAATTTTGCTATTCATGCTGCGAAGAATCCCCATCATGACCGAGCTAACCCCAAAATCTAAGATAAATTAAAAAAAAAAAACATAACTGAGACGACTTTAATAAAAGATGCGCCTTTTATCTCAAGACGTGCGTACCCGTAGGCTCGTTTTTGGCAAAGTGCAGCGTGTATATCTTTAACACAGACTGTTTTACTCAGGAGGTAGAAACTCTAGAATTAATCCCATTAGTGACATTCCTGTACTTTAGAGTTGGGCGACACCATCAATTTTATGGGAATAATTTGTTGAATAGAATCTGCTGAGTATGCACGGTCTTGTTTGTTTTTTCAAGAAACGTGCATTTTCGAAAGTATCCGAATTCAATTTGAATCAATCTCTGTTTAAATGTAAAAGTAGTTAGACAATGGTGCCAGAGAGTGTCATGTAAATTGACTTTAATCCCATATTACGCTGCATAATTTGGCCCACTTTGATGCATGAACTTCTTTTCAATACTTAAGGACACTTGCAAGACCGGATGTACGTTGCTATTTAGCTCAGCAGTATCGGTGTCATTAATACATGGACAATGGATCAGAATGTGAGAGATTTAGGCCACAGCTATGGTAACAGAGGAATATTTTATTTCGAGGGTTAAAATGACCTCCATGGACCTTCTTATGAAGGGGGGCGTGGCTTAACACGCGATGTGAATGGACGTGCCTGGGTAGAGCTCCCGGCTGAGTCTCCCCGTCCCGGGCTGATTATCCGGCGAAACTTATCCTGCGTGGCCTGATACTGCCGGCGGACCTGCCCTGGGACCCGATGCACGCTCTGGCTGACTCCGGTACAGATCGGCGATAGGACTCCGCACCGACCCCAGAGGCGAGACCGAGGCCACCTTGGCGGCGACGCTGCTGGGGACCCGGACGACGCGAGTCCGCGGCTTCCGGCGGACTGCTGGGCCTTGTGCTGCGGCCTGCGGGGGAACCATCGCGGGGACGCGCAGAGGCCCGTGGCCCTTACGGAGCGGCCCCCCCGCACGGCTGGGGCTGGGCCTGGAAGGGTCCCGGGGCCCCCCTTCCCCCCTGAGGCGCGATCGGAAGCGGCAGCAGGCTGAGGGCGGCCTGGGGCACCCACGTGGGAGGAGACCTGGACGCCTGGCCAGCAAGAGAGTGACCTACCTGGGGCCCTGGGAGAGGTGGAGTGGTGCCGGGGCGGCGACGGTACCTAGCTGCTGCCGTGCGGCGGTTGATGCCCCCTGGACGCTAACGAGGCGGCCTCGCCTTAAGGAGGAGTGGGCTACTCCAGCGGCATTAGGAACCTAGGGGCACGCGAGGGGAAACCGAGGTTCCCCCTCCCCCCCCGCCGCTCCGAACTGGCTGCTCCTGGGCTGGGGCTGCTCCCCCCCCCCCTTTTCCCTGCAGGACGCTGAGACCTGGGGACGGACTCCCTCCGGACAGGGATACCGCCATTAATAGACATAGCTGCCCACATCATCGCTGCCCGCCGGCGCCAGGGGGACTGACGACGTGGCTGGCTGGGCCCCGTGGCCCTCGGTGGCAAGGAACCTGCGCCTCCGGACACAGCGGGCGGTGAGCAAATTTGTGGAGTGGGAGCGCGGCACGGATGCGACCGCACACTTTGGCAGGAGACACCTGACGCCTGCCCAGCGGACATTAAACCCTTCCCTATCTGGTGCCTCTGGAACTGCGACGACCAGGCCGCACTACGCGAGACCTGGAGGCCCACAGCTACGGAGCCCGGTGCCACACTGAAAACAGTGCGTGAGACACCCCTCTCCCTGGCGACGACCTGCGACCTGCAACGATAGCCTCGACGCCACAGGGGCGATTCGCCACGCGGGACGGACCTTCACCCCCCCGCGACAGGAGAAAATACCTCGCACGCACCGCCAGCCCCATGTCTGGAGGGGTGCGAACGCGCACCGGATCGGGGAACGCGCCATCGAAGGGGAAGCAAGCAAAAGCGGCGCCCAAGATGGATGCTGAGCAAGTGGCGTCGAGGCTAGACAGCGTCCTAGCAGCCATGGAACGGATGGAAGAATCCCTCCAACAGACACGCACCTCCCTGGAGACCAGAATCGATGGCGTGGCAATAGACTTAACCCACCTCCGGGCTGACCATAGGAAGTTGCAGGATCGCACCAAGGCGCTGGAAGATACGATGGCAGTCATTGAACCAAAGGCGGCACAGACAGATAAAAAAGTACAGGACCTCCTGAACAGAGTGGAACTCCTGGAAGACCGAGCCGAGGATGCGGAAGGACGGGCACGCAGAAACAACATCTGCCTCGTGGGCATTCCGGAGAAATGGGAAGGGGTGGATCCGACTCGCCGGGTGGAGGAATGGCTAAGAGAACTGCTACCAGAAGACGTGCTCTCCCCATATTTTGTGGTGGAGAGAGCCCATCGAGTGCCCACAAGACCGCTCCCCCCTGGCTCTAACCCTAGACCGTTTCTCCTCCGGGTCCTCAACTACAGGGACCGCGATGCCATACTGCGC
The DNA here is from genome assembly GCF_964204655.1 of Triturus cristatus. Taxonomy (NCBI): domain Eukaryota; kingdom Metazoa; phylum Chordata; class Amphibia; order Caudata; family Salamandridae; genus Triturus; species Triturus cristatus. The sequence goes on from NC_140594.1 coordinate 966,240,741, forward strand.
GAAGCCAGGAAGATAGGGGACATCACCATAGATAATGCCACGGTGATGTTCTTTCCGGACTATACGGTGCAAGTACAGAGGCAGAGGCACTCCTTCTTGGCAGTAAAAAGGCGACTGCGCGAAGCCAACCTCAAGTACTCGCTACTTTTCCCTGCCAAACTGCGAGTGGTGGCACGAGATAAGGCACACTTCTTTGTGAGCCCTGAGGAAGCGGAGGCCTGGCTGGATGGAGGAATGCCCGAAGCGCCGAGGAGAGTGCCGGGACCTGCCACCAAGGAACGGACCCGAGGGCCACGACGGCGACGCCTCCGCAGGTCGCCCACGCCCCCACTGGCCAGAGATACGATAATTCACTCCCCACCGGCGAGCAAGAACAGCGAGATGCCCTGCGCAAGGTGGCGGCAATTAGCAATTCCCCGGCGCCATCATTTCATCCGGGCGCTAGCCCTGCGGTGTCCTCAACGGACGATGAGGCGATTTATGGTATTCCGGATACCCAGGGCTCTGGGGAACCCCCGGACGTCACGCCGCAAACAGTGGATCTCTTTGGCTGATAAGCACCCAGTGGCAGCCCGCCACCTGACGCAGGGTACAGACCTTCCTAAGTTCCAGACTAGTTCCCTCGCTCTCCATTGGGAGAGACATGGGACTACCTGCGTCCGCATCATTGCCGCTCCGGGGACTCGAGACCGGAGCCAGACACTGTGAGTACCTTTTCTAATTTATAGTCACGAGCTTCGATCACCCACACCGCAGACACGAACATATAACCTACGGTGCGACCCTAACGATCTGCTGCCACAGGGGACGTTTGGAGAGGGGTATGCCCCCCTGAGACCCTTGCCCGCGCTTGACTGGTGCCCGGGCACGCCGTTGATGTGCCACTGAGCGGCGGGCACTGAGCGTCCGCCGGACAGCAGCGGCCTCCACGTGTCACCCGGGAGGGATGCCAAGCTCTCCAGAGACTACGCTGTTTTGTTTACTGTTAAACTATAAGCCACAAGATACCCCCTAAGACTATAGTTTACGAGCTCACTCGAGTGTTTGGACGGCGACATGTTGTGCAGCCGACCTTTTGGTATTTTTGACTTTGTTGCCATGTTGAGGCTCTATGTTTCCCCTTTCTTCCCTATCCCCCTGTCCTGCTGGAGATCACGGCACTGCACGCACGGCACCAACACTGGCTTTGCGGTGGGAGCACAGCAATGGAATTGGGGGAACACTGTATTGGGAGTTCCGCCTTGGCAGGGAGCGGGAGACGCACACACACATGACCTACCTGGGGGCCCCCTCCCGGCCGCTGTCTCCCGCGCGCAGCCCTGCTGTGCCCCACTGGATAGCTGCTGATCCCTCCGCTCTAGCACGAGATGATCTCCCCCCCCCCCCCCCTCTCCCCCTTGACCCCGCCTGAATTTATAACCCTAATCCCTACTCCCCCTATCGCCGCGTGCGCGTAGGGAGCGGTTTGTTTATTGGTCAAGTTCTCTGACCGGATTCCTGCCTTATCACAGATCGCAGACGGTGGATGCGTCGTCAGGCAACCCCACAGCGCTACCCTATTTAGCGTGCACCGCTCTCTGGCAGCGGAGCAGCGATGACACACGAGCCCTACCAGGGAAGGGTACGTCCAGAGCTCGCAGTAAGATCTTGCTAAGGGCACATTGTGTTGACAACTGGGCGTACCCCGACATTCAACGGCTTGAGGGGCGCAGCGCTGGGTGGCCAGATGCATGCCACATAGCCCACACATGGACCCGACTAACAAAGCTGCAGACTAGACTCGCCGGACTTAAGTGTTAGCTTTTATGTCTCAGTGAGCTATACTGACGCATTATTGCCGCGCTCCGGCCCGCATTGCGAACACGGCGCTGCCGCTGTGCTGCCCGGGGACCCATACGATTGAGATTCACCACGACGACCTGTACAATTCTAGATACGGGCCGGGGTGGCGGCGGCTGCGGTGCGGGCTGGGATACAGCGCCGTCTTTGTTGCCAACGTTACGAATAAGGAACACCACACAAAAACGAAAAGCAACATAGACCTACCATCTAATAAAGTGTGCACCTAATGACTGTCACATTGCCAACATGTACAACGCCGCCGGACCCCCGGGTTGCCGGCTGAATGGCTGTGTCATATTGTCTGGAAACATCTGCATGTTGTCTAACTGCTTCGGCGCCATGGATGGTGAATGTACACTACATGATGATGCAACTGTGAACAATAAAGGTTTTCCCAAAAAAAAAAATGGACCTTCTTATGAAATACACAGTACTGGCAGCGTGCAGACTCTTCATTCTTAGACACTGGCAGTATGTAACCCATGCTAAAACACCCAAACCGCACCCTGCAATTGTGAGCGAGTCCCCATAAGCATAGGGATTGTGGTTTTTCCCATGTCACATTACACATGGAATTTCCTTCACCATATAGTTTACCACTCCCATTTGCCACCTGCTTCTCAGAAGATGGTAAATGGCGCCGGGGAGGTGGTGCGGGCGGGGGAATGTCGGTGAGCAGAGGAGACTGGATTCAGGTTGGGAGGAGTTACCCATGTCTTACCAGTGCCATAGGAAGAGGTGTGCAAGGGGGACCAGGATTCACTTCTGCTTGCGGCCCCTGCCCAGTCCTTCTGCTAGCTGGATTTTCCAGCCAGTAAAATGGACCCTGTGTTCCCGTACATGGGAAAATCCAGGTCGGGGTCAATTGTGCCAGCTGTGATTGGGCAGAGCAATATCCCATTTGGGGATACTGTTCATCCCGACACGTAGCCAAATACCATGTGTGGATCCAATACATTGCAGATGGAATTGGACGGGCTAACATTGAATGAGCTAATTATGATTCTTGTGGAAGTGAAGCTTTGACACCACAAAATGCACAGCAGAACCCCCCCCCCCCCACCCCCACCCCCCACAAATTAGTACCTGTATGATTAATCAGTGCCTTACTAGTTTACATTAAATGTGACACATGCAGAACAGCGGACTCCTCCTACTTAGGCTGAGACCAAAGGCACGAAAGGACTCGTTCGAAAGTTGAGGCCCTTTTGGTTTTAGCAAAATTAGCAACACATGGTAACCTCCAAAGACCAACTCTGCTTCATTGCCAAAAGCACTTCAAATCCCCTTTTTTTCTTCTACGATATTTTCAGTGAAATCTTTGAACCCTTACAAAGTGCCTAAACCCGTTTAATATGTGAAGGGTGACGATGCTAAGCATGACCTTAAAAGTGGGCATAGTGTAGATTTCTCTCTTCAGCAAATTTTCTTTTCCTGAAAGTTCTTTTATTTGTGTGTATTGCTGACTTGGAAATGGAACATTTCCTATAATACCACTTAACATAAAACTTTCAGTTTTCTTTAATGTGCCTTTTATGGGCTCAGCTCTTGAGTGCAGCATATTCTGTGCATTGATATGCAGATATCCACAGAGAGAGCCCCACTGTTGGCGTCTGAAGAAATCTCTTTGGCTATGCCTAATGTATATTCAGTGTTTTAGAGCTGGGCCAGAAAAGTATAATTCAGAAGGAAGAAAAGCTCCTGGAGGCAGCTGCCTTTTTTGGCATAATCACAACCCAAGCCTTTTTTAAACATTAATTAAATTCAGTGTCTCTAGCAGTTTTGTGAAAATGTCCTTACCATGTTCTTGCTCATGTTAAATCTTTTGCTGAGCCTTGCTGAGAATAGCTAACATTCACTATCTATAATGCCATGTTTGGGGGCAGGGGGCAGTGACGCTCAAACCCACCCCCCCCATCCTAGAAGCTTGTCCGGGAGATTCGGAGGGTGAGCAGTAGAGAGATGACACTTTACCACACGTTTTGGTAGAAATGCACACCAAATGGCTTTTTTATTTTCTAAGCTTGGTAAATTCAGTACTATTAAGTTGGGTAATGATACCACCTGTTATTTGCAGCCCATAGAAACTGCCTAAGTACAGTATAAAATGCTGAATTAAAAACGTTTTTATTACTTGGGTGTAATCAAATTGAGCAGGCTTCCTATACAGTGCTTTTCTCCAGTGATGAGTCTAATTGAGGCCCAGATGTGTATGAACATCATCTGTTTGTTTATGATAAGTGATAATCGAGTTAATATATTCTCTGAAGTACCATATGTTTGTAGATGTGCACTGGCCTTCTTAAAATGTTTAATTTAATCATAATTTAGAATTGTTTATTTTGCTTTTTCTACTAATTTGGCTCTTCACTCAGTTTGTAAATTGACAGCTGAAGAGCCTTGTTCTCAAACCTAGCTTTTCAGTAAGCACTAGCATGTTTTGGATGACTAGACCATTGGCACCATAGACTTATAGCCGAACATGTTTATCATGTCAACCAGACGACCTTTAACAGGGAAATTCTACAAGTGCAACTATCTAGTTTGTGGTCTGCGTAAGGTACGTTTTCCTGTATGTAAGGTACAGTTCTGGATCAGCATAATTTCTTCAGACCCTCTGTGCTCTTGAACACACAGTGTTCTGCTCAGTTATGTGTGCTTACAGGAGACATGCTGGTCGCCCTTCTATTCGTGCTAGGAAGGTCACATGAAAGGCTTAGAATAATCTAATGATGTGAATGACCTGTCCCCAAGCTAGTGCCCACACCTGGTACTGTTGATGGTCATTGAAGACCCTTAATGGCTATGGCCGATGTCAACCGAGAGCTGCTTGTCCTGAAGGCCTTTAAATCTTTTTTTTTTTTTTAAACCGTTTTATATAGCGCGAACTTGACCCAAAGGTATTGGGTATCAGAGCGCTTTACATAGCATCAGTTGCGTTACATGAGGACACATTCATTTTTGTTAGGCACGGGGAGATTACGTGATTTGCCCAGAAGCACAGGATGTTCAGCGTCATTGCCGAGACTCGAACCTAGTTCCCCACATTCGTGGTTGACCGCCCTAGCAGTTAGGCCAACTCTTCTCCCCATCTTTGAATCTCTGTTCAAGACCTACAGCTTCTTTGTGCTTAAAAGGGTTTTGCTTTTCTTCACCACAGCCCCACAGTTTGCATCCCAAACCCAGTGTATGTATTTTTGTCCCCCACCTCCCTCTGTTTATTTCAATGGAAACTATGGAATGTATATGTTGTGTCTTTTTCTCCTTCTAAATCCTCTTTGTGTCACTTACATGTCAGTGACCCCTTGCCCTCCTACCATTCCTCCAGCAAGTATCACCGATTAAGGAAGGGAGTGGAACCTTTTAGAATCATTTTAATAATCTCCACAACTATTAATAACAGGAAGTAGCCGATGGCGGTGAGGCCAGCTTCTTCTGCAGTGATGGATATGTGAGAGCTAAAAACAATCCACTAGTGTCCTGTTTAGTAGTTGCAAAATTGGACTTCCCACACTGGTGTAAATTATTTGCATATAAAGAACTGCAAAATTTACCCTTTAAAAAAATAGGATTGCTATGATTTTTGTGGATAATGTGCACTTTTGAATAACAGGACTCCTGTGGTTATCCTGGACAGTGTGTCCTTTATAGGTCTTGCCTGACCCAGCGCATGCGCTGGTCTGGCGAGACTTATTGAGAGGGCTCCAAAAAGTGCTACCAGGCCAGCCTAGAGCTACAGTGCATGTGCCCGGGCGCGCGCCGCGCTTTACCGCGGTTACTTTCACTTTCGCGGCCTCTTTGATGTGTGATCGTGATCACTTTCGCGGCCGCTTTGCATAGCCAATAGGTCTCGCTTTTGGGACCTTATAAGTATTTAGTTATGCAACTGTTGCATGGCTAAACACTTATAAGGTCTCAGAGGCGAGACCTATTGGCTATGCCAGTGCTTGTTGAGTAATAGGATTGCTGTGATTATTGTGGAGATTGTGCGAGTCGTGGATTCAGTTTCAGCTCTTTTTCGTCTATGAATGGCTTTATCAATCACTTGAAAATTGGCTTGGATGCCAGACTTTGCATGGACCCCTAGGTTAGGACCCTCCTTCTCTTCCATGTTACAAAATGTATTACTCGCCCTCCTCTTCGCTGTGTTCCATCTTTCTCTGATAGAGTGTTGTAGCGGCCAGACCCCTTAACACAGTTTTGTTACTATCCTTAAATGATCTGTTTCATAGAACAGTAATACCTGAGCCAGCTCCTTGACTTAGTTGCATGTTAAATTGCCAGCTGGAATACTTCAGCTAACTATAAAAGGTTTCGTCTTTGCTGTTCCCCACCTCTGGCAGTGTCCAGGACAGAGCAACTGATTTAATATTAGGTCCACAGTTGCATTGCGAAGTATTTCACATTTCCAAAACTTTATGAACATTGTATTCTGAGAAACGCTATTGACCTATGTTTTCATTGACAGCATCACTTTTACCAGTCAATTCATCCAGTATCCTCAAGAAAAAAGTAGTTTAAACTTCAGCGCACACTTGTTATAATCATAGACCTGTTCAGACGCATTCTATATTGACCAGATTATAAACCAATCTCGGACCTCCTTATGTAACATGCTCAAATTTCCTACCATTTTCAACCAAGCTCATAAAAAAGGCATAGTAAGGAAATAGGTTAAAACTGAAATGAATAAGAAGCCTGGATCGAAGTTGCACATGCTTACTGAAGCGGAAAAGTAAATCACTTGTTTTTCAAGTGCATGAATTAAGACTGTCCTTTTAAAAAAAAATGCTAATAGAAATTAATAATCACACCAAGGAGAAGGCGGAGCTATTTTTTATAGTAAAAAGAGTGTACTGACCATTTATAGATTTAATCTTCAACTCATTGGCATTCTACCATGAGTCAGAGTTCCCTAAATCAAATGAAGATGTAATATTAGCCACAGTCTGCCAATACTATTCATATGATAATGTGGTATATTGTATGTTGGTGTTTATCTATCAATGAGTTTATGGTAAAATCCAATAGGGTCTTCTATTACCTGCATTTAACTTCATTTGGATGCAAATGTGTTTGGTACATTCCACCTTTGTACTCAACAGCCATTTACATATCACATAATGTTGCTAAGTTTTTTTGTTTTTTTTAAAAACATATATCGCTTTTTCATTTTATAGCACAAATAGACAAACCAGAACAGTGGTTCATTATAGTGCTATCCTAGCTTGTGGTGGACCAAATAGCACTTTTTTTCTGAGTCAAAATTAGTGCAGTCTAAAAGATTACACCAATAATCTTGTGGTTCAAAACAGTGACACACACTAGACATTCCATATTTTCACAAGACTTATGATTGGTATTTTGGAACAAAGACAGAAATGAAAGAAAATAAATTGAAGTTCTAACCAAGTGCAGCACATTTGCACATCGCAAGTTTGTAGTATGCAATACAAATGCCATTCAGGTACCTCAGGCTGCAGCACAAGTTGGTCGGACCCATACATCCCACCCATCTAAACATTCACCCCTCCTGGTTAGAAATGATGTATTTCGTTGTCCAGTGACCAGGATTGCCCAGAACAGGGTTCAACCTAAATCGCTCAACAGCGCCCCCATTCACCCCAGATCCTGGCATGCGTCTTGGGCTACCCCCGCGCCTTGTAAATGGGCCTCTCCATACTTAAACTGTGATCCAGTCCCTTCAGGCTTGCCTCCACAGAGGGGGCCTCAGCCAACTTCCAGGCCTTAGCGATGTCACACTGTTTAATTTTGTTGTACTCACCAAATTTAACCACCCACTTATCAAGTAGGCACATGTTTTCTGTTATTCACCAGTGACAATTCATGAAAAGGTCACAAGCGAATTCTGTTTCCTTCAATAGTATTTAAAATCTATAACTTTTTTTATGAAGGTTAACAAATCACTAGAGATTTGGCATCAAGTTCAGGCATACCAAAGAATAGAATACTAGTCCTCTTTCTTTCAACTTCTGTCCTTCAGGAAAGTTGGAGTTCTAACTAGTTACTGGTTTGCATATTTTGAATGCCTTTTTATCAAGAGTGTGATTTTGTTCTTCTTCACCTTTTTGATTGTCCCTCATTTCCTTTCAATATGAATTGGAAAGAAAGTGTTCTGTCACCTTCTGGAGAATCCTTTTTAGGGGAGAGGAGGTTAGGTTAGAGCAATTCAAAGAGGATAGCCTTTTACAAATTTGAGGATTTGCCAAGTGGGTTCTAAACGTTCACCACCAGTGTAAAGTGGGCATCTTATTTAGTAACTTGGTTTTTTACTTTTTTTTTATGCTGCAAATCTAGCTAAGCAAACTCAAGGGGCTGTTCAGAATGGTCATCGGATCAGATTTCAGTTGCGAAGTGGAGGTCAGTTTAAATCGTAGGATAGCCAGACTTCAGTTATTACAAAATCAGAGTGAGTCTGTCACAGGTGCTGAGCTGGAAAGAGTTTCAGAATGCCTCACTTGGGTTTGAGAATCGTCATCCGCCAAAGGACGATGCCTTGAATGATATCAAGTCAATAATGTTGAACGATCATCAGAACACTTTGTTAGGAGGGGTGATTTTGAATTTTTTTTAATATGTTGTGTGGGCTAGTTCACAGAGAGGTTTGTAGATAAACTTAATTTCTTTGATTTTTAATCTCTTTATGATAGGGAGTAAGACTTGGCTTGAGTTAAGAAAAAGGTTATAATGAATGCTGATGCCATTAAAAGTGCTATTTAATAATTGCTAAACAGTAAATCCTTGGAGGAAACCGTTACATTATTGCCGCAAGATAACCTTCATTACACATTTGACTGCAAGTATGTTAAATCTGGCCCTGGGGCCTGCAAAGATGTTTAGCACTGGGGCTGTGTTGCTATGACGATACGAGTTGGCACTCGTTCTTGCAGATGCGGTATGGAGTCACATGCCTACTCAGATAGTACAAGGAGCATGAAATGGTATAAATAGACAGGAATTACCAGGAATCTAAGCATTATTTGGAAACGAGCACATGTGGTTTACTGAGGTAGCTTTTACTTTTGGGTACATTTTATTCCTTCATTGAAACAAGGATTGATAAAAATATCTAAAACTTTAGATGGCTCTCGGAAGAGGAAAGTTGAAGGTTTATCCTAGATGTGATTTTTTTTGATTTTTTTTTTTTTTTGCAATTGGAAAGAATGGTTTGGTAGTATGGAGTAGCAGCTGTAGGATAGTGATACCTTAAATGAAAATGTATTAGTGTTGGTATTGGCAATTGAAATTGATTTTCGTTATAGATGTGTTTGCACATGAAAGTAGTTTTTATGCTTTCTATGGTTTAATACCAGTGAGCTATTCTCTACTTCTTAGTGATGTTAATGTTGCAGCCTTCTAAGATATCATTCAAGTAATAGGTTTTTGGAGTGAGAAATATTTGAATAACTGTTTTGGCATCAGCTTGGAGAAGAATATCTCAATTGATGAATACTTTTCAGTGTGAAATTGCCTGTCATATTTTGTGACCCAGCAAAACAATGGTAGCACAGCGATGTTGAGACATAACATATTTTAATTCACCCAGGCTTCTTCACTTGGATGGAATTTGGAGTGCCATTTATTTCAGTGAAACATGTAGCACCTAATTTGTGGAGCATATAGATCTGAGTGTGAGTATATGGAACCCAGCATCGAAAGATTTTCATACACCCTCTAATAAGTTCAGGTAAATATTTAACCATGCTGAAGAAAGGATGGACTCCTGGGGGACCACACAAGATATTGGAGCTGGTGAGGGCAGAAGAAACAACTGTTGAGACTTTGGTTAGACACCATGAACACTGATTGAATGTGGTGGAGGATAATGCTATAATCCAAGGTGTAATATCTCTCCAGTAGCTTGAGTAGGATCTGAAAGACAGACACATAAGCATTAATGAATTGGAGGCGGGTGTCAGAAACTGTAATCCTGGTTGGCTTGGTCACAAGAGGGAGCCGATATCCTGAGAGTATTAGGAAAAAGAGGGAGTTGTACAGAAGAGGCTGCAGCTGAAATATTATTATTCCAGATTTCAAAATCGTTATATTTTCTTTGTTCAAGGTAAACATTTTTGAGGTTCGCTTTAATGTAAACTTGTTTCAGATAGTCTGTGGACAAAGCCCAAGTATCAAAACCGTGCAAATCGTGGTGGTGATATCGTTTGATAATGTGCTGGTAGCAGCAGACAACAGGACTCAGGAGACATGATTGCTTCTCTTGTGTGTGATTTGTGCTGAGTGTGTTTGCTGCTGAGTAATTGGGGCAAAACAGAATGTAGCCAAAGGAGGCATATACAAAATGGTACTTTTTTAATCAAGGGGTGTGATCAGGCAAGCTTTGGCAAAGCCAATAGTCTCCCCTTTGGGATTTATTTCTTTTGTCAGTGCTTTTGAGCAATACTGTATAGCATTGATAAAAAGCAGTTTTCGGCAGTGGCAAAAAGAGAAAAAAAAACCAACGTGATGCTGCAGTATCGTTTCGTAATTGCACGCAGGGGTATAAGTACTGGAGGGGAGAGCTGGAAAACATCACTCTCAGGGAAAAATTAACCAAAGCAGTTCCTTTAAAAGTGAGCAGTAGAAGGGTACAAGTCAGCCAATCAAAAGGATGTTCAAAAAAGCTCTGCTCCATGAAAGGACAAACACAAGAAAAAGAAGGCAAGTCATTGAATAAAAACCTAGTATATGAGTGACAATAAAGCCTACCACTGGGATGCAGTTTTTTGGGAAAGCCACAAAGACATTCGCAACCGGGCATCAGCGCTGCCCTGTAGGTGAGATCTTAAAATGCAGTACATTTTTCATTCTGTTTAATAACACAGTCGCTAATTTTGGATTACATAAATTAAGTATATTGTCAATATATAAATCATTTCTAATATACACAATTCGCTATTCGGATAACAGTGTAAAAATATTCATAGTTGTTCGTCGTATTCTTTCAATGACAAAAAACTTCCAACATGTGTTCTTCCGTAAACAATTTTGTTTCTTTAGGGCTGGTCAGTCAGTTATTATATCACAAAGTGAATAAAATCCAAAAATAAAGACAAATCTATAGAAAACTAGGATAAAGGAAAAAGGTGTTTAAATAGGTAGTATATAGAATGTGAAAACATGCTTTCCATAACATCTAACAAACTGTTTATTAACTCTACTATGAAGATTTTACAATAGGTCCCAAATGTTAGGCAAAACCATAAGCTTTAGCAAGGTGTGTGGGTATGTATATGCACTTGTATGATTTTTCATATATATATATATATATATATATATATATATATATATATTATCTACTGGCGGTCGCCAGTAGATAGTTATAGTTAGGACCGTGTTTCCATAGGAAATCTGAAAATTCTATTTTGGATAACTTTGGCACCGGTTAACGAATCCTCGCAAAATTTTCAAAACTAATGGGGCGCTCCACTCAGCTCCTACCCTTAAAGTCTCGGGGTGATTCGTCAAGCGGGGGGCTGAGCAAAAAGGGGGGTCCCAAAACGCGTTTTCCCCATGCATTTTCCCATAGGACCTTTAGTCGCAGGTACAGCCCGAACGGCTGAACAGAATTACTTGAAATTTGGCAAAGAGGTAGTCCTCAGGTCAGGCATGTCCCTTTTGCATATATGGAGTCAATCTGTTGAGTATTTCCTGAGAAAATTGCAGTTAAAAGTACATAAATATCTATAGCTGCGCACATTGTGCGCGCACGGTGCGCGCACCCTAACGTGCGCGAGCGTAATTCTGATTGGTGGTTACATGTCAGTCAATGTTCGAATCGGTCGAAATCAGGAAGTGTCGTCCGCCATTTTGTTTGTTTTGGGTGCGACAGTAAAAAAGAGAGGTGGCGAACGTGAAAAGGGGACAGGGTAGAGAGTTCCTGACCCCCTAGCCTTTGTCAGGGGGTCCCTAAAGGACCCCGAAGGGTGAAAAAAACATTTTATTTAAAAAAAAAAAAAAGAAAATCGCGGGGTGCGCGCACGGTGATGAACCTTTTAAAAAAAAAATATAATAATACATACATAACTTAGCATTTAAAAAACCGTACAAATTCACTTAAACCATAGGTTTCACACATGTTATAGTTAGGTGGACATTTCACTCGTAAAAAACCAATGAAATTCCCCCGTTCTAGTTAGTTGAGATAACTATAACTCGCGCGACCGCCACTCTTATCACAAGGATGATGTCATCAGTGATGTCATGAGTGATGCCACTGACCATGTCATGAGCAGAGGATTGCTGGCGCGCGAGTTATAGTTCTCAACTAACTATAACGGGGGAATTTCATTGTTTTTTTACGAGTGAAATGTCCACCTAACTATAACATGTGTGAAACCTATGGTTTTTTAAGTGAATTTGCAAGGTTTTTTAAATGCTAATTCCTAACTACAACGTGTGTGAAACCTATGGTTTTTTAAGTGAATATATATATATATATCCAACTCTCTTATACAAGAGAAAATAGGGTCGCACTCCGCAAAAGTCAGGTTCTGTTCTTTTATTTCAGCCCATATAATATTTCAAACAAATCCAAAACAAATCGACGCGTTTCGGTCTTGCCTCAAGACCTTGCTCACCTTGCTTCCGTTGCATAGGCATTGCGATCCCAGATGACTATGTTGCCGCCTTTGTCAGCAATTTTTATTTCGATTTGGTTGTCCTGCGCTAGGCATTTAAGCGCTTCTCTTTCTGTTTTTGATAAATTATCCCTGTATTTCGAGGTTTTCATTTTGTGTAGATCCTGTACAACTGCTTCCTGAAAAAGATCCACTTTGTTTCCTGGAGTTAATTGGGGATAATATTTAGATTTTTGTTTCTTCTTACTTAATCCGGCACCTAACTGGGTACAAGCTTCCTGTAATGAGATGGTCTCATCTTCATTTTCCACGTTTTCTTTCAATTTGGCTTTCCAGTTCCTCTTTAAACTGAATCATGTCGGGCGTGAGTTTCAATGTTTGTAATTCTTTTTCCATTTCACATAATTGTTCCTTAATTTTCGTTAAACTGATTTCAAGATGTTTAATCAAGATATTCATTAAACCCAGTGATGAATTCAGAATAAATTCGCCCCATTCATGTAATAATTCATTTGTTGAGTCTTGATTACTGGGCATTAATAGTATCCTTAAGCCACGTGGAACCCTTCGAACTTCCATGTACTTTTTTAAAGAAATTAACTCCCAAGATTTATTGATTTCCTTCCTGCTTAATTTTTCCCACAATCGTAGTTTGCTTTTATTGTCCGTTTTACCCGTTGTTTTAGTTTGGGTTTCAGTTGATGCTTCAATATTGGCTTCGAACATTGTGTCCATTAATTCGTTCCTTTTTGCTTCCCGTTTTTCCATGATTTAAGGATTTGTTGCGCTTAGTCTATCTGTGTTGTAAATTTCAGGGCTTTGATTGTTGTCAATAAACGTGCTGTTTGTTTGCTTTCTTTAACATGAGTTGATTCTTTCCACGGATGTCTTTCCGTTTTTAGTTTGCGAATAAGTATACTGATGAGATATTGTATCACTTTGTTTACTCCGCTCGTTTCGATTGAAACTCAAGGTGCGGTTCTTTGCAACCTGATACTTCTCCCAGAACTTATGGTTAGCCAGCTTTTACGCTTCCATGCGTTGTTTATTTAACGCCCCGATCCTTACACAAGCATTCACGCTGCCGGGACATACACGCTTACCTCGACCCTCCGGTTGTAGATATGCGCGTTTTCCCTTCTCCAGCTTGCGATGCGTGTAATCGGGAATTCAGCCGGCGAGCACCCGTTTCCGACTTTGAAATAAATCCCACGTTGTTGGCTCGCTTCGTCGGAAAGGAATGGCGCTGCACACCAGTGCGGTATCCTACGGTCGAGCCCAGACCGTTAAAATATATCCAACTCTCTTATACAAGAGAAATTAGGGTCGCACTCCGCAAAAGTCAGGTTCTGTTCTTTTATTTCAGCCCATATAATATTTCAAACAAATCCAAAACAAATCGACGCGTTTCGGTCTTGCCTCAAGACCTTGCTCACGATACTGTGGCTCGGTTTACTCACACATTTCATAGCTTTTTTCAAAAGCCAAGAGCACTTCCTGTCATGTGATTCTAAGTGCATTATGGGAGTTGTGGTTCCCGAAATCAAATTAACATTAGCTTTTGCCATTTTCAGCATGGTTGAAATCATTATCAATGTAAAAGGAAATCCTAATCCAATATAATCTATGTGAATCATTGTTCTGCAAACCTTAGTGCCACAATAAATGTATTTCAATTAACATTAGTACACAATTAATGTGATGCCAATTTGGCTTTTTACATTGGAGCATGAGACAGAGAAAGAATTACTAAACACAGTAATCCCTGCAGATGAATTGCAAGTAGTGAATTTATCACAAAGACAAATGACGGCGGCAGAGATCTCCCTATTAAATCGAGGAATAAACTTTTGCCCCACACAATCAATTGACATCTCACAATTAAGAATTGATATTTATAAATACATTAGAAAAATCAAATTGGCAAAAATCTTTCATGAAAATTTGAATACATGGAACACAAAAGAGACAGAGACGGATAAAACAGTGTCCACTCTAGCGGCAAAGGACTCAGAAAGCTACGTAACCTTATTGAACCTAAACGTGGAAAATGAAGATGAGACCATCTCATTACAGGAAGCTTGTACCCAGTTAGGTGCCGGATTAAGTAAGAAGAAACAAAAATCTAAATATTATCCCCAATTAACTCCAGGAAACAAAGTGGATCTTTTTCAGGAAGCAGTTGTACAGGATCAACACAAAATGAAAACCTCGAAATACAGGGATAATTTATCAAAAACAGAAAGAGAAGCGCTTAAATGCCTAGCGCAGGACAACCAAATCGAAATAAAAATTGCTGACAAAGGCGGCAACATAGTCATCTGGGATCGCAATGCCAATGCAACGGAAACACATCGTCAATTAAAAGACTCAGAATACTATGAGAAACTTAAGCGGAATCCAACAGCTGAAATAAAAAGATGTCTAGATCAAAAGCTTTTGTCTTGGGCTAGAAAAAAGTTACTGGATGAAGCTGAAGTTAAATATTTAACTGTTCAATTTCCCATAATTGCAACTATCTATTTCCTTCCCAAACTACACAAGGACTCTAAAAGACCACCAGGAAGACCAATTTTATCAACAAAGGGAACCTTGTTGGAACCTTTAGCCAATTATATTGACTTTTTCCTAGCTCCCTTTGTATGCAATTTAAATTCTTACATTAAGGACACAACAAATCTTTTGACCAACCTGCAAAATACCCATTGGCAAGACAGCTACCATCTCATCACTATGGATGTCATAGCCCTTTATACGAACATTGAGAATGCAATGGGCTTAAAGGCATGTGAATTCTTTTTAAAAGAAAGAAATATTCACTATAATGATCACAATATCATGCTATTGGAAATGATTTCAACATGTCTCACACAAAATATTTTTGTCTTTGGGGAAGAAATCTATCGCCAGAACATGGGTACGGCGATGGATTTTTCCTTCAACCCTAGCTATGCCTGCCTAGTGTGTGGTAAATAATTTAATTACCGGGACTTAATTTGATGCGGAAAATTAATAAGAATAGCTCAATAAAATAAGAGGCAGAATCCGTGGTATTAGAGATTCAGAACGGGCTTTATTCCTATACAAAGGAACATAATTCGAATTATGGGCCTTCTATTCCATCACCACGAAAGTTCAGGAAGGAAGGGACAATACATTATTGACAGATAGGCAGTTTTATAGAAAATACATTACAGTGAAACAGATGCAGGAGGCGTAACAGTTGAAAACAGAGATAAAGGCATACATGCGTAACTAAAATGGGTGTAACTAGGCGTAACTAAAGAACGTCATTAGGTATGATGTCACAAATGGGTGGTTCCATGAAAGAATTTCGCAATGTCAGCAAAAATACTTGGCAGAGATGCACGCGCAGCAGCATGACGTGTGATTGACGTGTAACTAGAGGGTGAAGGGGACTTGACATTTAGCTCTACATGTGGAGACAGAAGTCTGGGGTTATGTCAACCTAATCCCAAATCATATCTAATATCCTATGTTTAAAGAACTGTGTTATCAAAAAAGAGAGGTCTCTTAGGATAGAATCTTATTCTATACTGACTATACTGACTGTTAGTGCGTGTACAAGCGTCTAAGTGTCTACACTAGATGCGAGGGGGTAGGAATATTCCATGGTAACAGGGCTATTAATTACTTGCATGAGGGCAGCGAGGCCTGGCCCCTTTGCACGGAAGCTGGAAGAATGTTTACCTAAACTACTAGACAGGAATGCATCGGATGAGGAGCGAAGGAGATAATCTCGAAGGTGAAATACAGTTTTTGGCAGGCAGACAGGCTGGATCAGGCACCGTTAGCCGCGCAGGGAGTAAGACAAAGTTCATGGTCACAGATGCAGGCTCAGACTGGAGCTTTCAGAGGCAGAAGGCAGGAAAGGCTTGGTGGCAGAATCAGGGCCTACTCGCCTGGACTGTAAAATGGGATAAATGAACCATATAAAACCGGTGGCCTTTTATACTTAGGAATAGAATATCCGGCCCATTCATGGCGGATCTGAAAGAGGACATGTTGACGGTGGACGCACATGTATTTGCGTCTTCATAACTGGAACTGGAGGGAACATACATGTACTTGTGATTTATACATGAAACCGTTGGGGTCCAAGATAGGGGACATAACTGATCATAAAAATCCATATTTCCACATTCCCTCCTTGTCCCCTACTTGCCCTTAAGAGATATCAATCTTCATCAATCCATCGATCTGTTCATATAACATCATTTGTTCTTCTTTCTTCTTCCGGGATCTTGAATGAAAACTTGGATGTGGGATACACGAGGTGGCACATAGACCACAAATCGCTGGCCCACATTGTAGACATAAGCAGCAACTGAATAGTATGAGAAAGCCAATACCTAGGAAGGAGAGCATTCTCCATCCCCAGGCTGACAACACGCCCCAGAACCAACCGGACCAAGTCCAGGTGCCTGGACTCTGGTGTATCTGGCTTACAATCTTATGAAGGCGGGTTATGGCTTTATATACTGACGGCGAATTTTCTGGTATGAAAATGCAACAACTTGATCCGATGACCCTACAAGCTCCGCCCCTATCGGCCAGGATGACGTCAAGGACAAGACGATTCTGAAGCACAACAATCCGCATAGCAGACTGCTCTTCTGTTAAATTGCCTAAGGCGGAAATAGTTTCGTTCACTACTGCTTCAAGGGTTCTGGTTAATATACGTATCAACTTACTATTAGTGACTGTACCTATATAGGGGAAGAAACCTTTATTGAAATCTGTGTATTTTTCCCATGCTGTTTCAGTGTAATCGACGATTGGGAGATCTCTCTGCTGTCTATTGTGTACTAAATGAGTATTTCTATGATAATCAGGAGGAGCTAGGAAAACAGGTGGTAGAAGGAATGCTATGTAACAGGTACCATCCCAATCTAGAGGTAGGCGTATATATGCGGTCTGGCCACATATAAAGTAGGAATGACGAGAAGCTCTAAATGTAGATTTGCCTTGATCACTGAATTTTATCACAGTGGTGCATTTACTATGGCCCAGGTGTATGGAGCCATTCTTTCTTATACATAGTTCCCCTTTTACTGGGAACACGGACATGGCGGACAAGATTGGTGTAGCTTCAGATTCAACGTTCAGGATCATGAGGTTAAGTGTAAAATTACCTAATCCATATACTTCATTTTCTAGATCAGTTCCTGTTCTTTTGGGAAGTCCCTCCTTGTTAGGGTAGCAGACTTTAAGCAAAACTAAGTTCATGTTTCCCCATACCCAGTTGTCTTGATAAGCTACTGAATTCGAATCTTGGGATTTAATTAAACTAAACCATGCTCCACAGGAGCCATTGTGTGTGAACGGATATGGAAAGAGAGGCAGAATTCCCTTATAGTTCTGATAGGGAGGGAGTCGGCCACATATCCAACAATTTGTAGCATTGCTAGTCTGATGGGAATGATGTAACATACTAATAAAAGTGTTATTGCGCAGCGCAAATCTATATGACAACTCATGCGGGGGTAATTCACTAAAAGAATGTTCAGCAGTAACATTGTAAACATGTTTAGAAATAGGATAATATATGTGCAACAATATACTTGCAGCGATTATTAAAAGACATAAGAAAAACAAAATTAATAACGTCACTGTGCAATGACTACGCAGTGATTTACAGTACGCATGTTTTTTCAACTGCATTTGATTATTTCTTTCTCTATTCCGGTCCAGAGGATACATGTCAGAGACAAATTCAACCGATTCACCTTGGAGAGGACTTAAACAATCAAATTGTCTGACTGACTGGACCTCAATTTTAGTCTATATAGTTCTGAGTTCGTTTGCTCAACCAAGGGGAGCTTTGAGTCTGTCTTTGAGGAAATACAGGGTTTAGTCTCTATATCGGATGGTGGTCCATAAAATTTCTTGATATGACTCGAGTGTATCCAACCTTTGCGACCTTCGATCTTCACGGCTGTCCTCGTGGTGAGCAGTACAAGTTGAGGCGATTTCCACCTAGGATCCAGCTGAGTCTTCCGGTCAAAATTACGCACTAACACCAGGTCCCCGGGAACTACGTCATGGGGTTTCACCTCGGTGTTGTCGGGAAAGGCTGCAGCTACCTGTGAACGACAAGATTGTAGTGCAGACATCAAGGAAGCTAGGTAATCTGTCAGCATATTACAGTCAACGTCAGTGATTTTACGAGGTATAGGCGTCCCCCACATATTTGGTGGTCTACCGAAGATCACCTCATACGGGGATAGCCCTGTTCGAGAATGTGCTACCATTCTCATGTAAAAGAGTGCAACTGGTAAGGCTACTACCCAATCGACACCTTTCTGTCTACATATTTTGGACAATCTAATTTTCAGAGTTTGATTATGACGTTCTACGAGACCTGCTGCCTCGGGGTGTCGGACACAGTGAAATCTCCATTGATAGCCTAACAAAAGTGAAACGTGTCTCATTAGTTCGGATGAGAACGGCTGGCCGTTATCTGAGTAGACAACACGTGGTAAACCGTACCGTGGGAAGAATTCTCGAACTAACTGTTTGGCAGTAGTCGGGGCAGTGTAATCTGAGACCGGGTATGCTTCTGTCCAACGGGAAAGAGCACAAACAACTACAAGAACATATTTGAATCCTCAACATCGTTCCATCTGGATATAATCCATCTGGAGGACTTCAAAAGGGTGATCAGGAGGCTGAAATCCACCCTGTTCTACGGGAATGCTTTTACCTGGGTTAAACTGACAACATATCATACAGGTACGAACTTTTTGTTTAGCTGCTGCTCGTAAATGTTTGTTGAACCAAATGTGTTGAATGCTGTCTAGCATAGCCTTTTCTCCTAGGTGCGCTGGACTATGTATTGTATTAATGATAACTTGGACCATAGAGTCGGGAAGAAACCATATAGATTTTTCCTTCGTCATCCGTCCCTGATTCGTTTGGATCCCTCCTAATTCAGTCCATTTCTTTATTTCTTCTGGTGTAGCATGTGTCTGTATGTCAATTACGTCAAGAGCGGGATCCTTAACCGTCATGCAATGTGTTGGTGTCAGAACTATTGTCTTTGTCATGTCAGATGTGTGAGTTTTATTCTGAGCAGTCTGTTTAGCTGTTCTGTCAGCTAGGTCATTGCCTTGGGAAATGATATCAGTAACTTTCGTATGAGCTTTACATTTCATAATTGATATTGCAATGGGTAGATGTATTGCATCTAATAAGGCATGAATGAGGGGTCCGTGCTGAATGTGGGCACCGTGAGAAGTTAAATAACCTCTCTCTCGCCACAGCACGCCGAAGTCATGTACAACTCCGAATGCATAACGTGAATCAGTGTATATGTTGACTTTCTTATTTGTGGCTTGAATACAGGCTTGTGTCAGAGCGATGAGCTCTGCTGCTTGAGCTGACAAGGTATTAATACGATTTGTTTCAATGACTTCAGTGTCTGTTGTGACTGCATACGCGGCCACTAGCTCTCCTGTATTTGTTCTCATACATGAACCATCTACATACAACGTCAGGTCTGGATCTGACAATGGGACGTCTGTCAAGTCTTGTCTGGGTTTCGTCGTGATAGTAATAACTTCAATACAATCATGTGCTAGTGGGTCTGTTCCATTTACTGGCAAAAGTGTGGCAGGATTCAATGTACTACAACGTCTGATTTCTATGTGTGGCTGGAACAATGTTAATTCGTAACCGGTGAGTCTTGCTATAGTCAAGTGTTGTGTTTGCGTGCGGTTCAAGAGAACCTCTACTGCGTGTGGTACTTGTACTGTCAATTGATGTCCTAACACTATGGCATCGCTTTGTCTGATTGCTAAAGCTGTCGCTGCCACTGATTTCAGGCACGCAGGCAGAGCCTGAGCTACGGGATCTAATGTGCTAGAAAAGTAAGCACATGGCTTGTGTGATCCTGCTTGTTCCTGAGTGAGTACTGACAAGGCAGTACCTTCGCGTTCTGTAACAAAGAGTGTAAACTGTTTACTGTAACATGGTGTTGCTAGGACAGGTGCTTGACATAAAGCTTTCTTTAAACTTTCAAAGGCGTGTGTATGTTCTTGAGTCCAAGGGAGGACAGTCGATGTGGCCGCCTCCTGTGTTGTCAACTGAATGAGTGGTTTTGCTAGAAATGCATACTGAGGGATCCACTGCCTACAATTTGAAGTGAGGCCTATAAAAGCCCGTACCTCCTTTTGTGTCTTGGGTATTGGCATGTTAGCAATTAACTGGATGCGATCTGACGTAAGCTGCCTTCCCTCCTTGGACAGCGAGTGCCCAAGGTAAACAACTCGCTGGACACAGAATTGCAGCTTAGAAGGGGACACCTTGTGCCCCTTTTCGGCCAAAAATTGTAAAACCGTCAGTGAAGCTTTTTCACATTCAGGTTCGCTTCTAGCGGTGATCAGCAGATCATCGACATATTGAAGCAGGGCAGTGTTGACTGGCATGTGGATACTGTCAAGTTCTCGTTTCAGTGCTTGGCTATAGATGCTGGGGCTTTCTGTGAATCCTTGAGGTGCGCGTGTGAATTTAAAGCTTCGTCCATTTAAACTAAATCCGAACAAGTATTGGCTTTCCGGATCTATTGGGACGCTGAAAAAGGCATTCTTGAGATCAATTACAGTAAAGAATGTTGCTTCGGAATCAATGGCTGTCAGTAATGAAGAAATGTCTGGAACTACGGGGTATTGTGGTACAATACATTTATTTAATTCGCGCAGATCAATAACCAATCGATATACTGGCGGGGCTTTAGGATCAGTTCGTTTAAGGATCGGAATTATCGGGGAATTACATACATTGGAGTCGGTTTCCACAACCACTCCTTGTGCAATGAGCTCGTCAATGATTTGCAGTAAAGCCACTACAGCATCTGGGGGTAACTTGTATTGTCGCATTCGTGGTAGTACCACTCCTGTCTTTAGTGTGACTCGATATGGTGTAATGTTCATGCAACCAACATCTGTAGGGCCTTGTGCCCATAAATGTGTGGGTAAAGTCTGCAGTCGGTGATCCATGTCTCGGGACACGTAGTGTCCTTTGAAATCACGCAAAAACAATCTTACTCCTTCCGGAGAACAACATATTATAGCTCCTAGAGCTTTCAATGTTTTTATACCTAACAGGTTTTCTGGACATGATTTAGTAAGCAATAAATCTGTAGTTCGTGTCAAAGGACCAATCGTAAGGGGAAGAGGCTGTGATACTTCGTTAATGATAGGTTTTCCTGAAAAACCAAGGGAAATATTCTGTGAGCCTGAGAGGGGTGCCCCTGGAACTTCACTACGTTTTATGGTTGTTCGGCTTGCCCCTGTATCAAGTAAAAATTTTCTGTCTTGGCCTAATAATTCACTGTGTACATAAGGTCCTTCTTGATCTACAGGGACCTCGATAAGGGGTAAGCCAACTTCCCTCTCTAGGCTGTTTCATGAGTATCGTTGATAATCAGGATAGTCATACTGTGCGGTCTGGTACATCTGTTGTGTCGTTGTCTGAGTGGCAGCAATAGGCTGCGGTGGTGGAGCTGGCATAGACTGTTGCGGAGCTGGCATGGCCTGTGCATGCTGCGGGGCTCCTTGTTGGTTCTGATCCTGTCTAAGTGGCCGTGGTCTTTCTTTTGTATTACCTATGGCGATATTATGTTTTAAAACTGGACAATCGTGTACATAATGACCTGGCTGTTTACAATAGTTGCATGTCCCTTTTACAGAACCTGCTGAAACACTGGACTGTGTCATACCCTTTTTATGACCGTCAGCTGGAACTGTCTGGGAAACTAGCATTTTCATTTTCGTGTCTTTCATGCGTCTTTGTTCATGTTCTTGTTCCTCTCTAATTCTATTGTGATGGTACTGTAGCATTTGTAACATTTGTGACGGAGTGTTACCTTGCCAGGTACTCTCGAATTTCAATACTCTATTCTTAACTTGGGGCAGGGCATTTTCAACTAATTTTGTCACAAACAGATGTGGATACGATTCGCTACTTGCTTTTATTCCACTATTTATACCAAAACATTTTTCGAATCGGGCATAAAAATCACTAGTGTCTTCATCTTGCTTTTGTTTACAGGCTGAGATTGCACCCCAGTCTTCCTTTTTCGTAGTTAATAAACGTAGCAGTACCTGTACTAGTAAACCTGGTAGTATTTTGGTCTTTTCCCCAAGCCCTAAACCTGGACCTCGAGCTGTTTCTTCGTTTTCTAATGCTGTCCAATCTATCTTTTGGTCTCCCACCTCCCAATCCTTTTCTTTGAGTTTTTCATAAATGCCCGCAGGCATTAATACCTTTAATATTTTCATAATGTCGGGATAGGTATACTCTCCCATGAGCAACATGTCTTTAATTTCACGGTGGAAACCCGCTGGGTCTATGTCATGACTGGGTACCACTTTCTTCATTTCTAATAGTTCCATTTTAGATATGGGTGTGTATACAAACACACGTTTAAACTGATTGTCATCACCTTTTATCGGGTGGACTTCGCGTAAGGGATTCTGTCTATCCATATAATACGTCGTTCTTTCCTTGATGGGCAGTGAGACATGTTCGGGGCATACAAAAAGAATGTACTGCTTTCTGTATTCTAGTATTTCTCTAATTAACTCAGTACCTGAACCTCTCCATTTATTCGTGAGTAATTCAGTTAACATATCAGGTAAGGGACCAGGATCGGAGTGTTGGCTTTTATATAATATAAGGAGTTGTTGAATCATGTAGATACCAGCTAAACGCTGTTCATCTGGGTTGAGGTTCAAAAACGTGTGTGCTAGTGTATCATCACTATATTTTCCGGGACTGTCAACCCAGTGAACGGCTGACCTGGCTAATTCTTGTTCGTCCATAGAATCGAGTATATGATAACCCCTTCGTTCTCGGAGTAATTTGTCAGCGGCTTGGAACGCATGTTCGGGGGACCTTATATTTATTATAGGGGTTTGGAAATTTCTGTTATTTTCTGGACGTATTGGACGTATCGGATCAGTAAAGCCTCTGGTATTATTATGGGGTCTTCCTTTACTTACATAAGCTATTGTTTCTAACTGTCCTGTGGGCAGTTCTAATTCTTCCTCCTCTTCGGTTTGTTCAGGCTGGTCTACTGCTAATCTTTCTTCGTGTATTCGTTCTACTTCTTTGCGGATTTTTCGGCACATAGCTATTATACTTAATCGTTTATCATGTCTCCCTTCTGATATATTCCGACTCCATGTGGTAAGAATTTGCATTTCTTCCGGATTTACCCCTGGTCGGTCTTGATTTCTGACCACACAATTTATGAGGAAACGTAACAGTTCTCCCTGTATCTCCACTTTCTGGTACTCCATGGCTCTATTAATACTCTCAGAATCTCGCCCTGACTGGACAAAATGATATATATTTTCTAAATGTGTAGTCATTCCTGGTAGCCTCCCTAAATATATTGCAGCTCGTCGGATACGTAATGAGGCCAGCAGCATTTCATCCTTTTTGCCGGGCACAGGGTCATATCTACAATCTATTAGAAGTTCCTTAAGCATGTCGGGAGTTACTAGTTTGGGCGTACGTTGGTGGGCTAATTCTTGAAAGGAAAGTTTATTTACTCTGGGTGGCGTGGAAAAAATGTTTGTTGTACCTCCTGTAGCACCGCCTGGGGTGCTGGGTGTGAAAGGATTCGTTGAACGTGATATAGCAACCATAGGTGTGGGTACAGCTGTAGAAACAGATGTGCTTGCCGGAACTTGTATCGGAGTTTGTTGTTGTGGAGGTACAGACGGAGGGTCTTGGCGTTGAACCCCCTCGGCAGGCGGTCTATGTGGTGCAGTATTAGCATACTCGGGAGCTGCGTCGTCTAAATAAGAGGAAAGGAAAACATCTTCTGCGGTTCTGGGATGCCCTTTGGGATGTGCTTTTATCGGAAACAATGGGGGTGGCAAGTCTTTGGGTATCTCCAGAGTAGCCTTAGGTAACCCTTCGGCCAGAAGAGGATACATACCATTCATAAGGGCATTTCTTTGTCTGTCTACTTGTTCTGCTTTTGCTCGGGTACCTTCTTCAATTAATAGATTTTCTCGAACTTTATTTGAATTCTCCTTACTCTTCTCTTCCTGTCTGCGTGCTTTTTCTGTACGTCTATACGATTCTTTACGCCATAATTCAATGGCATCTTTCTGTGATTGTCTAGCTTTCTTTTTCCATAATTCTTCCTCTACTTTCATGATGCAATCTGCATCCCAGGTCCCAGCTGCGGGCCACCTCTGACTTTCTGGTAATTCCTTGGTGTAGTCTACCCATAAATCAAGAAATAATATGGCGTCTAGGCCATGTTTATGATACATGAAGTACCCTGGAGTGTCCCTAGGAGGAATGGGAACAGCTTCTTCGAGTACCCCTTTTCTAGTTTTGATCTGTCTTAATTTCGAAAAGAGCGGCATATTGAGAACTGATCTGATACCTAATTTTGAACACGTTTAATACAACAAAACACGATAATGAACAGTCATTCACACCACAATATGCAGAACGTATTTAAAACATTTAACATTTAATATTTAATGAACAACAATGATGGCCATTTAGGGAACTAGTCACTAAGCATAATACTCGGCACTAACTAGGTAATTCTGAATTATATACTAGACATACTAGATATACTGCTAAACAGTACAGATACACTGCTGAAACAGTGCAGACCGGATTTGTGTACCCAAACCCGTCTTGACCGGCACAACCTATGTGCACGTCAGAACGCCTCCCCGGCAATGGTACTCACCGGGTAGCTCGGAACGGAAGGCCTCGGAACTGAACTGAACTGGACTCGGACCGGACTGGACTCGACTCGAAACTTCGGAACTTCGGAACCTGGTGGGCCTCTGTATACCTCGGATCTTGCTCTCTCAGCTAGGCTCTGGTCGGGATACTTCGCACTTCTCACCGCCTCGTCTGGGTGTTGATCGCAGCCTCAGTTACCCCCGCTCGGCAGGAGGGAGATACAGGAAATCCTGTGGGTACGCGTTGTTGTCCGTCCAGCTGTGGCAGGAGACCGGGCCTGCAACGCACCTCCGGCGCGTGAGATGAGAAAGTGTCCCTGTTCGGGCGCCATATATGTGGTAAATAATTTAATTACCGGGACTTAATTTGATGCGGAAAATTAATAAGAATAGCTCAATAAAATAAGAGGCAGAATCCGTGGTATTAGAGATTCAGAACGGGCTTTATTCCTATACAAAGGAACATAATTCGAATTATGGGCCTTCTATTCCATCACCACGAAAGTTCAGGAAGGAAGGGACAATACATTATTGACAGATAGGCAGTTTTATAGAAAATACATTACAGTGAAACAGATGCAGGAGGCGTAACAGTTGAAAACAGAGATAAAGGCATACATGCGTAACTAAAATGGGTGTAACTAGGCGTAACTAAAGAACGTCATTAGGTATGATGTCACAAATGGGTGGTTCCATGAAAGAATTTCGCAATGTCAGCAAAAATACTTGGCAGAGATGCACGCGCAGCAGCATGACGTGTGATTGACGTGTAACTAGAGGGTGAAGGGGACTTGACATTTAACTCTACATGTGGAGACAGAAGTCTGGGGTTATGTCAACCTAATCCCAAATCATATCTAATATCCTATGTTTAAAGAACTGTGTTATCAAAAAAGAGAGGTCTCTTAGGATAGAATCTTATTCTATACTGACTATACTGACTGTTAGTGCGTGTACAAGCGTCTAAGTGTCTACACTAGATGCGAGGGGGTAGGAATATTCCATGGTAACAGGGCTATTAATTACTTGCATGAGGGCAGCGAGGCCTGGCCCCTTTGCACGGAAGCTGGAAGAATGTTTACCTAAACTACTAGACAGGAATGCATCGGATGAGGAGCGAAGGAGATAATCTCGAAGGTGAAATACAGTTTTTGGCAGGCAGACAGGCTGGATCAGGCACCGTTAGCCGCGCAGGGAGTAAGACAAAGTTCATGGTCACAGATGCAGGCTCAGACTGGAGCTTTCAGAGGCAGAAGGCAGGAAAGGCTTGGTGGCAGAATCAGGGCCTACTCGCCTGGACTGTAAAATGGGATAAATGAACCATATAAAACCGGTGGCCTTTTATACTTAGGAATAGAATATCCGGCCCATTCATGGCGGATCTGAAAGAGGACATGTTGACGGTGGACGCACATGTATTTGCGTCTTCATAACTGGAACTGGAGGGAACATACATGTACTTGTGATTTATACATGAAACCGTTGGGGTCCAAGATAGGGGACATAACTGATCATAAAAATCCATATTTCCACAAGTGATGGGTTGGTGGGAGAAAGAAGTAGCCTGGCACCCACAAAATGATAAATATGTCAATAAAATCGTCATGTGGAATCGTTTTATAGACGATTTATTGATAATTTGGGATGGAAGCAAAGCGGAATTTGTTGAATATTTTCAGATCTTGAACTCCAGTACGGCCAAATTGAAATTTACCTTTGAGATAAACAATGAGAGAGTGACTTTTTTAGATACGGATATCTATATAAAAAATGGCCAAATTCAAACTACTGTTCACCGCAAATCCACAGCAACCAATGCTACATTGGAAGCAACCAGCTTCCATCAACCGTCACTTATTGCCAGCATACCCTACGGGGAATTCTTGAGGCTTCGCAGGATATGCACGGAATACGAAGAATGGAAAAATCAGAGCCGCTTAACAGCAAAGAGATTCGAGTTGAGAAAGTACGATAAAACACTGATCAAAAGATGTTAGAAACGAGCAGATGAGAAACCAAGAGAAGAATGTTTGAAACCAAAGCAAGAGATTAAATTGGACAAGGAACCCATCAGAATGATCACAGATTTTTCAATTGACGCTAAACGAACCAGCATGATACTAAGAAAAAATTGGAAAATATTGCAAATGGATGAAACAGTGAAAAAACTCGTTGGCAATCACACAATGATTACGTATCGCAGAGCTCGTAACCTCAAAGATCGACTAGTCAACAGTCACTTTAAAGGAAAAAAGGATATACATTGGCTAAAAACTACAGGTTTCATAAAATGTCAGAAATGTAAAGTGTGTGAGATTGCTAAACCTACAAAAGATTTCTGTTTAGCAAATGGCTCTAAATGGCAAATTAAACAGCTAATCTCGTGCAAAAGTGAATTCACAATTTACATCATCGAATGCCCATGTAAAATGAAATACGTGGGCAGCACCACTTGTGAACTGAAAAAACGTATTTTGGAACATACACAAGCAGTAACAAATAAGGACACATCTAATGCTGTGGCTAAACATATGGAACAATCACACACAAACAATTGGAAACTCCTTAAATTCTATGGAATTGAATCTATACCATTGTCCATCAGAGGTGGCAATAGAGAGAAAATTTTACGCCAAAAAGAATCTCGCTACATCATCAAACTTAGAACATTAACACCTTATGGTCTTAATCAAAGTGAGGAATTATACAGCCACCTCTGAAGTTAATGGACTTTCATTGATTTAAACTTTCAAGCTTTTGTAATCTTCTAGGGTTCTTTTGCATTTCTTAATGCTTGGAATATGAATTATGAATTTCATTGATTATTCAATTGGTTAATTTTAGACATGCCCATGGTTACCTTTATTGCTGACCCGTTGGAATAATATGGGTGCCATTTTGTCAATCTATTAGGAGACACAAGTATGATTGAAATACATGAATGTCACACCCCACTGGAGGGGTTCCAATGTAAAAAGCCAAATTGGCATCACATTAATTGTGTACTAATGTTAATTGAAATACATTTATTGTGGCACTAAGGTTTGCAGAACAATGATTCACATAGATTATATTGGATTAGGATTTCCTTTTACATTGTTAATGATTTCAACCATGCTGAAAATGGCAAAAGCTGATGTTAATTTGATTTCGGGAACCACAACTCCCATAATGCACTTAGAATCACATGACAGGAAGTGCTCTTGGCTTTTGAAAAAAGCTATGAAATGTGTGAGTAAACCGAGCCACAGTATCGTGAGCAAGGTCTTGAGGCAAGACCGAAACGCGTCGATTTGTTTTGGATTTGTTTGAAATATTATATGGGCTGAAATAAAAGAACAGAACCTGACTTTTGCGGAGTGCGACCCTATTTTCTCTTGTATAAGAGAGTTGGATATATTTTAACGGTCTGGGCTAGACCGTAGGATACCGCATTGGTGTGCAGCGCCATTCCTTTCCGACGAAGCGAGCCAACAACGTGGGATATATATATATATATATAATTACCTACTGGTAGTCGTAAGTAGGTATTTATAGTTGGAAGCCAGTTTCCATAGGAAAAGTGTTTTTTGTTTTGCTTATAAAGTTAGGGCCGTTCGACAAAGTTTCCTGAATTTTTCTAAATTAGTACGCCAGTCACTTCAGCTGCAGTCTAGAAAGTTTCAGGGCGATTCATCAAGCGGAAGCCAAGGAAGTAGCGGGGTCCCAAAACACGATTTTTACCATAGTCTTCCATGGAGATTTTAGACAAGACTACAACCCAAACTGCTGAATGGAATGACACCAAATTTGGCAGAAAGCTAGGTCTTGATCCAGTAAGATCTGCTCTTGTAATTTGCTGTAGATCCATTCGGTAGTTTTGGAGTTATTAAAGAAAAAACATTTATGAATTTCTAAGGACATGGATCCACCACTGAGTATATGCGGATTCACATGCCAAGAGCAATGCCGTGATCGGCTGGCGCAACCTGAGAGGAAAGTTGTGGCTGTAATTTGGCCTATCGGGACTCAGTCCCGGTGGTGAAAATAAAGCTGAAAAGTTATGGAAGGGGTAAGGAGAACGGTACCTTGATCCCGTGGGAGTGATGGAGGGGTCTGTGAGGGACTACTTCTGAGCCAAGAATTGCCTGAAAAAGTTTTTTTAACATGCGTGAGGATTTGCATATCCACTGCGGTGCGCAGCGGGCCCCCGAGTGAATCTGCGATGAATTCGCAGATCCAGCACTGAATTAAAAAAACACCCACTCCCACTGAGACCCCACACACCTATTCACACATCCTTTCACCCACTCACACACCCATTCTCACACACACACACCCATTTACACACCCACACAACCACTCACACCCACTCAGACATCCATACAGGCACTCACTCATGCATGCACTCACACCCACTCATATTCACTCACACGCCCATACAGCCACTCACACACCCATACAATCACTCAAACACCCACTCACACACCCACAAACAACTCACCTACCCACTCACAGACCCACAAAAACGTCTCGCACACCCACTCACCCACCCCCTTGCTCAAATGCCCACCCATACAGCCACTCGTACAGCGACTCGCACAGCCACTTGCACACCCGCATAGCCACTTGCACACCCGCATAGCTACTTGCACACCCGCATAGCTACTTGCACACCCACTCACAGACCCCCAAACCTCACACACCCACTCGCAGACTCACACAGCCACTCACACACCCACTCATACAGCCACTCACACACACACACACACACAGACCCACAAAACCACTCACACATCCATACATACACCTATTTACACACCCACACAGCCACTCACAGACCCACACAGGCACTCACACACTCACTCTCAGAGCCACAAATGCTGCATGCAGTGGTTTGGCTGCAGGCCCTGCAGCCTACCATCTTCAGTGCACGGCCGAAGGATATGCGCACCAGGGGGTTGGCCAGGCCCTGCAGCCAACCTCCTGCTGCGCACGGCCAAAGGTTATGCACGGACAGCGGCAGTTGGATTAACGTATGGTGATTAAATATTACTTTACATTGAAGAATTCCAGAATTCACTGAAAAAAAACAAAGGTTACAGGGATGTTATAGTTAGGAAATAGAATTAAAAAAATTGTTAGAAATTCACTAAAACAAACCAAAGGTTACTGCAACGCTATAGTTGGGTTCAGATTTTACACACACAAAACCATAGAAATGCGGCAGTTATAATTATCTCATGTAACTATAACTTGTGCCCTAAGATAACTATAACTCATTCCCTCGCCATGCACTGCTAAATACCCCACATATTACATCACTCATGGCATCTATGACATCATTGATAATATCGCTGCAACATTTTCAGTGAAATTATTGATAAGAAAACTGTGCATGGTGGGGCATCAGTTATAGTTACCATAGGGCATGTGTTATAGTTATCTTAAGTAACTATAAAACTGCCTCATTTCTATGGTATTCTGTGTAAAATCTAAATCAAACTGTAACGTCCCCGTGACTATTGTTTTTTAGTGACTACATATATATACAGGACGTCAGGGAACTGACTTCCTTTCACCCGAGGTATCGGATCTGCACAGCCCGCCCGCCTGCCTGTGTTCTTCAAGTAGCTGCTGCCAGCCGGCGGTCTGAGATTCCTCGGAGAGGCGCATGCACTGTTGCCGCACCTCCAGTCTTGGAGACTCTGTGCAAGGAGGCTGGGAAGTAGGGGACCCAAGGACATTTATTCCCAGTATTTTCGCAAGACTTTTCCCACTGAGGCGCATTGAATACCAGCAAGGTGCATGATGGGATCAGCAGTCCGTGGCAGAGGCTGCTGAGGAATCAGCACGGTAATGAGCTGCAGCTGGGCCTTTCACCACTGTGTTGGAGGAGCCCTATATAGACCGGATGGGAAAATCTTGGGCGAACTGTGGCATTTGAAGAAGGCTTAACACCGAAACCGGTCATGCCGATCGCTTTTCAAATAAATGTCTTGACGAGCTCCGCTGTGTCCCTCTCTTCTTTTTGATGGAAGGAAGTTCTGTGGTATATATGTATATGTATATGTGTGTATATATATGTATATGTATATATATATATATATATATATATATATATATATATGTATATATAATGTAAATACTGAAAAAAAACAGAGGTCAAAGTGATGCTATAGTAAAGTAAGAAATTATTTCAATTTCTCACAACTAAACAACACCTTGGAAATTCACTGAAAGGATGTTATAGTCCGGTGAAAAAGTCAGTTAAAAAATGTTTTAAACTCACAAAACCACTGAAATTCACCAGTTACAGTTATCTCAAGTACCTAAACATGTGCCCTTAAGTAACTATAGTCTTTGCTCATGCTATACGCAGTAATGTTATCAATGATGTCATTTGAGATGTTGAAGTGCTGTTATTGATGATGTCTTTAGAACATGTCATGAGTGTGAGAAGTTGGTCTGGTATATGCTGTCCACTAGTGGGCACCTTGCACCAGTCCAAATGACCCTTATTGATGATTAGGTTAAAGACAACCTTTATTGAAAGCTATCCTAGTGGTAGCTATGTAGAGCAGCCTTCAGGCTACGTCTCGAAGGAATGTAAAGCAGCTTGGTTTACCAGATTATAACCTCCTGAATGACAAAATGAAAGGAGAACCACACAAGGAATATATCAAATATTTGTATTTATTACTAACCACTCTCTACTAACCTCTTGATGAGATTAGAGAACAAGGCACACAATATTAGCTTGACTCTGCAGCCACGGGGACCAGGAGACATAGTCGACTACCAAAGTCCGGAGGTGAGTTGTCCCACGAAGAATGTCGAGTGCTGGGAGTCAGTGTCTGGATTGAACAGCAACAAGCCTTGGCAACTGCATCCCACCCGGTCAGATGATAGATGCTTCGGTGAGGATCAGCAAGGTCCTGGGGACTCTTCAAGCGATGGAGAGTCAGGGCACGTCTGGAGCAACCAAGAAAGCCCACTGAAAGTTAAAGTTGCCTTCACAGGGACCCACAGGTCGACGGACCAGGGATCGCAAAGGGACCTTGAGCTGAATCACAAAATACCAGAAATCTTCAGTGGAATTACTGCTCGTAGCCCAAAAGCACAGCCTCAGGGGTTGCCAAAAAGCATATGCTGCTGCAAATGGACACGCTGCACAGGGGTACGGGTTGCACAGTCCCCACGAGGGCTGCGGGTCTCACGATTGCTGAGAGCACTAGTCGACCACGGGAACCCACCTCCTGTGTTGCAAAAATCTTCGGAGTCCTCAGGAGCTCGGGAGATGCAAACCGGTCTGATGCGTTTAAGGTGCCTGCCTTGCAGGGGAGTAAGTCCTTTACTCCAACAGAGATTCTTCAGTCATCCAGCATAGTGTAGATAGTCGAAGTACTTGGGTTCTGTAGCAGAGTTTCGTCCAGGTAAATCTAAAGTCCTGTAGTCTGGGGTTCCTACTTTATACCCAAGGAAAGGGTGGGACAAACTCTGGGTACCCACCTATGGCAGGGTCAGGACAGAGGGGTGGCTACACCCATGTCCTTTGTCCAGTTTCGCGTCCGAGCAGGAGCAAATGGCTCTTGCAACTGGTTTGAGCTGGGCTATGCACAGGGACACCAAATGTGCCCCCAGTGCAGACATCAAAGCACTCTCAGAGTGCACCCACTCAGCCCCAATACACTAAAGCGTGTCTGGGAGGTGGGCACACCTCCCTGTGACAGGAAACCTATTGTCCAGCCTTCCCCTGGCGGAGTTTCGTCCAGCAGCAGGAGGGCAGACTCGTGTCTGTGGCTGGCAGCATCCATTTTGTGATGCCGGGTTCTGTTAAGCTGGTACCGGGTGTACCGGTGTTGTCATATGTTTCCCTCTAGGAGGGTGGAATCATACCTCCCCCGCCAGTTACTGGCAGGGAGGTATGATTCCAAGGTGTTTGGCACCAAACACATCATGTTTTCCATGCAGCCATTTTAAAGTTAGCATTTACCGCAAGGTTATAATGCACTAAAGTATATATGTTTGGCTGCATCACAAACCACCCCGGAATATAGGTTCCGAAGGCTGCAGAGGGACTCTGCTTATGCAGGAGCACCCTCTTACTTAAAACCCAGCACACTGCCTTCATGATTGATAAGGCCTGCCATAGGGGTGACTGATGGGTTTATATGTGCAGTGATATGGAGTAGATATAGTGAACCTAAATCTAAGTAAGGGTGCATGCACCACCTTACACAGGCTGCTGTAGCAGACCTGTTGTGTCATTTTGAATGGTCTCGCAGGGGTGGCATAATACATGGTGCAGCCCCAGAGAGGCCTCTGGGGTACCTATGCCCTGGGTACTTGGTATACCATATACTCAGGACTTATATGGGTACCCCAGAATCCAATCTGGAGTGTACCTAAAGTACATGCAATCAATTTAGAGGAGAAAGCAGCTAGGCTGGGGTCCTGGATAGCAGAATCCGAGCCAGTCTAAGTCGAAAACAATGAAACATCAGCAAAAAGTGGGGGTAACTATAAGAAGCAGATGCTACTCTCCTACAATGAGTAATGTAATATGTGTGTTAATTAGCAATACATGGTGAGGGCCAACACTGCGACCCCCCCCCCCCCACCAGGCCTAGGGGTCAGGGTATCCCTACCCTGCCCTACAATATCATTGTTTTTTATACATGATTTTCGCAGGACAGGGGACTGAGTGACTGAGTTCTAAAATGTCAGCAGCAACATCTTTGTTTATGTGGTGGCAGCCAGTCACATATACCCCAAACCACAAAAAGCATGCTTTCTGGATCAAGATCTAGCTTTCGACCAAATTTGGTGCCCTTCCATTTAGCTATACTTGTGTCTAATTTTCCCATGGGAAATTACACGGTGGAAGCCTGTTTTGGGTCCCCCTTCTCTTTCTTGGCACCCACTTGACAGATCACCGCAAAACCTTTTTTTCAGTTCATAGAAATATAGTTTTGCCTATTTATTTGATTTAAATCGATCGAAGTGAAATGACCTGTTAACATTTCATATTTAAAAAGATGTTTGTGAAATCAAATCTCCATTAATTATACATATAATGAGAGCAAGGTCGCTAACTGTTAATCTGAATCTAATGTTCAATAAACAGTTGTTGAAGTATGATTGACCTACTACAATAATTTACTTTATTGTGTTTTCTCGGCTTGGATCAAGTTATCAATCTTCAATTATTGTACACCATATTTCCAGTTCACTATTATTCAAGCCTTGATTGCCACTTCTGTTAAAAGATATTAAATAACTTCTGTCAATCAAGGGTTATATTACTGACTATGCACTGATGTGTGCATTGATTGAATCTAGACAATCCTTACTATTGCTGATTTGATCATTACTGTAATATACAATATGAAGTGTGGAGAATGCATTCTGTACCCACAAAAGGCTCTGTGTCAATATTGTGCTGTGTAAGCCGCTAAACTAGTGCTATACCGCATATGTTCTGTAAAGCTGTATCATTTTGGCACAGCTCCCTTTCGCAGGTCTTGGTCTTTTCTTTCCTTGGTCTTCCTGCTTTTGCTCTTGAATCGAACCCAGGAGTGCATCTTCATAACCACAAAAGATAGTTCTGACAAAGGAAAATATGGTCTATTTAGGTAATACAAGTGAAGGCAAATGCGATGAAGGCTGGGAAGATTTCATTTAATCATTTTTTGCTAACGGGCCATGTCTAATGCATGTATCAGGTGCCTGCTCTGCTTCCTTGAAATTTATTCATGAACAGTTAGGAATCCAAACAAAATTGACCCTCATATCAGTGGGTATAAGATAACCCGGTCTCTAGAATCCAGATTACGGACCAGCAGTGCAAAATATAATTTAGTCAACGTTGTTCACAAATGACATCCTAGTTTTTAATTTGTACACCAGATGTTAATATGGGAAATGTGTGTGGGTGATGTGGTATTTTTATTGACATAATAGTTGTTTCATTAAGATATCAGGGAACACATTGAGCGGTTAGATCATCCAGACAACCCAGGTGCTGGCATTTTAGTTAACTGCACATTTCATTGCAACACTTGGAGATAACTTCTTGAAATGGAAATGGCCAACGAGCAAGTCCCAGCACGTATGATGCTATTGGCTAAAAAGCCAGGATTGGATAAATGAACTCTCATTATGGTTCCAGGGAGCAAATCTGCATCTTCCAATGTGAAATTTTATTCAGTCTTAGAATCCAGGTGTGTGCTCAAAACACGTTCTTGGAATCACAGCAATTGCTTGATGTGTTTTTGCACCTTAAGAGTATTGACTTAATCTTTCACATTTCACTGATTTTCACTTTGTTATGATGTGCCACATGGCCCCCCTTGATCTCTATCAACAGGCGTTTTTAGGAGGAAAACCATGTTGAATGCTTCTTAGGCAATTATTTTGCAACTCCTTTTACTTTAAAATGCATTCTTCTCCCTATTGTCAATTATGTACATTTTGTTTGGCAAACATCCCAACTGGAGTGTAAGCCACTATGACAAGCCACCCCGTTGCGCAATCATTGAGTACTTGGATGTCAATGCACTCCGGAAAATTAGCAGGGTGTTCTCCTCATAAAGAAGAGATTTTAGGCAAAGGGAAAAATACAAAAAACAGGATGAGTCATAGGCAGACAGAAATAACACTTTCCCCATGACTATTCAGAGTTGTTTTACAGCCTCCATCTGGCGTGTTCGCACTATGATTCCTCTTGTTGCCGTGACGAATGCCCACCCACCTTTTGCTTTCAAACCCTTTTATATCTATAGTACTACAACAAAGTATGATGCCTTTTCAATCCTAAAACAGACAATCCAAATTGATTATACTGATATTAAAAAGGGCAAGGCTCCCACATCTCAGTGGTGGAGGTTGCTAATCTCCTGTGTTGCTTTCATTCCTTGTGAGCTGCACTTCAACCCCAAAGAGGACCCCCATGCTTTACAGTAGGTAGACCCTTGCCATCAGAAGTGTGTCTGCTCCTTTTTCTCATTCTATGTTTGTGCTTGATTCTTGGAAGGGTTAAAGCAGTAGACTCTGTTAAACAAATACACATATTGCATGTTCAAATCAAGTCGACATGGTTGACACATTACTAAGATAAGGGAAGTCAGTTTGAACTATTTGAATCCTGGCATGCCAGCATCACCCGGCTTAACAAAGGGATTGATTTCAGGAAGGACTCCACATCCAAGTGAAGGCAAATGCATGGATTAAGAAAACCAAGGTCTGGGAGAGGCCACCGAGTCACAGGTCTTCATCGAGCTCTTGCACAAGTGAAGTGGTGTGCGCTCCTGCTAACATGTTTTTGCCCAGAGAACACACTGTGCAGGTTTGTGTGTGTTTTTGATTAACCCCCAATGAATGGGGCAGTGGTTCAAATGGGCTGATTTTCAAGATCCATCCTATTTAACTGTGTGAAAAATTATTAGCATAATGGTTCTTCCCTAGGACTTTCACAGCACTCCACAGGTTTTCCCTAACAGTCTAGCTTCAGGCGGACCATGCTCCAGTTGTGCACGTGCCTCCTTTTGTGCAGGAGAGATGGCTTATGAGGCTCATGTTGTAGCTTGGGCATAAGCCACGTGAAGGACCCTGACTGAGTCAGAGCCAGGCATCTTTCTTGAAGTTTCAGTGGCTTGCCCACTTCTACATGAAGCACTTTATACAATTTTAGGCAATTGTCTGCCGCAAGTTCTCAGCTGCCCAGGCCGAATTGGGGGGCCTTACCCTTTTGGAGAGGTAGGCAGTGGTAGTCTGGGTGACGTGGTTGGAAAGTAAAAGCAACTTGAAGAGTCTTGTTGGTTATTTTCTCTTGAAAGAAGTCTGGTTTGGTTGGTTTGTAAGGCTGGTATGTACTCTGTTCCAGAGTTGTGTGTTGATCACCCACATGGATTTCCTCCATGTGATTTGCATTTGAATTGCCCTGGGTGAAGAGGTCTGCATTACTGGCCCTGAGGAAATGGTTAGGTGTATATTTAAATAAAAAAGAGTGCAGTTTTAGCCATGTCTCTTCCGTGCTTTGAAACAGTGATGCGATGCTTGAACTGGATTCTCTGCACCAGTGAGAGCCCGGTGAGGACGCTGAGCACTGGGGTGATGTGAGACAGTTACTTTATATCAAGGCCGACTCTCTGGTTATATAGTCTCTAATTTTGCAACTCTCTTTGGTGCTCTGGTTTAGGCGATGTTGCAATAGTCCAGTCTTGCCATCAGGCTGTCCGTGGTTAATTCAGTGCATTGAGATAGTGCAGTACCAGGAGAATTTTTCTCAACCGCGTGAAGTAGAACTTGGTATTTTTAACCATTTTTAATCTTTGTAATTTGATGGCCAAAAGTGCATTTGTGTTGCACTACTCTCTGCGATTCTTAGCTAGATCAGATGGGTGTGGCATCAATCCTACTTCCTCCGTTCACTTCCTCAGTGGAGTGTCGGTGGAAGGTTCTTAAACTCCGAGGTTTTCGGTCTTTGTCCCCTTCAGACACAGGGGGTTCCATCTTCTTTCATACGTGCACATGTTTTAGATAAGCAGTGATGTTATTGAGAAGGTCTTTGTGGCTGCCATACAGACCATTGTGAGGGTTTTTAATTTTACTGTAATCCCTAACCCACAACCCCCTCCCCCAGCCCCCCAGAGGTAGTGGAGGCCAGGGATTTCGAGTGTGAGGTCTGGTCAGCTATTTTTTATCTTGCATATGATCTTGACTTGTTGATTCTGAACCACTTGTAACCGTTTTATGGCATTCTGATGGACAGCCAAGGTAGAAAGAGTTTATATAAAGTTGAATAGACTATTTTGTGACCTTGTTCTGTTCTTGTAAACAATAAAAAAAGTTCAAAAAAAAAAAAAAGTTGAATAGACTAGTCTGAGATAAATATGACTATGATAAAAGATAGTCATGCGCGGAGGGCAATGAAGGTCTGAATGTTCTGCGCCAGATGGAACTGAAAATGGCATGCTTTGAACAACATAAAAAATTTTATGATATTATCTCTATGTTGACCATTTGTCTAAGGAACAGATATTATGTATTCCCCTTCTGTGTTCAGTAGTGTAAAGCTTGTCTTATAGCTCCCATGTGTTCTTCTGAAAATCAATTACTAGCTCCTGTTACTGCTCAGCCGAATTGTTAATCATAATCTGCTTTTCTAGCTCATTGGTCATTTTCGTAGAAAACAGCATGGCTTACCTTACAGCTTAAGCGTATTTTCTATTTTCCAACGAGCAGCGACGTGATGTGTGAAGAGCAGTTTTACTAGTAAATTGAGCAGGTGCGAATGTGTAGGGAGGGCACAGGATTCATATCTGGATCTGTGAATTTTCTCAGCTTTGATTTGTTAGATTTGTGGCCATTAATGTTTGCACTGGGGGCTTTGCTGTTTTATTTTTTTTATTTTTAAATTTGTTACCCATTTACAAGCAGAACTGTAAGCACTGACATTTGACCTTCTCGTTTGCTCGAAAATTGAATCACAAAGAAGATTGTTCATTTCGAGGTTGTAAAATGATCCTTCTCATGACAATAACTTACTATTTACATATTTACAAATGTGTTCTTGTATACAGTGTTCCATGCTTGAACCTGGTTCATGGCTAGTGCATATTACCATAGTGTGGATAATCTCAATACCACACTGACTGCCCTAGCTACAAAGTGAGGTCCCACTGAGGTTCAAAATCCCCCTTTTGTGTTTTTTACAGCTGTTGTTCATTTGTGGTGGCCGACCTACCTTGCTGAAAATATCCCAGTGAGCTCTTAGCACTAGGAACAATGCTTTACTGAGAACATAGAGCAGCCTACCAGTAATTTACAAGAGTTGCAAGGCTGGCTAGAGCACATTGCCACTTTCTTTAAAGGTGGAGGCTTTTTGCTCCTCTGTAAAACAAAAAATTGATTTGATGCTGTTGGTGAACCTCCAAAGATGGTCTCGCTTTTAGAGTCTTTACTTCCTTGTCTATTCTTTTTAGTGTATTTAGAAAATACTAGTATTGTTTGTCTTTGGGTAAAGTGTAAACTTGATTTGGAATTGCTAATTTTTTATTGCAATTTTGAAGATTATTTGTGCTTTCCACAAGGTCCTTGGAGCTATTAGCACAATGACAAACTTTTGAACAAATAATTAAATTATGTTTTTCAAATGGTATGGATGTAAGAGTGTATTACTAAAATATGTTTGTGAGTTTGAGATCACATACCATCTTAAGCTGGAATGTTGGAAAATAAAATCTGGGCATTTGTAGGACTCTCCCTAGATGTGATAGTGTTTGTTATTGTGAAAATATTGTCCTGTTAATCCATGGTAAAACCCACAAAATCATTTTTAAGTATCCCAAATGCACTCCTTCATATCTCAGCATCCCATCACTGCATTCAGTGACTCTCTGGTATACATACGAACACCATTATTGAATTTACTCCGTCCTGTGAAATCACTGCTCAAGGTATCAAAGATCATCCATTCAGAGGTGGCAGAAGTTGAGGTAGTGGGCCAACATCATACACGAGGATTATATTTAGCGTTCCTATTTTACTATGTTACTACTAGGTAGCCGTTTGTCCCCCACCTAAGGTGGTTTTGTCTCTCAGATATTGCATGCAAAAGCCTGCAGGTGGACTTTCTTTGAGACTCAATTCTGAGTATATACCAACTCACATCTCTGACCATCTGCTACGTCATAATCTGATTTTGTAGTTTATGGCTATATTGAGTACTGATAATGTAGAGTTTTGTGGCGGATACCAGTGTTATTCAAATCAGTTGTGGAAGTGCACCCTGCCATAAAGATTTTCATTCTTTTTTTGCTTGTCCCGGACACACCTGTGGATTTAATAATTGAAGTACTTTTCGAAAACAAGAAAACTGGTAAAATAGTGTCATTTACTCTTCAATGTTTTTTGTGATGTATTTTCATGGGGGAAAAGGACACTCAAAGTAATCTTCAATAGAGATAATTACAAACCATAAAATCCTACCACTTTCACAGGGCAGCTGCACAGTAAATGTACAATAAATCAATACATTACACATCAATTTCAGGAGCGCCAGAGGAACCAAAATAGTGTATTTTGCGTTCCAGCAGGACTGTAGGTATTTTCTACATTTGCAGGGCGTATTGTTTTGAATACGAATATTTCTAGTTGCCACTTGATTTACTTATCTTTTGGAGTCCCACATAATAGATTTAAGTGTATCTGGAAGAACTCATGTAGACATGTTTCTGCTGTAAATAGAGAGCTACAATCATGATGCTAGATTTGTAACAGCTGGTTGTTTACATATTATTTTTATTAGTCCAGCTGTTAAGCATTTAGCTAGCCAGCATTTGTTGGAGTGCTTTGCATTCGGCAAGAAAAAAATAAACTGAGTCCGCAGTAGAACATGTGGACACAACAAATGTATCGAGCTCTGTAATGAGATTCGATATAAGTGAAAGGGTGAGGAGTTGTTGAAGTAAGTGGGATTTCAATTTCTTTCCAAGAAAGCAGTCTAGGGGGGAGTTTTAACTTCTCGGTTAGGTTATTAAAAAAAAAAACCTAGGGAACAAAACAGGAAAGTTCTTCATCAACAGCCTTAGCTTTTTCAGCTTTGAAACTTCCAGAGTAGCTTGTGACATCTGTGCTTACTTACTTGATGTTGCAATATTAAGTGCGTGCATTTTAGCCTGCTAATTTGTTGTTAGTAAAATAAAGCAAGAGATAATCACGTGCCCATGTTGAGCATTCAACTTCCATAAATGTACAGTTTGACTCCCGTTAAAAGAAAGTAACATTTGATGTAATGATTTTGTTTGGAAAATAAAACAAAAAAAATCGTGATGGTTTGGTTTCACCCTGCATATACCTTTGCTACCATTTAAATTTAACACGCCCAGAAGTTCTGATCTTTTTGTGACCTCTGACACCATCACTTGTAATGTTCAGCTCCACCCCTCTTTTCATCTTGGGAATCTGAGATCAAATTCTGTATGCAAAGTCTTTCCTCTTACTAACCTGTCCTACTTTTCACACATACTATGATTATCTGTAAAGTGTTCTGCTTGTGGAATCTATACAAGACCAGCATGAGGTTCTCGGTGTATGTGCTGCTTTGAAATTTCCACTGATGACAGCCAGATGGTTGTAATAGTGAACAATTTTAATGATGAATGGTTGTCCAACTGTAATGAGTGTTTAATGACCATTCAACAATCGATGTGCAAACAGTATGCACAGAATGAACCCAGACTAAAAAAATAATAAAAATGGCGGCCATTCAAACAGTTTGTTTTCTTCAGTGTCTGGACTTGATGAAGCTCTCCCTGATTTTGTAGTTTAAAAAAAATCAACATCATATTTGCATCGTATCCCAGGATATCCAAATATCATTAGTTTCTACTATCTGAAAATCGTGAAGAGTGTAACTGCTGTCTCCGTATTAATCCAGTGACGTCGAATTTAATGTATATTCTTATTTGTGTTCTGTGTCAATGGTATTTTCTTTTCCAATTAGAATTACTCCAGTGAGCCCAAAATATGGCATATCATTGAAGAAATTTGCAAGTATGCCTGCGTACCTCCTGTCCTACATTTCTTGCACTGTTATCCATAACATCCACAATAAAGATCAAGGAACTTTGTATAGTGCACTGCATCGTTTGTCTGAAGTAAAAACCCTCCAAGCTCCTGCTATTTCTATTGAAAATTCTTTTAAGTATGTTGCGACCAGGAACTGAATAGTTAGCTACAGAATGTGGCATGGATTTAGCTTCCATTAGCAGCAGAGGGCTTATTTTTACTGCAGTACCATGATCTTAAGCCCTGGCAAAGCCAATAAGTCTTGCCTATGCGAGAGCTATTGGCTTTGGCAATGTGTTTTAGCCATGTTGTACACAAGTGTGAATACTGTTCGGCATGGCAAAGGTTAGTGTTGGGGGGTGGGGTAGATTGGAATGGGGTAGATTGGAGTGGGGTAGATTGGGATAGAGTTTAGTTTGATAGATTTGGGTACAGTGGAGGGGAGTAGATTGGCGTAGAGTAGAGTGGGGGAAGAATGAGTGGAGTAGATTGGAGCAGATTGGAGTGCGTGATTTGGGTAGATCAACATGGTAGACTGGAGTGGGGTAGAGTGAATTGGGATAGATTGGGGTTAAGTGGGGTAGATTGTGGTAGAGTGAAGTGGTCTTTGTTGGGGTAGATTGGAGTGGGTAGATTGGGTGGATTATAGTAGGGTTGAAAGGGAGTGGAGGTAGATTGGAGTAGTTTGGATTGGGGTAGATTGGAGAAGAGTGGGGTAGGCTAGGGGAATGGGGTAGATTGAAGTAGTGTGTGGTAGATTGGGATTGGGTGGGGTAGATCGAAGTGGGATAGATTGGAATGGAGCGGAGTAGATTGGAGTGGAGTAAATTGGGGTAGATTGGAGCTGGGTAGATTGGAGCGGGTAGATTCAATTGGGGTAGATTGGAGTGGACTGGGGTAGATTGGGGAAGAGTGGACTGGTGTTGATTTGGGTAGAGTGGAATGGGGTAGAGTGGAGTAGGGTAGATTGGGGAAGAGTGGAATGGGGTAGATTGGGGAAGAGTGGAATGGGGTAGATTGGTGAAGAGTGGAATGGGGTAGAATGAGTGGGGTGGAGTGGGATGAGTTGAGGTAGATTGGAGTTGGGGGAGTTGGTTGATTCGCAGTAGATTGGATTGTGATAGATTGAATTGGGATACATTGGGGTGAATAGGGATAGGCTGGAGTGGGGTTGACTGGAGTGGAGTGGGATAGTATGGAGTGGGATAGATTGGGTGGATTATAGTAAGGTAGAATGGGAGTGGGGGTAGATTGGAGTAATTTAGAGTGAGTTGATTGGAAAAGAGTTAAGTGGGGTAGATTAGGGGAGTAGGGTAGATTGGAGTGGTGTGGGGTCGATTGGGATTGGGTCAGGTAGATTGGAGTGGGATAGATTGGATTGGAGTGGAGTAGATTGGAAAGGAGTTGATTGGGGTAGATTGGAGTAGGGCAGATTGAATTGGAATAGATTGGGGTTGAATGGAGTAGATTGGCGTGGAGTGGGGTAGATAGGAGTGGGGAAGATCGGGTTAGTGTGGACTGGGATATATTGGGGTAGATCTAATTGGAGTAGAGAGGAATAGATTGAAGTGGGGTGGGGTAGATTGGAGTGGGGTAGATTGGGAGGATTGGAGTGGGGTAGATTGGGTGGATTAGAGTGGGTGAATTGAGGTAGAGTGGAATGGAGTGGGGTGGAATGGAGCTGGATAGTTTAGAGTGGAGTCAAGATTGGAGTGATATATATTGGGGTAGATTGGAGTGTAGTGGGGTAGATTGGAGTGGAGTTTGGTAGATTGGGTGGATTAGAGTAGGGTAAATTGGAGTGGGGTTGGGGAGAGTGACTGGGGTATATTGCAGCGGGGTGCAGTGGGGTAGATTGGAGTGGAGTAGAATGAAGTACGACAGAGGAGTAGAATGGAGTGGAGTATATTGGGGTGTGGTAGCTTGGAGTGGGATAGATTTGATGGAGTGGAGTGGGGTGTGGTGTGGTGGAGGGGAGTGTGGTATATTGTGGTGGAATAGATTAGATTGGAGTAGAGTGGGGTAGATTGAATAGATTGCAGTGGGGTTTGGAGTGGAGTGGGGTAAAAAGCAATAGAGTGTGGCACATTGGAGTGGGGTAGAGTGGAGTAGGTTGGATTGAGGTACATTGGAGTAGGGTGGATTGGGGTCGATTATAGGAGAGTTAGGTAGATTTGTGTTGAGTACGGTAGATTGGGGTGGGGTGCGATGGAGTTGATTGGGTTATTTTGAATGGAGTGGGGGTAGAGTGAAGTGGGGTATATTGGGGTGGAGTGGATTTGGGTAGATTGGATCGTAGTAGAGTGGATTTATGTAGATTGGAGTGGAGTGTGGTAGATTGAATTATAGTGGGGTAGATTGGGTTAGACTGGGGTAGTTGTAGTGGGATGGGTAAATTCGTGGAGTGGGGTAGGTTGGGTGGAGTGGGGTAGATTGGAGTGGAGTAGATTGGGATAGATTGTAACAGAGTAGGGTGGGGTAAATTGGGGTGCATTGAGGTGGGGTAGTGTGGAGTGGGGTAAGTAGAGTGGAGTGGTGCGACGTAGAGTGTCTTGTGTCGTGGAGTGAGTCTTCGATTGGAGGGGCATAGAATGGGGTAGGATGTCGCAGAGTGGAGTGTCATAGAATGGAGTGGCAGAGGCATAGAACTGAAGAGCATAGTGTGGCGTGTGCATGGTGTGATAGCGCAGTGCCGTTACAGACAACACACTTTCTATTGAAATGACCATTACATTTGCATTGAAATACG
This sequence comes from Triturus cristatus, assembly GCF_964204655.1. Classification (NCBI taxonomy): domain Eukaryota; kingdom Metazoa; phylum Chordata; class Amphibia; order Caudata; family Salamandridae; genus Triturus; species Triturus cristatus. The sequence goes on from NC_140594.1 coordinate 966,285,233, forward strand.
GTTTTACTGCACACAAATGGTAGGTGCAAATGTCATCACCTAGTGTATTGATGTGTTTTGATTGTATTCAAATATTTGTTCCCACCACACTTCAGAGTTACAAAAAAATGTGCTTAATTAGTACTAATTCTGATATATTCTAAACCATCATCACAGTTCTGTTTTTTGTGCTGGAAAAAAACCATCCTACACCCTTTCCTCCTACATGGATACTTGCACGATAGTCACACAAATTCTCTTACTTTGAAGTCAGAGAAGGAAAGTAGACACCAAGCTCCCTTGTAAGACAGAGCTTGACATCTGACCTCTGTCTTTGAATGCACAACAAATGTGACGAGAAAAGACCAAGATTTAAAGGCCTGTTTACAGAAAGGTAGTTTGTGGAAGGAAACAGTGAACCAGGTTTAGGCAACGAGAGGGACGACCTCAAGCTGGACAGCCTAAAGCAAATAAAGACCGCAATAGAGAGACAGAAAATGTGAGTTTCAATCCATAAAGCAAACGGTAAGCTGCGGGTGGAATACATTCCTAGGTCAGCTTTCTGAATGTCCCAAGATGTCTTTAGCAAACCAGACAGCTGTGCTGTCTGGTAGTCGTCATCCTAAAAAGTCTGTAATTGGGGCAGTATTTAACAGCACATTGTGCATTTAAAAAGAAAAAAGAAATGCACAAGACCCATATTTACAGATTGAGACTGAGGGAGATTGTGATTTCCCAAAAGCTCTTTAAATGTTCCCACAGCACCTTCTGGTTCATGGCATACAAACCTTGCATGCCTTGGAGTCGTGGTTGCTATCAAAGCCCCACAAGCATACCAAATGTGGGTCTGTCAGAGACATCGTCCTGTGACAGGCACCACATGACTTAAAATCTGTAGGCTTTTTCAGGGACAACCTTAGCACACCAGGAGAAAAAGGAAAAGGTCAGTCAAAAATTGGTTGGGGGTAGCTCCTTCTGGAACTGGTCTGAGTGACGTGGAAAGAAAAGAACTGATGTCTGCGCTCTGGGGTGGTGCATATTTAGGCATGTGATTGTCACATCTGGTGTGGACAGTGCAGACGTGGAGCTGAATGTCCCCACCTATGGGCGTGCAGGGGTACTGCTTGAACTTTTCTGGATCCAGTCTGACGCCTCTGGATAAATCTAAGGTAAGGAATCTGTGGCTAGATGGTCTCTACCAGATAAGGCATTACAAAAGTAACTTTTTCTTTACTGCTACAAACTTTAACAATACAATATAGGGGAGGAGCCTAGCACGCATCCAAGATGGTCGCGTGAGCACAGAGCTCTCCGGACCCTCGCTGCTCCTCGGAACTTATCCTGACTTTATCCTGACTTGGTTGACGGATTCTGGAAGATGAACGTTGGCTGAACCCTAAACTCTTTTCAGAAACCAAATCGGACCTGGGAGACCTGATCTATGGTGGTTTGAACTTTTGAGGCCCAACTGATGGCTGTGCCCGGTGCGAAGGTGAACTGTGGAGCCGGGGCATAGTTGAACAACAACGGCATTGGGGCTGTGCCAGCGGCCGTCTCATCACTTTCGGTTTCACTTTTGGATCTCTGAGTGGCTGGACAGCGGAGTTGCTTTGTGCGGCTGGGTTTTCACTCGGCCTTCGCTTCGTGCCTTTGCCTCCGCCTGAAACCAGTGTGCCCATTGACTTTGATCCTCTCGCACCGCCACATTGCGGTCCCTGGTACGGCTCGTGTCGGCTTCGCCTGTGCCACTTTGACGCTTGCTCGGTGGTCCCCTTCGGCGAGCGTGGTTCCACATGGGAGGCAGAGGGGATCCCGAGAAGTGTAGGACCAAGACATCCCTACGTGGGGGACCGGTCCAGACCAACAACATGGACCGCTACACTCATGGTAGGGGGTCCCCTGGGACGGCCGGTGATCTCCCGGATGACGCTGGGGGTGTTCCGTCCGCCCCTCCGGATTTGTCACTGCAGGACATCATGGGCGCCATTAACGGCATCAAGGAGACCATCGCTCAGCAGTACGAGGCCTTGGCCCGTAAAATCGACACGGTGGCCATTGATGTGACGCTAATTCGGGCGGATCTCTCTAAGACCAATGAGAGGGTTCAATCGCTGGATTTGCGGACGTCCACCCTTGGTACGGATGTGTCGGACCTGCAGACTGCTCTCGGCGACCTCAAGTCGGCCAACGACCTGATGGCCCGGCGGCTGGAGGACTTCGAGGGACGGGCTCGACGCAATAACATCCGCGTCATAGGTGTTCCGGAGACCTCCGACAATCGCCCGGTGGATCTTATGGTTGAGGAACTGATCCTCAAACAGCTTGCCCCCGCTGGCCTGAGTAAGTTCTTTGCTGTGGAGCGGGCCCATCGAGTCCCAGGCGGTCGGCCGCGACCGGGAGCGCCCCCGAGGCCTATTGTCGCAAACCTTTTTCACTACAGAGACCGAGATGCGATTCTGCAGGCCTCACGGGTACATGGCCCGGTCCGATATGAGAACTCGTCCGTTAACTTTTTCCCGGACTTCACCCAACTTGTCCAGAAACAGCGGATGGGTTTCCAGGGGGTGAAGCGCCGTCTCCGGGACCTGGGTTTTAAGTACTCAATGCTTTTTCCTGCCAGGCTCCGAGTGGAATACGAAGACCGGGCTACCTTTTTTGACTGTCCTGCGACCGTGAGTGACTGGCTGGATTCTCTGCCGGACCGGGGTGACCGGCCTGGGCCTTCTGGTGGTACCGAGGGTGGCGGGCCTCCTTCGGAGTGAATTTTGGTCCTTGACTTTGATATTTTGTTTTGTTCGGCTGGGTTCTACTTCTTTTGTACATTTTGTTTAATTATGATCTGTGTTGGGGGCGGGCGGGGACGGGTCCCTTTCCTCCTCCGGGGTCTTTTCGTAGAATGGGGTTTTTAGGGCGACGGGCACACTGCAAGTTGGGGTGGTTATCTGGACCGCAGGGGTGCAGGGTGGGGGGAGTTGAATTTGGGGGGGGGTTGGTGGGTGGGAGGGGTTGTTTGGATTTGTGTTTTTTGTTTTCAAGGCGAGGTATTGGCTCTGTCACAGTTTCAGGTGTCGCGCTATTTGCTGGGGGACCCTTGATCTACTGGAGGGGATGGGGGGGGACGGGTTGAGACTGATGTCTTGGAACGTCAACGGATTGGGGGATCGTATCAAGCGGGGTGTTGTGCTGCAGTATTTGCGTCGTTTGACTCCTGATGTGGTATTCTTACAGGAGACGCATCTGGTTGGTAATGTTTGTCATGCCATGAACTGGGGGGGATACCGACTCGTGGCCCATTCCGGTTTCACCACTGGCTCTAGAGGTGTGGGCATTCTCCTACGATCTTAACTTCCGCTAGAGATCACCAGGGTTGTCCTAGACGATAGAGGGCGCTATGTGGCTCTGACTGGGAGGTGGGAGGGACAGTCCCTTTCCTTGGTTTCGGTTTATGTTCCCCCGGGCCTCCAGAACTCCACTTTCTCAGACTTGGGTCGTATGCTGCTTGAGCTTCCTGACAGTCTTTTGCTTATGGGTGGGTATTTTAATTCGGTTGTTTCGGGTGAGTTGGATCGCCACCCGCCCAGGGCCCTCCCTGCTGCCCAGGCGTGGCTCGGTGGACTCTTGGATACCTTCGGTCTGGTGGATTGTTGGAGGTTAATGCATCCGACACAGTGTCAGTACACATTTCACTCTGGGGCCCATGGGAGTCTCTCCAGATTGGATTATTTTCTTATGCCCGCGGCCCAGACTGCCCGGATTCGAGAGGTAAAGCACTTGGCCCGGGTATCTCTGATCATTCCCCACTGTGGTTGCTTTTCGACACCGGGATGCGGTCCGCTGGGCGGATCGCCCCTATTAACCCTTGGTACTTGCGAGACCCCAAGATTCGTGATAGCCTTGTTAAGTCGATTGATCAGTATTTTCTCGAGAATGAGGGGTCGGTGTTGTCCTCAGTGTCCCTGTGGGAAGCCTTCAAAACAGTGCTCCGCGGGCATGCCCTATCCCAGATAGTGGAGGCTAAGAGGGTTAAGAATGAGGCAGTGGTGAAGCTGGAGACTGAAATATCGGGGCTGGAGGCGGCTTTGGAGACGGGTGTCACTCGGGATGGGCTTCATGCCCTCAGCTTGAAGCAGTTTGAATATAAGTCTCTTGTCACTGACGCTGCCAAGATCATGTATAGGGAGCAACAGGGTAGGTTGTATGATGCCGGGGACAAGGCGGGTAAACTGACTGCTTGGTTGGATAAGAAGGAGAGAGTGAATCGTGTGGTCCCGGAGCTTCGGGTTTCGGATGGAGTGTGTGTGACTGACCCTGGTGAGATTGTGGAGTGTTTTGCTGACCACCTCCGGGCGGTGTACTCCCCGGTGTCTGATAGAGATGAGGATGACTCTCGTCTCTTGCTGCGGGATATTGCCTTGCCCGGCCTATCCGTCGAGGACCGTGAGCAGATGGATGCCTCCCTGTCTGTCGACGAGATTGCTACGCGATTCTTTCCCTTCGCTCGGGCAAGGCTATGGGCCCCAACGGACTGCCGATTGAACTGTATAAACTACGCCCGGATAAAATCGCGCCCTTCCTCCGTCGTATGTTTCTGGAGTCGCTCGAGCGGGGTTCCCTTCCCGACGACCAGCGTCTGGCTACTATAGTTGTTATTCCCAAGGGCGGTAAGCCAAGAGACCGCTGTGCCTCATATAGGCCTATTTCCCTACTAAATGCCGAACCGAAAATCCTTGCCAAGGTCCTCGCTAATCGCTTGCTGAAAGTTATATGTGATTTGATACATCCGGATCAATGTGGCTTTATCCCTCATCGTAATACCGCTCTCAACTTGCGGCGTCTACATGGCGTCCTCGCTAGGGCGGAGTACTTCTCTGAACCGGCCATATTGGTTTCCTTAGACGCCACGATGGCATTTGATACCATCGAGTGGCCATTCCTTTGGGCCGTATTGGCGAAGTTTGGCTTTGGGGAGGGATTTATTAGTTGGGTGAAGCTCCTCTATGCTGGTCCAATGGCTCAGGCTGTTGTCAATGGGCGGGTTTCTCGGCCCTTCGCTCTCGGGAGGGGTACTAGGCAGGGGTGCCCGTTGTCCCCTCTGCTCTTTGCTCTCGCCTTGGAACCGCTCGCTGCCTGGCTCCGCTGGGAGCCCTCGATCAGAGGGATCCGGTGGGCCCCGGGCTTCGAGGATCGGGTCTCGTTGTACGCGGATGATATTCTTCTGTACCTCACCTCGCCGCGGAAGTCGCTCAATGTGCTTTTTGATGTCCTTACTTCCTTCGGGAGAAATTCGGGTTTGATAATTAACTGGTCCAAATCTTGCGTGTATCCTATCTCCGGTGGCCTCCCTCTCTTGCCGCCTCGGCTTCCGATCCAAACATCTCAATCCGGCTTTAAATACTTGGGGGTATACGTTTTGTTGGATCCGGCGGTCCGCTACGAGCAGAATCTCCTGTCTCCCCTCCGGCGTTTGAGGGCGGATACGGCTCGGTGGTGTAAGTTGCCCTTGTCTCCACTTGGTCGCGCAGCACTGTTTAAAATGATGTCCCTTCCCAGATTTCTTTACGCACTCCAGAACTCCTTCGATACCATTCCGGCGGCCTACTTTAGGGAAGTGGAGAGTTTGCAGAGGAGACTGGTTTGGGACGGTCGTGCGCGTATCGCTTTGGCAAAGCTGACTCTTCCCTGGTATGACGGGGGCATCGCGCTTCCTGACATTAGAAGGTACTATTGGGCCTCCCAGCTGTCTGCCATTAACCATGCTACGTACGCTCCTGGCTCGAACCCGGCATATGAGATGGATAAATTCCTGCTTTCCGGCGGTAACTACAACAGAGCACTCTACTCTCGATCTGCCGGAAGGACCCTCACGGGCCCTACTAGGATTGCGGTACGTGTGTGGAAGGCGGCGAATGTAGCTGTGGGCTGGAGTGAGCGGTTAACGTGTGCTACTCCTCTATTCGCCTCAGAGCGCTTGGGAAGCCTCTGGACAACGAAAGGCTTTGAGCGCTGGGATGCGATCGGCATTAGCAGAGTGGGGGACCTATGGGTTAAAGGCGCGGTTAAATCCTTTGCGGCGCTTCAGAGCGAGTACGAGCTTAGTGAAAGGGAGTTCTTCCGCTATGCTCAGGTTTGGCACGCCCTACTCTCGGTCTTTGGGGAGGGGACCACGGTCCCTGTTTCTTCGCCTCTCAGGGACCGTATACTCGACGGACACGTCCCCGACAGTACTATCTCCCTGATTTATAAAAAACTAATAAATAATCGGGCTGATCTCTTGGTGCGTCTTCGGGAGGCATGGACGGGAGATGGGGTTGAGTTGGACGACGAGGACTGGCAGTCTGCGCTGTCATCCCCTAAGGAGGTTGCCGTCCCGGCCCGTCTCCGTCTGGTCCAGCTTAAGATTCTCCATCGTGTCTATGTGACGGGTCCCCGTTTGGTCTCGATGGGGTTTTCTGATGACGGGCTCTGTAAGCGCGGCTGCGGGCTCAGTGCCACCTTTCTCCACATCCTCTGGGAGTGCCGCGAGGTGGCGGAATATTGGCGCCAGGTGCATGATGTTATGAAACGAGTCACTGGGGTCGCTCTGTTGCCGGAGGTGCGCCGATGTGTTCTGAATGTGTGGGAGCCCAATGACTATAATGCGGCCCAGGCGCGGTGGGCGGCCCTTGGGAACATGATCGCAAAGAGAGATATTGCGCAGCTTTGGGGTTCCCAACGGCCTCCCACCGTGTCCGTATGGAAGGAGAACATGGACTGGTGCATGTTCAGGGAGAAGACGGTGTATGTGGCTCGTGGTAAACCGGGGGCGTGGGGTAGAATCTGGGGTCAGTGGAATGTGTATCGAGGGACTATCTGTTCTCCCCCCCTGGTGGATACGTCTGATGTTGCCTTGTCCCCCTGATCCTTGAGGGTTCCTTGCTTAATTTGTTCATCTGAATATAGATTTGGTTTCCCGTGGCCCCCCCCTCCCTCTCAGACCCCCTTTTTATTGACCACCCTAGGGTGGTCCTATGTGGAGTTCCTCTGCTGTGGTTAGACGCCCTTTGAATGTTTTTCGCCTTGCTTTTTGTTTTTCTTTACTTTTGTTGATATTTATGTAAAATAGGGTGTATCCTGACTTCCCTTATGTGCAGCCTGATCTCCTGTCATTTAGCGGAGCCCCTGCGGGCCAGTCATTGTTTTTGAACTGCTTGAACATTTCTGAATACTAGCGGCCGGCCCAGGTGGTTGTAGGCCCGTGCTTGTACCTGTTTTCTCTGCACAATAAAATTAAAAAAAAAAAAAAAAAAAACAATACAATATAATAATAGAAGTGGGATTTTGCTATTCCAGATCTATCCACCATAACAAGTAGTCCCTGGTAAGTGAGATTCTGTTGCCCCATACCTAAACACCACATTGCAATAATAACTGTTTATTTTATCCCCACCTTCTAAGACAGACTTCCACAAGTAGAAAATGGTGGAAAGAAAACCATTTCAATTCCATATAGAAATAACACCAAACATAATGGTACTCATACCTTCTAAGACTCACCGATGAGAATAAAATCCATATCTGCTCCACCCCATCCTTTGCTTTCAATAAATGTTCTTCCAACTTCCACCTTCCACCTCTTGCTACCCGAGCATCCCCCCCAAAGGTTACACCACTAATCGTTGTTATACTTCTACTTTTCCCTGCTCAAACCATCTCTCACAAATCCCATGTTATCACCATCTCTAAAAAAACACACCTCTTCCTTCTCTACCTGCATTACCTTTTAGTTCTGTCCTTGGATGCAAATCCTTTTCATGCAAGCACTAGCAATTAACCTAATCCTCCCTTTTCCTCCCACTCACCATCTTCTCTTATGCCATGTTTTCCAGCCTCCCCAGGCCTCTCTATCTGCTCCGCCCGATCTCCTCCCCAGCCGTCAACAATACTTCCTCTCATTTCCATATTGTATCCCTACTAACTCTTGTTACACTTACACCACTCAATCTTCAAATGGTTCGCCTCTTCTCCCAAACCCTGTTGAATGTTTATAGACTGATTCAGTCAGACGTTGACTCTAACTTCCTCCACTCTACCTGTACCCCTATCGTAGCTACTAATCCCTTCTCTCTTTTGCCAGACCCCTTAATAACATTTCCTGTGTGCTTCGTAATGACAAGTCAATGAATAAGAATTGTCTGAACATCTGTAAACTGACATCAGAATCAAGCGCTGACCTATGATTTATCATATATTCCTGTTATTCATCCAGGTTTCTCCTGATCTACAGATCCCTTCCACACATTGCGGAATTCACTTCGCAGGTCCTTGACTAAATTGCCGAGGTTACTTAAAAACATCTTTATTTTTGCATATTTGGAGACTTGAATACCTTATTATACAAGCATGACCGATCAATCAAAATGCCAACTGTCTAACCTAGTTGTATTTAACTTTCTGCAACTGGTCTTTCCCGATCATATAGCAGAACATACAATGAATGTAACTTTTTTTTGTTCTTGTAACACCTTCTCAAAGACTGATATTCATGCCTTCACCTGTACTGGCCGTGATATGATCCTATTCTATCGCTCCATTCTTTTTGCATTGAAACCTGCTAACTGGCACCGCCTCAAAACACAACGTAAGTGTAAGACTATGGCAAAAAAATAGACTTGTACTCCTTTTGCCAATAAATAACTGTTCATAATTTTTTTTGCCAATAACCGTTCAACCACACTTCCTCCAACTGACAAGTGTCTTTAGCGGCTGTATTCTACTGCAGTCCCTTCTTGCACTAAAACCTTTAGGAGACTCGGCTAGATGACACCTGAAGTAAACTTGCTAAAATCAAAAGCAAGGATCACGGAAAGAGTCGGAAATAATTGTTACAGCAATGAAGACAATGTGCAGGCCTGCATAATTCCCGAATGCATAATGCTGGTATCAAAAATTTCCCACTCCTCGTGTCATGACTCAGACGACTTGAATGCGTATGAGTCATGACAGACCCTGAAAGCATTGACCCAAACCCATGAAACCCTGAAAGCATTTACCCAAAAGTGTCTCCATTTTGGGAACAGTGCAACTCTCTGGCTGATCGTGTCTTTACAAAGCGAAAGACTGGAAATATACTTTGAGAATAAAGAGTGGAAAACCTAACTCTATCATTAACCCCTCCATCTTACTATACAGATTATGGTCAGAAGCTAATCTTCAGACCTCTAATCCTGCAAAAATTCACTTACACCACAGAAAGCATGTCCATCTGCCGGATCCCAGCTGACCTACGTCTGGCTCATCTATACAAGGATCCTCCTCTTAAAAATCACCGGCAAAGCTTCTATGTGATGAAATGCCTTCAGTGAATCTTCCCACAAAAGGTTCAAGCTATGACCACCTGATCTTTATTAAGCCAAAGGACGATACCTTATCACCTGTTAATGTTTCAGGAATGATAGAGAAGTCAGAATGCAGGAATGCCAGGCAGCTGTTCAACCTACCAGTCTCACTTCAAATGATACCCGGCATCATATCTTTATAGTTGCTCCCTCTGGCAAGATCCATCGCTTTCAAAGAATTGTGTATTCGTCATTAATCAATCCATGTGATTGGACCAATCCTCCTTTAACAAAAACACCACACCTATCGAGCCAAACCACAGCATTGGCTGGCCCCTCTTCTGATTGTCTCAACTTTTAAAAATTTACTTATTGGCAGAAGCTGAGTCTTCCTACAAATGACAAAGCTCTGCAACTTGATACCTGCAGGAATACAAAGAATGGACTATAGCCCTGAATTCTGGAAAGTACTAAAAACCTGGTTCTTTCCATCCACATTGTCACAAGAACCAGTGGAATGACTATCATCAAGCTGGTAAGTATCTATGTACAAATGCGCCTCTTCTGATACTCTCAATATCTCTTGCTTATATACAGCGAAGTAGGTCTGACCTTTAAAAACAGCACGCTTCACTCAATACGTTTTGTTTAGAACATACTACGTCCAACATGAAGAAATATGACCAAATCACCCCCACCCTGATAGCTCCAGTCTGGAGTCTGCACCATCTTCAAAACCAGCTGTATCATGTACAACGCCTTCACGACCGGCACACCCTCCTTTCTAGTTGAAATGTTTCCCATGTCTGTTGGCTCTCTGTGCATCCATGTGCAGTACATCATCAAACTAGAGACAAAGGAAAAACAAGGCAACAGGCCACCTCCAATTATGCATCCAGGATCCAAAACAAAACCCCTGTGCCAATCACTACTTCCTCTATTCCAATTAAGGAAAAAGCTAAATACACGCCCTTTAAATAACACTATATCATGATGCAGTAACAGTTCATCTCCCCTATCAGAACCCAGCTGCCTCTTCAGTCATCTTTTGTACTTATCCTTGCCTCTGACACTACAACACACTGCTGCCTTTGGGCTAGATTTGATGTATACAAATACTCCCTACATATATGAAACATCCTTGCACGCATGCACTACAAAAGGAATCCGCAAATGAGAGCACAATGTGGCCTTGTGTGGGTTGAACGCTACACAAATGCTGCACACATTGCAAGAGCTGCACTTCGTACTATACATTTCATCCTTGTGAAACTCTTTCTACCCAACATCTGCAATATAACAAATTTCGAGGAGGATCATTGATACACAGCTCTACTGCAACGATATTAAATTTGAATGTCCCAGAAAGTAATTCCCTGTGGCGCTGAACAGTGCTGCAGTAGTTGGTTTTATTAACCTGTTTAACAATACAAATGAAATTTCTACATTCATTAGCGGATAATGAGAAGTACTAATCCATCCACGCCTCTCAAGAGAACCTTCATGCTGCTCTGTGGCAGCATAGTGCATATGTGTTCACGATGCATCGTATCCTCATCATGAACCGCATATAACACAGAGGTCAAAACGCGTTCAGGCAGACCAGCAAGGTAGGAAGTCCTTTGCCCCCTGAACCAGTGTCCACATTTTCCTATCCTTTACTGTCCATGTAAAGCTGTCGGCTGACTTGAAATTACGCCAGCTGATATCCTCAAGAGTTGGAGGTTAACAACTGAATGGGTTAAGTACATCTTTTGATATACATAGACATCCTTTGTTGGCCCCAATGCAGGTGACATAGCAGATGCCACCTTTGCACCGAATTCCAATAAAATCTATTCTGATTTTCGGTATACAGATAGAAGTGGCAGGACACTGGGTGGGGGTGGATAAGGGTAAGGGTAAGGATGTCTCACTGGAAGGGCAGGTTCTGAGCAGGGCCTGTAATGCTGAATGGTGAGTGCAACATCATCAGGAAGCTAACAGAAAACTCCACCCAGGGCAGTGTATCCATAAAATGCAGGAATCAAATTACAATTTAGACAGCAGGTAGTTGCTATCACATTAGTGTGGGATTGATTACCCCTGTTTTTACTGTACCATGCACTCCTGAGAAACCCAAGGGCCCAATGGATTATGTTAATCTCCCAATCACTAGTCCTATCAGTCATTGTTTATTTTAATTTTCTTTTTTCAAAAATTACCCTTGGGGACTGACATTTTTCAAGGTCATGCGAGTACAACTTTTCCATTACTGTAACTCAAAATAACCCCTTTTCTTTCATTATATGCAAATGTAGATTTCATAATAGTTGCTGGAGTAACACCTTTCGATTAATGTAGCAGTCGGCTTGGTGGCACAGACATATGGGAAAGGTTTGGGCAAAAGTCAATAAAAGGTAATAAAATCAGCCAAAATTGGTGACTTTAAAATTCTTTGGCACACCTGACACAGATTTTGAAATGTCAGAACAACAAAGCTCTTTTCTCTTAGATAAAACAACAACTCTCAAGCTGTCATTTGGTGCTCTGCTGAAATACTCAACAAAATGTGGGTCTGTGATCCTGAGATCATATTATAAATAGGACCAGGACTATAACATTTCCTCTATAGGATCACTGCATTCCTGACTCTCAAAATCTGGAGCTCGCTGCAGGAATCTTGAAATGTAGGTTGATTATGGTCAAGAAGTCTTGTGAACAGACCTATATGCTCCTATATCGGAATATCCCACAATTGGTGATTTTAGGCTTAAAGTTCCTAGTATTTGGCTGACTAAAAGTTTCTAAGTGCAATGTTCATGTCTTGGCTGGTATTGCCAATAATGATAATTTAATGGATCGTGGCCAAGATGGTACTGAACAGAACTTTCTAGAACACTGTCTAGTAATCCCTAAACTGACCCAACAACAAGAAAAAAGGCACTTGGTCTCACTCTGAGCGCCTGGACAACAAGTTTGTCATGAATATAGCTTGGTTTCAAGGGCTTTATGTGTTGTTAAAGGCCCTGAACTTGAGTTATAGGCCAGAGTGGCAGACAAAGGCCTTTAACGAGGGAGAGGACCTTTATCAAACAGTATAGCCCAAGACAGAAGTCATTCCCCCACTTAGGGTAGAATGTTCTAAATTAAAAAGGGAGAAACGAAAAGAGAAACATTTGAATGTTGGAACTCTGGCCTTATACCAGTCATTGTAAACCCAGAGCTACTCCACCGTCTTCAAAGGAGGACTCAACATTCTATTGTTATCAAGATTCTGTTTTGTCAAATGTGATCAAAGCGTTCATTTATTGTACTTGCCGTACCTAAGCCAGGAAGGAAGGAAGGGAGTGGGGTGCCCCAGAGACTTCTACCTGCTTTCTGTTTCCCAGAATGGTAAGCCATATTTGTGCCAGAATTCCAATGCCACTATGAAATTATTAAAATGCAGAGGGTGCTACCCAGAAAATCATTCAATTAATTTCAGTATTTCCTAGAATACAAACTGCAGTTTTTTCTGCTCTGAAGAAGTTTTGGCTCCGGTGCAGGGAAAGAGTGGAAGGGGTTTTAGAATTAAGCTCCACATAATTGCTCTTCCCTCCCTTTTAGTGAATTACATTAAAATTTATATCCCGCTTACCAGCCAACATTTGATATCTCGGGAATGCGTGTCCTGCTGACTGCCTTTTAAGGAACGTCATGGTATTGTGACTTCTCGTGTGATTCGGTGCCAGACAAACTGCTTGAAGCCAGATGAAGAGACGGCGAGGGATGCAAAGTATCTCAGTATTTTGCAATGTTTTCCAAAAACTGTTCGTACTGTAAAACGAATTGATAAAAAAAGTACCTTCCGAAGATCAAAGTGATCAAGTGTAGAAATGCACGCCTGGGGAACCAGGCAACAGTATTAGAGGCATAATTTAAAGATTGATAAAGTGGTGAAAATGTGTTGCAAATGTGGCTAACTACCACTTACTGTGAGAATTATGAATATTGATGTCCGTTACACATTCCTCCTTCTCAAAGTATGCCCCCTCCCCCTGGAACCCCCACCCTCCAGCAGTTAACTTAAGTTGGTTAATTATATTATGCTTATTTTAGTGCTTTAAGTGGTATAAAAAATATGGGACTGGGCAGTGAAGGTAGCTCAAAAGGGGTATATCCTATGAGGCACTTCAATGAACTCTTCAGAAGGAGCATGGCCTAATACATATACAATTGAATCCCATGTCTTATTGGAGAAACAATAACCAAAATCATCAGGCAATAAGATATCCATTTAAGAGTGTATATAACACCATATACATGGGCCCTATAGAGAAATAAACAGAACATGGTATATTTAAAATTAAACGGTGCCTTGACTACTTGCTATAACTGCATGCAGAAAGTGAAGAGTTTGAAGGGTATAACATGATTATTGGATTAAAATGAAATTGTATCATAAGCCTGGAAACATCAATGGTAAGCTACTGTGCCCAGCGTGCAGCTGGGCCCCAATGTCACAAAACGATTTTCTTTGATCCCACATCACAACCTGGGTGTGTGACTGACACACATAGGCAGTTCTTTTTTTTAAGTCGAGCCTAGAACAGCGCATGCGCTGCTGCTCGACTTTTAGTAAGGGCCTTTTCAAAGTGCTACCCTCAAGCTTTTCCTGGCTTAAAGCGTGCGTGCACGCTCGCATGCACACCGCCATCTGCCTTTCTTATCTCTTCCTCCGCATCGCTGGCCAAATTACTTTCACTTTTGCCCCCCTTTCTCCCTCTTTCTCTTCCCCCTCCTTCTTGCTCTCCCCCCTCTGTCCCTCTCTCTCTCTCTCTCTCTCTCTCGCTCGCTCGCTCCCTCTCTCGCTCCCTCTCTCGCTCCCTCTCTCTCTCTCGCTCCCTCTCTCTCTCTCGCTCCCTCTCTCGCTCCCTCTCTCTCTCGCTCCCTCTCTCTCTCGCTCCCTCTCTCTCTCGCTCCCTCTCTCTCTCGCTCCCTCTCTCTCTCGCTCCCTCTCTCTCTCGCTCCCTCTCTCTCTCGCTCCCTCTCTCTCTCGCTCCCTCTCTCTCTCGCTCCCTCTCTCTCTCGCTCCCTCTCTCTCTCGCTCCCTCTCCCTCTCCGTTTCTCTCCACTTCTCTCTCGCTCCCTCTCTCACCTCTCTCCCCTTCTCTCCTTCTCTTTCTACCTCTCTGCCTCTCTCTCTTCCCCTCTCCGCCTCTCTCCCTGTCCCCCACTCCCTACCCCTCTCTTTCTTTCTCTCTCCCTTCTTGCCTTGGGGGTTCAGTGGCTTTGTGGGCGCAGTACTATGGTTGATGAGCTTGGTACACAGCAAGTGGAAGTGAAATTGGACCCGTACAGCCACCTAAGACTGGCAGTGTGGGGGCCATGGGCCCTAGTGCAAGCAATGAATGTAAGCCCCCAGCCGGTATTAAAATGCTGCCATAAATGAGGTGCAGCACCCAACACACCCCTGAACCCCGGTGTCACTGCACCTTCTCCATTTTAATCACCTTTTCCTTGTTCTTTCACCCTCTTCTGTTCTTTAATCCCTTCCTCTCCTTTATTGTTTCCTCAGCCACTATTCAGTCTAAAAAGTAAACACTGCTAAGCCTCCGACAGGCACTGGTACTAAAAAAAACAAGCATTGGCATAGCCAATGTGTCTCGCCTTTGGGGCCTTATAAGCATTTAGTTATGCAGCACAATATCCTTGGTGCAACAACATCAAGTGTTGCATGGCTAAACACTCATAAGGTCCCAAAGGCGAGACCTATTGGCTATGCCAATGCTTGTTTCTTCCGGCTGTGAAGGACTGATATATAGGCTGCATAGAGCCCTGGATCGCTGTCTGTTTCTTAGAACTGCCTGGATTTAATCTTGGCAAGCCCTGGCCCACTTAGAGACACGGAGAGCTACACTATGATGACTCCTGTTATTACGTTATCATTATTATTCTTGTTCTTATTTTATATCAGGCGGGAGGAAAATTCCGCTCTGCTGGTGGAGTTTGCAGAGTTTTGACCCTCCGCATTCCGCTTGGAGTTCCAGAAAAACTCTGCCAACTGTAATGTGGCAGAGTTTTTTCTCACACACTCCTCACCAACGTTAAGTTGGCAAGAGAGAATTTGCTGCATTTTGCAGGATGGGCTGTTACAATGCTGCCTTTGGGGCTGGACTTCAAAGTGTTTAAAAAAGGTGTGCTGTTTAGGTCTTGCCTGCAACAGCACTTGCCCTAGCGCATACGTTAGCCCATGCGCTCTCGCTTGCAAGTGATATTGGGTTCTAAAAAAGTCTTGTAAGCCACCCGCGGATTACCATTAATAGGCTTCATTGTCACTCCTATTTGCTGCCTTGCAATTGACCAGCGTATCCTGGTTTCACTTCCTCATCTATCATGTGGCGCATGGAACAAGTGCTGATTGCTTTATCTTGATTAAGGTCCCTCTATTGCTACCACTGTGATTCAGATAATATTTTGCTTTTTTTTTCGTCTTCCTTCTTCCCTTCCCCTTCCTTCCGCTGTCTGTGTTTGCTTATTCCCTCACACACCCCACCATCCCGTTGTCCCTGTTGCTTACTCCCTTGCATCTTCCATCCTCCAGTTGTGTGTGTTTAATTATTTCCTCGTAACCCACCCTTGCGTTGTCTCTGCTTATTCTCTCCCACCCTTCACCTTCCCATTGTCGGTGTTGCTTTTTGACTCCCACTTCCCCCGTTGTCTGTTGTTTACCATAAGAAAATAAAATCGCTATGATGCGGCCAGCGCTGACCATGTCGTAGTGCTTTCTTTACCCGTCTGATTGTCCCGTTACCATTGTCTGTGTTCCCCCTACTTTCCACCCTGCCTCTTGCTGGCTGATTTGCCACCCCAGCCCTAAGGAAAACAAGCATTGGCATAGCCAATAGGTCTCGCCTTTGGGACCTTATAAGTGTTTAACCATGCAACAGTTGCATAACTAAACACTTATAAGGTCCCAAAAGCGAGACCTATTGGCTATGCCAATGCTTGTTTTAACTGCTGCAATCTATTGAAGCCTCACAGAGAACATCAAAGCGGCCGCGAAATTGAAAGTAATTGCGGTAAAGCGCGACGCGCGCGCCCGTGCACATGCACTGTAGGTCTAGGCTGGCCTGGTAGCACTTTTTGGAGCCCTCACAAAATGTCTCACCAGACCAGCGCATGCGCTGGGTCAGGCGAGACCTAAAAAGTGCCGTGACGCAGTCCGCCCTGCTGCTGTACAATATGGCTAAAGGACGTTGGCAAAGACAATAGCTCTCTCATAGGCGCAACTTATTGGCTTTGCCAGTGCTTGCTTTACAGTTGTGGCATTTCTAATGCCTCCTTTGTTCACTGGTGCTCCTGCCTCATTCTCTTGTATCTGTCAATAAGGTTGCAAGGTGGGGTTATCTTGTAGTAGCCCTTCACTGACATCCTTTTGGTACTGACCCCGTGCCGAAGATTGCACAAATGGCCAGTAAGCATGGTAAGTGCAGTAGAGTAACCCAGGTCCTATGGGGAATGTGTGCTCACAGTTTTCAGAATTTAGTGTTGTTGGCCTTTGGGCCAAGAGTCCTGTGAGTGGTAACGTTGGAGGGAGTGTTACACTGACTACATACCACTTGCCCCAAGACAGAAGGAAAAGAATAATGTGAAAAGGAACACACAATCAACAAGCATTTGCAATGCAATAGGTCTCGCAATATGGACGTTTGAGCTATTGGCATTGCAAATATTAATGTTTGTTAGTAGTAGTAGTATAAGTAATAGAAGAAAATCTAGAAAGCAAGGAAAGTGTTCAGTATCATCGGCTGTTACTGGGTGTCCCTGTGGAGTTGTATAGGAACCTCTATTAGCTACATAAGGTACTGCACCCTTAATGCAATTATAAAGAGATAAATTGCCGCTGAGCTTATGTTTCCATTTGTTTTTATTGGACGTGAGATTTTTTTTAGCTTGCATTTTAAAAATGCACCTTTTTGTTTTTTTTATTTAACTTTATTTCAGAAACCAAGCTAAATAAACAACAATGATGCATTTTGAAGCAGCCCAGGTGAAAGAAAATTGTTTATAGTTCTGAAAATGCGCGTTGTAGAGTGCGTAGCTGTTGTGGCTGTAACAGAAGCTAAAAATGTATGATTATGTGTATTTTGTGGCTCCCAGAATGTTGGAGTCAGACCTGGGAGTATGGCGGGAAGAGTCTGCACGGGCATGCCATGCCTAGCGGCTGCAGCGCTGGCGGGGCTCTGAGGAAGAGTTGGCTGTTCTAGAGTCGAGCACGGCGGCCTGGGTGGAAGAAGAAATAGATTTTAAAAAACATTAAAATTGTGAGTGTGTGCTTTGTACACTCCGTAGCGGTTCTGCCTGCAACAGTAGCTTAAAATGTATGATGATGTAAATGCTGTGAAGTCTGTAGCTATTGTGACGCTTATGCTTGTGGTAATATTCTCGCCAAAGTCTGGAGCTGTTCTGCCTGCTATTGTGCCGGCAAATACGTTGCAGTAGGGGAAGTTGGGGAAGTCGGTAGATGTCATGCCTGCAACACCAGCTAACAAAAAGTAGTGACCACAAATTGAAAATAAAACAATAAGAGACAGGTCACTTGTAAAAGGGCCAGTCCTTATGGGAGGTTACAACTGTAGACAAGGAGGGACTACTAAGGAAATTCACAATTAAAAAAAGAACATTTCCAAAAGACAGTCACAAGAGCCAATGAGAAACATGGGCCGACCCTGATGCCCATATCCTGAATGCTTAGAACAACAAAATATCTAGTCATCACATTTAGCACTGTCTATTACTCAAACAACAGACCACGAACCAATTTGGTCTGTAGTATTTATTTACTAATTTTTTCATTATTTCATAAAAAAATCAATTGTTTTTTGTGATCAGAACAAGGGAAACAAATGATTCCCACAATTAGACATACAATCAACTCCGATTGTGAAGAACAAATTAACAAAAAGCACGTTACATATAACATGAGTGACCAGTCATGGTTTCAACAAAGAAAAAGCAACCAATATGGTAATTCATTAACCATTTTCTACATTCATTATGAGGTTGCTACCAGCGGGAACACTGTTTGTATTCTTAGGAAAAGTTTTATTTAAATTAACGACCATTCCCTAGGAGTGGATTTAAATCTGTTGAATATGTCCCCATGGTTAAAAAGTGCCATATCCTGAATACAGTATGTCTTGAAGAGACAGCACAAATGCTGCATAGGAAAGACCTAAAAGGGGGGTATCTGTGTGAAGATAAAGTAAAAATATTCAGGCAAGACATTTGAAAACAAGCATTGGCATAGCCAATGGGTCTCGCCTTTGGGACCTTATAAGTGTTTAGTTATCCAGCACAATATCCTTGGTGCAACAACATCCACTGTTGCATGGCTAAACAGTTATAAGGTCCCAAAGGCGAGACCTATTGGCTATGCCAATGCTTGTTCAAGATTGGGAGGGCGGGGCAGGTGGACAGTTGTATTGTGCATGGTCATGTTGTTCATCAGCCTTGTATTTCTTCAGGTATTTTAATGAGTTGTCATTTATTTCAGGACAGGCTTGGGTTTGGTTGCAACCCCACCTGTAGCCAGGGCCCGGCATCATTGCGCTGTCTCTCTTTTCAAATAGATAACGTTTTCCCTGTTAAGAAATGTGCACTAAAAATCTTAGGGCCCGATTCACAGAACTAACTTAAGACAAAATCCTAAACTTACTACCATTTTGGTACTCACAGAAGTCACTTACTCATTTTGGTTTTCACAGAAGGCACTTACTAATTTCGGTATTCACAGAAGTTAGGACTCCTAACTTTAGGACTCCTAAATGTCTTCTGTGAATACTGAAAGTCTTAAAGTTAGGATTTTTCTCAGTTTAGGAGTAGTAAAGCTGATGATTTCATTCATTTTATAGACTAACTGCCGTGTTTGTCTGTTATATTGTGTATGAAAAGATATTCAAAGGTGGTATTACTAGTAAAAGTAGAGGCGGTAGCATCAGCTCGGTCTCGTAACCAACATTACAACTACCAGAGGAAGAACCACGGGAAGTAAAAGTGTTCATAAACATTAGGGAGACTGTTTTCTTACTTAGATTGATTTAACATTTAAACAAATGACACGTTAGAAAACTACTTGAAGAGAGATCCATTGTATTTGGCTCGAGGTTAAAGGGAATATTTCAATTTGTATTGTCTTTAGTTTTGTCATTTTAGATTACTTTCAGAAAATATGTCCGAGGAGGAACCCATTTTGTAAATTGGTGTCACCTGGTAAAAGGGAATGTACTCTTGATAAAGGCTCACACACAAACAGAGACAGACATGTACGTCTTAAACCACCGGCACAGGCACATACACACAGAGACACACAAGCAAGCACACGTTTTCAATCATCAACACAGACACACACAGACACACAGACACACACACACTTATACACCCACTGGCGCACACACAGACACACACGCAGAAATAAGTACACTTATACAAACGCCGATACACACCGAACAAACAGACACACCCACAGAAATAGGTGTACTAATTGAAACACCGGCACACACCGAACACACAGATATGCACAAACACATACAGAATAATTACATTTATACAAACACCAAGATACTGCACACACACAGACATAGAAATAATTACAAAATAATTATAATTACATTTATACAAACACCGGCACACACAAAACAACACACACACACAGATACCTTTCAGTGCCAAACAAGCATTTAAAGCAGGGGTACTGCAAGCCTTCCAGTTAACGCACAATGCATCCATTATTCCCTACGCCGGGCATGGGAACATTTTGGGAATGGGGGCTCATGGAGCGTGCAAGTGACCTACAAGGAGCGTGAAACAGTTAATTGGGGTCCTGAATGTGGGGTTTTATTTTTTAAAATCCGGAACGGTATATTACTCGAGTGACATGAGTGAAACTAGTCAGCAGTCAAGAAAGGAATTAGTTATGCACAATAACAGAAAATTCTCGCAGGAGGGTGGCGACTGCGTCCTCGCTTTATTTCAATAATATATGTCCGAGAGTGGAATATATTGCAGTGTAGTATATCTGCATATACACAGAGGGAGATGCATACTCACCATTTGCGCACTTTATAATGGGTTGTTCCGTAAGTGTATAATATTTTATGAAGCCATGAATTATATTTGTATTTACCATAGTGTCAGGCATTAAAAGCGCTACAAGCAATCCAGTGTCGGGGATTAAAAGCGCTACAAGCAATCCAGCAGAGAAAAACACAGCCTCTCATACATACCTCAGACAATACAGCTCTCTGACTCACTGCAGGGTAGAGCTCCCCTCGCGCGTGTAACCAGTGCAGTGAGGAGCACGCGAGCCACACATGAATCACGGCGCCCCTAACAGCGCACTGACAGGTCTTCTGGGCGCGCACTGTCTGTCACTAGTGCAAAGCAGTAAAACACAATATTACCGTTAATGTCTTCAGCACATTCGTTACCAGACTTAGACACATTAAAGTGCGCGAAGTCGCAAATTCCCAAAAGAAAACATAGGCGAGTGTATGTGCATATTTACCCGCCCCCTTCCCACCACCACCACCACACACAAACACACACATGGACGCATGTCTATTTCAGTGTTATACAGTAATGTATGTTTCTATTTAGTTTGGTACCATAATGTAGTACAATATATTTGTTGTATACACATTCTTACCATGCCATTGTACTTGACTCTGAGTGTTTGATTGTGTGTCTGTGAGTGTGATTCTGACCGTGTATACACAATAAACGCCACATCGAAATCAAATACCTTTAAAGTAAAAACCCCGTACCCTCTATTCTGCACAATGATGATCTTTAACGTGCATTGATTCTTGTGTTTTCTTTAGTTGGAACGCGGCATACGCAATTTGGTTTTTGTATTAAGGTGTTATAGTTTTCATACATACGATAAATGTAATATCGTATCGAAGTATTAATATTACGTACAATCTTCTTCTTAATTTATAATAAGGAGTATTTCGGTTCGGGCTGTTAACGGTATATAATTTGAGCTGAATTTAATGGCAGCACTCCATGCCCTCATTTTAATGCTCATCGAAAACAAATTTAATATTTTTTTTCAATTCCTGCTAATAAAGCTATAATTGATCAAATCCCAACTGATTTTGAGAGTCTCAAACCACGTGTCCACCATTCAATGAAACAGCACCCCGTATTTTGTGCAGGAATTACCCCCACAAAACAAGCATTTACAATATAATTGATCTGATTGCATTGCAAATGCTTAGGTTTAAAACTGAGCTCGACGCCGCTTCACGGACACCGCGCTCGGTTTCTTTATATATTTCTTAACTTCAACACTGAGCGCGATGTCCTTGAAGTGGGCGCTGCGCTCAGTGCTAAAGTTAAGAAATATATCAATAAACCGAGCTCGCTGTCCGTGAAGCGGCGCCGCGCTCAGATTCAAAGTAATTTTTTTTTTTTTTTTTAAAGACATGCAGAGCGTTTCCATTGCGGGAGCGAGCAGGGGCACCATGTGTTTGCAAGTTAATTACAAACCTATGGTGTCAAAGCTCGCTCCTGCAAGGAAATCGCAAAACGTGCACGCGTTGCCATTGAACGCAATGCAACGCGTGCACGTTTTAAGGGCGAAAAGTGAATCAATTGCAAAAGGTCTTTTTTCCTAATCAGCGCATGCGCGCTGCGTTGGCGAGACCTAAACAACGCTCCTGAGTCGCATGCAAGAGTAACTGATGAGGTGCAAAAGAGCAAGGCCTATTAGGGGGCAAACATGGTGGGTTGAATTGAGGAATGATTAAAGAGTTGGGAAGTCGGGTGAAAAAAATCTGTTGTGTTAGGAAAGCAAGAAATGAAATTCACTGCAACATAAATTAACCCACCGACCCACGAGCATTGAAAGCAGCCTTGGGCGAACCACGTGCTTGAATCAACCATAACTGCATTTGCACATTTTTCACATTTACTAACTAATTTTATCTAGCTTATGTGGTTAGACATGTTTGGTGAAAAATCAGTTCACTGAAGTGCCCTTTATCATGGTGAAATCTTTTAGCATTTGACCACTTAGGTGAAAGCATACTAAAAGCCTCATGCAAAATTAGATTTTGCCTTTTGGGCGCGCCACTAGTCTTAGCAATAGCACCATTCTTGGGGATGTCGATTGATGGCTTTCAGTCTCTTGTACCTTTTGTGGTTGTACTTAAAGGCAGCTGCCTACAGACACTTTAATGCGGTATGGGTCCGTCTAAGGTTAAGCATGTCATCACCTACCCCTGGCACGCCCCCTCTCCATCCTTCATGTTCTTCTGGTTAACTGGACCTTTGTAAGTGACTCTACCAGTGGCATTTAGAGGAATATTTTAGAAAAGTGCTTTTTACCAGATCACAGAAGAGGAGTTCTTGATGAACAGGCTAAAATACTCATTTCACAGCCCATTAGATTCTCCTCTGCCCCCAGGCGGGTTATGCTCCTCAGAAGCCTACAAAGAATACAAAGCTAGGAGACTGTCCTTCAGTAAGCACCTACCAGGGCCCTCATTTCATCTGCCAAACATCTGCCCCTGGATAGTTATATTGGATTGTAAAACGTTCAATCAGCAGTAAAGTTAATGCAATTTGGACTACGGATTTTTTTGTGTGCAGTGGATGCAAGGCAGGTTAATAGTCTAATTACTTTAGGAAATGCATCAGCATTTCTTGTGAAGCGGCCAGAAACGAGAGAGTGCCATTTCCCAGATAAAGAAGTGCATCTCTCGCGCCATAATAAACTCCTAAATGTCTTTGAGCATAAAGATAACATTCATCTATCTCTCTATTAAACATCCTACAACTTGAGCCACAGGGAAATACCAACCAAAGTCCCAGGCAAGATCAGTGAATCTGTCCAGAAAAAGACCTGTCTGGACAACTCATCGGTGCCTGTCCTAACGCAAGTGACCTTAAGTCTGATGTCAGTTACCTTTACCATCAGTCTGTGTAGATTATTTTTTCTTTGCAGCATTTTTGGAAACCGGGCAAAAATTGCCACATTTGCTGAATACCTAAAATCAAGACTTCATTTTAATGTTGTCTCTATAGGGTGCGCATACACACCACCTCTGGTCCCATGGTGCGGACTTAAAATCCCAGACTGCGAGACCAGGGTGTTTTAGGTGAACAGGATAACAGGAACAGGATAAAAAGACAGTTTTTAAGTTCATTTCTGACAGAGGGAGACCACCTTCACGATCCTTTTTCTCACTTCTGACATCACCTCCCTCCCCATCGCGGACTTTTGCCTGATCATCTATGTGCTTATTCTCACACGACCGGGATCCTGAGACCTAAGGATTCTTCTTGGGCAAGAGTGAGGGGTTTGTGTCTGAGTGATGATGGGTAACCAGAGAAATATATCTCAAAATATATCGGGGTTCACCCAAATCACCCTCCTCTACCTGGGCAAGGTACTACACAGGTATTGAGTATCGACCTTCAATATTCAATAGGCGAACACTGTTTTTTAGGGGTAGAAGGAATTTATGAATGTGTTTGTGATGTGTATTTTTTTCTGTACTTTATCTGTACTTGTTTGTATTTGTGTACATACGTTTGCTTGTTCTAAAGGTCGATACTCAAAAAGAAAAAAAGAATATCGAAAAATATTGATGACTGAATAATCATTATAATGATAATATAAAACAAAAACAAAAAAATCGTGGAAATGTGTCTGTGGGATTTGATTTTTGTTGAAATAAGATAAATGAACTAAAAAACAGGATTTTGCACTGTTAATAGGGCAATCTATAGTTCCCTATGTTTAAATAGACATACATATCAGGTAACCAGAGAAAGGCAGCCTTGTAGAAGGGGCGTGTGATCAAAACCACTCCAGTGACTAGACAATGTGACCCATTGGCTGGCATGTAAAGGACCCATTGACAGTTCCTAGGTGCAGGCACCTGGGCCTGAATAATACGTCCGGTGCACAGTCTTGGTTTGTGCCACACCACACCACACCCCTTAACTTGGTGTGCCTGGCACAGACCCGGACAGTATGCTTGATGAAGCCGATGTCCTCAGTGCAGACAGAATTTGAAGTTTGCAACAGTGCTGAGAAATGACTGTTAGTGAAAAATGCCTATGGTTTGAAGGTGGGTGCAGTTTGTTACAGCACCAGTCTGCAGTGGGGACACCTGTGAGGTTACTGGGACCACTGCAGTCCACTCCTAAAGAGTGCTCTTGGGGAGCGCATTAAATGAATGCTGTCTTTGATTTGCAGCACACAATCAGTGCGCCTCCTGCCAGCTTCTTTGCGATCACATATGTAATATGATGCGAGCACAATGGCAAAGCATTTCCTCATTTTCATGGGGCCCCACCCATATGCAAATAAAGTTGTGCCCCATTGAGATCAAATTGGCGCATATCTTGTGCAATCCATTTTACAGAAGGGGCCTCACAAGCGTCGGGGCCCCTAATGAAATAACGAAGTGCCCAAGGGCCTAAACAACAGGCACAAATGCCATTTTGCCCCCACGGCACTTTGTATAACAGGCCCCTGAAAACCAACAAAGACCCAACATGGTCGGATACATCCAGTTCTTAGTTTGAGGTGGTGGTTGCAGGTGGGGCCCGCCGGAGCTCTTTTTTTGAGGGTGGGGGTGACTAGTTTTGGCACAGAAGGTGAAATCTCTAAGTTCGTACTTGATCAAGCCTGACTTTCAGTGGCAAGATCATTTCAGTGACAATCTCTTGCTTATGCCAACTTGAAAACATATTACCTTTTTGTCTAAAAGAACATCTTGTAAATGTGGTGGTCACCTATGCTTTAGAGAAACTTGACTATTGGAACAGAGGGGCCCTCCCAACTTATGCCATCATCCTACCACAACATGTACTGAACTTTGTGATTTGCATTGTCTCCAAACTAAAGAAATGAAGTCACATGTCCCATGCCACAAAGCTCTGCATTGCCTTAGAACACTGCAGAGGCTACTTTACGAATCTTGAATTATAAAAAAAAGTATTCTATAATTGGGGGCTCTATGCCTGAGTGATTGTGTCTTGTCCCACAAGTCAGCAATAATATAGTTCAGTCTATGTTCCTTTTGCAGTTGCTCTACCGTTATGTCAGACTTTTCGCAAATATATGAGCCTGTTATTGCTGACAACCATCGAGGCAATTCTGTGGTCCTTCAATTTGATTGGTCTTGGGGACTTGTACTTACAAGGTTTCTCAATGCTATTTGTTGACAGTGCTACTAGCACCATAAAGTTCAGGCATGACTGTGGTCTGTAATCCTTTTCACCACAGTAGATTTTTCATATAGTCCTAAATCTAGTCTGCTTTTTCTTGTGAGCCCATATG
This sequence comes from Triturus cristatus, assembly GCF_964204655.1. Lineage (NCBI taxonomy): Eukaryota > Metazoa > Chordata > Amphibia > Caudata > Salamandridae > Triturus > Triturus cristatus. Next base: position 966,310,853 of record NC_140594.1, read on the forward strand.
TTTTTTTGTTGAGTTCCCCTTGTCTTAATGTGTTCCACATATAGCATATGACTTGAAAAGTAATTTCCTTGATGTAATTTTAGACACAAGCTTGAGAATATTTCCCAGGCTTATGCCATTGTGTAAAACAAACAACTGCTAGACAAGAGCGCACTTTACACAACATCGCGTTTGGACCCTTCCTTCTGTGATCGGTTAGAAGAATTACTTGGGTTGGATCTGCTCAGACCTTCAGGACAAGCATTTGTCAAGAGTTTTTGTACATAACTGGCTTGCTTCCTCGCTCCCATCAATTTTCCCTTAATCATTAGTTGTTAATGCAAACCCAGGGTTCGCACCAGTGATGTGAAACACGGTTTAAGGGATTTAAATTCTAAGGCAGAGACACCTTGCCCCTGGTCTGAAGCAAATTTTTTATCCTTTGCGATAATTGTCTTCTTAGAGCATTGCCATAGCTGTTACATTTTTTACTATTAAGATTTATTGTGTAGTGGGGACTGTGGGTGTCATGGTTACTTCAAGGCCGTGTTAAGCCAACTTCCTTCTTTTCATTACATTCTGGATTTTACGTATGTTATCTTCTCTGACTTTTTAATGAGAATTTTCACTAGATATGAAGTCATTTTGGCATTAAACATTTTATTTAATTGCTTGTGATCTTTCTTTGGAATTATTCACAATTCAGCATTCGACTCCCAGTTTCTGACTCCAGTTCCAACTGGACTGGTAACGTTATGTTTTTTAACAAATGCATAAGTAAATGCATAAGTAGTTTGTCAGTACCACACGCCATCCACTCTGACATTCCACTGCACTCCACTGCATGACACGGCACTGTTCTATATGACACGGCACTGCTCTATATGACACGGCACTGCTCTATATGACACGGCACTGCTCTATATGACACGGCACTGCTCTATATGACACGGCACTGCTCTATATGACTCGCCACTGCTCTATATGACTCGCCACTGCTCTATATGACTCGCCACTGCTCTATATGACTCGGCACTGCTCTATATGACTCGGCACTGCTCTATATAACTCGCCACTGCACTATATGACATGCTAGTGCACTATTTGACATGTCACTCCACTATATGAAACGCCACTCCACTCTATGCTCCTCAACTCTAGGACACGCTGCAACATGCCACTCTGACACTCCACTCACCTCCGACACTCCACTCCACTCTGCGACATGCCATTCTGCAGTTCCTATTAAAATCTAAAATATATATATATATATGACACAGGACCCTCTATGACACGCCACTCTACGACACACCATTCCACTGTATGACACGTCACTTCGATGTATGACATGCCACTCAATTGTATGACTCATCACTGTACTCTACGACATGACACTCTTCTCTTCCACATGTCAGTCCAATCTGACATTCCACTCCACGACACTCCACTCTACACCCTTCCACTCTGAGACACTATCCGACATGCCACTCTTTGACGCGTCCCTCCACTCCGCTGTACGACATGCCAATCCACTCTACGCCAGTACACACTGCAACATTCTACTCCACTCTATGCGCCTCCACTCTGTCACTCTACTGCCCTCTACAACACTCTACTTCATTCTATAAAACATTACCCTCCTCTACAACATGCCACTCCACTCTATACTCCTCAACTCAAGGGCACTCTACGACATGCCACTTTGATACTCCACTCTACTCTGTGACACTCCACTCCACGTACCTATTAGATTTAAAAGAAAATAATATATATGTATGAGAAAAGACAATCTGACATGCCTTTCCACTCTACAACATGCCTCTCCAGTGTACAACATGACACGCCTTTCCACTATACAACACGCCACTCTACTTTGACATTCCACTCAACTCTGACACTCCACTCTACACCCTTCTAAGTAACTGTATGACATGCCACTCTGGCACACCACTTCACTCTGCTGTACGATGTGCCTCTCCACTATGTGCCACTCCACTCTACAAGAATCTACCCCCACTCTTTGTCCCGCTACTCTATGCCACTCAACGACACACCACCCCATGACATTCCACTGCACTCTACGATATGCTGCTCCACACTGACTCTCCACACTGACACTCCACACCGCTCCACTGTCCGACATGCTCCTCCTTTCTACATCATGCCACTCCAGTCTGCAACATCCCACTACACTCTACGCTACTCCACAAGACTCTACAACATGCCGCTCTACAACACTCCACACCACTTCACTATCTGACACACCAACCCACTCTACAACATGCCACTCCACTTTACGCCACTCCACACTGCAACATTCTACTTCACTGTTTGACACTCTAGGACATGCCACTCCACTCCACGACGTGCCACTCCACTCTACGACGTGCCACTCCACTCTACGACGTGCCACTCCACTCTACCACGTGCCACTCCACTCTACGACGTGCCACTCAACTCCACTCTACGACGTGCCACTCCACTCTACGACGTGCCACTCCACTCTACAACGTGCCACTCCACTCTACGACGTGCCACTCCACGACGTGCCACTCCACTCTACGACGTGCCACTCCACGACGTGCCACTCCACTCTACGCCGTGCCACTCCACGACGTGCCACTCCCCTCTGACATGCCACTCCACTCAACGACATGCCACTCCACACTACACTACACCACTCCACGACATGCCACTCCAGTCTACGCCACGACACTGTACAACACGCCACTGTATGCCACTCTACTGTGCAGCATGCCACTCTTTGCTACTCTACTGTGCGACACGCCCACTCTACTGTGTGACATGCCACTCCTCTCTGGCACATCACTATACTGTATGACAAGATACGCCCCTCTGTAAGATCCACCATTCCACTCTGACATGCCATTCCACTTTACTATGTGCCCCTCTACTTTACGCGCCTCTACTCTACACCACTCCACTCCATTCCACAACTTCTTCAATGCTGTACTCCCCTTTACGCCACTCCAGTCTGCAACAGTCTGCCACACTCCATGGACTCTGCTCTACAACACTCTATGCCAATGACCTCCACTCCACTCTAATCTACTCTGTGTGTGCCACTCGACTCTGACATGATTCCACTCTGATACTCCACTCCACTTTACTCTGACACACTTCTCCACTCTGCTGCACTCTATGGCACTCCAGTCTATGCCACACCACTGTATGCCACTCCACAACACTCTACTCCACTCTATGCCTCTCTACGATAGTCAACGCAACTCCCTCTAGACCACTCCACTCTATTCTGACACTACTCCACTCTGCACCACTCCACTCTGCACCACTCCACTCTGCACCACTCCACTCTGCACCACTCCACTCTGCACCACTCCACTCCACTCTGCACCACTCCACTCCACTCTGCACCACTCCACTCTATGCCACTCCACTATACCACTCCACTATACCACTCTCTACACCGTACACCACACCTTTCCACTCTATATCACTCGACTCTACTCCATTCTACCACACTATCCTCCACGCTATGCCACTCTACCACGCTCCACTCTATAACACTCTGCTCCACTCTATACCACTCCACTCTGTGAAACCCCACTCTACGCCACAACACTTTACCCCACTGTACACCACTCTAGGCCACTTCACTATACAACACTCTGCCACTCAGCAACACGCTTCACAATGTCACGGCACTCACGTACGTCACTTTGTTTGAGCCTCCTCTTCAGGAAAGACTTTAAATTCAAAAATCCCTGTTCCAACAAAATGCCGTTCAGGAATTCCTCACTTTTGTCTAGTTGTTTATTAGAACTCTGTGGTGACATTGCAGTTGATTACTAGGGACTTAACTGGTATTCTACTGCTGGTGATGGAAGTACATTTTTGACTGCATGTCAGAATGTTTTACTGAAATTGATGAGGACTATATTGGAGAACTCATAGGAAATGTAACCTCTTTTTAGCTTTCTAGAGCCCAAGTCTTATCTGAAAAGGTTATGAACTTCAAAGTACTGTAAGAACCAAACTTAACAAGCATTGGCATAGCCAATAGGTATCGCTTTTGGGACCTTATAAGTTTGAGAGTATAATCGTTCAATGCTCCGATCTGTTTACTGTACTGTTAAAACATTTCCAGAGTACTGTTATTGGTGAGCCGCGTGAGAAAAATCATGCCAGGAGGGAGTGTGAGGAGTTCTGAAAATACATCAAATGCCCATCTCAGTTGGTGCCAATGGGCTGGTTGGAGTGCTGCGGGGGCGTGGTGGAGGATGTACGGCTGGTGCAGTTAGCTGAGTTAGGATGCACAAGTTTCCAGAGTGGGCAGGTATTTGACACGCCTCAGCGTGGACCTGTCACTACCTAGGGGATCACACGCCCGACAGATGACGGCAAGTGGGCTCTCGCCTCCTCTCCTCACATCACGCTACAGTGCAGAGTACCAGGTCAGACTGCCTTTAAGGGCCTAGAGGAAGAACAGTATTACGGAAGCCAGAAGGTGGGCGTTAGGAAACCGAAAACTGATGCTCTGCGCTGGTCGCAAACAGGAAGGTTGCAGCAAAAGTATAAACATCTTAGGGGAACGCACTCGTGTAGTCTCACACCCACCCTGCTCCATCCATCACAGAACCAGGTCAAATGGAGAATTGAAACGGTGTATGTTGTCACGAATCAGGAAGCTGTATACATGTTCCACTAGTGACTGGCGACTGCCAAACCACGACACTCACCCACCCATCATAGACCTCATAAGGAAGCCCGGGAGACCATGATACGGGAGAAAGGGCCCACGCCATAGCGAGCCTAACCGAGAACTGAGCGGGAGTGCAGGTGCAGTTCTCAACATGTCAAGGAAGCACACAAGATTTCCATAACCCATCCTCGGTCCGGAGAGCCAGCCTAGGCCCTGCACAACAGGCAAAGGACGCCACTGACCTGGGAGGCCAATCATTCCAGCTCTGCTGACACTGTCTGGTGCCGCTGCTGCTCAACCGAGATCCCAGGGCTCTGCGGCTCATTACCTTCCCCGACACGACATGGCCCGCGGCCGAAGCCCAGCCTTCAGAGTACCACCGGGCGGGGGACACAGCAAGGCACTGGCGACGGAGAAGAAACGTCCTGCGGCAGTCGCGTGTGTCTCTGCAGCCAATACAGGCGGACGGAGCACAGGCATGGACATAGAAAGAGGACTGTGAGCTCTCAGGTTGTCAGAACTATCCCATGCCGCCATTTTAGGAAGACTCCACGCAGTGTAGACCGATGAGAAGGTAGAATAGAACGAGTGGTGCGTGCGCACGCCACACCGAGACATGTGTTTTGAATTATCGCGCATGCATCTGTGCACCATAATTCAAAACACATGGCGCCCGTCCGGGTAACTGCAAGCAATAGGCCATGGGCGGAGCGAAGGCGGGACATGCGCCCGCCTTTGCCCAATTGCGTGCTGTCTTTCTTAGAAAGACGCACGCAAAGCCCAATAGCCTGCGACGAAAACAAAACCACAAGCACAAGCTTGTGATGAGATTTCAAAAGCCCTTACATAAAGTCTTCGCCAGAACAGCGCATGCGGGCTGTTACAGGCTCGACCTAAAAATTAATGTCCAGATGATTCTGTGGCTAAGGGAACTTTATTCAAACTATATCTTTTAAAATTAGCCCTCCATTTTATCGCTGACTACTATTACAAAGTTTTAGTTGAAGCCTTAATAAGCTTTAAACTTAATTATGTTAATGCGCTTCATTTTCTTCCCTAATTTGTGAGTGAAAAAATAGGGGGTGAGTCCCACCACTGCTGAGGAGGCTACACTGGCTCCTAGGGCTTAAACATGTTGAATTCAAGATTGTCTGACCTGCAAGTTCCTGCACAGCTTGGCCCTAGTTATCTATCTGAAAATCTGAAAAGACATTCTCATTCTCTGGTTTCAAACTCGTTTTACTCGCTCTCTGTGTTGGAGATCCTGGCATTGTGATGATTCCTATTACCAGAGGTCGATGCCAAACAAACTGGTATTTGTTCTACAGACCCCAAGGCTTTGGCCTAAGGTTATATCAGACAGTCACTCCAGCCCAACTGTGAATCATTTACATAAACCCCTAAAATACTCCTGCCCCAATAATTGAATGTTGTGTTTGGCCTGCATATTTTGTTGCTAATTTATAGGTCCTGTGAGGGGATTAGAATCATGTATGTCTGTTATAGAGCAAATAACATTTGTAAGTTCAGTTGTACCAAATTCTGACCTGGTTTGTATTCAGACAATATGGGAGGATGTGGTGGGGGGCAATTCCAGAATGCCCAGCATCTTTAGGTCTGGTATTAGCCAATACCTTTTGAGTTTGCTAAACCTATATAATGTACCTACTTATAGGTACTTTATTTAAGCCAACCCTCTTTATTCATTGGTCTGTTGTAGACATTCCCATTTTCCCACTACTGCATACAGCATGGGCCAGTGAGTTCGCCCACATCAGCCATTGACCGACTTACTGTGAGTTACGGATATTCTGCTCTTTTGCAAGCGTACATTAGCACACAAAGTACTTCCCTTCAGTGCCAGGGACTACTATGACAATGAATGCTTTATAAAAGCAAAATGACATTTTGGCTTTTGCAGCTCACTCAACAATAATATTTTACAAAAACTATGACAGAACAAAGCAGGCATAGACAAAGCCAAAAGGATGGCAGTCAAACCCAAACCTCTTGTGTTGTAGTGCACTCCTCGCACAGATGTAACACGGACACAGCTGATACATGAAGAAGTCTTCTTTATTGCTCGCTCCTACAATACAGAAAACAGGTCCTTCTGGTTCCACTGCTCCAACCGCAGTGACACAGAATGCTTGCAGTGGAACCAGACTATGCCATACCTAACTTTCCACCAGATACAGACCATAACATCTTGTCTTTTTCTAATGTGTTTTTTTTCTTCTTTTCATTGATAGGTGACACACTTCTAAGTCCAGTTACCAGGTGTGTGGAGCCTGAAGATAGGAGGCAGACTTGTACACTAGCCACAGGGAAAAGAGAAGCAGACTGGAGATTCAGGATTAAATATCAAATCTTCTCCGCAAAGCCCATCGGTCTCAATAGATATTGGTTGTGACCGATATGGCCGTTCTTTGAGTCTCCGCCTGGCTGTTTTCTAGTTATAATGTTGTACCTCCCTACCAAGCTCATTGTGTGCATATGCGATACAAAGAACATATCCTAAAGGGATTCTGGAAGGATTCCGTTCTATGCCTTCCTGTGGCACTTAATGTGTAACAAATGCATTGGACCTTTCATTGCTGCCTTTACTTGTTCTACAGGTTTGTTCTTGGAATATTTGCACAGTTTAAAGCATTATTCCTAGAAATACATGAACTTTATCATTGTATTTAATCACTGAGCAAAGACCTTCAAAACATACAGATGGCATTTTTTATTTATTGTGGGGGTAGACACTGAATGGCCATAACGTGTGCATGCTCAGGGAGTTAGACTCCAGTGGTTGGTCTTGGTCTGTGAATTATGTTAATAGTGCTATAAACAGTTGGTGAGGAGTGGACTCGTTTAATATCCCTGTTGTCCTATCCAGAATTGTGCCATTCTGACACTCTATTAAGTTTCTTACATTTTGCATTACAAATGCTATGCATGCGCACATTTAATAGGCATATTCACAGGTTTTTATCCTGGCTGCCTCCCTTTACTCTCCACCTGCTAGTTTATAGGAGCTTAACTTCGATCTGTATTTTACTGGTGTCCAAATTGACTGTTCTCTAGACTGCAGTTGTTGCAGTGCACCCAATATTAATCGTTTTCCTTTCCAATGAGAAAGATGTATGTGTATCTCCTGCATTGGGTGTATGAGTAGGTGTGACTTACTCTTGCAGTAATCCTGGATTTCAGGAGCAAGCCAAGAATACTTGCAGAGGACTTCTGCCTTACTCCTGGAATTTAGGAGTGAAATAAGAGTACTTCAAGAGTACGAAACAGCAAAAACATTGTGAACCAGGCCCATAATGTTTCTAGGATTCTAGAAGTGTAGCACAGGTGTGTAGAAGTACAGACTTGTTAATGGATCTCATCGCACATAGCTGCCATTTTGGTTAAACTGCTGCGTAAAAAATCTGCAGGTTTATTTTACTGAATATGGCAATTGTAATGTTAAGAAAGATGGGGAGATGAAACCACAAGATCTGAAGGTGCCGTGCGCTCTCAATTACTGTTTTTGGGCTGTAACATAGTGTGCAGAGTCGTATTTTGTATAAGAAAGTAAGAAGTCTACTTGAAAGATAACAGCAAAGTAAGACAAAACACTGTCTAAGAGACACTTGCATGGCAGCTTCAGAAGCTGTGCCCATTGTGTGTGTGTGTCAGAATGGGACACTTGGGCTTCTGCTGCTCATGCTGTACCTGTCCTTTTTAGGTCTCGCCTGACCCAGCGCATGCGCTGGTCTGGCGAGACTTATTGAGAGGGCTCCAAAAAGTGCTACCAGGCCAGCCTAGAGCCACAGTGCATGTGCGCGGGCGCACGCGCCACTTTTACCGCGATTACTTTCACTTTAGCGGCCGCTTGGCATAGCCAATAGGTCTCGCTTTTGGGACCTTAGAAGTGTTTAGTTATGCAACTGTTGCATGGCTAAACACTTATAAGGTCCCAAAGGCGAGACCTATTGGCTATGCCAATGCTTGTTGATGAAGGCACTTGGCTCTGCTCTTGCCCATACTATTACCTGTGTGGTGTGTCAGTGGTGTTTCCACTGTTGCTGCTTGACCTGCACCTCTTCTGTTTGTGATTTGCTTTACAGTTTCTTTTGTTGTATCTGTTCTGAGTGTATGTGTAATAACTTGTGCATTGTTAATGCTCCTGTACTGTTCTGTGTGTGAGGGAAACTAAACTTGCTACTGAAGAGTAGCACTCATTCTATGCTGTGCTGTACCTGTTGTGTGTGTACATGAAGAGGCAACTGCTTCTTCCTGTACTGCTCCCACTGTGAGTAGATGATGGCCACATTCTGGTTCCTGCAGCTAGTCTTGAGCTGAAAGCCTATTCTGGCCAACCTCAGCCAATCATGGCAACTGTGTCCTGGTGCACTGTCTTCACTTGGGGACACATGAAGAGGTCCCTAGCACATTCAGCTGTGCTTCGCTGTGACCAGCAGCGAGTGGCAGGAGGGATGGAGTTTCAGCTCAGTCTGGTTTGATAGAAGATGCCAAGCTATCCCGGGGAGATCAGCCATTCTATGTTCTACAGTTGTATTCCTCCTGGTAGTCCCTAGGCTCTGTGCGCATTGTTGTTTGCTTAATTTGACTAATTGAAGAATTATTCTTTGTGCTGTTTTTCATTGTTACCATGGTTAACATGTACTTGCAGCAGACTATTTTTGAAGTGATGAAAGCAGATTTCTATGAAGCTGACTTTTGATCCTTCCTGGATCACAAAGAGTGTTCCAGACTAGGGATGCAGACTCTATTTTCAGATAACATAAATAGTCCAACCAGATGATAAAAGAGAGGCAGAATAATTTGAGATAATTGAACGGTGAGAGCAAAGATAAGTTGTACTTTCTTCCACAACAACAAGCGTTGAAAACCAAATCCTCCTTCTTATACTGAGCGCTGCTATTCTCACTTCTAGTTTCCCTTATTTGACATGTAGTGAAGAGCAGGGCTGCCTAGGACTCTGGGAAGAGAGAGCTTATGTGAGGCCCAGTTGGCATGCTATAGACAACACTACAACATACGCGGACTCTATCTTTCCCTTTGCACCCATGCTGATCCATAATATTTGCTTCAACCTTTAGATAGATCTGTCTTTGAGGATATCGGGGTTCTAAATATTTTATTTCTTGTCACTGCCTCTAGTGCAGATGTATTTGTGAAATTTCATTTTCTGTTCTCCATTCGGAGGCTGCCGTGGCTCCACCCTCCTCGTGGCAGCTTACAGCACACCTCTGTCACACTCTGTCAATTTTAATTCAATCCCTACATTTAAAGTAAGAGAACAGGATTACTGAAGATAAAAAGCTAAGCAGAATCTGAGACCAAGCATAACTTCTTTTTGTAATCCAGCTCCCTCAGAGGTTTATTTTGGAATACTCTCTTACCCATTTCTGCTACTTGTGGTATTTTTATTTTTAATCTATTTGTTTCCTGTTTGTGTACCCTGTTTTCTCGTGTGCCTTTTACATCTTTCACATAATTGAAAATTATTTTATGTACAAGTTTTACTTAAGCCACTTTATCACCCCCTAGTGATATACATTTCAAATTCTGTTATTTTTACTTTTTTTGTTTGACTATTTTATTAGGATCACAGTTTATGTAATGTGGCATAAAAATAATTAAAATAAATATTGTGATAAAATATTTGGGGTTTTCAGGCCATTTCTCATCCTCTTGAATGTAATTCGGTGAATATGGGCAAAACTGTTTTTCACAAAAGTGAAGACTGTTTGAACTCCTTAGTTGCATATACCCGGTTTTGTTGATTTATGCGCTAATTCCAGGTCCAATAGCATATATTAAAGTTTATTTAGTTGGGTCCAGGGATCAGGCTGTTGATATCATGTTGCATTTTACCCCTTTTAGTTGCATATCTTAGTGAGAGGGTTGTATTGTACCATGAGTGCCCTGTTGATTATAGAGAAGAAGCAGTTGAGCAACAAATTGGATATTCTTAGCAGATCGGAAATTACATGACTGTTTTCATGTAGTGAAATTGTTGATTTGGTGTTTTGCAATCTGAACTTTCTTTGGCTCTTATTCCTTGTGTAGAAAGATTTAATAGATTTTGCTGCCAAAAGGTTGTTTGTCTAGGTTTTTTAATGAAGCTGTTGCCTTGTTATCTTCGTGTTATTACAAAAAGAAAATCCCCAGCTCCCTGGTTAGTCTGAATAGCACAATTTCCTCGCTTTTTACTTAACAATTCTCAACTTTGTGTTTCAATAAAGCCTTTATGGAAAAATATCAAATGTAAGGGTCCTATTTTTCATTTTCTGGAAAGAAAAATAAATTCCTCTAGAACTGTACATCAAACTATTTAACTTTTGAAGCTACAAAACATTTTTAAAAGGAAATTGCATATACGTGGTCAGTGTGATACCTTTTCATTACGTTATGTGCATGTTGCGGTATGTGATGTTTGTATACTGTTTATATGGTTACATAATATTATAGAGTCATGGTGCTTTGCATGGTTTTGGGACTCTTGTTAAGTATATTTCTGATGGTCAGAGTCCTAAGAGGTTCATTTTATCATGCAAGGCCAAAGTGAATTTGCAGTCTAGAATGTAACTGGGTAGGCTATGCTCTGTGAAGTGAAACCTGACTCTGTTTACAGCTGCAACTCCATATTTTTAATGTATGCATTATATAGTCGAAGAAGTGCACATGTAGTAAGGTCATCAGTCAATCAATCAAACAAGATTTGTGGAGCACGGCTACTTCATGTGTGAGGGTATTGAGGCGCTGTAGAAATCATGCTGCCTGTTCTCCTGGTGGTTGAACATCCAGCTCTTGAGGTCCTTCCTGAACTGCTGGGGCGATAGTGAGACTGTGAGGTATAGGGGTTGTTCCAGGCCTTAGCCGTCAGGTGGGAGAAGGAGCAGCCTCCACTGTTCTTCTGCCGGATGCGTTGGGGGGCTACTAGGGAGAAGATCTGGATCGAAGTTTCCTGGTAACTTAGTGGAAATTAACTTCTTTTGTTGAGGTACGCCGGTCCTTCATTGTGTAGTTTCTTGTATGTGTGGGTGAGCAGCTTTAGATGACATCTCTTCGCAAGTGGTAGCAAGTGGAGTTTCCTGAGTTGAGGGGTGATGTGTGTCTGTCTGGGGAGGTCGAAGAAGAGTCTGGCTGCTGTGTTCTGCATAGTCATGAGTTGGGCGGTGATTCCTACGTAGAGGGAGTTGCCGTAGTCAAGTCTGATGGTGATGAGTGCTTGCTTGACTGGTCACCTGGTGTTGGGTGGGAGCCATCTGAAAACCTTTTTGAGCATTCAGAGGATGACGAAGCAAGCAGAGGAGACAGTGCTGACCTGCTTATTCATGTATTGCTGGCTGTCAAGGATGTTGCTAAGGTTGCAGGCGTATTCTGTGGGTTTAGGGATTGGGCCCAGCTCTTGGGGCCACCATTCGTTTTTCCAGAGGGTGTCTTTGCCTTTCCTGAAGGGGAGTACTCCTGTCTTATTGGTGTTGAGTTTGAGACAATTGTTGTTATTCCAGACGGCCACATCTTTCATGCATCTTCGGAACTGGTCTTTGATGGTCATTAGGTCATTTGTCAGGGAGAAGATGAGTTGGGTGTCGTCAATGTAGGAGATGAGGATGATGATGGTAAGTCAGTGACTCTTGACTATATTGGCCAGGGATGTCCTGTATACGTTGAAGAGGGGTGGGCTGAGGGATGAGCCTTGAGATACACCTCAGGTGATGTTCTTAGGGAGCGAGGAGTAGGAAGGGAGGTTGATCTTCGCGTTCTTCCTGTGCGGTAGGATGCGATCCACTTGAAAGCTGCTCCTTGTATTCCAATCTGGTGAAGTCTGTTGATCAGTGTGTGGTGGGATACGGTGTAAAAAGCTGATGAGAGGTCGAGGAGGATGAGAGCTGCTGTTTCTCCGTGGTCTAGCAAGCGGCTTTCTGATATCCTCTGTGGCTGCAGCTAGAGTTGTCTCGGTGCTGTGGTTTGCACCGTAGCCACATTTCGAGGGGTCCAGCAGGTTGTGGTTCTCCAGATGTTTGGTGAGCTGGATGTTGATGGCTTACCGATGACCTTGGATGGGAAGGGGAGCAGGGAGATGGGTCGGTAGTTCTTAGGTTCTCCTGGGTCTGCGGAGAGCTTCTTCAGCATCGGCTTTACGTCGGCAAGTTTCCATTACTGTGGTAAGTGGGCTTTAGTTATCGAGGAGTTGAAGACCTTGGTGAGTTCTTTACTGATGGGTTCATGATCGCGACCGAGGAGCTGCTGAACCAGATGTCACCGGAAGCAGCATTGTTGGGGGTCAACGGTCTAGTTGCCAAATGCCAATTACGGGTAGCCATAAAAACTGGGCAGCAGCGTGGGCGCGCCAAAGGCAAGCCCGTCTGTGCCCAACCGGGACCAGGGGCCAGGACCCCCTGCACCTTCTATATCCGATTCCGGCGGTCGTCGCCGCTATTCCAAGGAAAGACTCCTTGATTTAGCCAAGCCCCTGCCATGCAACAAGGCGTCTTGTGCTAAAGCCTCCCCAGGGGGCATGGAGGATCCTTTCTCGTGCCTCAGTTGCAAATGGTGCAGCCAGGCACTGCCAGAACGGTCCCACAGAATAACTGATGGCCAGACTGGTCTCCAACTGAACTGCATTTACTTTAACTCAAGGTCAGTGCCCAAACCCTCCCTTGAGATTTGGGACATTCTGGTTGAGATAAAGCCAGATCTAGCCTTTATCATAGAGACTTGGCTAGACGATAACAATTCTCCCGATGTTGCCGCTGCACTACCTGCTGGCTATAAACTACTAAAACAGGATAGGCTGGGACGGAATGGAGGAGGAATAGCCATTCTTTTCAAAGACTGTTTCACCTGTCTCTCCGAATCAGTGGCGTTACTAGGGGAACACGAGAATTTAGCATTCCAAGTATCCAGTGGTGACCATAAAACACTTGGGGAGCAGTAATCTATAATGCCCCTGGATATAAACTGGACTTCATTGCTCAACTGCTTTCTCAACTATTCCCCTCATGTTTAAAACATAAGTACTTTGTAGTAATAGGCGACTTGAATGTCCATTTTGAAAATGCTAACAACCCTGTAAAACATTTGGAAAACGATATGCAGATACTGCAGCTAAAACAGTGGATTAATGGGCCGATGCACAACGCCGAACACACACTGGATGGATTTTCTATTTTCTATATAGAATCCACTAATGTCTCGGAGGTCAGGCCTCTTTCTTGGACCGATCACTCTTTAATTTCCTTTACTCTCAGCCTGCCGGCAAAACTAACCGACCCGATTTCATCTTCAGTGGTGGTAAATAGAGCCTTGAGGCTTATCACTCCTAATTAATTTCAGCACAACTTTTCCTTAAGTGACCCAAGTGCCCTAAGGACACTCTCTGTGCAAACGGAAGCTGAAAGCCTTCATTCTGAGATCTCCAACACACTAGACCAATTTGCCCCAGATTAGGAAACAAACCGAATAGGAAAACCTCAATCTGTGAAATGGTATTCGCCTGAATTTAGGAAATTTAAAAAGAAAGTGTAAAGCACCAGAACATAAGTGGAGATTGTCTAAACAGGACAAGGATAGACCGTCATACAAAGTAGAGATGAGAATTTACTGCGATGCCATTAAAAGCGCTAAGAAAACCTATTTTGCGAAGCGAATAAAAGATAACCGTAACTTACCTAAAGAGCTCTACAAAATAGTAAACGAACTATGCAAACCAGCAAGCATGTCCCAAACCCTGCCCCCTCAGTAGACAGCTGCGAGAAAATCAGCCACTTCTATGCTGATTAAATTTCTGAGATTTACTCTTCATTTAGAAACCAATTCCCCACAGTTGAGACAGACTGGGGAAACCCTGGCTGCTCACCCTGAGGCACAATCACACCTCAGCAATTGTATCCCCTTCACAGAAGAGCAGGGTGCTAAAGCAATGGCTGAAGTGAAATCTGGGTCCCCACTTGACCTATGCCCTCACTTTTTATCTTTTCCCAGCTCATATCGACCCTATGCCCTGACGTAATTTGCATATTCAACAAATCTCTGGACTCTGCTATGTTCCCAGAGATCTGGAAAAAAGCTATTGTAGTTCCATTACTAAAAAAAAAGCAGGCACGGACGTCCACAACCCTGGAAACTACCAGCCAATCCCCCCAGCTCCCATATCTATCTAAGGTATTGGAGAAGCTGGTTAACAAACAACTGTCCGACTTTCTTGAAACCAGTGAGTTCTTGGACCCATCTCAAACTGGCTTCAGAGCCACCAACAGCACAGAAGCAACCCTATTGGCATAATATTAGATCCCTAACTGACCAGGGCAAGGCTGCCGTCCTGATCCTTCTGGACTTGCCGGTGGCCTTCGACGCGGTCTCTCATGACCTGCTACTGAGCACCTTACATGAAAAGAGTATCCATTTTAAAGCCCGTCAATGGTTCAGCTGCTTTTTAAGCAACAGAACACAGACAGTGCAAATGGGTCCTTTCGCCTCCAATCCAAAAACCATCAATCATGGTCTCCCGCAGGGATCCTCCTTGAGCCCCATCCTCTTCAATGCCTATGTATCTTTGGCCAAAATCAGCAAGAAATGGGGTTTTAGTATCTGCTCTTTTGCGGATGACACACAACTGCTGATAGCCCTTGAAGAAAGGCATGAGGACATCAGGAATAAACTGATTAACTCTCTTTCAGAATTGGTGACTTGGATGTCAGACCACTGTCTGAAACTGAACGCTGATAAGTCAGATCTTACTCTTTGGAGGAGCCCACCGAATCTGGGATGCAACTTGGTGGCCCCAATTACTAAGATCTGCACCCGAGCGCGAACAGGTCGTAAAAAACCTGGGCATACTTATCGACAATGCTCTAACCATGCAAGACTGAGTCTGTGCACTGTGTGGGAAAGCTCCTCCACATTAAAACTATTCAAAGGTCTCTTCTTATGGATCCCCTTGGATTGTAGGAAAACCATCACTCAGGCTTTACTCACAAGCAAACTGGATTATGGGAATGCACTCTATGTGGGCATGGCAGACTACCTTTTCTCCTGTTTGCAGGTAGTCCAGAATGCGGCTGCTAAACTGGTGTGGAACATAAGCAAATTCAGCTCGGCAGCAGAATGCATGAGGGAGCTCCATTGGCTGCCTGTGCGCCAAAGGGCTAGATTCAAGCTCCTGGGCTATGCAGACAAAGCCCTACACCAACACTGCCCTAGAATTCTACAAGATAAATTCGAATTCTATGCCCCTACATGGAATCTGAGCTCATGCTATCGGACACGGGCAAAAACCAAACGCATTAAGAAATCCAGGGCAGGGGGCCGCTTTATCGCTCATCTGGCGGCAACCCACTGGAATGAATTATCTCTAGATCTACCGATGACTATGTCATTTAGAAGGAAGCTGAAAACTCATCTGTTCCCCAGGGGGTAACTGCTGACACAAAGGCCCCTAACATCACACCTCCCTCACTCAGGTCCTTGCTTTTCTAGCGCCGTGATATCCACTCGGATGACTGTTGCCCTTATAGATATAAATATATGGGTTAATTGCTGAGGTTGAAAATGTGGTGGGGCAAGAGTCTGCTGGGTCTACGGAGTGGATGGATCTCATGATGGACGCCGTGTTCCTTGAGTTGAGCTGGTGTGGGTGGGGGTCAATCGGCGTGAGGAGGTTGATGGTGTTCTCAGCTGGGGGATTCAGTGCGAAGTCTTGGTAGATGATGTTGATTTTGTTGTGGGGAAAAGTCCGCGAGGGTGTCTCAGAGCGCTTGCGAGGGTGTGCTGTTGTTTTCGGTTTCTGAGGGGTTGGTGAACTCCTTGATTATGTTGAAGAGTTTCTTGCATTTGTTGGAGCTATCACTGATGTGGGTGGCTAGAGCGTGGTCATGGTATTTTTCAGGAGGTGGTGGTATCGTTGAGCGTCTTCCTCAAGGGTCTTAATGACATGCCATCTTCTTTCCTTCTATCTGAAGCTGTGTTTCTGGTTTTCCAGTTCTGCCATTAACCAGTTGCGTTGTTGTGCTCGTTAGGTTTCCTTGATGCAACTTTGTCGGTGCTTGCCATGAACCAGTTCGCGAAATTGTTTGCCGCTTGTGCTGTGTTTTCGGCCGTGGTGAGTATACGGGAGTTGAGTACCTTGGTCCATCCTTGCTCTGATACCTTTGACCAGCTCTGCCGTGCCTCGCTGGTGGTGGAGGCGGGGGTGGGTCGTGAAAGTGTCCCAGATTTCTGTGGTGTGTTTTCAGAGTGAGCGAGCGTTGATCAGTAAGCAGTTTATCTCCGGAGGTGTTGGCGTCGGCCTTGTGGATAGGTGTGTGTGACGTGATGTGGCTGATGAAAGTGGTGCGGGTGGTATCCCTGGTGATGCAGGTGAAGCAGCAGTTCTGGCAGGGAGGAATGGGAGCATTTGTTGTTGGCCTGGCGTCCCGGTTTCAAGGATTGAAGTTAGTCTGAGGTGAAGTGGTGGCGGTCTGTGGGGGTGGGCTCCTAGCACGGAGCATGGTCAAGGCGCATGCGTGACTTGCCCTCTGCGTGCGTCCACTGTGTGGTTGTGCTTCGATCTCACTGCCTGAGAGAGGCGGAGTGCTGGAGGGAGGGGGTGTGAGGAAGTAGCAGGAGGCAAACCGCAGAGGACATCTGCTCCATGGGGTAACAGTTGGGGGACACTGGTGGTACTACGAGGCAAGCGACGACCAGGGGCCAAAAAGGAGTTTAGGCCACCCCAGAGAAAGGCAGGTAGACAGTGAATGACACAAGTAGTGAGACAGGCTGCTAGGGGTTGGCGGGTGCTGCTGGGCAGCAAGCTATTGAGAGAACAAAACAGATGCTGAGCGTGGGCACAGAAAAGGTTTGAGCGTGGCAGCGATGGGATAGAGTGACTGGCCCAGCCTCCTCTGGGCACTTTGCCCAGGCGCAGCCTGTGCAATCCAGTGATGCGGGAGTTGGCACCCTCCTAAATGGCACTGGAGGCGGTAAAATGGTGGCAAGTCTTCTCCCAGGAGCAGAGACTGCTGGGAGGTGTGGTCTTGAGGGTCTGGTGAGCAGTCCTGCTTATATACTGAGTTATTATAATTGAGTGCTACATTGTGGTATATTCTCCAGCTGTGTGCATTGCAGCAGCACTGATTGGATTCTTAAATGGCACTGGTGCTGCTAGGCTCATTTTTCTGGAGCCTTAATAGTTTTCTGTAAAGATGGATATATGTGTTATTGTGGCAGAATCGGGTTTCATCAATACTGAATTAATGGGCAAAGGCTCAGACGTTCAATTAAAAGCCTTTGTTTGCATCAATGTACCATTATCTTCCTAGTTATGCAGGTAAGTTAATTTCATCAGAGCAACCCGGACCTTTATACAAATGTAAATAATCACAAAGTAATAGCAGAAATTGGTTGCAAAGTAGTATAGACTACCTTTTTTCCTTTCCTGTGGTGGTGCATAAAGGCCCTTTTATATCTCCCGTGGTCCCCTAACCACCTACTGACTCGTACAATTATTTTGACCATTCAATACTACCCTCCCATTCTGAAGGACCAGTGTATGCATTTGACACTGCAAGAGCTCTAATAAATTACAAAAGGTATTTTACATCTCTAATATATAACACAACATTTGGATTTTCTGTCCTCTCCCACAGGTGTCTTAGAAGCCAGTTTCAACCAGGATTAGTTACCATGAGTGTTTGTGATGCTTCTTGAATGTTCAAATGAATAAAAACAGATGGAGATGACTCTTTGAAAATATAAGAATGAGCTTAGCAGCAGGTGCCGGACACCTGCTCCGTCCATGCAACCTTCAGTCCCAACCCCACAACCACCGCCAACACCTGTTGTCCACAATGCACTTCTGAGAACTCACAAATCCCTCTTAAATTATTGAGATGGGAGCAGTAGCCACATCATCACCTTCTGTGCACCTTCCCTTGCTTTGTATACGTAAACATTTGCAGATAAATCATTTTCATGGATTTGTTGACTATGATTCAAGAGCTCCTCTGATTGGATATATATTCAGAGTGGTGCTTCTTGATATGTTTGCTGTATTTCGCTTTAATAATTGTACTCTGTTTATATGTCTGCTTCTTCTAAGGATAAGAACTCTTGCTGGTGGCCTAAATTGGTAGTGGTCTTTTCTTTCCTACAAGCCTTCATGATATGCACCTCCCAGACCCCAAAAGTATTGGTCTCAGATGTCATCAGATAATGATTCCGAAGGTTTATCCGGGTATCTTGCTAGGGGAGATGCAACACCAAGCTTCATCCTGGTAGCTCCCTTTATACATTGCTAGTTATTACTCATAAGAACTTCCCTGACAGTATGCAACAGTAGCTATCCTATCTTCATAAAGAGTTGTCAGTAACACTTATATAAATGGGACTCCCTTTAATGTTGGACGTCTTGCTTATTCCATGTAACTTTTAGGGGAAGGCAACACTAGGAAACTTCACTTACTCATAATTTGGGTTTTTGCTTGAATTTAGGTAAGTTGGCAAATTGTTAGTCAGTGAAAATGGGCTTAAACTGTGGTGCATTGTCTGTGGGGAAAAAAACAGAACAAATCTCGTAAATGATCTTAGGGCACCTATTTTTCACAGGACACCTTCAAGTTGGGCGAATACGTCACCAAGTGCATATCTTTTGCACTTCAATTAGTTTCATTGCTTGCATTATTATTTCCCATAACCTTTGTGATTTTAAAGCTTATAGTAAATGGTTTCCTTGCCATCTGTATTTCTAGGCTGTTTGTGAACTGTCACAATGACAAAAAGAGTACTAAAGTAATCGGATGCCACTGATCTGGTGGCACGTGTTTCAAAATGCTCTTATGGAGAATGATCGCAATAGCCCGCTACTATTTGGGTGCAAACTACGACTAGTGTAAGGAAAATAAGAATGAATATTCGGCATATATGATTGCAAGGCAGATGCTTCAAGGGTACCTTCATAAACTGAAGGTGTTTGAAGTTGGGTTCTTGTCGACCGGGTTTCCAAAACCTATATGGAATTTGTCCTTAAGACCCTCTCATTCTGGTCATCGAGTACAGGAAATTGTGATTCGCTGGTGCTTGAAGTTCATTATAGATAGGATCTTATGGGAGTTATGAAGAATTTTACATCTTTTTTTTTAAACGGTAGCATATTTGAAAAAGTTTACGTCTGCAGGAACCATCACAAAGTAACGTTAAATGGGAGGGTGTGAATGGCCAAGCTTTGATGATCTATTGGTTCATGTGATTTCCAGTCCTGGACTGATATGAATGCGTATTATTTATATATACATTTATTTATTATTTGTCTTTATGTTCATTTTAGAGCCTGTGTGCTTGAGAGGCAAAATGCATCATAAATGAAGGAATCAATTTCTTCCTCTTAATTTCTTTCACAATGAATATCAGTATTTCAAAGACCATAAATCTTGTGACCATAACCAGTTTATACAATGGAAGTAATTTTAAACTCGATTTAATATTGAATGTATAATAAACGAATGTCCTATTTCATGAACCTACAAATAATGTGCTTGCCATTTTGTAGTACGCGACTCTCTCTACTCCTTTTTTGTGCATTTCTAAACTGCTGAAGATATAATTTTATTTTATGATTGTCTAATTAGATAATAACATTCGTCACTTTTTAGAAGGTGTGTTGGCACTTATCCAACTTCATCCAGAAAATATGCAGTGGAAAAGTAGATGGCTCAGTAAGAATTCTGATAGGCGTTCAATATTTGTCTCTTCACAGTAATAGGTTGTGCTTCTGTGACCTATCGATTTTTACAGAATTCCCTTTATTATATATTGAGAGATCAGGGGGAAGCTTCCCTGGTCTCTGGTTTTAAACTAAATCATTTACAGGCATTGCTGACCCCTCACTATTAGTGCCTTGCGTGGTCTCTCTGACATTTCTGTTCCAAAGAATTGATTGATGCCCAGCTGCTGGGCCCAGCTCATTAAATTTAACACATTGAAATGCAAGCGCATTAATCATGTGAGCAGTCCTTGCAAAGTGCTGTTGATTTGTCAGTTTCACGTATCAACACACTTTTGATGTCTGAATTTTCGGTTTTGTTGTGAACTGTGATCTGTCATCCCTTTATCTTCAGGCTGTGCTTTGCACGGGCCCGGACTGCCAGTGTTTTTTCACCGGGCATTTCCCCAGTGGGCTGGAGACACTGGAAGCCCTGTTTTGAGGCAGGGGACCGCCACTGGCGCCGCTACCACTTTCTACTGTTTCCCCAGGTAATTGCAGCTGGCATGGAGGGGGTGGGGTGAGGCTTCAGGAAAGGGAGAGGAGAGCGAAAGAAAGTAGAGTTAGGAGGAAGGTATCGGAGCTGGTAAGAACATTTTTCCAGGGTTGTCGTTTGCTCTCTAGTCTGTCCATAGGTTTGCATACAAAGTGTCCCCGTAAACTGACGTCTTAAGTGCATTTTTCAGCCAAGAGTGGTCCTATTTAATGGAACCCTGGTTGGTTTTGGAGAAGCTAATCTATAATTAGCAAGACTGTCATAGCAGTGGCGAAGCAAAGGGGGGGGGTCTCGCTCTAACCTGCGGTTGTCGCGGGACTCGCCAGCACGCATGCTCCACATGCGGCCGCCTGGCAGCAAACGCAGTGACCGCCATTGGCGGCACATCGTCTAGCTTTGTCACTGTGTCATAGATGCCAATTTGACTAGATTTTGGTGTAAGCCCATAGCAAGGCAGTAGCCAGACACCTAAAGTTCCCCCCACTTTGAACCAAAGCTCTGATGGCATTAAATAGGCAAGGCAAGTGCGCCTGACCCAGTGTGGAAGAGCTCCCTTGTCTCCAACATGCAAGCATCTTTCGAGTCATCCTTTCACCCTTCTGCCACCCACTGATAACCACCATTTCACCCTCACATTCTGTCATTGATTCATGCTTTCATCCATCATGCTCTTTCATCAGTTCATCCATCTATGAACACAGCCATCATTTATGCATGCATACATCCTTCCACCTATAAGTCCATCCTTTGATTTGCACATCCATCAATAAAGCTTCTCATAATTTTTCTTTTTTGCCATCCATCCTTCCACTCAGATTTCCATGTACTCTGCTTTCCTTTTACCCGTACATCCATCACCCTCTCAGAGTTCCATTTACTCTGCCATCCTTTTACCCTTTCCTCCACCTATCCATCCACCCGCTCATTCATCCACCCGCTCATTCATCCACCCGCTCATTCATCCACCCGCTCATTCATCCACCCGCTCATTCATCCACCCGCTCATTCATCCACCCACTCATTCATCCACCCACTCATTCATACACCCACCTACCCACTCATTCATCCACCCATATATCTGTTCTATCACCCTTACCACCTTTCGTTCAGGGACGGACAGTTCACAAAGCTTGTGGATCATAACATAAGGTAAAAACATACTGGATGTTTGGGGTGTGTAATATGTGTATAAGCGTCCCAGTCTAAATGTTTAATGTTAAGGGCCCGATTCCGATGCGCTTAGGAAGGCCTCCTAACGCATTTGCTCCATCCAAATCGGATCGAGAACATCTTTCCGACCGAATCAGAAAGCTTTCCGACCGACCGAGTACAATGCGAGTTAGGCGTTGGGAATATCCCAATCCGAACCCGACGGCATTCGGAATGACTGAGCCGTACGGAGCAGAGTCGTACGTCTCTATGGGCCACGTTTCCGAACGACCGATGAAGATGCTGGATTTGGACAGTCTTTCCGAATCGTGCTGTCCGACTCGAATCGGCAGTCGGAATCAGACTTTGGGGGCCCTTAGCGAGCCCCTCTGCACCCGGAGCCTTCCCAATCGGGCCCGTGAGGGTACCCATGGGCTCTCCCTTACCAGCCATGCACAGTGTGGCAGGTACCAGGGGAGCCTGCCACAGGGTGCACAATTTTCCCCAGCCCCCCTTTCTTCAATGGGAGCATATACATTTGGTCAGAACATAGGCTCCCATTGTAGTCAGTGGGAGTCTAACCGAATCATATCTGGAAGCATCCGAATGCATTGTACTCGGTCGGTCAGACTCTCCCGATCCAATTAGGCCAGAAACCATTCCCAAACCGATTTGGTCGGAATGATTTCCAAACCACATTGGAATCTGGCCCTAAATAGGGTTATTACTACAAAGTATCTACCCACTTTTGTTGGACCTGGCGGGTCGTGCCATGCTAGTCTTGTTTTTAGGAACTAAATGCTTTAAACCTATAACAGCAGTATCCTTAATTGAAAACAAATGTACCTGAAGGGTGCTCTGGGTTGAGTTGGAAATGTGAGGTCTCATGTAACAGAACCTCAGATGGATATTTCCTTCTCGTTGGGAAGAATAGAGCTTTTGCCTCAATTTGGGGTTGGTAGCGGATGGTGAAGGAAGGTTCTCATGGTGGTTGCCAATGACATGATTAGCATGAATATTATTGTGGAGTACAGCCGGGACGATGTGGGTGGCGGGGTGTCGAGGTGTGGTAGTATGGTGTGCTTTGGTTTGGGTTGTTTTGGTTATCAGGGATTTGTGGTACTATATTTTGGTTGATCTATATATTTATGATGGGAGAATTTCTTATTGCATTAATAAGTACATGTTGTATGGCATCTAGAATTTGAAAATTGCAAACATAAAATTGAAGACAAATGTTCAGCTATATTGTGCAAGTAAAAAGAAGTGCCATTTTAAAACATTGGTTAAAATGAGGGTTTATTAAAAAAAAAAAAGATTGTGTGAAACTGTAAAAGGACTGATTATAGGATCTTAAATGAGAACAGTTAAAATATGAATTTCTTTTAATGCTTGTATAAGCAAATGCAGTCACCGTTTTACATATACATGCACGCCTGCCGGATGACTGTTCAAATATAAAGACAAACACACCCTTGACATTTTTCCACTATTAATTCTAGAAGAGATATTCCAACAAAAAAGTATGGTCTTTGTCAAATCACTAATATTCCTTTCCCAAAATTTGGAATGCCTTGAGGAAGAGGGCGATATACCAATGAGGGGCAGTGCTAGACAGAACAAGCATTGGCAGCGCCAATTGGTATGACATTGGTTGTCAACCTTCGGCTTTGTGAGCACTTGTTTTTTCATGTTTTTTAAAAAACGTTATCTTTGCAAGAGCTTGCCTGGAATATAAAACAAATTGGCTGAAAGCAAAATTAATTTTTGGGGTTTTAGAAAGCACACATAACAGGGAGCTAATCTGTGTATGAATGTGCTTCATTTGACAGAAAGAATTAGAATATTGTCTCTCACAGTTAAGTTAGGCAAAGGCTGAAATGGGCTAACCCTTTGCCCCCAAGCTCTGTGCTGCAGTGGGTTGATGACAAATGTGAATGACAGAACAGCAGGCTAATGAATTAAGAGAACTGGTTGAAAGCCCCATGAAGTAAGTATATTTTATATGGAACTTTAGTAAAATCGAAAGGACTTGGCAAACGCTAGATCCGAAAAGTTGCATCTAGTGATTGCCTAGAAGAAGACAATGCATTCTGCTGAGCCGGATCTCTAATTATTTGTGGAATTCCATATAGACAGACAGGTTTTTTATTATTTCCACAACCCATGATCAATCACTATTAATAACCGTGACAAGTCACATTAACATAACTGTTCTCTGTTGTATACTGGTATAAGGTTGTTTAGCTTGTTGACATGGTTTGTACCGATTTTTGTATTTATTGGAATGCATGTGTTTTCATGTATTAATCAAGCAAGTGCGCAAAGGAATGCTACAGTGGGGTAGGTACAACTCCGCATGGTACCTTAGGTATGCAAAGTGCCAACAGGTTAGGTGCTGGTGGTTGACATCTGTGTGACCTGCAGCCTCGGGGTTTGGAAGCCTAGAAAAGCCAGTTCAGCCTTTCCTTAGCCCTGGGTCGATAACTTGAGTACCACTGGATTAGGTAAATGTAACCCCCTTATTTATCATGGTGCTAGGAGGTGCATAAAATCAAGTTTTTATGTTTGACTATAACTGTCGCATGGATGTCCCACAAATCTGTTTACTCTCAATTGGGAGATTTGTTCATATTCTATTCAATTCAATAAATGTCTTTCTATGCACTATGGACTCCTGCTTCCTTGTTAGCTCTCAGTTTTTGCCTACTCTTTTCCCACTAGCGCACAACCTGCACCTTTTGGTGAGACCCAACTAGGTCAAAATCATTCTGTGTTGCTTGTGTTCCCATATGGAGGGGTCCTGGCCTGTTCCTACTGAAAAATGTCCAAGCCTGATTTGCATATCGTTGGTCTAGGTGTAAAGTGGCATGTTGGCCAAAAAGGGAGGTATTGGAATGTGGCTAATATAATTACCAGTGGCTATGATTACTTCAAGCATTCCACCCATTTCTTTTTAGGTGTGTGTACAGATAGCTATAGGTGTATCTCGCATACCTTATGTTTCCTAAACATAAGCCTATACAAAGATATAAATATATCCAGTACAAAACAGTGGGTTTTTAGTCAGCCCCATTAAGCCATTGGTAGTTGGCATATTTTTAAAAATACAAATGGGGTGAGTAGTACACGCACTGCCTGCTGGTTAGTGACTTGTTTGTCTTTTATTACGTGCTCCAAGGTCTCGCTCTCCGAATATTGAGTGAGTAAAGTGAAAACAAAAAGACTGCACTTCCCAAGTCTTGGGGTGTGTCCCTCGGGCACAGTTGCTGTCCTCTCGTGGAGGTTTCAAATGTTTGTCAAAAGATTAAGCTTGAGAGTTCATCAGATTTCAATTTGAAAAACTTTATTAGTCATCGTTTTTTTTGGCGTTGGTTTCAATCACATTACGGTGAACAAAGACATAGATGGTGAGATCCCAATGCATTTCGGCATAAGCCTTCATCAGGGGGAATCTACGGTTTGGCAAGAAGATAAAATAAAATGAATACTGTGTGTAGGAACCATGAAACATGTAGTAATTATTTACTCTCGGTGAATGATGGGATGTGAACATGAATTTAAATGTGAAACAGAAAGTCCGTAATAAAGATATATCTGTGGGCAGACTCGTGATGAAAAAAAAAACTCGCGACTGTGTAATTCCGTGTTGGGAAGTTTTAACGTGACAAAACGTGCAAAAATACTCGCGGCTGTGTGGTTCCGTGTTGGGAAGTTTTAACGTGACAAAACGTGCAAAACGTGCCAGAAATACTAATCAGGATGCTACCTAAGGTGTCGGAAGTTAGTACGTTTTAAAAAACGGCTACTAAGATGTTAAATTGTATCCCGTATGAACATGCAGGTCACAACGCGTAAAATATTCTTACCAGGTGCTGAAAAAGCCTCTACGTGTCTCCCGTATGTGGTGTTCCGCATTTTGTATTTGTACGCGGGTGGTTTTAAGTGTTCAGGAAGTTGAACGTGAATGACGTACGTCGAGAGGGTGAGCATGAAGGTAGACATGGGACTATGGCGATGTGAAAACCGTGAACGGACTATACTAATGGGGTTAATTAAATTCAGAAAAGAAAAACAAATAAAATAATACTGTTAATGTGATAAAAACAAGTGTAGGTATGAACATAAACGATGTGAATAGGAAGATCAAATGGGTATAGTGACGAGTCGAAATAGGAACCTTTAGGAACAGAAGCGTCAGTGATGACGAATTTTACAAGTAAGTATAAAAACAGGGTAATTGATGTGTATACGGTAGTTAATAGAAGAACTAGGATTAGCTTATAAGGGTGTGTGAAGCTAAACATGCATCAGCAATAACATTTCTTTAGAACAACACATATAGTACAAAATCACAGGTAACATGAAAATTCAATGCGATCATTTAAGCCATCCGGTTTCATTGAATTCAAATAATAAATCCAGTGGTTTTCTCTTTGTAGTATGAAGTTGCGATTGTCTCTTCCTTCTTTTTTAGTGACCATTTCAAGTATGCAAAATTTCAATTGGCTGACATTATGTCCAACTTCCATAAAGTGTTGAGCAACCGATGATTTGAGTTGTTTAGTCCTGATGTTAGATTTGTGCTCATTGAGTCTCACTTTCATCTTTCTCTCGGTTTGTCCGACATAAACCTTGCCACAAGGGCATTTGAGCATGTAAATAACATTAGATGTATCACAGGTTGCCGTTAGCCTCAGTTTGATTTTATGTCCCCTCATGGGGTGTGTGATGTAATCTCCTTTTATTATGTTATTGCAATTGTTGCAGTTCAAGCAAGGGATAGTTCCTTTGAATGAATTCAGTTTTTGCCTACTCTTTTCCCACTAGCGCACAACCTGCACCTTTTGGTGAGACCCAACTAGGTCAAAATCATTCTGTGTTGCTTGTGTTCCCATATGGAGGGGTCCTGGCCTGTTCCTACTGAAAAATGTCCAAGCCTGATTTGCATATCGTTGGTCTAGGTGTAAAGTGGCATGTTGGCCAAAAAGGGAGGTATTGGAATGTGGCTAATATAATTACCAGTGGCTATGATTACTTCAAGCATTCCACCCATTTCTTTTTAGGTGTGTGTACAGATAGCTATAGGTGTATCTCGCATACCTTATGTTTCCTAAACATAAGCCTATACAAAGATATAAATATATCCAGTACAAAACAGTGGGTTTTTAGTCAGCCCCATTAAGCCATTGGTAGTTGGCATATTTTTAAAAATACCATTGGTTGGGTGGGTTGTCCTTTTAAGCCATGGTAGTTTGTAAAAGATTGCATGGGACTTTAAGTAATCTGCTCCCACCTCACACCTGTGACTTCCCTACCAACCCCCTATTGCAGGATGTGGCCCTCGCTGTTCCCTCCCTCCTGCAACTTCCTAGCGCCAGCACAGCCTGCATTTTCATTTGTTAAATCGCTTTTAAAGCGCTTGCAAAGTCTAACCATTCCAAAATATATCCGTTCAATCTACAGATATGATGGCCGTCTTTTAATGGGGTTTCAAGAACTTCAACAAAAGTTGGCCGCCAAGCAAGCACGGGCATGCAAGGTGGCCATCTTGTTATGGAGCTGCTTAGTTGGAGCGGCTTGTTTTTTTAAAAACTTCATGAAACGATTACTGCTGTATTTGCATGTACATCAACCTCACAAAGGTGATGGGAGGAATGCTTGC
Organism: Triturus cristatus; assembly: GCF_964204655.1. Taxonomy (NCBI): domain Eukaryota; kingdom Metazoa; phylum Chordata; class Amphibia; order Caudata; family Salamandridae; genus Triturus; species Triturus cristatus. Next base: position 966,338,571 of record NC_140594.1, read on the forward strand.
AATATGTCTAACTACTGACAATCGCCAGGGCTAGCATTCCAGCCCATTGTTCATTTTCCCACCATGACACACCAAATCATTCTTGGTTAATTTCAATCGGAATAGTCCAGTCCGAACTGCCAAGCCAAGTCCTTTCTGAAGCGCAACAGAGCCAACCCAAAACCCGTTTGGACCCGATTGGGGTTCTTCAGTCAGGTACAGCTTGGTTCCAGTGCCGCATGAGCAAAGGACCCATGTCTGGACATATCCTTGGCCACTTAGGGCGTTACACCAAACACTCAAAAGGTGATGGGAGGAATGCTTGCAATTTGTTTAGCCACTTAGTTGCTCGGGGTAACTTTACAACCCATTGCTCTCCACACCCAACTAACAAGCCCCAATGAGGGCGAAACAGATCTTGGAATGCTTCTGTTCTGGTTCAGGGAGGACCTGGCCTGGCAGTTCCGGCTGGACTGTCCCTTTAGGGGCAGGATGACACTGGTTTGCATATGGCTAGGTCCAAACTAAGATGACATGGTGGGCAAAAGAATGATGGTTTGGGATTCTACTGTGAGCGATTGGCAGTGGTTAGACAAATTGCAAGCATTCCTCCCATCACCTTTTGTGTATATGCTTGTATATCTATGGTGGCCAACTTGTAATGGTGTTTCAACAACACATATAAAGCTACATTACAAGATGACCACTGTACATGCATATACATGCATGGAGGCAACTCTGAGGCAAAAAATTGGCATAGCCAAAATGTTGGCGCTGAGTAGCAAAGATGGGACCTGTTGGTTTCTCCAGTGCTTGCTTTGTTCTCCAATCACAAGTCAGATGCCAATACCAGTTGTCCGTCTCTTCTAAGTGCTCTTTCAATATTTACTCATTTTCCTTTTGGCCCTTGTCCTTGGTGCAATGTAAACCTTCTTGAATGTATCTGCCATACTCCTACACCATGAATTTTAATTTCGATACCTTCTGTTATTCTCTTCACATGTTCCGCACTTAAATTCTTGTAAACTGCGCTCTTTAAACCTACAGCGGCTGGATTCGACATATTGCATTGGCGACTGAGCTGTTTTTCAGTGGTGAGTGGGCAGTTTTATATTTGCACTGACCAACCAATGCAAAATAACGAGCACCGACTGAAAGCGCAACATTTGAACCTGCTCAGAATTAAAGTTTGCACTTAGGGTCCCATTACGATGGCTGTGGAACCGCCAACGTCAGGCCGTCGGTGGCGGTCCTACTGCCATCGGACCCTGCAGGACCGCCCGCCATTGTAATGATGTAGGGATGGCGGACAGACCGACTGCCAGGAATCGGACGGGCGCTTTGAGCCCGTCAGACCGATGGAGGGACTGCAATCCCTACAACAGTGGCGGTGCCTACTAGGGCACTGCCGTAGGGATTACAATGCCCGTTTCCGCCGGCTGTTTCATGGAGGTTAACCCGCCATATAAAGGCAGGCAGAAAGGGACTTGGGGGTTCCCTAGCAGGCCCCCCTTGCCCCCTGGACCTCCAGTATAGGATCTGGGGGGCTCCAACACCCCTGCACTGTGTGGTAGGCATCGCATGGGGCCTCCCACACGGTGCAGGGATGTTCACAAACATACCTTAGCAGTGAGTCTTGTGCTGTAGCCCTTTTTCGGGCCGCAGCACAAGCCTCAATGCTGAGAGGCATATTTCCGACCGCCGCGAAGGCGGTCGGATTGTAATTCCCCTGGTGGGTCCGACGACTCCCTGTCGGCCGGTCCCGTTCCCGACAGGATGGCAGTCGGATGCTCGTCTGACCGCCCTTGTAATGGGGCCCTAAGTCACCAGGGCATTGCGCCTAATTCTGCCTTTGATGTATTTCTTTTTTCTACTTTTTACATATGTGTTCCCCACGATAAATTCATCTGTGACGTGCTCTCTGCAATGCATTCGATTGTGCACAAAGTTGGAGCTGTTTTGTTAAATTCATTATTTTTAAAAAACGCATGCAGCAAATTTTGTTTTTTATTTTACAGATCTGAGTGAAAAGTTGAGAATCTCTTGTACAATATTTTGTTTACGCTAATTTGCCGTTCGTGGTGACCAAGTAATCAAATATATTGAAACGTTCTTGTGAAACTGCAATCGGCTAAAACGTTTCCCCCATTTGTTCCACTCTCTTAAAATCCGTTCTTTATGTTGGTGCGTATAAATGGTTTGACTGGTTTGAAAGGGGGTGTTTCTTGTTGTTGTTCCAGCACAGTGCGGGAATTCCTTTTACCCTGCTTAGCACGCTCTTTATTTAGTTGAATGTTAAGCTTACAAGATTATGGTTTTAAGAATCTTAGGCGACCTTTTGAAACGAAATTATACATTGTCTGGTAATCTCATTAGTTCCATTTGTGTGTGGCTGTATTATAGTGTTGTGATCCCTTCAATACGTGTAACGTGATTAAGGCCTGGAGTGTTTCCTCCGTCGATCACCACAAGAAAGTCAAGTCATGAGGAACAGGTTGTTGACAAACTCCACGAGCGACCCGGAAGACCAAGAAGAAAAGCTGAAGAACATTTCTTATTTGTTGTCTACGAAACGAGATTTTGTGTGATGCAAGTTTAATATAAACCCCTTTAAGAGTTTTGGAGAATAACATGCAGATTTTGGTACGTAGTACACCAAAATCTGCGTGTTCCGGTAAATTCTGGGCATTTTTCTCCTGATCAATAGTGGCAGGTTTGTCTTGACCATGTCTATCACAAAATTCATATACGGGGTAGGCCGGGGAGACACTTTCTGGCACCCCATGTGAAGTCCCACCCTAGCAAGAATGTAATTGGGCCCTAATGGTCCCATCCAATGTCAGACGTGATGTATACGCAATGTAAACCTTGTGTGCCTGTCCTCCAGCTCCTCTTTCACCCCTTGCTTTCAGCCCTTGCTTTCAGCCCTTGCTTTCACCCCTTGCTTTCACCCCTTGCTTTCGCCCCTTGCTTTCATGCTCCTTTCTTTTTTCCTTTCCTTCTTGACTGTTAAGACAAGTGGGGAATGCACAGAATTATATAGGCAAAAGCGAGTGGAAGAAAAGATGCAAACCCTGTTACAGAATTACTAATGTGTTCTTGTCTAAAAAATGTAATAAAACATGTTGAAATAAAAAAAACAAAATTCATAATTTTGATTTGTGCATTCGCAGCAGCTGCCGCAGTGTCTTCTCCTCTGCTAAGGCCGAGGAGCGTCGCTGCACTGCTTTTCAGCAGGGTGAAAAAAGGAAAAATGAAATGATATTAACTCTGTTATTATCATTTGATATTTCCCTACCAAGGCAGTTTGCAGGGCTGGGCTGCTCTGCTCACAGAGCAAGGGGAGGAGTGGTGGGCTCTCTGTAAGTGCACATAACCGTTTGGATGGCCGTCTTCAGCCGGCCCAATAGTCATGCCCACTTAGCATGTTCTCCACCCAGTCTGTATTCGAGCCTGGGTGGAGAACATGCCCAGACTCCCAGTCCCCATCGGAGTGCTGATCTATGATGCTCAGACCAATCACGACGCTGCTAACAGCAGTGTAGTGATTGGCTTAGGGGAGCCTGTTTACTTCCTGCTTCCGTTCCAGCCAGACACAGAGACGATGGAGGAGAGACACAGTGACAGGTACTTTTATTTCTTTACACCCCCCCCAATTCCGCAACCCCCGATCCGTGCTATCCGCCACGGAGCTACCGCACTGGATTTAATCAGGCCATTTGGAATGAGGGCCAGCATAGCATGACTGATTTTATACAGTTTTGAGAAAGTATATTCCATGGGCTTACAGACCCTTTTAAACAGATTTGTGGCATTTTGTGTTCAAAGAGGTCTTGAGCTGAACTCTTCTAAGACCAAGTATATGGTGTTTAAACCAAATAAGGCTCGTAAGAGTAAGACGATGTAGATGGTAATGTCCTTGAGTGAGTTTGCAGTTTTGATTACTTGGGCATCACACAGTAAGGTCTCTGCTTATTGTACAAGACTGCTCCCCGTTGTTGCCACTTTTTATGGATATAGTGAAATGCCCCATCTAGTCACCATCAAGCCATTATTGTACTGGCTCCGGGTATGGTCCATCCATGATCTACAACACTTTAGGAATGGCCTTGGGGAATTGCTTGCCCGGGACCGTATTTATAAGACACCCTGGCTCAAGCATGTATACACATGGTTTTATAAACAGTGCTTGAAATTGTTGCGGGACGATCCTACCTGTATTAACAGACATACTGCAGTTCATTTGATGTCTGTTTACTGACAAAGTGTCAGTGGATGGCACTCAGTGCCAAAAAGTGGAGGGATTATTTGCCGATTTCTGTATTTCGGACTGGTACCTGCTTTTGAGGCATTTTTAGATAATTCGTACCCCCCATATTTAAGAAGTCTGTACATTAAGTTCATACTGTGGATTTTACCTTTGAATTGTTTTAGGCTAAAATGGGGGAAGAGGTGTTACGTTTACTAGCTAAGGGGGCGGCTGCTGCCTGGGTTCACACACAATCAGGACAGGACCCAATTTGTGGTGTGGCACGTGCCTATCAGGTGGCTTCACCCAAGGGCCACCGGATTGAAATGGATTATTCGAAACATATAATTGGTTGGTGCCCGATATTATGTATGTGACTTCCTGGGGTACAAAATCTCAAAATCTAATTTTGTTTTCAATGTGGTATACAGTATTTATTAGTTGCCTGAAATTGATTAGACAAGGAGCTGACACGTGTTTTGCCCATATGGCCAGGAGGGCAAGTGCTTCCTTAAGGCAAAAAGTCTCGTAGCAAAATGCTCAGTCTGTCTTGTAAAAGAAGGTAGTAGTTCTGAATGGAGACATAAGTTGTCGTCGGAGAAGGACGGTCTTTGGTCAAGTGTTACATTTATTGTTGTTTGCCCAATCTGCCAATCAACAGCTGAAACTGAGGCACGTCTCTTGCTTTTCTGTCAAGTCTGCCAAGCAGCTTGATTCAAGTAACTACGGCCAGCATGTAAGAATGTGGGCATCAGACAATATTTACCTGCTCTTAGACTTTCTAAAACCTTATATGTCTGATTTGATTGTTTATGCAGTGAGCACGTTTTTAGGTATTGCTTGGCGCATAAGGTAATCAATTGTGGATCTTGCACCTGTATATTTAAATTGTCTGTGTATTTGTAAATATAATGTGTTTATTTGTTGTATATGTGATAGTGGTTTTATGAATGTAAATCAGAAATCCAAAATAACCCTATGATGAAAGTAAGTCTATCATATACTACATATAATGCCATAGGCAGTGGCCCTGATCCAAGATCTTCTTTAGCTCTTACATGTTTAAAAATGTGCCGAAAGACACTTTATATCAATTGGACATCACTCAACACAGTCTTGTTTTATTTTGCCCGTCGATTGATGTATGTAAAGAGTCTAGATCTAGAAAAATAGCCGGTCACCAAGAGAGGAGAAGATAGAAAGTTGAAGTAAGTAGTAGGACAGACATTATCTAAATAGGAATAGAAGTGAACAGGCAGCCAAAGCAAATACCAAATACTCAAAAGGCACTACATAAATATGAGCATTAGTGAGAGTTGCTAAATGTTCATGCTAGTGGTAACTTTATGTCTAGCATCGCAGATTTGCTATGGTGGTTTTGACTTCTGTAGGTACATATCCAAAGAGGGGAGAGGATGTAGCCTTACATTGAGCAGTCGACCTGAAGCTGGGGAACCGGGTTTGAGTCTCAGCAGGGACGCTCAACATCCTGTGATTCTGGGCAAATCACTTATTCTCCCTGCACTTAACAAAAATGAATGTGTCCATCTGTAACTAAACTGGTGATCATGTAAAGCGCTCTGATACCTGATATCTTCAGGTCGAGTTTGCGCCATATAAAACTCTTAAAAAAGAAAAAAAAGACCTATAATTGTCTTTTATTACATTTTATATATATTATAAGCATTGTCAATACAACAAATATAACGTACCCCATGTCACTCTCTTTGTCAAAACTTTCTCTACTGACCTGCAAATACAAAGTATTGTTTTGATGCCCAACAAGATAATTAGGCCGAGAACTAAGATGTTTTAGTTTTTCATCTTAGGTAGATAATTTATACCATGGATTTCCATCGAGCATGACATTTATTCAGGCAAAATGTGCATTTGAAATATCTTCTCAATGAGCCTATATATCCCTTGCTATAATGTTGAAATGATTTTGCATGAAAACATCAAATGAAAAATGTCTCCTTTAGCTTTTTGACAATTCCAACATAGATCTGATGGTAGAATTTCTACTTTGTGTTTACTCGCTGGTGTCCAGAATCCTTTGTGGTTAGTGAAGTATTTTGTTTAAGATGCGACCTGAATACATTTGTGGTTGAAGGAGGAGTGCCGTGTGAGAGTTCAAATAATGAAGTTGGAATATATTCTCTTCCCGTTTTTTCTGATTAACCGTGCTGGATTTATAGGGCTCTGGAGATAATTATTTGTATAGTTTTTGATATTAGGTGATGCAGTTTTGAGATTTACTCATGAACCTTGGTAGATCTGGTTCATATAGTCTGCACAGGATGACTTTTTAGTCTCAAGAATTTATAAAAGTCCAGATTATTTAGTCCACATTTTGAGAAGCTTTATTTGAAGTAGAGGTGCCTAGATTGTTTATCGTCGATGAACCTTTGTCCAACCAGTCTTTTCAGTGTATTGTCTTGCTCCCAATTAATTTTCTCATTGTATCTTGGGGACATCATAGATTATTTGTTCCTCTGATTATTTAATTTCTTCTCTACTATAAGTAGGGTTTGGGAAAGATTGGTTAATGCAAGTCTGGCATGGAGTACTTGGAAGTTAGGGTTGGATATAATGAATAATATGGTTTTAGGGATTCGAAATTCTTTTGCGATAGGTAACCAGATTGGTGGGTTATGTATTGTGAGCAGTAGCCTTGGTTGTTTGTAATCCTCCGATTGTTTCTTTAGTCTTCTGATGTGAAGCAAAATTTGGGATTCTTTGTCTTCCATGAATAGATCAAAAAGTGTTTTAGGAAGACCTTTTACCTATCAGGAATTTAACTTTAACTGTGCAGCATTTCTCATTTTGCTGACTCGAGTGACTTCTAATTGAACCAGACCCCTGGATACTTCTTTAGATTACGTCTCTTCTTTGCGAATAATGGTGCTCTCCGCTTGTGCCCATTTGATTATCTCTGCCTGTTATTGTGGTAGAGATGGGGGCTGTGGTGATTTACGCTTCATTGTCACTGCCCGTTTTGCTAGGAGCAGTGCGAGGTCCATAAAGCAAATCATCACTTTTTTAGATTTGGGGTGTGGGAACTGACACATGAGACATTGTTGTGCTGTCTCCAGTCTACATTTTCCCATTGCCCTGGGTATATCCCCAGTGCTCTGCACGTCCAAAACATATGTATTGCATCTGCTGAGTCAGATTTACAATGGGGGCATTTAACTGGTACCTGGGGGTAGATCCTGTGTAGGCGCCAGGGGAGTCTGGTATACCCTGTGCAGGATACACAAATGAAAGCATGAATTTTGAGATATTTTACTGGGATATTCCAGGTCTTAAGCCAGTCTCCATCATGTAGTACTTGTCCCAGGAAGTCTTCCCCGGCAGATTGTAAATTGATCAATGCAGTCAGTGGGTCTCTTGCAAAGACCTTATGCAGCCACATAACGAGGCATCTGCTCCACCGACCGAATGTAGGGCATGGAATAACTGGCCTTGGGCTGGTTCGGTTCCCTGAATTCCCTAGTGTTGTACTAGTGTCGCTTTGATCGCCCAGTAGGTCAAGAAAGCTCCACTGGGGAGGTCATGGCGGTCGAAGAGATAATTGTTCGCGTTGGCAAAGTCTGCACTGAGAGTATGAATGACTGCTGCTGCCTATGCAGGTTCTTCCCAACCTTCCTTACCTGCTGTGTAACATTTTATCATGTTTTGTGTTGTTCTTCCATTGTTTTCTTTGCTGTTTTATGTAAGAGCAGGGTCTGTTCTTACTTTGAAGGGCTGGGTCTTGAACCAGATGTGAAGCTGTGTCGATTTCTGCAGCCTTCCTCCATATTGTTTTTTTCCTTTTTGGTACAAGGGTAGTGTCCCCGAGCCCCCAAAGCCTTCGTATTTGTTTTCCTAGTGCTGTTACCCCTTACCTCTGCTATTCTGCAAACCCTTTTTCCCACCTGCACCTTCCACTTGGTGTTATACCACAGTGCAGATGAGGAATTGTGTAGCACAGTGGCGTACATAGTTTCAAGTCCATATGCAACTTTAGACTATCAATGTAGGATCTTTCTACTGTGGGGTAGGTAGCTCTGCTGGTTCAAGCTTGCTAGTGTGTGTGATCGAATTCCATTTTTATTTTCCCTGTCTGCATCCTCCAGTGCGATTCTAAGTCGCATTTTAAGACTGATGATCTCCTTGGAAGGGAGGATGGAGAAACGAGAGGGAGAGGCTTTATGCTTTTTGATAAGTGATAGGAAGGTAATTTGAATATTAGGGTTATTTGACCTGCCTATGTCTTTTTGACCATTATCTTTCTTAAATTGTGTAAAAATAGTTTTGTTTGACTCTCGTTTTTCATACTTCTCTGGATTGTAGCAGAGAAGGCAAATCCCCCCCACACCTTCACCCCAGTCCCATGGTGAGGGTCAGGCTTGCTTAGCGCACAAGTTCTAGGATATTCTAGGAGTGGTCCTTTAGTAGTAACTGTAAAACCTGTGCTCTTTAGCCAGTTTATTTGAAAATCTTTCAAAATGTACCTTTTATACACTTTGTTTGCCAAAGAATACCACCCAGCACACCTTGCATTGCACCACTTGGAGGGTGGGGGGGGGGGGGGGTTCTCATTCTTGCATTAATGGTGCATTTTGGGACAGTGATTCAGCTCCATCACTATCAAAATTCACCAGCCGCCACCGGAGCACATCTGGCTCAACTGTAAACAAATCTACTCTGCCTCTTTATAATGACTCTACAAATAGGAAAGCGCCAATGCGTACTGCTCGTTCTTTAGCATGGCATATTTTGGCTTCTGGATGTAATTTATGTTTTTTTTCTGAAACAAATCTTTCATTCACTATGGAAAAGAGAATGTTGGAAAGAGTTATTGTAGCTGGGTTTGGTTGTATTTTATGGATGCATGTCAAGAATGTTAATTATTCACTGCTGAGTAATATGGCCTCTTTCGCCTCGTATTATAATGGTTTGCATATTTTGTGACTGGTTATAAGCAGCAAAATGTCGACATAGGAGATTTTAGGTATTGAATAAGTTACTTGAAAAACATTTAGGATTTACTTTTTTGTCAAAGCTTGATTTCTGGAAGATTAACCCATATATTGTTTTTGACTTAATACATATTGATCAGAATATTGACCTGACCATCTGACCACACTGAGTTAATATTTTTATATTTTGTTCATAGTTATTTATTTACCATCTGTTGGCTATATTAAAGCAACTATGTTTCAATAGCCTGTTATAAACAAAATATAAAGACATTCATGCAGGGTCTGGTGGCTTAGTGGACTAATGCATCCACTGCAGGGCCCTGTGTTCCACCTCATGGTCACCGGCTCAAATCCCGGCGGGTCCTCTCAGCCTTTCATCCATTTAAGGTCAATAAAATGAGTACCATTGAGTTGGGTAACAATAAACATCTGTTATTCAGCACCTTGAGACCCATGGGTGATAAGTGCGCTTTACAAATTCACGTGTTATGTTATGTTTGTTATGTTATGTTCATACTTTAGGAAAGCAAGGACAATGAAAAACACAATGACTGCTGCAAGTGAGCACATGCAAATCTTGTGACTGATTCTTTTTTACTCTCCCAATTGGAAACCAGCATGATGTTCAGAGGGAGATTGTTCCTGAGGAACGCCCATTGGTGGCAGTACTACTCTCTCTTAGTATTAGATAGCAGCCGTGTTGCTTAGGTAGCTGGGTGAAGACTGTGAGAATGTCAGATAGGCGGGGTGCAATCTTGCCAAATCTCTGTATAAGGTGTTAAAACTGTCTTTGGCATTATTTGTGCAGGAGTCTAGTTGTGTGTGTGTGTGTGTGGGGGGGGGGAGGGGTGGGGGGGGGGGGATTGGGTTCTGCCGAAGCACCAGATACCAAGCACCTTCTTAAGCAGAATGTGAATTTGCTGTTCCTTCACTTACTGATAATCTTGGTCTTTTCTACTGGAAGGGGCAGATTTAGGAAAATTAACTGAGATTAAAACGTACCATTTCGACAAGATCTTTCCAAGATCCATGCTCAGTATTCCGTTTCCCTTGCTTCTCTTCTTTAGCCACTGTCCTACTCAGTCGCCCCCCACGCTTGAGTTTGTTTGTTTATAGTCTCTAAATTTAATTCATTAGTCAGAGTACATTGGCCACTATCTTGAAACAACAATCTGAATGTCTCCCTTATTGCTTTAAGCATTATACCTATTAAGGGCGTGTCGCTGGGGAGCTCTGGGTGAGTGGATCCTATCTTATTGCTTTCATTAGGTGCCAGTAATCTAGACAACTTGCACTTAAGTGATTTATCATGATTCCAACCTTTAGAAGCGTTAGTAGCCTCTTTGCTGTTGCCCGACACATGAAGAGCGGAATCGAGGTGCATGTTTGGCATATAGGTTACTGACCATGACTAATAATAGTCATCCCATGCAAGATACTTGAGGATTTGAAGGATCACATTTTGAGATGTCTTTAAAGCATGTGATTGAAACTGAGAAGCTCTTTCTAAAATGGTTCTTTTCCCATAAACAAAACTATTGATTAACTATTTCTAAAGAAGAGTTCCTGTGTTTGGATTGGAAATCAAGCAATGTAAACCGCAATGTCCGCTTCTCAGAAGCTCTTTCTGTAATTGTTGCTTAATATTCATGGAATTCACAGATCTATTTGGATTTTTTTCAAGAACTATCATAAAATGCTATTGTAGGAAATGTACCTTTAGGACTAGCAAAGAGAGAGTTGACAATCTTCATGTGATTTGAGACTGAGCTCTGAAAGTTCAGGATCCATTGACCCATGAACTGGCTTGAGTAAAGGTAATCTTAGCTCAATTTTGCTAGCTTAGATAGAGCAGCAAGGCTGTCCTAAGAGAAAATTGTATTAGCACCAAACCAATTAGACCACAAAACCGTAAAATACATAAAGAATGTAAATGTCCACACCAGTTAGAAAAAATGTAATAAGAAAATTGGTGAAAACTGAAGGGGCAATGAAGATTATAATCCTTGAATTGGTAAGGATCCATCATTACAGTAGTCTTTTTTTCCCCTATATCTAAGAAAAGCAAAGAAGAGTGCCAGTTCAGGGAACTGTAATATTAAGGGGAAAGGTACTCTGTTGAAGGTAAAGGTGAGGAATGAGGGCAAGTTAGGGAAAAAATGGAGGAGATGTAAAACACAATGAAGGTTTAAAAAAAGGCGTGGGAGGAAAGAAAATGGGAACTGAGAGTACTGCAACCGCTTGATGAATTACTTCTTGGTACCCAGGTTTTATTTTGAAGATGAATTATTTCCCTATGCCCTGTTGGAAAAATTATTTTTAGAGAATTGGAAGACTGGTTTTAGGCGTGTCAAAATATGTTTTCGGTAGTGAACATAGACATTTTGTATAAATGGCATAGTTTTGCTGCTGTATATAAAGTACTGTGTAAATTTCCTTTTGAGATCATGCAAAAGCAGCACTAAATCTCCTTCCTAGTGGCATTTGCTGCATAGGGGATTGATCCTAATGTATTGACACAGCTTTGCAGCGAGCAGCCTCTGGCATATCCATTACTCTTCACACTCTTTCCTCTGAGTTTGATACTCCTTACTTCATTGGAGTTTTATCCTACTATTAAATAGTAGTACATGGAAGTATATGGTTTAGAAGGTACTCCAGTCTTTAGTTTTGGGGTACAAGATATACATTGACAAGGCTCTGGGTTTCAATTATAAGCACCCATGCTAAATCCACAGGGCTTTTGGCTTCAATTATAAGCATTCTTGTAAGTCTGTTGCGGGGATTCTGCACATACGCAGAACTATGCGCAGGAAAACAGGGCCTTGGTGTATAGGGGTGTACCTTCCTTACACCTTAGTACCCAAAATCCCAAAACCGACTAGCTATAGTGTCTCATTTGTTCTCCTACATAATCACGAAGCTACAAATTATTAGACAACCCAGAACACAACACTCCCGACTCTCTCAGGAATCGCTTTTTTTTTTTTTTTGCATAGGTTTATATAGCGTGAACTTAACCCGAATCCAATCGGGTATCAGAGCGCTTTACATAGCACCAGTTGCGTTACATGAGGACACACATTCATCTTTGTTTTTGGTTAGGCACGGGGAGATTAAGTGATTTGCCCAGAATCACAGGATGTTCAGCGTCATTACTTTCGAAAGACGTACCCTTTTGCTCACTCACTCATTCATACTTGTCCACAATAAGAATTGTCAGAGTCACGGTTATAGTTCAAAATGTTTATTTTGACTATCGTGCTCTAAGGGGGCGTGCTCATCACCTGGCTTGTATTAGACACAGGGGGAACAGTGCATGACCCTGATGTTATTAATGACACTTTCTTGTAATATTATGAGGGGCTATCTGAGGCCCGACTGCGGCCCCCTTGTCCGCTATACGTAACTTCTTGGCTTCTCTGCAACTCCGCAAACTTGAGGCAGACGACCCGGATGAACTAGGAGGTCCGGTCAGGTTTCAGGAAGTCAGAGCCGCACTGGCACACCGTAAGACACCAGGGCCTGATGGCCTCCCAGCCGAATTCTACCAGCGGTTTGTTGATGTTTTGGCACCGCATTTGGTTTCACTGTATGCGGAAGCATACGAGGGCGGGGGGGCTGTCTGAATCCCCCCAGACAGCACTGGTGATCCTGCTCCACAAGTCCAAAGAACCTGATGCAGGAGTAAGAGACTACCGACCGCTTTCCATGCTGAACTTAGACTTTAAGATCCTGAGTAAGGTATTGGTGGGTAGGCTGCTCCCACACATGAAGTCTCTGATTCACCCAGACCAAAATGGGTTTATTCCCACTCGTAACACCTCTCATAACCTCCGTAGGCTCTATTCTGTGCTTTACCACACAGATGCTCCAGCTTGACAGCACGCAGCGGTTTTCTCGCTCGATTTAGAGAAAGTGTTCGACACGGGGAGCTGGGAGTTCCTTTTTGAGGTGATGCGTCGCATGGGCTTGGGTGATGACTGGGTGCGGTGGGTACAGCTTCTTTATGCCTCCCCCACTGTGAGGGTAAAGACAGGACGTGCCATATCTAGGCCTTACAAGATCTCTCGTGGCTATCGGCAGTGCTGTCCTCTTTCCCAGCTCTTGTTTGCTCTAGCTGTGGAGCCGCTGGCGGGCGGTTTCGACTGGGAGGTGTGGGATAGGATTGACTGTGGGCAGGCGCTGCCACATATCTCCCTATACGCTGATGACCTGTTGCTGTACCTCAAGGAGGCAGTTGGGGGTGCTGCCACAGCTGTGCAGATTCTAGGCGATTTCGCTGTCCTCACATGCCTCAAAGTTAAAAAATCCAAGACCTATTTGTTCCCAATAGACTGTCGTTACCCAGGCCGGAGGCACTGCCGCCTGACACCCTCTGGGCAGAGCGTACGTTTAATTATTTAGGCATACAAATTTTCCACGACCTGGATGATCTTAAGGACGGGAATTTGGATAAGGTGTTGCGTTACCTTTGCTCTTGTGTTCATTTTTGGAACTCACTGCAACTGCCCACCATGGCCCCGATTACGCTGTCCAAAAGGGTTATGTTGCCCCGGCTGCTCAAATCTTTTTGTAAATCTCCTGGTTCTGATGCAGAGAAGTTGGTTTAGACCTCTGCACGCTCTCCTGCTGCGATTGGTCTGGGGCGAGGGATGCCCGTACGTATCCCTGCAAATCCTACAGCGTTCTGTGTCTAGGGCGGTCTTGGTGTGATTTCGAATTCTATATGTTGGCCCCCCAACTGCAATAGTTGGCGCAATGGGTGGAGGGAATGAATGAGGAGAGAACGTGCCTGACAGATCCGGGATCTAGCCAAGGACAGTGATGGCAAAACTGCTATTGCCATTTACGTCCGTCCCCTCCTGTTCTCTTTTGCAGCGCACGGCCTTCCAGACATGGAGACGATGCTGTAGCTGCAAGCAACACCCTGTGAGGTACTCCCCCTTGATTCCCTTGGTGGTTCTACCGCATGGGGCCCCTCAATATGTGTTCACAGATGCCCAGCTGGCCAGTTGGTCAGGTGCTGGACAGGAGACGGTTGGGGATTGCTATCTCGATAAAGCTCTGATCCCTTTCGCGGACTTGATGGAGGATAGCGGTCTCCACCCTGGCCAATTCCTGTGGTATGAAGCGCTAACGCGCACGTTTACGCAACTATGGGGCCTTGGGAGGGAGGAGCCTGATACACACCCTGTCCTCCACACGCTACTCATTCTTGGTACAGCAGGGCACCTCATGAAGTGGCTCTATGCCGCTCTAGTGGAGGCCTCCACCGGCCCGCTGGATAGGTTATGGGCACAATGGGATACGATGGGGGGCAGGGTTCTTACTGATTCGGAGTGGTGTAAAGTCCTGCGATATTCTGGGAAAGTCTCCCGGATCACCCAACTAAAATATATACAATTTAACTATACACACATGACCTATATGACACCACATCGGCTCAACGTGACCTATGGAGGGGAAGTGCGACTATGCCCCAGGTCTACGCATCCGGATGCCGACTTTGTCCATACGACTTGAGATTGCCAGTGGTTATGCATCTATTGGGAGGTGGTGATGGTTAAGATCAAGGACGTGCTCGGTAGGGAGTTGGCCTTCACAATTCAGACGTGCCTTCTCGGTCTATTCCCCAGACCGCCTAAATGCAAGGTCGGGAATCGCTTGATTGATCTTGCGCTGTGCTTAGCTAAGCACGCAGGATCGCAATGGAGTGGAAGTCTGCGAGGGGTCCATAGATCTCGGCTTGGAACAGGGATGTCATAGCGTGGGCGAGGTACTGGCGTGGGAAGAGGCAAGAGGGATGAGGAAGTTCCCGATGACCCAACAATGGAGGGAAGTAGTAGCTGAGTGGGTGAGGCCAGCGACACCCCCCCCCCCCCAGTTCTCCTTTTTTGGCGGGTTGAGACTGTCCTCAATCCCGGTAGCTATTAGCATATGGACATGTTCACGCCATTCCTCTGCACCAGTTGTTCGTTTTTGGTTTATGCTTTATTTTCCTTTAATTTATTAATAGCTTGACTTTATATACTATCAATTGCAAGTTCAGATTCCAATTATGAACAGACATGTATAAGATGGATTGCTGTTGAACGACTCTCTATATCATTGGTGAGATGACTTTGTATGGGTGGAGCTAGCGCCCCCGATTGGAGACGATGATAGTGGATGTATTATATTGTTTCTCCCTTTTCTTTCTTGCTTTGTTTCTTCTTTTTCTCCTGATTGTATTTGACTGATCGGTTTCTACAAAATGCCAATAAAAATATATTTGTAAAAACCCCAAAAACTATTGTGCTCTATAATGCAGTATACAAGCCACTACCAGCAGCAAAATGCATGAACCCAAAACAGTCAGCATTGTTACAATTCCATAGAATATAAAGGGGGATGTCATCATATACAGAAAGTGGAAAAAGGACTATAAGGCCTAACCACCCTTCCCTTGGTAAGTTGAAGTTTATTATATAAAGGAAGATCTCTTGGGTTTGTCAGCAGACCCCGTACCTTAGTGCCTAGATGGAAGTTTTACATCATAGGAACAGCATAGCTCCTCTCCCTGGAATGGTCCCTCTCCAAGTGCATGTTTGAACTACATGCATCCCTGTAATATCAAAGCACGAGTTTCCAGCAGTGCAGCTGTGTTAGCATGTTTTGTCTAGGTGCTAGGCACTGACCAGAACAGAATAACAAGGGGCATTGTTTATCGACCTTGCACATTGTGTTCAGACAAAACTCCAGGAACAGTCCGAGTACGCAGAAAGCAGACAGTTCTTGTGTGAAAGGCTGAGTATTGCAAAATAAAGTCTTGTAGTAACGTGCACAAAAGCAGCATCATGGCAGCAGAGCTCATGCTAACTTAGCAATGTTGACAATGACCCTAACAGCCATATAACAAGTCAAGACCGGAAAAGGGAAGCCAGTTCATAGTGATTGCACAGGTGAGGTAGCTGAAGCATCCCTCTGGCTGGACAAATGTTTCTCAAAATAACTCCATGCAAGTTTCCCTGAATCGACAAGCCAGAAGATGCATTATCTGTACTACGGAGATCAGCCAGAAGCAGTAACTGATGTTATCCTGGCTGTAAACAAAAAACAATTTACTGTCTTGAATCTGGCACATATGTCACATGCCTTTTTTAATGATCTTGACCGTCTCCACCTCATGAAAATTCCATTAAAATGTTGCTGTTGAAATACAAAAAACATAATTGGATTTGCAGGGTGTCAGTGATGCCTGCACCCTATTACGATTTGATATTTGCAGTTGAATGTGGGCCCGTCCTGCTTCTTACTTGCTTTGTAATACCATTCTTTGTGATTATTTTAGCACTTCTATAGCAGCACAGTTGCTGTTGTCAGTGACATTACGTTTTATACAGTATTCCTTTGTCTTTTTAGGTTTAAGCCTTTTTGTAACAAAATATAGCTACAGCAGTACATAAAGATACCCAGTCACCCTTCAAGCCCTCCCCTAAAAGTCCCCTAGAAAGACTGGTGAAGTGTAATATGTTTTCAGTGTTGTTAAGTGGCCTCATAAAGCTTGCCCTGTTCAACTATTTCTCTAGGGTACACTGAAACTGATTGAAGACTGAAACAGAGTGTGAAAGGACCTAAAACATTTAATAGCTTGCCACCACTCACTGTAACTTTTCCAGCAGCCTTCCACTCTGTCCTAGTGAAGGAGCACCAGACACTACAAACCTATGGCCCCACCTCTGAACACCTCACTGCAGCAAATAGTTAACAAGTGATAGTCAATCTCTCCTAATGCTTGGGAGAAAAGCATTGGCTGCCTCCACCTGAAAATGTTTCCCTTGGTGCTGGGCTTTTAGTTTTTTTAGAAAATAGAGGCTTTTGTCTTCATGTTGTTAAGTTTGCCTATAATGTTCCTCAAGGCTGTATTTATTGCATGACTCTCTGGGCTTGAGTCTGGCTAGAGTAAGATGTCCTATATGTAACAAGTCTACTGGGTCCGCTGGAGGATTCCCGGAAGTGTGCACATCTGAGTGATGAGAATTAACTGGCATTCCAGTTAGTGCTCAAGTCGGGTGGCAGATGCTTCAATGCCCTGAATCGTGTTATGGGTCTGGGGTACCGTCTATCTTATCACAAATTTCCTTTCGTCATTGAACAACACAATTCTTTTTACTATTCATCTACATTTGTTTTTTGCTGCATCCTTATTCAGGCCTCTTCATGTTAAATTTGATGCTTTTCTATGCATGGTATTTAATCTACACCACCCTCTCTCCTTCATCTAGAGTCCAGATTCATGGGGTTTTCTTTATGTTCTTAGATACAGAAGGAGTGAAAGGTAAAATGGTCTTGCTTCTACCTACTCACATCGTTACACAAGGTAACGCTAGATTAACCAACACTATTGTGATATTTTACTGTTGTATCTGAATCCCTTTGGAACGTTAAACCAGCCCTCACCCACAATGTTGTGCATGCTTCGTTATTTGGCCCCTCTGCATCCACAACATTGTGTCAGGATAGCCTCTGTCAAATAACTGAAAGCTAACATGTTTGAGACTAAAACGTTAGTCCCTGTAGGTAAGTAGGCCATTGTCAGGGTTCAAAAGACACCGTATTATTGTCCTGCCTCTCTATTCTGAAATATATGCATCTTGGAGCAGAGACATACACAGAAATAGTATACATAGGCTCCTTGATGAATGTGTGATTAGAGGGAGGTGGTCTTATGTGGCACATGGCTGAGTGGAACAGGGAAATCCCTGTGACTGTGAATGATTGAGTATCAGCCTACAGGTCTATAAATATGTAGTCTACTTCTGTAAACACTTTCTGGAAGTGGTAAATCTGCACCAATGCAAGGACGTGCACCTTTGTGTCTTTCTTCGAGGGTTGGCCCCCAATTTATTTTCATGTTGCCCATAATGCTTTTACCCATATTATCCATATTTTTTTTATATTGGCATGTATCAAACAATGAGGTAGCAGGAGAATGGGTTTAAAGTTGCATATTAGTTTAAGTGAAAGTTTTTTTTTCAAGTTTTGGATTTTTTGTATGTATTATTTTGAGAGCAATAAATCTTCAATCTTGCTTTCATGCATGTGCCTGTATTTGCGTATAATCAAGTAGCATTCTGGGAGTCTTATAAGTAGACTGAAATATGTAACGTTTTGAAATTGTGTACTTGTTTCTATATTGCAGCTGCTGAGCTCAAATCTCAGTGCATTTCTTAGCATACTCACCTTAATAGTAAAGGCTTTTGCTTTAATGAATCATATATACAATTTTGAACAATTTATACAGATGAATAGAAACGTATCTCAGTGGCACACGCGTCTCATTCACACAGCCATATTGTGGTACTATAAACTGATAACAAAGCATTTGTACTGTAGTGGGTTGGACCTGCTTGTCCAATGGACAAACTAAACATAAAAAAACATGTCTTTGACCACAAACAGTATATCCTGGGCATCAGGTGATTGAAATTGCACACTCCTGCTACTGTTACTTGAAAAGATGGGTCTTTACTTAATAAATTGCAGGAGGGTTAGAGCCGGTCACTTGTCTATAGGGATAGTGTTCGAAATCCAGGGTGGCTAGAAGGGGACAACCAGCAATATATTTTTTACTCCCTGCACTTTCTTAGTTTCCAGCCTGCCGATAGCCAGAGTGGTCTGCAGAAGGCTACTGAGCAGTGTAGGCTCTGTGGTGGCTGCACCTGATCGAAGAAGCGAAAGTGTGCTTCCAGTGTTTAGGTCAGTGATTGGTGGTTGATTGTGGCGAGGACTACAGAGAGGTTGAGCATAAGTAGGAGAAGAGGTTCTTTGTGTTATTGGTAAGGAGGGTGCTGTCAATTACTTGAAGAGTGGCTGTGTTTGTGTTTGCAGCTTAGTCTGATGCTTGATTGGTAGTTCTATAGAAGTTTGTTCTTTCTGATAAACTTTTTTTTTGGGTCGAGACTACATTTTTGATTATTTTCCTTCCAATGATAGGTGAATGATGGGTTAGAAATTGGCAAAATAATATGGGTCCTGGGATGTTTACGTCAGAAGGCGAAGGATCTGTTCTCCTTTATGACATTCAGGGGTAGGTTCCTTGGACGAATGAGAATGAGTGTGAAAGATGCCATCTGAATAGGAGTTGGCCTTTGGCTGAGTTCATGATGTAAGTGAGTTCAGTGTGCAAGAGGAGTTCACTACATGTCCTGTTAGGAGTGTACCTGGTTGTGTTATCAATGTGTGCTCTAACGCAAGCCCTTCTAATTAAATCTACAATGAGAAGAGTCGCCCTTTGAGCAATTAGTTTTCCCATCGTGATATCCACATAAGATCCAGTGTGCTGGTTGTTGTAAATGCTTTCTTTATTTTGTATGTGTAGTTAGCTAATATTTTATTGTTATACTTAATTATTTTCTTCAGAATAAACCCTGTGGCTGGCCTGCACAAAACAGATACTTCAACCTATTGTTATTTTAAGGTGTCTTTGCTCTCATTGTGTGGATTATTCAAAACTGTAGGGTCTAGAACTTAAACTCAAAACAAAGTCTTATGGAGAAAAGTAGCCTAGGAATTTTGTTTTCACATTCCTAAATAGAACCCTAACACACTACTTAATGTTTGCAAATGGAGATACTGGAATAGCTACTTGAAGACTCCATTACTTTGTCCGCTGCGATGAACAGTATTCTTGTGCTTTTCCTAAAGGGAAGAGCTGTGGGAAGGAAATATTTCCTACAGTAGGATTTGTATTTTGAAAATATCTGACTGCATATCCTAGTCTTGCTAAAGGCAGAAGGAATGTGCAGAATGACCAGGAGCCACAAACATGTTCTGTGGTTAGATGAAATTTAGGCATCAATAGCAGGGATTCAGACCTGTGCCTAATAAGATTTGTTTGCCTATGCCCAAATCCTGCTTCCTACTCCCTCATGTGCTTCACACTGTATTAAAGGTCATTCTCCACCTAATATAGTTGTGAAAATGTTTTAATATAATATGAATTCTGAAGATTTTGCAAGATGCAGTTATTTTTCTTATGAATCATTGGTCCATTAATGTACTTTCTTGCTGCAGTTGTCAAAAAGCTGAGGTTTAAATTACTGCAGAGTGGTTTCTACATTTCCACTTCCCTTTTTACTTCTGCTTTCAGTTGTAGCCATATATTGATAGATCTAAATGGCATTTAGTTTTTGGAAGTTTTCTTTGTCTTTGAAATACATTTGTCAGCAAAATATGGCATGGTGCTATTGCAGTCATTCATACAGGGTTACATGAGGTTGCATTGATTTGGTTGGGACTATAAAGGAAATGACTGTTTTGGGGATACATAAAGGAATGTGGCTTGTTCTCTATTGCATGGATGCTTAGTGCTTTGTCCACTTTCCTTTAATATCTCATTCACAGTTTGAAAGAGCGTCTATGTTTTGTGAAGGGGTAAATGCCCAAATCCGTGACGTTTTTGCCCGTTTGTTAAAACCTTATGAGGCAGGTTACCAGTTTCTATGATTCTCTGACTAAGTCCATGTCTCTGAGACAAGTGTTCCTAAAACCATCATGGGTTGGTGGGTTCTTATGAATGGTACTCCAGATATAGGTCAGATTGGCATGGAACGCCTTCTCCAAATGTACCCATACACAGAACTACAGCTGTCCATGCACATTTCCTACCAGTTTCATAATCTATGCAATTGAATGCTGTTCACATAAATTTGACTGTATGTATGGTCCAGATTATCTTCTCCTCATATGTTCATATGTCACAGAATCTGCATTGATATGGTGTCAAAACTGGAGAAAGTTGAAGTATGAGTGTTTTCCTTCTTTTCTCTCCTCACAAAAAATGTTTTTTCATGAAATGCCTTTTTCCTCACATATCCTGGTGAATATTAGAACCATTCGTGCACCTTTACAGCATTGTTGTTTCCCTTACGCCTGGTCATTCAGGATTAGGAATGGAAGCAGAGATGAGTGGTGGGGATGCATTGCAAATATTTGTGAATCCCCAAAAACTTAAAATATGTGGGCGTCATTTTCATTGGTTTGCATTTTTCTGTCCACCCAAGTGACTTATGAATGCATAGTAGAGTTTCCACAAGAAACACTGCATGTAAACTGGCCTTAAGAATCACTTGTCAATTTTGAACACAGAGCTTCAGATAGCTACCTTGGGTAAATGTGGCTTGCGCACAGAAAGCATGTGATGGTGTCTAGTGTTGTTCCTGGCATTATTAATCTATATTGTTGTACTCTGCATTGAAGGCACCTTTACTGATTGTTACATGTTCCGTATCTTAAACAGGTTTTTGAGGGAGGAATTATGCAGCCATGTAATACCATATTTTTCATAAGGGTTGTTTCAAAAAGACAAATGATGTGGTGTAGTGTGACATGTTTATAACTTATTCATGTATTATTCACATATTATTAAAGTATTATTACTATATGAATTTATGCAGGGGCGCTGGTGTCCATGAGGGATTCTCTTCTGCTGGATTATTCTGGTCAAGCATTCTATGTCTTACACTGCCCCAACTTCCAAACCATTCAAAGTAATGAAGTTCACCTGAGCTTTGAGGTCTTCTCTGACTTTTGAGACATTTCAGTCCGACAACATCTGCTTATTAGTTTCCCTTTAGGTGTTCTTTGGTTGCCATGTATTTTTTTATGGAGAGGGACTTTCTGATCAAGGTATAGTGCCTGGGAGTGGTTTTCGTCTTCCAGAACTGGCGCATGGGAATCTTAACCTCTCTTTAGACAACAGTGATCTAGTAAAAGCTGTTAGAACGCCCTCCAAGGCTACTGAAAATGAGCAACTAAAGGGCAATCTTCGTTTAGTGCCAGAGAAAAGAGTCAGAACCATATCCCTCTTGAATGCACTGGATCTAGATACTATGTTTTCTATGTTTGTCCTAATTGGACATTCCCCAGAGAATCCACAGAAGTGAAGAGTTAGACCTAACAAGATACCTGGGACATGTCCACTTCCTCTCTGGGTATAAATAAACAATTACTCTGTTGGGAAAGAAACTTGATTTTCTCCATAAGCCAAAAAGACCATTTCGGCAACAGAGTTTGTGGCCAAGTAGTTTGTTAAACCCAACAATAAGGTTGCTAAATATTTTAATATTTAAGGTGCGGGTAGCTGAGTCACAAAGTTCTTAGGGTCCATTCAGTGCAGGTCGATATCACAAGCACACAACAAAATATAAGGTCAGAGTGAAGGCCTGGAAGGTGAGTGCTGCATTCTCCTCACTTAGACACTTTCTCTGATGATCTGTATTAAGTGGAAATGCGAAAGTCATTTTTGTGCTCCATGTTTATCCTTTTGGTGACGCACCACATCGCTAAATTCCCTGGACCTGAATTGAATAGTACATATTGGAAGGTTTGCACTTATGATCGAATTGCACTGCATTTGAGAGCAGCATGGACCTCTATGACGGTCACCCTTTAACGCCTTCCCTGCTCATGACGGAACCACTCCGTCATGAGCCACGGTCGCGCTGTGCTCATGACGGAGTGGTTCCGTCATGCCGCGGCCGTTGGCTGTCGCTCCGCCCACGCGGCGCCTTTTCCCCGCCTGTGCGGCCGTCTAACGTAAGTGGGCGGCGCCGTGACGGAACCACTCCGTCATGAGCACAGCTCACCCGTGACTCATGACGGCGTGGTTCCGTCATGAGCATGGCGGCGCCGCGCACACTTAAAACACCCCCAGCGCTGCGGCGGAATTCGCGCCGCAGCGAAGGGGTTAAAGCACATATCAGCCCTTGTTTATATTTCTGGATTAAAAACCCTAACTATGTTATCTGAAGGTTTGCTTGCAAAGATGGAAGGGGAAGAGTTTTAAAGTGCCTGTGTTAAAACCTTGCACACTACTTTATGTACGTCTTAGGCAGCCTCTGGTCTGCACTTCGTGTGAGAATGTGTTGGCTGACCGTTCTCTTTGAAATCACATTGCACATGTGTCGCGTTGGTATCCAGTGCATGTTGTCGCCACAGGTTTGCTTCATGTCAAGATCCTGGCTGTTTCCCTTACAGTGATGGCAACTGAACTTTCTATTATTAGAGGGTGCTAGTACAGTTCGTTTCTTCTATTTTTGATGGTGGTTTGTATTATCCCTGATGAATATTGAGCTACTTCTCCGAATATGTCAGGAGAACATTTTGTAGTGAGGTTCCCACCCTATAAAATTTCAAACATTACTTTCAAATATAGAACCTTGTACCTCCCCTTCTCTGTATGGGGAACTTTCACAGTGAATCTACTGCCTTGTACCCACCCCCCCTCCTATATATATATATATATATATATATATATATATATATATATATATATATATATATATATATATATATATATATATATATATATATATATATATATATATATATATATACACACACACACACGTTTCGTACTTGCCATAACGTAATAAAGTGAGTAAACAGCAAAGCATGTTTTCTTTCAGTCTCCTTACACGTGTGTGTGTGTTCATGTACGACTGATTTTAAACATGCTGGTTGGCACAGCTTCAGTGTGTATATTTGTTGCCTAGCTCCCCACGAGAGCAAGGTGAATGTTGTAAAAACAGTATGCTAGAGTTTAAGTGAACAGCAGTGATGCTACAGATGTTTATTTGTGTTTACTTGCACGACTGTTTAATTGTGTGCACTATTCTATTGCCTGCAACATTACAACCTTCACTAAACACTAAAAATCTCCCTCACAAAAAAAGTTAAATCTTGCAGAGTAAATCTAAGCACACATTTGCCGTCAATTTATTTTTGCCAGTTGAGGGTTGCAGTATTTTTTGCTGGGCCTGCCTGATTGGGGAGGGCTTAGAAGCGGGGATGGCTGATCCCGCTTCCAACATCATAAATGGTCTGTATGTAAAAATATGTGGCAAACAGTTGTGTTTCATGACACTTGAAAAGTGGTTTATTTTGATGTGGTAAGCAGTTTGGAAATCTGATTTACAACACTGACACTTGGGCTCTACACAGACACACATATGCAAACACAAAACATATAAAAATGTTACGGTGACCCCAGAAAATGTAAATAAATAATAGTCTGAAGTAGGATTGCCCGTTGGATCTAGATTTGCTCAGATTTATATAGCACCTCTTCCAAAGTCTCTAGAAAATGCACCTAGCCACTCTCTTGAAGTGAAAAGAAAGGAAATATTGGTATCATTGTAAGTAGAGCATGCTTCTCTGTGACAGCAGACCTAAATGGAGGACTTACAATAAATGTTGAAGTGCTGGAACAATTAATAAACGCTGGGCAAGGAAGCTAAACATAGAGAACTAAATTTTAACTTTTTGGCACGCAGTGGGTAATAGAAGATGTTTATGGTAGGACAAACCAGTAGATGCATTTAAAGCATATTGCTATTTTAGTATCACTTTTTCCTCATAATCTGGATGGGAATTTGCACCGCAGATTCAGGGTCAAGATTTGCTGGAAATAGCGTCTAATATGCTTGTAGTCAGGCATATCATCAACTCCACTTTTGAGAGAGTGTAATGCTAAGCTGATCCCTGTGGTGCAGCCTTTGAATTCTCAGACACATCGACAATTTAAGATGGTTAACTGTAACGTTTGGTGAAATTTACTTGGGGTGGACTCACAATACTGCTATAGAATCATGCAATTGTATAACACATTTGATAACATGTGGGCTTTATACTTTAAAGATGTCTTCTCAGATGATAAAACTACGGAATTAGGAGCCAAGGAGATGAGTGAGAAAGCCATTCACAAAATTGCTTCTAAGTATTGACTAGTCACTGACATTACCCTTGCACCACAAAGTGTTTAAAGATTGGTACTTAGTATGTTGCACAACTAAATCATTTTACTGGAATTACTATTTGATGCTGTGTTAGGCATCGGTTTCTGGTTGGCAGAGGTATGCACACTCACACTCACACTCACACACACTCACACTACAGAAATCCAGCATACACAAGTCAAGTTGTGAATTTTGCAAGAATAAATCAAAATGCAGTGCTTAGAAATCAATAGCTCCAACTGGGGCTATCTGGGCATGTTTGACCTGGGCAAATCCAAAAGTTCAGTCCAACCACAATGGAGCGCGGACTCAATACAGGAGTCATGCAGACCCGCTAACAGTACTTTGGATGTGTCGAAGCTCGAGAGCGATGCGCTGAAAAACGTAGAGGGATGTGTCGCTGTCGGAGATGAAGCGTTGGTTTCAAAGTCGGGAAACATTATGAATGCGTCAAAGTCAAGAGCGCCGTGCGTCAGTTCCGAAGTACCGATGTCAAACTGCTGTGCTGTAGGCGATACATTGGCGCGAAGTCTTGCAGGGCTGGAAATGCGTCAGTCGGCAACGGTGCGTCGCAGGCGTCAGTGATGCAGTGTCTGAGACTCAAGCCGCAGCGGGGATTTGAAGGCACTGCATCGGCACAGTTGGGGCTGCATTTGTAAGTCGAGGTCGTTGCTTCGTGCAGTCTGCGAGTGGTGTCCACGGCTTTGGCGCAGGCAGCGGTGATGCGTCTATCGCAGGGAAATGTGGTGGTTACGAACAACACTTCGGTGTTGATGCGTTAGTTTCTTGGGTTGGAGCACCAAACACTCACTTCTAAGGGCCCGGGACTGGATTTGGCACCACTTGGCAGAGCGGGACTCACATGAGAGGAGCCCAGGTGTTGGTAGCAAGATGCAGGTGAAATCTTTGGTATCCCTGAGACTTCAGAAACAGGAGGTGCACCCAACAAGCCATAAAGAACCTTTAGAGATGCAGATGTAGAGAGTCAAGTCCAGCCCTCTCACTCCCAGGCAAGAAGCAGCAGGCCAACAAAGCAAAGTGGCAGTCCCCCCTGACAGCACAACCGCGCTTCTTCCTGCTAGAATGTCCTCTGTTCCAGAAGTGTTCTAAGTATATGGTGCCAGAGGTCCATTACTTATGCCCATTTTAGCTTTTGAAGTAGGAAGAATTCAAAGAAAGGTTTTTGTTATGCACAAGACCCTGCCCTTCCTTGCCCTGGCTCCAGACACATTACAGGGGGGTATGCAACTCTTTGTGTGGGGACAGGCACAACCCTTATCAGGTGCAAGTGTACGCTCCTCCCTTTCACTCTAGCTCAGGTAGACCTATCAGCCTGGTGATAGGCCATCAGGATATGCAGGGCACACCTCTGCTCCAGTTGTGTGTGACTGTAGAGGGAATGCACAAAACCCAACTGTCACCCAAACCAGACGTGTTTTCAAGAGACAGGCCGAGACACAGAAGGGTTAAAGTAAGAAAATGCCAACTTTCTAAAAGCTGGGAGAAAAAACAGCTGTGATGCACTCAATGGTAATCTAGCTAAAACAATACACACAAATTTAAGTACTCAAACTAACCATTACAATAGTGTGTGCACCAGGTGAAGTGGCTCTGCGGACCACTGAATACTAAAGTACAACAAAAACCCAGAGGTGTGTCTGGAGATACCTAGTGCACTACAAGAAAACACTATCCAGTGTAAATTTTTTTTTTAAATTTATGAAATATTCACTTCAATGTATCATATGAAACACATTACAACTTTGTAAATCCGAAAATTGGATCAATTAGTCAAACAGAGTCCAAACGAAATTATATGTCGATTGAAAAACAGTTCTTCTTTACTGTCAAGGAAAATCAAAGTTCATGATTGATGCAGCAACATACTGCATTTGACAGATGATCAAAA
Organism: Triturus cristatus; assembly: GCF_964204655.1. Classification (NCBI taxonomy): domain Eukaryota; kingdom Metazoa; phylum Chordata; class Amphibia; order Caudata; family Salamandridae; genus Triturus; species Triturus cristatus. The sequence continues at coordinate 966,365,460 of NC_140594.1, forward strand.
TGAACGTCTCAATTTCTGAATTTCCCAATGCATTTCGGGCCGATAAAGCAAAGCCCTTCGTCAGGGGAATCTATGAAACATAAACGACAACAGTCTACATGTTTGTCATAACAACATATCTTAACATAGAAGTTTGCATTCGGGCCCATATATGGGCAGGACTTACGACTTATCAACAGTATATGATAATAAAGGAAATGGAAAATGAAGAAAAGAAAAGTAATAAAGATTCAGTGAATGAGAAACGAGATGATTCCACACACCGCGAGTGCCAATGAAAAAACACGAGTTCTGGTGAAAAAACAACCCTCTCCCCACACCGTGGTTGGTTCACTGCAAAAAATCTATAATGTAGTATCATACCGAGAAAACCGTCAGTTATACGATTTTCACTGAGTGCCAAACAAACGTCTACCAAAGTAGGGGAACCTGAACAATAAATATAATGAAATAAAGTGAACAAAAATGCAGTATATGCGTGAGAAGACCTTCACCAAAAATTATGTGTGCATCTTACCACGTATGTTGATGCTAAGTACGACGGTGGCCCAAGAAGAGAAGGTGTACTGAAAAAAACGAAAACCGCGCCATCAACTAAATAAATGAATACGATTAACGCCGTGGGCATTAAGTTATACAGAAGTACTTAAAGAAAAAAGCCGTCTCCCGCTTACCCTTCGCTATGAAACAAGCGATTCTCCACCCACAGTATCGACTCTCTCTGAGAAGCAGGAAGTGTAGCGATGTGTGAAGCATGCGCGTTTAAGTGAGAATCAAGAAAGTGAAAAGAGGACTGCATGAACGAACTAACGCGGCCATATTGAAAGATGCATTGTGCAAAGATGTGCATAAAAAGTGAAAGGATAGACATGCTGTGATCAATGAAGTAATGAAAAACCATCAATTGAAGTGCAAAACAATATCATTGTGAAACATAATAACAATATATAACAATTACATAATTCATATTTGACAAAGCGAAAGCAAATTACAAAAATGAAATTAGTGCATTAGTTAACAATAACTAGAAGATAATGAAAACATGATAAACACTAGAATACCAGGCAGAGAGATACTAAGTAAGCATAAAGATGACAATGTATTTATTAAACTACAAGAAACATGATAATTCAAATTTGTCATTTAGCCCCAATGGGGATAGTGTTTGCAAAAACCATATCCAGTGAGACTCCCGTTGTGCTAGTATTTTAGACATATTTCTTCCCGGGATAGCCTCAATGATTTCGAGAACCCCAAATTTAAGCTGGGCTATAGTATGTTTAGCATTTGCCCAATGTTGTGCAAGCGGAGAACTGATGGTTTTAGTTCGAATCCGACTCTTGTGTTCGGTAATCCTAATCCGAAGCGTACGTTCAGTTTTGCCAACATAACTCAAGTCACAAGGGCATTTGATGATGTAAACTACATGATGACTATTACAGTTCGCATTGAAACGTAGTTCAATTTTTTTCCCAGTCCGAGGATGAGGTAGACTTTTCCCTACCATTACATTATTACAGTGGGAACAGTTCATGCATTTTGACATACCCTTGTGTACCAGATTGGGTTTGATTTTAGGCTTATTCAAAATTTCTTTGAGGTTCCGAGATCTCTTGTACGCAAACAATGGAACGTCAACAAATAAGCCTTGAAGGTCAGGCTCACTTTTGAGCAACTCCCATCTCTGCAATATACTTTTTTTCAACAAATGAGAGTCAGTGGAGTAAGTAGAGACAAAAACCTCTCTCTTTTTTTCAGTGGGCGGAATTCTCTTTTTTAGTAAATCTTCACGATTAGAGGATATGGCCCTTACAGCTGCCTGATCAACAATGTGTGTGGGATATCCTCTGTCGAGGAACTTGTGTTTAGAAGCTTCAATGGCCTGCATGCCAACCTCTGGGTCGGACGTGATACGCTTGATCCTGAGGAACTGTGAGTAAGGAAGGTGGCGTTTTAGCGGCCATGGATGGAAACTTTGGAACAACAAAGCATTATTGCGGTCCGTGGCTTTAGTGAAAACAGTAGTCCGAATAGAAGAACCCGATAGGGTTAATTGTACATCCAAAAATGCTATACTGGACGGTTCAATCAAATGTGTAAATTGGATACGAGGATTAATCTGATTGAGTGACAGAATCTGAGTTTCGAGGCTATTGCGTGACCCATTCCAGATGATCAGTATATCGTCGATGTATCGACGGTATACAATAAGATTTGAGGTCCATGCACTGTCAGATAGGATGTGTTCTGTTTCAAATTTGAACATGAAGATGTTCGCATAGCTGGGGGCCCCAGAAAAACCCATCGATGTGCCATTGGATTGTAGAAAAAAGTGGCCCTTCCACTGAAAATAGCTGTGAAACAGACAAAAATTCAAAATTTCAACAAGAAAAACTTTATTCGCTCTGACATCTTCCTGACGCAGTAAGGCCCATTCAATGGCATCAATGCCGTCCATATGAGGGATGGATGTGTACAAAGAGACAACATCTATTGTACATAACCAAAGTTGTTCACTCTCAGGAATATGAATGTCTTGGAGAATAGTCAATAGATGAGTTGTGTCTTGAACATATGACGGACAACTCTGCACTATAGGTTGAAGGAAGGTATCAAGATAATGACCAAGAGGGTCATGGATGGAGTCGCATCCCGAGACAATGGGCCTCAAGGGAGGATCGTTCAGATTTTTATGAATTTTTGGGAGCATGTACAAACTCGGTCTACGTGGAAATCGAGTGAATAAATACTCTCTGGTTTTTGTGGTAATCCATTGCATTTCCATGGCTTGAGACAATATGGAATCTAAAGTACTCAAAAATTCATCCGTAGGGTCTGACTGTAATGGCAAATACGTGGACCGGTCTTGTAGCATCTGATCAACTTTGGACTCATATTTACTACGATCCATGATCACTAGTGCACCACCTTTGTCAGCTTTCGTAAAATGTAGCGAGTTCTGAGATTGTAACGACTTAAGGGCAAAACTCTCACTTTTGGATAAATTCGAAGTACCCAGGGACCCGGATGGAAACTTTGATATATCTTGTTTGACCAGAGTCTCAAATAGGTCAATAGCCTTATGTGTGATAGGAGATAAGAAGGTGCTACGTGGCTTGAACTCGAGATACTCAACTTCCATGTCAGAATGAGACTCAGTAACAATAGTTGAGAAAAAAAGTCTCAAGCGTAATTTTCTGGTGAACTTATATAAAGCAACCAAAGAATCTAAGTTTCTAGACTGGAAGGTGGGTACAAATGAACAACCTTTATTCAGTACTGCAACCTGTTTATCGGTCAAGGACTTGGAGGAAATGTTCACAACTAGTGTTTCTTTGTGCGGCGACCTGTCCCTGTTTTTGCTGAATCGGTGGCCTCTACGTGTTTGGCTGGTTCTACAGGTGGCTGCGTAGGTGGTTGATTTGAGGGCGGGCTGGTGGCCAAAAAAGAAACCTTAGAGGTGCTAGGAGCTGGAGAGTGAAGATCACCCGGTGGTGGTGGAACACTCGCAGATACAGGTGGTCGAGATAGTTGGGTATCGCTAGTTGAAGCTATGCTTTCTTCAGACGATGTGGTAGTTGGTTTCTGCCAGTTACGTCTCTGGGTGTAAACTTCCGCCCAAGAGTAAACTTCATCCAGCTTATAATCGATTGTGTCACGACGGAATTTCCTCACTTTTCGCTCATGTATTTCTTTAGCATATGCATCTAATTTCATATTGATCTCCGTGAGGGTGCTAGACCATGCTTCATTTTCCATACGTGACACAAGATTGGCTTGAAGTTCTTTTATCTCTGTTTCTAAACCACTAAGTACTTGTGAAAGTTCTTCGACTATGAGTAAGATCAAGTCAAGAGAACATTAATTCAAAATTGTGTACCACCTCTCCATGAACTTTTTATTCATCTTAAATAACATAGGCTTGATTGCCAAACGTAGTCCCCTGGGTATGCGACTTGCTTTGTGGTATTGGATTAGTGTAGTGGCATGCAGGCGCTGGTTTATCTCTCTGCGCATAAGGTACTCTAACTGTCTAATTTGTTGTTGTATAGGACCTGAATTCAGATCGAAAGTCCTGACCTCTTTAATGAGACCATAAATGTCCGCTGCTTCAGCAGCAGAATATGCTTTTGTTTGTGCTCTATTTTCGGTCAGGTGTGCTATGTCGTCAAACGACATGGCTTCAAGATGATAAAACACTTAAATGTGTGGTGCAACTGTAGCTGTAGGCAGAACAAATTGAATAACTGGGAGTAAAAACAGCTGTGATGCACTCAATGGTAATCTAGCTAAAACAATACACACAAATTTAAGTACTCAAACTAACCATTACAATAGTGTGTGCACCAGGTGAAGTGGCTCTGCGGACCACTGAATACTAAAGTACAACAAAAACCCAGAGGTGTGTCTGGAGATACCTAGTGCACTACAAGAAAACACTATCCAGTGTAAAAATGTTTTTAAATTTATGAAATATTCACTTAAATGTATCATATGAAACACATTACAACTTTGTAAATCCGAAAATTGTATCAATGAGTCAAACAGAGTCCAAACGAAATTATATGTCGATTGATTTACAGAGTTGTAATGTGTTTCATATGATACATTGAAGTGAATATTTCATAAATTTTAAAAAAAAATTACACTGGATAGTGTTTTCTTGTAGTGCACTAGGTATCTCCAGACACACCTCTGGGTTTTTGTTGAACTTTCTAAAAGCGGCATTTTCAGACTTGCAATCTAAAAACCAACTTCACTGAAAGATGTGTCTTTAAATTATGAGTTCAGAGACACCAAACTCATTCTTCCCATCTTTTTCCCAATTGGAAGTTACACTTGTAAAGTGTTACAATGGAGCTCCAATGCTAACATATGGGAGAGATAGGCCTTTCTGTAGTGAAGAACGAATTTAGTAATCTTTCACTATGAGGACATGTAAAACTCCAAAGTACATGTCCTACCTTTTATATACTCTGCCCATGGGGCTACCTAGGGCCTTCCTTGGGGTGACTTATATGTAGTAAAAGGAAAGGTTTGGGCCTGGCAAGTAGATGAACTCCCCAGCTTGAAATGGTAGTTTAAAACTGCACACACAGGCTCTGCAGTGGCATGCCTGAGACATGTTTTAAAGGGCTACTTATGTGGTTGGCATAATCAATGCTGCAGGTCCTGTAGCATTTGATTTACAGCCCCTGGGCACATATAGTGCACTGTACTAGGGACTCAAATATGTCCGTCATGGAGAAACTAAATACCATTACATTTTAAACTCTGAGCACATGCACTTTAGCACTGGTCAGCAGTGAAAAGTGCACAGTCCTAACGCCAGCAAAAATGAAGTTCAGCACACTGTCAAAAACAGGAGATCAGAAGACAAAAAGTCAGGGAAAACAATGCCAAAAGATGTCAGGTCTAACACTGTGCTTCAGTCTTTATGGCATAGTAGACTCAAAGGTTTGATGATGCGATCAAAATTTTAAATCCAAGTGTGAAAAGGATGATATAGAAAACTTCAAACATATTTTGTGACAATGTATTCATTATGACCAGCCAATAATAGGGCTACTTATGGAGCTTTCAGGGAGCATATTCTTGTTCTGCACATGGACAGGGCTCTGTTTATTATGAATAATAGGAATGATTAAAACAATTAGGCTTGTAGGGGGGTTCTCTATGCTGTTCTCTATGTCAACAGCGTACAATTGTGTAGTTTCTGAAACCTGCAGAAACTTTACACCTACACCTGGAGTTTTGTGAATGGGCATCGAAAATGTCTGCAGTACATACGTTTACATCAACACATTTGGAGGAGAAGTTCCATACCAGTCTGAAACATATCTGGAGTACCATGCATAAGAATCCACCCATCCATGGTGGTGTTGCAAATCCTTGCCTCGGACACATTGAAAATCATAGAAAATAGTCATTTGTTTCTTAAAGATTTAACAGATAGGCAAAAATGGCATGCACTTGGGCATTTACCCCTTCACAAAACATAGTCCTTTCAAACTGTGGCTGAAATATCAAAAGAAGAGTGAATAGAGCACAAAGCGTACATGCAGTGTAAAGCCACCGTCGTGAATGTAACTAAAAACTAGATATTTCCTCTGTGAACTGAAAGGGACCAGAAGTTAGCCAAGTCCCAACCAAATCCATGCATTTTCAAGTAACACCTTCTGAATATTTCCAATGCCAAATTCTGCTGACAAATGTTCTTCATAGAAAAATAAAAGCTCCCCAAAACTCAAATTAATATTAGATTCTTCATTGCACTGCAAAATATTGAAAGCAGAAGTCAAAAGGGAATGTGGATATGTGGAAACAATTCTATTGTAAGTTCAACCTCAGGTTCTTTACCACCGCAGCAAGGAAGTCCACAAATGGATCATGATTCATAAGTAGAAGAACCACATCTTGCAAAATCTTCAGGATTCAGATTATACTAAAACATTTTCACTGCTTCCTTGGGTGGGGAATGACCTTTAGTAGTGTGTGTAGCACGTGAGAGTGCAGGAAGCATGATTTGGGCGTATCTGAATCTCTGCTGCTGATGCCTAAACCTCATCTTACCGCAAATACATAGTTGTGGCTTGTGGTCATTCTGCACATTCCTGCTGCCTTTAGCAAGACTAGGATATTCTCTCCGAGAGCTTCCAAATACACATTTTACTGTAGGAAATATTTCCTTCCCACAGCTCTTCCCATTTGGAAAGGCACTAGGTCCTGTTCATCACAGCTGATTAAACAATGGAATCTGCCATTCCAACTATTCCAAGAGCACCATTTGCAAACATTAAGTAGCATGTGCTATGGATCTCTTAAGGGAATATTAAAACAAACCGATTAGGCTTTTTATCTCCCACCAGAGCATTTTGAGGGGCCTCAAAGTAGAACTCTAACTCAAATCAGTTTTGACTAATCCATTTCTGAAAATTTCTTTTGACCTCCTCCTGCACACTGAAGTCACTAAGATCGTGAACTCACTCAAAGGTCACCTCTAGTACAAAAGGCATCTTACCATCATCTATTATTAAATCTCTATACCATCACTTTGTCAAGGAAACTACTCCTGAGTGTCATCAAAACAGAACAGATCCTGGCCCTAAAAACATCGGTAGGTCCACATGATTTTGACAATTCCCAACCCGTCACTCATGTACAATTATAAGGAAAGTCATTGAAAAAGCAGTACATCAACTAGAACAAACTCCGACATAACTACTAATCTGGCATCTGATTAAGTAGATGCCCTGGGGGATGGGTTCCTCAGGGCCTAAAAAGGCTCAGGGAGGGAAACCATGCGGCCTCCTTCTCCTTTACTTAAAAAAAAAAAAATGGCCTTGGGGGAAGGGGTCTCCAGGGCCTAATAATACTTAGGGTTGGAGGTTCACGCGAGAGGTTGGATTAATGTGTGTTAATTAAATATTACTTCACGTTACAAAAAAAAAAATCTTAATAATTCACTGGTAAAAACAAAGGTTAAAGTAATGTTATAGTTAGGTGAAATGTTCCGTAACAATGTAACGTTTTAAACTTAGAAATTTACCAGTTATAGTTATCTCAAATAACTAACGTGCGCCCTAAGGTAACTAAAATACACATTTATGATCAAAGGGAGGGACGCGGAGCCAAGTTTGTGAGGTCCTGCTCGTAGGTCCCAATGGAACAGTAGATAAGGATAGAGCAGTTCCTAGGGGTGCTGTCTAGGACAGGGGAATAGGGGGGGAGGGGAAGCACAGGTGTTTCTTCGAAATGCCCTCACACATCCCAAGGGATGCTTCATCATATGGGCATTTGCCCCTCGTCTGGCCGGCGCTGCAATGCCGGACGGGCTCCCGAAACCGGGGCTCTTTATCGGGGATCTTTTGAAGAAGCCGTATGGGTGCGTGTGGGTATGAGGGCGGATTGGTGCACTAGGGGTGAGGTGGATAAAAAAGGTTATAAGAGCAGTCCTGCCAATTACAGTTTTAATTCATGAGGTAGCTCCAACCTTATTAAAATTGTGAAGAAGCCCTGTATAGGAAATAATGTTCCCTAAGGGCTAAACTTGAGTGAGTGTGGTCAACATGTTTCGTGCCCCATCTGCCCCAGAAGGGGTCAATGGCACTTCGTCAGGACCGATTAAATGAGAAATGAGTGCATCGCCGTATCGCAGTAGTTGCTGATTACGGCAGGAGGAAGTTGATGGAGAACTGGTACTTGGGATGTACCAAAACCTGTGGGAGAAAGGGACAAGGCGAAAAAAGGGGGGGTGGGGGGGGGGGAGGGGAGATAAGACCAGCGGTTAAACCTGCCAAGAACACATTAAGTACAGGTGCTGTGGTGCGGAACACATTGTGAACTTCAAGTGGCTAAAAGTCTCCAACCCAGCTAAGGAGTGATGGTAGACTAGGTAGATGAGTCGTGAGGGAACCAGTGTATGGTAATCCGAGGTGGTAAAAAGGTAGTAAAAAACAGAGTAAAAAACGAGTGACCAGCATGATATGCGATCTTATATGGTTCAGTGAGAGAGACAAGCTCGACTAATCGTGACGTTAACCAATAATGAGCGTCTAATTAGGCAACAAAATTAATTTAACGTCTAACCAGACCATTTCAATTAGCATTTGACCACTACAATAGACCGTGACCTGCAGGAAAATGAGGTAAAACAGTTTTTAGATCTGGTAGCTAGAGCAATTATGGCAAAAACCGGACTGTAATACAATAACATGCATGAACTAAAATACACACCCTTGACATGCCCTGCTAGTTACACTACATAGTACATCAATCATTACATCTTCTATGACATCATTGATAATATCCCATCAACATTTGCTGTGAAATTATTGCTGAGAAAACTATGCATGGCAGGGTCGTGAGTTATAGGGTGCCATTTTACTTAGCGTTCATAAGTTGCAATCCTCATATAGCAAAGTGAGCTATAACCTGGCAACAAGAAGCTGTATTCAAACATGAATTTGAACAGTATTGCTTTTAAAAAACTTTTGTTACTCAAAGGTTGCTATATAGGGTTTATTTGGATAGTAAAATGTTATTTGTACTGGCAATTACAAACCATTGCGTTACTTTTTAAAACCCTGAATGTTTCTTCCGACCTTGCATTCTTAACATATAATGCCTACCAGTAACACTCTGAAATCCTCATTGTTTTATATAACATTTCCTGTACATTGGTTCACATACTCGTATAGTTGCTTGCCTCTGTATAATGTGTGCTGTGATGTAAACCGCCCTGACTCCCTACTATGTGATGAGTAATGCTCTAAACAAATTAAATTAAAAAACAATTATAAAATACAAAAGTAATGTAGAAAGTGCTATTTCAATCATTAGTATGCAGTTACTCATACAGATAGAAAAGCTGATAGTCTTACAATGCATGCATATGTCTAATGTATAGGGGTGAGAGAAAAGTCAAAAACTTGGTTCCAAATCATAGTCTCCCTTAAGTACTTGTGAACTGATCACAAATTGCATGCCTTTTTCCTGGTTACACTGGCATCTAGGTATTAGGCTCCAAATAGGTCCCCAGCCAGGATGATCCATGAACTAAAAGATGGCCGGTGGCCCTTTAAATCAGGACTTTCTTTTGGGTCTATCTAGATGAAAATGAGAGCCTGGGAACGGAAAACAAACAACGTGCGAGCTGAATGTGTCCTGGTGTCGTCAGTTACACTGGAGCCAGCCCTGATCCCAGGTCCGGTTAAATAATAATCCTAGATTTCTTGCTCTGCTTTACATATTTTGAATATTAAGGAAGTGTTTTAACAAAAGATGAGGTAATGCCTGTGATCACCCAATCAGATAGTGTATGACGACCGAAAACGAGTGCAGTTTGTATTCAAGGATGGTGTATTCTATCATTGTGTAAAATAAATTCAAGAAATGCTCAACTGATTTGGTTTGACCTAAAAAATATGGTCGCATGATTTTTGAGTAATGGGATAACGCAGTCACGGCTGAAAGGCGTGCATCTTGTAATAATCTGCATGATGGAGTGTCGTGTTAGCATTTTGTGCTGACACCAAATTGTGTGTGACTTCTCTTGCGGCTTCCGAATTTCAGTAATTTCACACCTATCCGAGTCCACGAAATGAATTATGAGTTCAGAACTTGTTACATAGTGCTTTAAATATGTTAAACTTTATGATTGAGGACAGATGTCGGAAACCCCATGTATACTTTTAGTAATCCTTTTTTCAGCAGCAAAATCACCTTCGGAAGCCATTTTACATTTTAGACAGAGCTGCCAGATGCGAGAGCAGGTCGGCTGCCCGAGTGCTGGCTCCTGGACAAATGGCTGATGTCTAGAAGACAAGATGTGCCTTTTGGCTACGAGTTCAAGGACAATGTAGAATCCTGCATGGAGTGATCTTATCATAGCCTGCACCTGTCAGTCCTGTCGGAGAATGCTACAGGGTAGCCCTGTGTAATAGGAAATCTGATGTCCATCAATATGGGCAAGTTATTATTTGGCCAGCAGGGAAGTAGACAAATGTAGTACCTAAGCTCACCTGATTCACTGATCACACCAGCATAAGGCCATGGTAACTAATTGAGGTTAGTTAGAAACAATATTTCAGAGAAGGTTTAGATGGCAAAGATGCATATTGAGCATAAGAAATACAAGGACATGGCAGGAAAAAATGCTGGGAGTTTCAGTTGAGTGTGCAGGACTTGTGCAGTGCAGCATGTACCACATGGTGACCTCAGGATGCAGATGAAGCAGGAGTGAATAACAAACAATGAATGGAAACACAGGGATGTACTAATTAGAACAGCAGATACAGCACCCCAAGCCTTATTTTCACGGGTTAGGTGTGGAATGGGTCAAATGATGATGTGCTTCCTAGTTTTGCTAATGTAAAGGGAAAAAAAACCCATTGTTCCCAGCATTAGTGTTAGAATAGTATGTAGACATTAAGGGATCTTTCCAAAGAGAAGGAAATCAGCTAGCAGTAGAAATTTGTGGAGGAGGTAAAAAGAAAAAGAATTGTTGGTTGATTTGGAGGGGAACAAGGTGAAAAGAATGGTAGTTTGAATGAAGCAGTGTAAGGTTAGAATGCATGTAATAGTGAGGAAAATGGGGGAAGGCACGAGGGACACAATAGCATAAGTAAAGAAAACTCGAAGGAATTAGGATGAAGGAAGAGTTAAAAGAGAGCAGCATAAAACCACGAAGGCCAGTAATATTTAAGAATGAAGAAAAAAGGAAGAACAGTAAGTTTGTAGAAGTAAAATTCAAAAGATATAGTAATCAAAGTCTGGAAAAAAGTAAGATAATGCGAGACGTACCCTCCCGCACAAACTCTTTGTCTTTTTCATTTTCTCCGTAGAGAAACAAACACTGTCCCCCAGTACTTCAACTGTAACAAGATGCCACAGTGGAGCACAGTACTTCAAATTTGACTTCAATGGTTAGGATCTATGCTCCAGTTAAAACTTCCAGAAGTTGAGTCAGCTCTTCCGATAAGGACTTTTCCAACAATCCAGAAATGGGCTCTACTGCTGGACACGACACTCCTAATGAGGCCTTGATAACCATTAACAATAAAGGCATAGGTGACCTTTAGAGCGGAGCACAATACTTTAAGGGCCACATGTATCAAAAAAGCATTTTGTGATTACCAAATAGCAATGTTTACCGAATTGCTATTTGGTAATTGCAAAATGCTGTGTATGTAAGAAATCGCCAAACATTTAGCGATTCCTTAATATTACCAAACAGCGATTTGCTAAATAGGTAATTGCTATTAGCTAATACTACTCCATTCATTCCGATGGGCCTAAAGGACTATAGATGCGAATCGTTTTGCATTAGCTAATTTGCGATTACCTACTTGGTAATCGCAAAGTAGGTGGTACAAAGCTAAGGGTGCTTGGGGGACTAAGGCCCCCTTGAAGTACCGCAAAACAATGCGCACATGTGAAGCACACACATGCCCTAGGGGCATGTATGCAGTAAAGGGCACTTTGAAAAATGCATTTTTGTGCATTTTTCAAAATTTGCACATGGTTACCATCGACTTGAAGTAGATAGTAATATCATTTTCCTAAATGCACAGTTTGCATTTAGAAAATGCTTGGTAAATGTGCTAAGGGAATCGCAAATTATGATTCCATATATGTAGCTGCAATTTTAGGTAATCACTATTTTTGCGATTGCCGAAAATTGCGGCTACGAAGCCTGTCCTACATCTTGAAAGACTGTTAATTCGCAAATGGCCGAAATTACTGATTTGCACCGTTTGCGTATGCAAATTTGTTTGATACATGTGGCCCTGAGTGACTCCAGACCTGCATACACTATGCCAGATGTGTCACCTAAATGTGGTTATGATACTCCAAGGAAAGAATTGAACCGAAGGAAAATATCTAAATGGGGCTCTTGTGCTTGGTACTCCTTACTGATGCTTGTAGAACTTGAAGCAGTGCATCAGACATGGCCTAAAGGACTGGGCACAATATGCCGGGTAAGAGCGGTCCATCCTTTAAAACTGGGCAAAATTCACCAGCGAAGGCTTTCAGAGCTGGAGACAGTCCTGCAGAATTCGTTTTTACAAAAATGTGTACACACTACAGTGGAAATTCTGCTGTAATGTAGCACTCCACATTTGTTGGTGTAAAAAGCAGGTTTGTTAGCAAGGTCGTCATACATGACAATCTAAGAATCTCATAGCCAAATTATTTTACTCAAAAATGCACAGGGTGGCACGAACAACAGTGTATTTAAACTCCACAGCCGCCTTCCTTTACTGCAGTTAATTGATCTTCCAGATCTTCAGGGTTTCCCATGCATCACAAATTCCTTTACGGCCAAATGTACAGATTTTAGGGATAGCGATTTCCTAATTGTGAATCTCTGCGAATTGCGATTTAGTAAATTGCTATTCCTAATGTATGAAACTCTTTCAGTTTCATTTAGCGATACCTGATGGGGGTCGCACTCTACCTACCTCATGAATATTAATGAGGTGAGCGGCAATTTGGGACCCATTAGGAATCGCTGCCATCACAGGGATGGCATTCTGCTTGGGTCAGCAGATCACCGTGTCTGTGATTGCTTTTTAATAAAGCATTTTTATTTTTGTGAATGCAGCCTGTTTTTCTTTTTGGACGTTTGCATTGTTATAATTTGTGCTGTAATATTTTTGTTTATGCCGGCAAAATGGTAGAGAGACCATATGCTCTCCACTGGAATCTGTTGTGATCTACTGGTCACAAGTTCGAATATCAGCTCAGTTCAGAGGTCAGCTGACAGGGTCCGATTATTTTGGTCAATAGTAATAGCTTTTGTTTTATAGCACTTAGGAAAAGGCAGAAGTGTGGTACCAAGCGTTCTATAAAAAACAATTCAGTGAGTGAAGCTTGAAGTGTTGCACTTGTGCATGTCGGTGTGTGTGTTCATCTCCGTACACGTGTGTATGTGTACTGGAACTGTACACTCCTGATATCTATACTTTTCCTGGTCCGTGTGTGACCGCTGCTGCTCTTGTAGGACCTGTTCTCTGTCTTGCTGGACTAGGGAGATTACACTAATTCAAAGTGATTGATTTTGTTCGAATTTCTTTTTTGTGACTCTTATTTCCTTCACTAACATAATGATTGTTTTTATAAGTATACCATCTTTTTTTCTTGGGGTGCATTTTCGGAAATGTTCCTTTTTTTGCTTGTTGTCAGACTTACACAATGTTTCCTAAATGAGTATTTGATTGGTTAACAAAACCGAGGGTAATGTGGCACATAAACAGCTGCCCTGTGCGTTCCTCTGCCCCCACATTTCGGATTTAAATGAAGACCAAGTTGATAGACGTGAACCAACCTTAAAGAATCTGTTTCCACCTAAGTACTCTGAGCTCCTGGAACGCACACGGACTGCACGTACGTGGTTCATGGCATAACCAACTCATTAAAGCTTCTCTTCCCGCACTCCTTCTGTAAATATCCATGCGTTCTCGCCTCTGTTGCATAGTACACAAACTTTAGTTTTGTTTTGTAGTAGAATAGGACACTTGGGTCTTACTTAAGGCAAGCATTTTCACCTGGCAAATCTACCCAGCGTAGGCCAATGAATATGAAATAATATCTGAACAAGAGTGTGTCAAGGGAAAGCTGCAGAATAAACAGAACACCTTTTCACAAGGTGCTGTGTTAATAATGAGTGAGAAATCCATTCGCCCAGACTTTGAAAAGGTCATCCTAGTAATTAATCTGCTTTGCTTAAAATGAGCCAGTGTATCTTGGCAGTGAGGAAAACAATAAAATGCATGTATAGGACTAGGAAAAGAATATGCTAATATGTACGGTGACAATGAGTCATTCTACCTTGTAAAACAACCACTTTAGTTGAAAAAGATTGATGCACCGAACAGCCAATGGCATGATGATAATATACTTCCCAAAATGTGACTTATGCTTGCTCAGAGCAGACTGAAGGAGGCGATGCAAACAAGACAGTGCTTAAAAGAGGGTCACTCCAGATAAGTCAGTTGTTGAAGGGGGAGGCCCCACTAATATAAACAGCAATTGTTTCAGACAGCTGTGCTGCCAAGCCAGACCTAAAAATGTCCTGCCACTTTGAAGAACATCCATCAACATGTATTCGTTCTTTATTGTTTTACTTTTACACGGGAGCCATTGTTTATTTCTTTGTTAGATTTAAGGCTAAAGCCATCATACTTTTAATGCAGGACACTAGTCTTCAAACTATAAGTGGTGGAAAGTCCCATTTTAGAGGAAACGGAGGGCTACCTGGAAAAGTGAGCGAGGCTGAATGTAGCGCTCAGATTTGATTTCACAACTGTCTTTTAACAATACTAGTTTGCCAGTGAAGTTAGCAAAAAGTGCTATTTAGAGGTACAAGTAAATGAAAAAAGTATAAATATTCCTGTGCATTTTCCATTTGATGAAGATGTTTTAAAGCATAAACATTGTATTGTGGATAAATAAGGCTGTGGGCAACATTTCTGGTTTGAAAAAAAAAATCTCATCATGTATCCTACACAAGCTCGTAAAAATATTTTCCTTTTTCGCTTCACTCACTTAATGTTTGAGAGTTAACATTTTATATTATAAAATAATAAGAACTACATGTTTAGGTTATATTCATGGAAGACATTCACCTAAATTCCTCTACAGATGTTTGGCTTATTGACCGCGTATGACGTTTCATGTAGAGAAATTGAAAAAACACCATTGGGTGTCAACATTCCTTGAAAGACATTCCCTCTATCTGCCCCCCATTTGTTCGCTCACTTCACTCAGTCGCAACATTTGATTTTTATATAATGTTTGTGAGAAAAAAAGTTTAGCTTATCGGTCATTGGATGGACATATATTTTGATATGAAATTATATAAATTTATTGCATAATTATTTAAAATCATTGAACAAAGTAAATAAATACACCAGTCAGCTTCACGAAACCTAATGACTGTATAGAAACTAAAATGGTATAGTTAATCAGGTAGACCTGTTATTCTAAAAATCATCTTCACTTCATTTTTTGGTGCACAAAATAAAAACATTATTGAAAATCACACGTGAAATTCACTCCCATAGATGTAGACACTTATGTGATTACTATGTCTAAATTCACATTGAACTTAGCTATTTAAGTCACTTACTGGCTACTAATCAGTAATTTATTACTCTACAGAAACAATTTAGAGCATCAAAGTTAATATAATACCTGACCGTATCCTGGCATGTTTGATTGTTCTCCTTTAGGATTAAAAACCGAAGGCAAAATTGTTCCTCACTATCCACTTCTTTGCAAATGCATTAAATATGTAAAACTGATTGAGAGGCGTTTAAACATGATCTACATATCCTCTTTGCCAACAGAGCACTTTCTCGTCTTAATTTGCATCAAATATTGACATTTGGAAAATGAATCAAGATTTCAAACTGTGTTAGAACCATCTCTAGATATTTACAAAACGGAATTGCCGCATTTTGGATATAAATCGCACCAGGCTCTTAAGAGAACCCCGATTGGCTGACCAGAGACGATAACCGAGCTTTATGCAAGAAGCCAGATTGGATAGATGTTCTCTGTAAATCAAACTCCAATCTCAAATGTTTATAATCCTATTGTATTAAGCCTTATCTAACGAGGAGACACATTTTCCTGGATACACTGTCAGCCCATTGGTGGAAAGAAGGAAGACATTTTTGTCTTAATGTCTTTCATTATTGGTTGATTCAGAGCACTTTCCAGTGTGACGTACATTCTGCAAAGAACATATGCTAACATTGATCATCCAAGTTTAAGTTTTTCTAAATACTATATTGGAGTCCGTAGATCCGATAGACACATTCCCAAGTAAGTCTAGGTAGAAGTCGACTGTAGTGTTTTACTGGAAATTTCCCAGGTTTCCCAGTCTCTGCATCTTAGAAAGCGCTAAAATCTGTGATTTTCTGCTGTTCGGTGTCCACTTATTAGTATGATTACTGGCGTAAAAGTTATTTAAGGCCCTCTGTAGACTTAAGAAGTGTGCAGTTGAGCACTGCAGTATTGTATGCGTATTGCACAATGTCTAGGTGATTGCATCTAGTTTGGGGGGAAGCTTTGTTTTGCAAGCACGCATCCTATATGTGCTGTTTAGAGGCTGAAGAGCAGGGACCTAAAACTCATCCCTTTTTTAGTCCCCAAGTAGTATAAATGCAATCAGATAGAGAAGAGCCAGTGCCACATTTTATTTTGATTTGACCACTGTGTTGCTATGAAAAACTTGTATAGCTTTTAGCAAATTTTGGTCCATGCCAGCAGTTTACTCCATAGCAATCCTTTGCCCAAGCCATTGAAAGTCTTAATTTAATCTGCAAAACGCACATAGCTCCAGATGACTTGAACATATTGATATACTAATTTTCAGTATGTGAAATCCAGTTTGATAAAAATTGAATAATTATGTTTCATTCACCCATTCTTCAAGCATGAAGGCCAAAAGAAGTTTGCCATATGCCTTTGCATCGACATTTATAGGCCCAATTAATTTGTACTTACTTGGATCCTCCACTCCGTTGTTTAAGATATGGGGTGCAAAATTGAACCCCTCCAAGACTCCAGAGAGGCCTCCCTCTTTTCAGATGCTGCATTGCAAAAAGGTGCAAACAATGTTGATCAAACATGTGGGTCGTTTTTAAAAACTGACTCGGCCGGCCATAGGGGCTGGCGCTCCATTTTGCCTGCAGCCATTCAATACATCAGAAAATCTTCTGAAACGGAAATGGGGCAAAGCTAATTTGGCTTTGACCTTATCGTCATAGAAGCTGGAAGGAAATGTACCTGAATGCCTCTTTTCTAATTAGTTCAGCAGAGGATCAACATATAGTGATTCTATATGATTGATCCATGTATCAAGATTGATATTTCTTGCTTCAGACTTAATGCTGATTTTGTCCAATTTCTTAATAAAGAGCCATAACTGTTGATCTTTTTTCTTGAAATGAAAATATTTCTTGGCACTGCGTTGTTAATTCAAACGTTCTTTGTGGCATGGATACATCATTTTATAGAAACTTTTTAACTCTCTTATTTTTTAAGGGGTCTCTAGGGAATGCGGCTTGTGGTAGAGACTGTTATTGCTTGTGTACCATAACCCTGTTTTTTAAACCAGGTTATACAGGTGGGGGAGCTGCTAAGAGGTGTACCACAAAATGTAAAAACCACTGCTCTGTGGTACTTTTTAAAGTTGACATTTACTGTCCAAGTCCTTTATTTTAAGGAACCACACGACTCGTGCTGCATGATGAGCATTAGAACACTTGGGTGTTGTGAGCGCAATTGAAGACAGTGTAGTGGAAGAGGATTAGCGTTGGGTGGTATAGATGTTCTGTTCAAACATTACAGTGTTTGCATTTCTGTTATTACCTGATGAATATTTAATATTCTACTTTGGCCATACAATATTATAGCCTTTTAGTCTCAGACTATACTCTGGAGCAGCTGGTAGTGCCTCGGTACGGGTCTGTTCATCTATATTGTTCCTGTTTGATGTGTTTGACATCTGACTTTTAACAAATTCTTTGAGGTTATTACCATAACATAATAAGATGTGTCTGGGGTGGAGAGGCGGATTTATTATGTATTGGGGTCAAAGATGTAAGTTGGACTAGAGAAGGTCAAGGACTCTACCGTGAGAAGGTCCACTAAATTTCATTCTTTTTTGCCTGAGGAAATGGTGACCTATCCCAGTAGCTTGAATGTCACCCTGCACAAAACTAAGCATGTGAACGATATTGACTGTCTCTTTGAGAGGGTCTCAGGTAAGAGGGAAAAAGCCTCAAAGGGCAAACACTTCAGTGGACATTTCATAGTTGTTGATTAAAGATGAAGAATAATGCAAATGTAAATAGCAAGGTACCAATATCTAACCTCACATCAGCAGAAGTGGAAGATCTAAGCAAAGACATCCTTCAGAAACCCCAAGGATTATTCCAAACTGAGTAAAAATTAGTAGCAAGAGGGTGACGACTGTGATGGAAAAGAAGGGATCGAATGCATTTTGGGGTATCCATTACATATAATTGATTATTTATTAGGCAGAGTTCCCTGAACAAACCACCTATTCGGAAGGGAAGTTACTAAGTCTGGGTCACGGCCTTTCCCTGTAATTCATGGCATAAATTTAACAGATGAAGACCACGTTTAACATCCTTTGTCTAGTGCCAAAATTACGCCATCTCGTCGCTGCCTTTCTTGGCTGATGCTCGCCACAGATCGCGGAACCACTTGTGGGTGACAGCAACTACGGACATGCAAATAAGTTTCATGCACCTAGCCATGCACGCCAAGCACAGCATCCTCGAAGATGCTGGCTGACTGTGTGGTACACACACAATCTTCTTACTACTTGCACACTCCGATAGGCTCTTGGCATAATTGTCACAAAAACAAAACCCACTATTTTCTACATTAAAAAAATACTCCTTATCCTTGCTTCACATATTCTATCAGTTACTAACTAAACTTTTATACGCACATTGCAGTTCCTTGAATAGCATGTATAAATACAGAGTGCACAAGTACTCAAGCTCTATTGAAACATGAGCAAAGATAATTTCTTAGTTCATCTAGTCCAAGAATGTTTTCATTCAGCTGTACTGAAGATCAGTGGCAAAAGAGGTTGTGAATGAAACGTCACAATTTTTAGTGTTTGGAGTAACCTGCCTTCCACTGTACTATTATAGAATGGAGATGGCAGCTTAGGCCCATGAGGAAGAGGCTCTTTTACAATCTGTACAAACTAGTTTAAGAGCTATCACACCTTTAGAACAGCTCACTCACTGAACATGAAGTGTTCCAAATGAATTGGGGAGGAGGGTGGGGGGGGACAAAAGCCAAGCATTGTAAGGTTGGATCAGAAGGTCTGTACCAGCCATTGCTGAATCTCTGGCACATTCTTTACTCCCAGGATTCCAGTGTTCTAAAATAGCATTGCAGCCTGTTGCTGAGAGTCATACTGGTTGTAGAAGGATCTGAACCCAAGTTATATGATGGAGCCGCAAGCAGGGGCTTCTAATGAGAGACGGGGCTTTTAACTACTGGTGCAGCCTGAGTCTGAAGGAATATCATGCTCTTTTCACCCAATGAGAGTATAATGTTATCAATTAAGCAGGGAGAAAGGTAAAGACAGATGGTCGGAGCACACAGCCTATATCAGCTGCCACTCTGTTGAAGAAGAAGAAAGTAATACATTTTCAGTCCAAATTGGTCTTTGGGGCTCAGTATTTTAATTGATACGGGACAACGGAGTTTACATAATCAAGTTCGTAATTATACTGGAAGGCAGGGCATTCTATGGGCAGCCATCTCAAATGCCCCGTGTTCTGTGGAGGGAGGCAGGGCCTATGTGGAACTTGAGCTAAAATGAATGGGCGCTTTTTTTTTTATGTTGTGACTCCTGGTACATTTTTGCATACTTTTTTTCCAGTACTTTTTTAATAAACTTGAGTAATGAGTATTTAAATGGAAAAAATACTGAAGAAGTTCAAATACCTTTATTTTCTGTAGACAGCCCTTACCTTCAAGGAAAAGAAATGTGAAGTAGTTCCTTTTCTTAATATAGCTCTAATGTTTGTTTTGCATTTGTGGGTAGAACAATGCCTAGCCTTGCTCCAAAGATAGGTCTTTTAACTGGGCAGGGAGGCTATTTTCACAACATTCCACTCAGCATGTTCGTGTTCCGTTTTCCCCTCTGTAGCATTTGTTTGTCTAATTGACATCTTAAAAAAGTAGTATGTTCACGGAAAACATGAAACACATCACTGAAACATGAAGATGCAATGATAATATTAACACCACATTAATCCTCTTTGTTTAAAGTTGTGTGCATCTTTGTGAAGTTGAGTTTGTGCGCTAAAATATATAGATAGTGACTTTGCAATGCCACTCTTTAGTGTACTTTGTATTTTTAGGAAAAATAGTCTGTTATCTTTATGGTGAGCCACCGTAGACTATGGTATTGTACTGAATGTAAACCGGTTTGCACCATAGTAAACAGTCGTAAAAATATTTGACATAAAATTGGAAATAGTATAGATTAGTTCCCCCTCCCATGGTAGACGATATATATATATATATATATATATATATATATATATATATATATATATATATATATATATATATATATATATGAGAGAGGGGGAAAGTGAGATATGTAGATGTATTTTCACTAAAAAGAATGATGCCTCTAATATAACGTTAAGTATAAAAACCCATACATTTGAAGGGACATTATGTTTCCAAACTTAAAAATATAGAAACTGCTCAGTTATGATGAGTAACAGCTCGCATGACCCCCATGCTATACTTATGGAATCAAACAACGTCATAAATTACATTATTGAAGACATCGCTACCAACATTCCATGGGACTATACAAAAACCCTATATTGTATTTTTTCTAATATGTTTGCTCAACAGCAAATATAACTTTATTTCTGTGCACAGTTTCAATGACGCCCTTTGGGAGTTAACAGTTATGTAACTCGGCTGCAACACCCTACAGGTTCTAGGCACAGGTAGTGGTGGATGTGCGTGCCCTATGATTTTACCACCCGAGTTTGCAAGCAGGTCTCTTGGGGACAAGGCAGAGCCCACTGTTCTCGCACCTAATCCACTATTGGCAAAGACCTTTAGGAATGGCCTTCTGCCACGCCCTGTGGGCTTTTGATCAGAGTGCGACCTTAGCCATGCTTCGTGTCTGCAATCTTTGTTTCCAAACCTTTCTCTGTACATTCTTCAGAGGTGCCCTGCATGCTCTCATAACAGGGTGTGGCCTTTGGAGTGCAGCCACTCCCCTTTGCGCCAGAACCTGCTGCGTATAACTTTTTTCTGGGCCCAACAGGCATTGGGTGAAGGCTGTAGCCTTTGGCTGCAGCTCATACTTTGAGCCTACCTCCCCTGCTCTAGGTGCCCGTAAGGTACAATCCGTACTTTACCTACTGCATCCACTAGCAATGGGCATCGGTCAGTCTTTTTTTGCATTCTAGTTTTTAAAGCATTCCTATTGTATATTTTAACGAAACATTAAACTTCTGAGAACACGCTGTAATACCTCCAAACAATGCTTGTGTACATTTTTGTACAGATTTCTCATATAAGAAAAACTTAAAAGCATTCAAAAGATGTTTTTTTTGTGGCTGTCCAAACCACTAATATGTACCAGTACCAACTGGCAATGGGGCATTGCGTGGTCTTCAGCCAGCCCTGTTCTCAGTATATTCTGGTACCAGTATGTGGTTAGATTTTAGCGGTAGATCGGGTAGGAATGCTATTACCATCTTGTCTTCATTGTATCATGTAAGGCAACATTTTGCATATTGTTTTGTGACTCTAAAGTTGAGTTTCTAAATCAAAGACCAAAAAAGCAGTTTTTATGGAGTCAAAGGGCAATATTCATTTCTCTCAGAATTGTCCCAAGTTTCCCTGTGGGTTGGGTTGTACCCACCTTCCTCGAAAACAACCAACATATATTTTCTATATCCTCAATAGTGCAATGTGTTCTGGTTTTCGTACTGATATGTCAGACCCCACTAAAATGATGGGCTCTTCATAGCCAAACAAGATCACATTTACATTTTGTAAACTCATTTGTCAACATAGCTGTTTTTAACATTTTGCAAAAGGTAAACTGATTTATCCAAAGCCAAGCAAAGGCATCTTTAACCAGGTTCCAGCTTTTGCCTGTTAAGGGGAGAAAATATCTGTCATTTTGGGTTTTCTCGTAAAACTCTGAATTCCAGTTTTGGGGTAAATTCCTGTTTGTGTCTGAAAATGGCACTGTCTGACCAATAAATTTAGAGTGATATGGCATTAAGTTTTCTATCACTTTTATCCATAACCCTAGTCCAAATTCTGCACTTGTACCAGTTTATACAGGGTACCAGGAAATAAAATCACGCCCTGTTCCTAGTACCAGCTAGTCCTGGTGCTGCTTGCATCCAGAGGAAACATCGGATTAGTTATAACTTTGGCCCTGTAAGATTTTTCAGTAAAAAAACAAAATATGCCCACTTAAGTTTGATCTTTGAATATTATGTGCTGGTTGGTCACATTGAAGACCATAGAAGTACCAATGTTCATAACCATGTAGGTCGATACACAGTGGTTTCTGCAGTGAAATTTGCTGGGAAAACCCCTGCCCTTTATCTAGTCTTTATGGGACACTAATGGCAATAGCCATTGGGCATAGAAAGTAATGGGATCATGGCAACCATATTCCACAATGTGTGTCCAGTGAGTACTCGTAACACCATTACTGGCCCTTTTTAATACATTGTTTTTAAAGTACATAAAATAGTAGGAATTATCTGAATTAATATATTTAAAAGTTTTTATTCTTTTTTTTTTATATACTAGACCTAGAATGCAAAGCTGGGACCTGGTAATTTAACCTGGTTTCAGTATATCGTTTCAACAAAATCTTTGGATTTGCATGAAAAAGGCAATTACTGATATGACGTTTAAAAAAAAAATGGATATTCACCAGCTTAGTTGCATCTCATTGGCATTCTCCATATTGGGTTCTCGCCATAAAGATGGGATATGCTTCATACACTGAATATGCCTTTGCCCACAATGAAGTGAACAAGGCCACATGCCAGATATTAAGAGCTATAACGTGCACAAAGAGAGGAACTCTGCATCACTGGGAATCAAGAAACCCTCTTACGTATGCTTTTAAGAAGATTTACATGGTCTACCAGGATAAGGCTTTGTATAGGATTGACAGTAATGTTCATTAATTGAAATTATTTTGAGTTAACTTACTAGAACAGTATAGTGGCACACATTCACAAGTGCATTTTTCACAAAGTAAGTTACCTTTCATTACCATTTCATTACCCACCTTCTCTTCATGTGTCTGGCTCAAGTGGTCTCATTGCTTTCCATCAGTCAGTAATTTCAATACTTAGTGTATATTTATCCAAGAAAGTTGGTGATGCTAAATGTGACATCACCAATAACATCTTATTGAATCCCAAATTTGATAACGTGTGAGGTCATAAGCAAGGCATTAGTGTGGGTGGGGAATCTATTGCGTTGTAAAGTGCCGTAATGTTTTTTCAGCTTCTGAAGGTAAATATAGAAGCTTTTCAATTGACGTTCTTAAGTGTTTTTTTCAGTGTTGGTAATAGCATGTATTAGATCTTAACTTAGTTGCCAGCAGTAATTCACAAAATTACATTTTTTCAGTACAAAACAGTTTTGGGGGTGGACAGAGTTACCTACCTCCAGAAGCTGCAAACTTGAAATGGACTTAGTTGCTTTAATATGCCACAGCAGGTTCAAATCAAACAAAAACACTTACAATGGACCCCATATATATAGGTCAGGGGTCTCCCTCCCTTTTCTGCAATACGAAGTACTTGTGTTCAATAAAAGACATCCCAAACTACTGATATTATAAGTGTTGTAATAGTGACCACATCAGACAAGATTACATTAGTGGCCACCATATGAAAGATTACCAAGAGTGATCACCTCCGTGCATCAGGCTTGGTTGCCAGGAGTAATGTAAAAAAGCTTGAAGTAAAATTAACAATAAGACTCCCCAACACTGCATGATTTATCACTCAAAAGATGTAAATATATTTTGAACATTCATCCATGTTTCTCTATTAATCAGTTTGTTTTCTGAAAATATACTCTATATATCTCCCAGAATTGTCGTCACCTCAATACTTTGCAAATAAAAAGCAGCACACCAATCCAGGTATTCAAACCATTTATTCGTACTGAAACCCGATGCGTTTCGGCTTCGCAGAGCCTCTCTCAATCAATCAAGAGCTTCTTTTTATGTTTAAAAAAAGCTTTATTAAGTAACATCAGGAGATACATAATACCAGCAAATACAAACAGGAGATATAAGAAATGGAGTACAGAGTAAAGCTAGTAATAAAAGCAAAAAAAAAGAAAGCCATTTATATTTTATGGGGGTAATAAGGGGAAGGGGAGGGGGGAAAAAAGAGGCAAAGGACAATATTTTTACAACTGAGAAATATATACAATGTAGAACGATGAATGTAAAAGGTAATCTTAATAGAGACTAGAAAGTACAAAATGTCAGTATGTGACTAGAGAAAAGAAAGAACAGAGAATAGGGGCAATCATGGGGGTTTAACATCTTCAGAATGTAAATTTAAATGAGATTTTTTGTGCTAGTACATTTTTATCTAAATATGATGCAAGTGGCATCCAAAATTGATCTCTATTAACGATTGGTTTCCAAGAGGAGGCAAAAGCAATATCAAGTCGATGAAAATGACATAAATTATTCCACCAATGTTGATCAGATAATTTTTTTTTTAATTCCAATTGAGAGAAATTTGTTGAAAGCTAAGGCTAACATAAGGTCAAAAAGGCCTGGTACAGGAGAAGATAGAGTCAAGTTAATTCCCAAAGAAAAGAATGAGATTAGAAAAAGGAGTATGGATGTGGAAAATATGAGAGATATGAGACAACATTTTTCTCCAAAAACAAAGAACAGGAGTGCAAATAAAGAGTAGATGCATGAGGTCAGCATTGGGGGAGGCACAGGTCCACAATCAAGAGCTTCTAATTTATTAGTCCAGGCTGCACACAGGAGAGCTTCTTATAGGTAGCTGGCGAGCTGCTACCTGTAGGTTAAGAGCTACTCTTTGGCGAAAGTGCTGTCTTTGAGCTCAGAAACAGTCTTATCCTGTCCTTGAGAATGCAGACCTCTTATCAGTTCAGTAAAGAACTGAAATCTGCTCTGTTCAGCCATCATTTGGCCATATGGATTCCACAATAGGTACGCCTGTCCTTTTTGTGAAAGAAATGTTCCTCTGTGTCTCATTGTTTTTACTATATGCAACCAGTTCGATTAAGAAGGTTATATGGTACCACAACAATAGGGAGTAATGCACTGCAGCGTAAGACAGCTGGATTGTGCCCAGAAATCCAAATGATTGGCTAAAAAAAAGAAATCTGCATTGAAAACAGTTAATTGGACCCTTGTACTAAAGAAAATAAAGATTAAATTAACTTACAGTACATAAAGGGTATTGGATGAAAAGCCCATAGTATGTGCAGAATCTCCACAGAACACCAGTTGCAGCCCAACCAGAAATAGTCAATCAGCAACATTGCCTACAATAACCAAAAACTCTTTTGGGCACTTTGTCAGATTCTTAGAAGTTCAAGGTCCAAATCTGTTCTCTCGTCAGACCTTGAGCTGAGGTCAATAATCCCCATTTCAGGAATTTCCTAAACACTGAGTTATTCCGGCTTCCTTTTTTACCAAAGTAATAAGTTAGTTCTGGCACAGCACACTAATTGCTGCCATTTCTGCTAACTTATAAATACTGTCCCAGTAAAGTGATCACAAATTTGAGCGACAGGAACTTTGTTACGAAGACCAACACCAACTTGGTTAGTGACCATAACTGGGCTATGCTTCAAGCAATGGCTACTGGTCATAGATTTAACTCTTTAGAAGACCAGCTTAGAGATGGTCTATCTTTTTGCATCAGGATGTGCTCTTTCTGTAAAAGGATTGTTGCAATTTATTTTTTTACCTTTAGTTTTGCTGAGCTTAGTACTAGGTGGTATGGCCTCCCCCCAACCCTTGTATAATGAGTAGTAGAGCAGGAACTGCTGGTGGTGTTTATACTGCCCAATTGTTAAACCCTAGAGAAATGTATCATACCACGTGGTGATGAGGAGAGACCCACATACCAACCCTTGTTGAGGCACAGGGATACCTTTTTGTGAGGTAATGTATTGCTCTCTGTTTTTCAGAGCACCTTATAAAAGCACAAATCCAAACAGAAATTGAGCATGCAGGTCAAAACCCAAGTCTTCTATCGCCCAAAAGGGTTCCTCTCTTCTGGTCTATTTTTCTTGTATGTAAATTTACATCTATTTTTGGTTGAGCATCAAAACAACTGATGCCCCTTTAACTTTCAAGTCATTTCTGCAAGCCTTTCCCCAAACTTACAAAAATCACCACTCAAACATAGATGCATAATATGATACATAATATATTTAGAGTACCCTTTTGGCCTGAATAACGCACCTGCCATTCTAATGCTCACCTTCAAATGTACTCAGCCAGACAGGGGATGTTTCTCTGAGCCCTATGGCTTCGCATCCGTGCTAACCATGTTTTGTCTTGCATCTTCAGCACTTTCAGACCATGATAAAGACCAAGCTGAATGTCCTCACTCTGCGGAAAGAACCTCTCCCTACTGTGATCTTCCATGAACCAGAAGCCATTGAACTGTGCAGTACAACTCCACTGATGAAAAATCGGATTCAAAGTGGATGCAAGGTAAAGTTGATCAATTATTTTTTTCTGTGCTTTTCAGAATCGTCCTATTTAGTTCCGTTGGTAACTATTTTATATTATGATATCCCATGTGGTGCAACACAATATATTTCCATTTTGGGAACATTTCCCTATTTTCTCTCTATCGAATGTATGTATAATGTAACATTACAAAGGAGTACAGTGAACAAAAGAGATAAAAATTCTAGCAAGGTTTTGTATCCATGCGCATATAACATTTTCTTAAGTAATAACAAAAAATTGATTGATCGCATATAGGTTGTGGATCACTAGACATTGATAAATCAGGGATGAGAGATTGGTATTAAGTGTTTAAGGGAGAGGAGAAGGGTGGACGTCTCTTACGACGGATAGCCCCTCATGTTCTCATGGATCCTTGACAGTAGGATGTGGGGACCAAGTCCTTTAGAGTGCCAGCGTAATTGGTTTTGGAATTTTTCTCATGTTTCCTAGGTAGTCTACCATTCCTCTTGCATATGCTATGCCCTGTTTTTGCTGGGGAAAGAAGGGGAGGGGGAGAATAAACTCATCGTGACCGGGATCAGGAGAACATGATCCCTTAAGGTTATTGTTATACGAAAAGCTTCAGACATGGACTTCAAACACGGTCAAATCTTGCTCCCTAGACCAGTATCCTGTAAGTGTGGTTCCACTTTGGATACTGATGGAGCACCTGTGTCTAAGAATGCAAGTATTTGTTGTGAATAGCACCGTAGCTGTCCACTGTCACCAGGTTGAAGAAGTTCTTTCTACATCAGAGTTGTCATGTAGAATAGCTAATTTGGTCAATGGATGGAGCATATAGATCATGGTTTTGGCAAGTGTGTGCCACATTTCTTAGTATAATTGTGCCAAGCTAGAGCAGAACCAAATCACAGCTTGGAGCGTTGCATCTTGAAGATAAGTAATTTGCACTCCGGTTTACTTTATGTAGTTAGAATGCCTGTCCAGTGCCAATTATACAGAATATTAAAGCATCTTCGATTAAATGTGGCATCTCTCAGTTTTTTGTCATATGCATGCAGTAGAGCTGCTAAGCCTTCCTCTGCCAAATTTGTGATAACTGTCTTAACTGATATTTTCTTGTTTCCCAATCCACGTGTTTACAGAACAGTTCTGATATCAGATTACTCTATATACCCAGTATCTCTTGTCTGTGTTTGTTCTATTTTTCAATGTCCGTTTTATTATAAATTCAGATATAAGACTCCAAGGCTGATCCTGACTCTAGTGCAAAGATTTAGCTGCCAATATCTCCATTCTAGTGGGTGAAATTTATTCTAAAGAGCATCAAAAGTCTGTAGAGATTCTTTTGGAAATACTTTTTCTGGTTTAGTGTATCTCAAATTGACCATGGTCCACTAATGAAACGTATTTTCCAAATCGCTAAACTTGCATTGTGTGACAGCAGTGTCCCAGCATGCGTATATTTACATATTTTTCTTTTTTTATGGGCGGTGGTCCATGAATCTAACATAGCTCTAACTATTGGGCAGTGAAAATGTGCTTTTTGGATTAGTTGTTTGCAAAAACCGAAAATTAAAGCTGGAGAGGTTTGTCTGTTGGGCAAATTCTTTGGTGCTGCACACTGGTGCTCGCAACAGTGAGGTACCAGCTGTAGCAATTGGTAGAGTTGATGTGCTAAATAGTAGAGACCCAGGTTTGGTAGACGAAGGCCCTCAGAGGTAGTGTAGCATGCATTTGAACAATTTGAGTTTGGGTTTCTAGCCTGTCTTTGTTACGTTTTTGATAAATGTATCCATGGTTAGCAGTTGGCAGCCCGGAGGACAGGTATAGGAGGCATGCCTTGAGTGTAATTGTGTCTCAGCGCAACCACCAAATATTAGTGGTTTGTACCTGTCCCAAGAGGGATACATTTAATAATTAGTTGTCTTTGTGATGAATGGTTTTAGATCGTCTATTACTGTCCTCCTGGATAGTGGGTGAACGTCACTCTAATCCCAGTTAACCTCATAACTCTAAAATAATGAAAAGAGTTCATCATTATCAGAGAAGAGATTGAGGTTTGTCTTCCCTGAGGGTAAGGAGAATATTGTCTGTAAATAACATGCTTTTTGAGCAGTCCTGTTCCTACCCTTCTGATGGTGTTGGTCTATTGGTTGGCCGCCCCATGACATTCTAGGGCAAGGAGGAATAGAAGCAGGGAGAGTGGGCCATCCTTTTTCAAACCCCTTAGTATAAAGGAAAACATTGAACATAAAGACCCAATTGGATCAGGCTACATCCATTTTACGTTGGACCAAGACCTATTATTTTCATGCTTTTGTAAAGGAACCTCTATTCGATTCGTTAGAAGGCTTTTTCTCTATCTAATGCGACCACTACTGTATGTTGCGGGTTATCTTCACCTGTGAGGCAGGGTTGGCCAGAAGTCCTAAATGGTTTCTGTATGTTTACTGTGGTACAGATCATACTTGTAAGTCATGAATAAGGATTAGGTTGACATTTTCAAGGTTTTTGCTAATACTTTGGCTAGCATCTTTATGTATGAATTTATGATTGTGATGGGAATTTAACTAGTGCAGCGTATGGTGCCTTTACAGGTTTTATAATAAGGTTTCTTTTTAACCTTATTAAACTTATCACAAAGTCTGCCAATGGCTTTTGTTTTTTAATGGCTTCTTGCAATAGTGAGTCAATCAAGGTTTTGTTAATCCAGTAAAAGTCACCGCGTGCACTGTAATCTCCTGGTGTCTTACTATAAGGCAGATCCGATGTCACTTCAGAAATTTCTTTTATAGCCAGTTCCCCATTCCGTACCCTAGGGTTGAGGAGAGCCTTTTTTTGGTAGTAAACAAGATTTTTTTAATTGGACCCTTAACAGGTATGGAAAAGAGGATGGGAGGGTTCGGAGTGGTAACCTAGACAACAACTAGGGCAGTTGGACCGTTAAACTTAGCAGTTAGAGATCGGCTACAGTAAGGTCTAGTCCTCGAAGCTTTGCATAAGAACAGCTTATCTAAACTTTATCAGGGTCGGCTAATTATACAATTCTCACCACGTTGCACATTTACCTCAGCTTTTAGAAGTCTGAATAAATGTGAATCTCCCAATCCGAAATGG
Organism: Triturus cristatus; assembly: GCF_964204655.1. NCBI lineage: Eukaryota > Metazoa > Chordata > Amphibia > Caudata > Salamandridae > Triturus > Triturus cristatus. The sequence continues at coordinate 966,395,380 of NC_140594.1, forward strand.
GAGTACCAGGAGAATGTATTATAGAAGTAGGACACATTTCAAAATAATGTCTTTTACATATGTTTTACATACAGGCTAAGGACGCAATCATAATAATCAAACCTCAACATCAACAGTTTTCATTATCACAGTGACAAAAAGGTCCTGTATGTGTGACCGGAAGGCCTAGCTTCCACAATTTGGTTTCTTTTGATATATTTTGTTAAATGGAACTTCAAGGGTGCTCTTACACCCAAGGGCTTGTTGGCGCTAGAATACAAATCTGACCATCATACTCATGAATATTGGGTGAGATATGATCACTGTTTAACTCAAATTAATTTTAAATATTTCAAGTATTCGTTAAGTGACAATATGGCGAGTGTGTTAAGAGTGATAGGAGACAGTTATGTTTGCTGTACAGAATCTGCAGAGTGAAGCTTGGTGAGAACTCAGAGCAGGGGGGATATAATGACTGAAATCAAGTGAGCACATGCCCCTTTTACACATTATACTGTTTTTAAGTGGACAGGTGTTCTCTATTGGGGTGAACTGGATTAATTGTTGGTCGCAGATGGAATCCAGCCTAATCTCCACCAAGCTGACTCATGACCAAAGCAAGATATGGAAACGCAGATGCACATTCTCAAACCATAAACCTCCACCCTAGGTGGTGGTAAGATGCTGCGCCTCAAGGTCCCAACCTGACCACAGGAAGTGTGTTTTATGGCCTCTCTCTGCCAGCAGCTTAAACACATGAATGAAGCTACACAAACAGCTGAGAGCAGAATCCAGACCTACCCAGCCAAACAATCCGCTTTGTTGAAGTAATAGCGGGAGTGACTGTGTGGCTTGTAAAACCACATTGAAAAATTGCAGCTGCCAAGAGTGAATTTATTGCTTTACCTCACTGTGCAGTTGCAAGCATCATGCAAGCTGAAAGTAGGATTGAGAAGTTGGCCACAAACCTCAATGTCCTTGGTTTACGTCCAGGAAATGAGGGGAATAATCTAAAGGACATTATGTTATCCCTTTTGAGTGACAAAGTAAACATGGATGGCCAGGGATTCCTGATGGCATTCCATTTGTAAACATTATAAGGGACAGAAGATCCAAATTGCACTGTTCTATAAAGAGAGACGGCCCACAAAATAAAATAAAAAAATTATATATTCTATGTGTCTGCCCAAAAGAAAGTGATTTGGCTGTTTTTTCCAGACCTCATCCATAAATACTACAGAACATCATAAACAAACTGTTGGCGTTAAAGACACAGACATTTGTAAATTTTGAATGTGTTATGGGGAGAAGATATAAATCTGTGTTCAGGTACTGCCGGCCTGATGATTTCTGGGGATCATTGTAGTTTTGGATCCGACAAAGTCTTATCTGAGACAGGTGGTTAAGAGGATCTATGAATGCCCAGGTTTATGATGCTACGTACTCAATACTTTAATTTCTGTAATAAAGTTTTGATGGATCGCAAGTGAGAAGGGGCAGGGATCTTGTTCAAAGAGCTGTAATTTCCTGTGTGTTCCTGGAAGGCGCCATGCTTCCCTGTCTTGCGCCATTCACTACTCCCTGGATTTTTTCCTGTTCTTCAATGCAATACGAAGATGCAGAGTAAGTCATAAAAGTTTCTCCTAGCACTGAAGAGAGCTCATCTGTCTGGCATTTAACTGCACACCTACTACATCCACTGATGCTAATTCCTAGCTATTTACCATGCCAATCTCAATGTATACATGATCTCATTCAGGCCTCTGGTTCAGATCAGTGTTTTCAAGATGCAACTGCAATACTGTAGGCACTCTTTAAAACACGTAGAAGATATTTGAAAAATATCGACTTAAATTGGCCAGTCCTTCGGTAATTTCCTGTTGGGCATTGCATCTGCTTTGTGATGAGACCAATTATACATCCGAATATACATTTGAGGTGAATTTGTATACGGCAGAGGAATTTGCAGCAAATTGAAGCATCATTTGAATCAGTCAAATCTTGCTTGTGAGGAAGCAAGTGAGATACAACTTGAAGGAGTGAGTTGATCGAAGATGTGGTAATTGTTTGTCCGCATAGGGGAGAATCATACAGCAAGGGTATCTAACCAGTAAAAGCCCGCAGAAAGTAAAGTTAATTTCACATGGGATTTTGCAGCCTTCCTTTGGCGGCCTTAATAGTCCCTGTATTTCCATAACCAAGGTCACTCCTTCAGCCATAGGGTACCCCCTAGTTGTGGTGCCAAAATACTGCAGGCCGAACACTCTTTGGTCTGATGCATTGAAAATCCTCATACTGTTTCTAGTGCTAGCTATTCTGCCATGAGACCTGCACATTTTTTCCAAGGGGAGGTGGGCCGCTTTTGCACCAATTTCTCTTTATTTTTTAATTTAAATTTTATTTTTTGCAGATGTATATAGCGCAAACTCGACCCTAAGGTATTGGAGCGCTTTACACGCGCACCAGTTACGTTAGACAAGGACACATTCTTTTTTTTTTTTTGTTAGGCATGGGGCGATTAAGTGATTTGCCCAGAATCACAGGATGTGGAGTTGACCCTGAGGCTCGAACCTTGGTTTCCTAGCTCCAGTCTAGCCGTGAGACCACATCCTCTTCCTCTTTATGTACAATTTTAAAGGTTTCCAAGGTCTTGCCACCAAGGAGCAACACATTCAAGAGTGAATCTAGGTGGAACACCTCTGGAATAGAAATGTTGAATCTTTCTGTCAGTAGCCTTTCTGTGATTACAAAACTACAGCCATCAAATGTGTTACGCACTCTGCCCATCTGGTGCCCGGCATAACTTCTTAAAATAATGAGACCTAGTGGATTAATTATCATGCCAACAAATTTAACTTGCTTGGAGTACTGAGCTGTTTGAAGCTTCAGTCCTGGCTTTAGAAAGTCTTGTATTTTTTTTACCTCAAAATAACTTTGTATTTTTTTTCTCTGAAGGAAAAATTACATACAACTGGGTTATGACTCTCTTGCTCAGCATGCATTGTTTAAATTACCAAGCTTTCTTGGTATCCAATTACAGTCAAATTGCTTTTGTCATGAAGTCATGGCTGCCCCAGCACACTGCAGATGTATTCAGTGTAATGAAGCAAGCGCCATGGTATGCTGTGTTATTGCTACAAAACTGTTTGCTAGCTTCCTTTTAATAATGTAACACAAGAGCAGAAGGCACATTTCTCTCAGTCCTTTCTACTTTTCATTCAAACACAGTCCTGGCGCCTCAAGTATTGTGACGTGTTTATTTTTACAAAAAAAAAGCACTTAAAAAAATTGCCTGCAATCATGGGCTTGTGGAAAGAGCTACTTTTGGTAGTAAGCGGGGAACGATGGGGAGAATTTGCATCGACGATTCCTATCAATGGGCCCTTTTCATATACGTTTTCCCCCCCAATCTATAGCAGATTGAAAAGAAAAATTAACTTTGAACATCTTTTCGTATTATAGTTGCATCTATTCAAGCTGTATCAGGGTGGCCAACGCATTGATATTAATTAGTAATGATAATTACTTATTTGTGAGTATTTATTCCAAATCCATCAATTGCAGAATTACATAATAAAAACAACTTCAATCGGTGAAGAATTCACAGCACAACAGGAATTAGTTACAATTTTAAAATCATAAAATTGATATTGAATTCACAATATCCTCTCCCTGATCTTTTTTTAAGAACATAGTAAAAAGAAACAAAATGTATTCCGTAATTTCATCCCATTATGCTGTTGTTCTAATCATTATAAATAAATTCGTTTTTGATAAATAAACTAGTCAGAGGAATATTTGAGATCTTTGTGGCTTGAAGTAATTAGTAGTTTTTATAATTTTTAATATTTGTGCTTCCATGGTAGAATTTGGCACTAGGCCTTATACATGCATCGTGAACCTGTATGTTTTATACAGGGATGCACATATTTCAAATAAAAATTACAATATTTTTTGTAATTGTTACTCTATATTATATTGTTTAATCTTTTTGTACAGTTTGTTCTCAGTATCATTACATATCACACATTTTTCCCATTGCAAAAACTTTTTGTTCAGTAGTTCGTCAATTCTTCTGATAGATATTCTCTATATGTCCAGCATTCAAATGTCTATTTCCATTGCATTTTGTGCCCCTTGCGCTTCATACTGGGTCACTTTCTGTAAACAAAAAGAAAAATCAACTCTAACAGAAAAAAATCTGAAATATTTTCTTTGCAGTTAATTAAGCACGCCATGCCGAGATGTGTAGCAATCTTAACACCAGGTTAGTGAGTGACTTTACTACCCTTGCAAGCTCTTAAGTTTGCATGTACTATGGGGAACTTTACTACCACCTTAACCATCACCATGGTAATGCTTAACCTTCCATAACTAATATGAGTACTATCTCACCCAACACAAGTATTTGGAAACATCATATGATGTAAAATCCGATTTCAAAATAACACTTGGCCTTTATGCCCATGCAACCCCGTTGGGGGGATCCTTCCGTACGTAAACCTTAGTTACCTGCCAAAAAGCCTTTAGTTTAGTTTTACACTACTTCACTCGGGTGTCCCTCCCCAAGAGCTTTCTCTATATACATAAACAACCATATTGGTCCAGTCCAGAGTTTTTTCTCGGTGTGCATAAGTAAACACAGATCTGTTGTCATTTGCAGCCAGTTACCTGCAGCCCACTCACAACTTCAAATATTATGTTCTTACCTTCAGGAACCATCCAAATACTTTGATGATAACCACACTTTCTCCAACTTCCACTGAGTAACCGCAAAAAGTCTCTGCACCACCGCCATACTTCAAGCCAACAATGATGTTTTTCCATGCTGACTCAACCCTCAGCCCAATGTTATCCAGCTCAGTTTCACCGATCTACATTGTCAGTGCTGACTCTACCTTCAGGCAGATGCAATCACACTCTATTTCATCGATCCTTCTATTCAGCCGCAGTGCCTTATTTCACTCAAGTTACACAGCTCATGGATATTAGCCACTTACTGCTGACAAGGTAACGCATATGCCTGATATAAACATCCTACTATGCATCATGCCTTCCACAATGTTAGTAACACCTAAATCCATCTAGATCATTATATTGCCTACAAAATATAACAATACTTTGTTTGCCTAGTTCATAGTGAGACAAATTACTATACATCTTTCTTCCTTGCAACCTTTGGAGCCAATTTCGAAAAGCATGTTAATCTACGTAAAGTAGTACTCCTGTAATATTTTGTTTACCTACTCTTAGATGTGTGGTTTGGCCGCTGAATATCTAAAATGGGAGTATTCATGTACAATTAGTACAGATTAAAAGGAGTATGCTCTCTTTGCACTTTTACTAATAGGGAGCTGGAAAGTTCGAGGCCGAGTTACAAAGGCTTGTAGGAGTACCCAAAAGAGTACTCCTATATATCACTTCCCGTACTCCTAAATGCTTTGGTGAATTGGCCCTCATGCTTACACTTATACTTACACATGTCCCAAACAAATATTTCTTACACTATCTCCATCCTCCTCACTTAGATAGTGGCTTTGTCCAGATTAGATATTACATTTATGTTGGTATACACTGGTCCCGCCACACCTTAATGTGCAATAATGCTCTAGTTTGATGCTCCTTATTTGTGGAGAAAAAGGCATTAAATGTGTGCTACATTACTTCGCGGCTGGTTTCAGAGTTTATGCAGTGATGTACATGGTCTATGAAAATCAGTTTTTCTGTGGACATGGAGACATTATTTACTGCCAGCTATTGCCATATGTAGAGGTGGTCAATTCATATTAAAGTGGCATTCTTTCAGTACTTCTTTCTGGGGGTGAATTATGCCCGCTTGCCTTGTGGTAATGCTGCTGGCACCCTATTCTGAGCACTGAATTGGTACTTGGTAGTTTTAAAAAAAAAAAATCCACCAAACGTCATGCTGTTCAATTTGCTTCCATGATGTTCCCTTCACTTATCATATGTGATTTTTGTAAAGTGCGGCATGGACCCTCTGTGATCTCTGCGCGGTTCTTGCCATAGCGATTTATCTCAGTAGGACCAGGTGTTTTGATGTTCCTGCAAACAGATCTGTGCAAGTCCTTGCCTGCCATCCTAGAAACATTCAAGTTCTTAATTTACAGGTTCTCTGCTTGCGTCATTGCGTTGATGCACTGAAGAATTGCCTTTTCACTGTCCATTAATTTTCTGCCCCCTGCCTTTTGTCTACTGATTTGTGGGCGTTTACAGTAGATGTCGGTTGAGGGGCTTTGTGCTTCCAACCTTCCTACCAACGCGATATTGATGACAGTATTATGCATGTGGGTATAGGTTTGTTTGAAGAGTTGTCGAGTCATTTAGTGGACCATGGTCTGCAGGTCCCTACATTGGTAAAGGAAGATACCTTTATTCTCACAGGATAACTTATCCATCCAAAATGTTCTGGTCTTTTAGGTGGTGAGATTGAACTTTAGAGGAGCCAACATAAACAAATGCTTTGAAACAACATTAAACAGGTCAGAGGAGGTTGTGAACCATGATCTGATCAGAGCTGTTTCTAGGTGCTTTGCCGCCCTAGGCGAGAATTGAAAAATTCCGCCCCCTCCCTTTTACTCCATTACTTTCTCCCCCTTTCATCCAGGCTAGAAGAATGAATGCATCAGATATTCCCAAACTCATGTTTTTTGCCGCCCTCCCCCTTTTGCCGCCCTAGGCGGCCACCTAGTCTTGCCTAATGGTAGAAACGGCCCTGGCTCTGATGGCTTTGTTGCTTTGTAGGAAGATGTTGAATTTACACTGCTCGGTCATATTTCATATTGGCCGCAGTCTCTATTTATGCAAAATATCTACAGTGCCTTCCTGGCCTTCTCAGAATCCCTGTCGCCCCATTGTCTGCGTCTCCCAGTTTCTTTATTCGCTCTGTGTTTTGCCATGCCTTAATGTAATTTACACACATTTCCAGAACGCAGCAGGAAATAGTTTGGACACATCCATTCTTGAAACTACTGTTTTTCTAATCCTTAATAATATGTTTTACACAGAATCCGAAGGCCCGCTGACCAACAGGAAGAAAATAGGATTTCTCAAGGCGGCTGTAAGATTTAACGCAGGCATAAGGCTTTCTATTCAGGGTGGTCTTATCCGCATGGTGGCGTGACTGCCATCGGCTGAGATCCCAGGCCTGCACGAGAGCTGGCTTCCGCCTCAGGATCAGAATAGCATGCATTGAATGGCTGATTAGCTTTAACATATATCCCAGGGGAAATGTCTTGACTTAAAGTTTAAAATGGGCTTATGTACAGAATAATTATACCTACTTCCACCCACAAGTTTCCTTGGAACAAACCGAAATGCAAATTCCTAAATCTGGACAAAATGCATGGTAAGAGTAGGAAATGTACACTTTTAAAGCACTATTCTTTGCCCAGACGCTCAGCATTTTGAAAAAGCTGTTTATACTTTTGCTTGCAAGTGGAATTTCCTATTTCCAAATAACTTTTTTTTTTCTCCCAAGTGACATTTTGCAAGATATATTTGAATTTATATCTTCCTATTGGAAAATGTCAATGCCACTCAATGTTTTCCATTGAAACCCTTGGCTTAACATTACGCCAAAGCCGAATAAGCTTTGGCAAGCCAATACTTTTCAAACTGAGAGGGCAAGTGATGGCCTAGCTTTGCAAGTGCTTGTTTTCATTTGCTCTCGGCATGTTTCTTGCACATCACTCATATGCATCAAAACGCTTGTCCATGTATGTGTGCACGGGGATGCATCTTGTACACCATTCCAAGATAACCTCTGCCTGCACATGTATCATAGTAACTCGCTAGGAGGGCCCTCCTAACAAAAAATACAAGAAGAAAAATAAAGGAATTCAATCAAAGGAGTGTTGTGCACTACTTTTTAAGAGTGTTCACGTGCACGAAATGCCTTGGGCCGATACCAAAGGCAACCCTATTAGACAAAACCAAAAAGAAATCAGTTACACAGCAAAAGAATAAGGCAGAAGTGAGCTGGTTAAATTCTTCTTTCCCACTCTACATCAGCGGCGGCTCCTCTGTAAGGCAGAGGAACGTTGCCCCACTGCATTTCGAGCAGTGGATAAAAGAAAATGATAACACTAACTTATTATCATTTTATTTTTCTGGTTTACAGAGCGGGCGGGGCATGACTGTGTCACAGGTAGCAAGGGGAGGAGTGATGGGCACTTAAGTGGGAATGACTGCTTGGCCAGCCGTCTTGGCCCGGCCAGTCATGTGCATTTTGCATGTTCCCCACCAGGTTGTAACACACAGCCTGGTGAGGAACATGCACAGGATCCCACTGCCTGTCTGAGCGCCAAACCACGGCGCTCACATCAATAACAACACTGCCTTGCAGCGTTGTGATTGGCTGTGGGATCCTGATTGTACTATCTGCTTCAAGCAGGAACAGAAGAGGACGACTCGAGACGAGGCGGCAGACCGGGAGCAGGTCTAAGTCATTTTAAAATGTATTTTCCTATACCACCCACTCCCAGCCCCCCCCCACCCCCGCACCACCCGTGATACTTGGTGGCAGCTGCCACTGCTCTGCATGTTTGGGTACGTGGCATATTGTGTGTGGTGGGAGCTCTCGTTAGACAACTAATGCTTGTCTGTAGGTGAGATATCTAAAAATGACTTATTGGCACCCATCCCCCACATGGTAGCCTTTTGAAAGTGCCAACAAGCCATTGTAGGTCATAGAATTCATTAATAAGGCTGTTCTAATAATAAGGGGTCAGCTGCATCATTGTACTAGTTGTGATTTGTGACCAGCGCTTTTTGTGTCCAATATAGAATTTTTGGAACTTACCTATATACTAATTGGTCGGTTCATAAAATTGCGAATCAGTGATTCACACACCCGACTTACCAAATTGATATTCATCAGGTAGGTTACAAATTGCAACTCACTCCCATTGTGCAATCACAGTGGTGGCAGTTTGCAAGAATCAGCAAACTACAATGTCTGTGATTGCATTTAAACTAAGAAATATGTTTTTAAACAGCCCTATTTACTGAAAGAAAACGAGGCCGATTTAAAAAAAAAAAAAAAAAAAAAAAAATTCTGAGATTCGACAGTGGCGCCTGGACCAAAATGCCTGCAGAGTTGTTGCGTTCTAAGGGCCTAAAAGTGCGAATGCTCCAGTTGTTGATTCTTTTCCATGTAGCTTCCTACCAAAAGTGTTTTTTCCAGCATTGAGCCGCCCAACAATTTCCCTGCATACTAAGCAAATCAACAACATTAAAATAACTCCTACCACTTACTTCTCGGGGTCTGTCTTACACATGTATCTGTTTCTGATTGAATATGGGGTTAGCAATCTGATAGCAGAGGAGGGAGTACTTCAAGATGCGAGTTACACTTTAATTGCCCACTTAGACATTTTGTTTACATTTCTTTCCAGATCTAACTCAGAGCAGAAATCCTGAGTTGATCTTAAGCATCTGCCACCATCAAATCTCTCTGTTTTGGTTGTAGCAAAAGAAGCATCATCATTAAACTCACTCCAAACCCTCCCTCCTGTAATCTGTAGTGGTGTTTTTTTAACATAATAAAGGGCAAAGCAAATTGGTTGAACCTTTAAGCCAACATTCATGTGGTAAAAAATCACAAGGACCGCCTTTTCATCTCAAAATCGTACTCTGAGGAAATTCTAAAATCAAATTGAATTCTCAAATATAAATCAATACTTAAAGAAATGAATTCCTTATTTAAAAAAGAAACCTATTTTGAGCAATTTAATTAAATAAGCCATTTTGTGACCCCAAAAATTCAATGAAATACATGGTCTGATTGGTAAAAAAAATAAAATAATTGGCTGTGAAAAAGAAAGAATTTGCTAAACTAAACGTGATGAAGAGAACTTCCACCTATTCCGGCATTTCAGGATGGCCACCGATGCAATGGACATGCATTTTGATGCATGCCTACACAGTCCTGACTACCCCGTACGCATCAGTACATTCCAAGGTAGCGGCTGATGTATAAGCATGCCTGTGCATTTGTCATGATGCAGCTGTGGCCATTTTGACATTTTCAGTTTACCTTTCCAATATGGCTGTTGGCCATTTTAGAGTGTTAAATTAAAAGCTCAAAAGAAGGTCCGTATTACAGGAAATGGGCGTCATATAGCACTTCACAGATGTAGGGACCACGTAAAATAAATAAATACATAAAAATAAACTAACATGAAAGCAGCAAACTAATGTGGGAGAGTACTAAATAGTATGCATGGCGGGTTGTGCATCGATGTCAGGAAGAACAAGTGGATGTGGTAGAGACCAGGAAATACACTCCCATAGATTGAGATAGGAAGAGAAACAGTAAGTCCCTTAAAGTCAGAAGAGGAAGGATTCAAGTTTTCCAGTCCGGAGACTGTCAAATGGAAATGCTCCTGAGTGATACAAACACAAGATTTGTGGCAAAAGTCATTGACTCAAAAGGAGAGACCTGAAGTAGATAAAAATCCCACCCCACCATGAACAAGTGGCACACTGAAAGCACATTCTCCATATATGTTATGTATTGGAAACAATAGGTCTGTGACAGTCAGATAAAGCTGTCTGTGACTTAAACCTAAAATAACTTATGTCTATGACACCTGGCCCTAGCCATGAAATGTTTTGTAGCTTTTGACAGGACTCATTCGAGCAAGATTGGAATTTAATATGTAATCTTAGAAGAAGGGATGTTTTGGTTTGGATAAATAGTTTTATTATGGTGTCTTTGAGAAAGGTTTTCCTCCATTTGTCCACTCGTCTCTACAAACAAATTTTCCATGTAGTTCCTCCAATTTGGCTACTCGTCTTTACAACAACTTTTCTAGCATGTACATCAGTAAATCTGTGGATGATCCCTAGACTGTGACCATGGTTATTGTAAAACGGTGGGGATCAAGAGGGTTATTTCTAATAATCAGTTGAAACAAGGCAATTCAGGCGAATAATATCTTAATTGGGGAAGACTTCATCTTGTAGCAAACCGTTGGCTATTGTTGAAAGTGCTGTTTAGGAATCTGTTTCAGTTCATTGCATGACAAGGATACCAACTAGGATTTACAGCCAGATAGCTGCTTTACAGCTGCACTTTTGTTAGTCAGGATTGTGGTTTTACCCTTGTGTTTGCCTGTACTTTCTAGTCCCTGCATTCATTCAATTCACTGTTTGTCTGTGCTAGCTTTGCTAGGCCTTTTTAATGAAAATAATGTCCCTAATGACACTCTCATACCTCTCCAGCGGCTTTTTACCCTCTTTAGTTCTACCAGTTCTCCTCTTTTAAAATATGATGGGTTCCTCTCTCTTTAGGTCAAGCATTCAAGACCTCTTCTATATACTTTAGTATATACTTATATGTGTATGTACTTTGTGGGCTCTGGAGATCAGCCCCAGCACTGTTCAACTGCCTCTATTTAACTGTCTTAATCAATCAATCAATCAATATGAACTTTATTCGGATAAAAACAACATATCCATAAAAGTACAGCATAAGATAATGTACAAAAGTTACTAAAAACATAAAAACTGTTACACAATTAAAAGGTCAATTAATCAGGGTGCATAGAGTTACGTATACGCATCACTGTTTTTAAAAATAATCCAACTCTAAAACATAATTCATCATCGGCAATAGCTAGCACCTTCTCGTAAGCCACCTTGTAGTCCGTAATGTGACGAGATTTGAAATATGGGATCAAGAGTTTTTTAGTGGGGGCTGAGTAGTAACTGCAAAAGAACAAGAAATGTAACATTGATTGCTTTTGAATGTTATCACAGGGGCACAATACTGAATTAAAATTATGTATGAACCCGATGGGGAATGACAACAGATATTTCATGGTGTCTGTCCTTAGCCTGAAAAATAGACCTCTTTCCCAGCAATTAATGGGGTTAACAAGATATCTCGGCATCGCAGGGGACATTTCTATTTGCATATATCTGGCAACTGAGGTTTTGCGGCACTCAGTTGATGCTCGTGCTTCATTATAAAGACTATACAGAGTCTTTTCAAATTTTTTGATGTTAACAGAATCATGCTGCAATGGGTTTAAAAAGAGATGTTCCATATTCAGGCTATTTAAACTTTTCCGGACCCCTGCTAACCACGGTATATCCATCCCTTTGTCACATTTTAGGCAGTCACTGATTATTTCCCTTGTCAAATGTGCAGCTGGGTTTCTCCAGATTCTTAGCCAGAACAAGACGGGGCGAGCCTTAATAAAGTCCTCAACGTATGGTAAATGAAGTTCTCTATGAGTAGCAACGTTGGAGAAAAGAAAGGTGCGCCTAAAATCTTGCGGCAGAATCTATTCTCTTCACGCTGTATAGGCGTGCTGGTTGTATGCCCCCAAACCTCCGCCCCATATGTTACGGTTGGTGTGCTTTGCAGTCTATACATTTTGATGATGGAAGGCACAACCTCTATATTCTTTGGCTTCGGTAACCTAAGTATGGTATTAATAGAGTTGATAAATTTTCGTTTACAATATGCAATATGATCATTCCATAATCCGTTTGATGCAAAGAGCAGACCAAGATACGGGAAGGTGCATGTGCTCAATAACTGGTTAGAGTTTATTGCTATTGTAAAGTTGGAGTATTTCTTAGACCCACACGACATTTAAAAAAGATTTTTTAAAATTTGTGCACAGATCCAAACTTGCCATAAACTTTACAAAATCATGGACCAGGGTGCGTAAAGCTTTAGGAGTACGCCCCATTAAAACTGCATCGTCAGCATATAACAATGCAGGGATCTTATGGCCACCAATCAATGGGACGTCTACATTTGAGATCAGCAAAGATTTAGTTAAATCATTGATATATAAAATAAATAGGAGAGGGGCCAGTACACAACCTTGTCTGACCCCTCTACCTACTTCAATAGCTTTAGCTTTAGAGATCTCACCATTCATGCTAATGCGCACCCTAGCTTTTAGGTCTCTGTGCAGATAGGCCAGAAAAGAAACTAAAGAATCGTCCAGCCCAAGATCCAAAAAAATTTGCCACAATCGTGATCTGTTTACAAAATCAAAGGCCGACGTAAGATCTATGAATGCCAGGTACATGGGGGCTTTTTTGGCTATGGTATATTTGGCAATAATTAGGTTAAGGTTGAGGCACTGTTCCACAGTGCCGACCTTACTCCTAAATCCCAACTGACAAGGATGTAGTACTTTGGAATCCTCGGCCCAAGAACTGATCTTTTGAACAACACCCTTCCCAAAATTTTAAGGGTGTTGTCGATCAACGATATTGGCCTGTAGCAACTCGGGTTAGAACGATCGCCCTTCTTGAAAATTGGAACAATGGTGCTACAGGACCAGGTTTCAGGGATGGATGAATTAGTCAGATTATTAAAAACATTCGTGAGTAATGGTGCCCAAAATTCAGGGTGGCTCTTAATAAGATCGATCGGAAGGCCGTCTGGGCCGGGGGCTTTACCTCCCAGACTTTGGCTAATGGCTTCTTCGACTTCAGATAAATCAAATAAAATGTTTGCATTATATGTAAACTCCCTAGGATCCCGAATAATGGGGGCAGCATAAATTTTACTGAAATGAGCCTCCCATGACTCGCTAGAGATGTTACAGCTAATCGGTGTAGATATGTTTCCCACAAGTTTAATATCTTTGACTGCTTTCCAGAAGTTCTTGCCATTTTTTAGTTCATTTGCACGCAACAGTTTAGTCCAGTGATCATTAGTGATTGCCTCCTTCCTGCGTGTGATAGCCTTCTTGTAATTGTTTCTCAATATTGGCACAAGCAGGCTATCTCTTGGTTTAGTTATAAGTGCCTTTCTTAGTGCTCTGTTGGCCGCAGAACAATCTGCGTCAAACCACCTTGGATCTGGGTTTATATTCTTAATTGGCTTGGACAGTATTTTTTTTATGCCAAAACAGAGTTCGGAAAAGGCACCAACTACCTCTGTATCACTGTCTCTGTATGTCAGGCAGACGTTGATTAGATTCTGATGCGATTTGATCATGGTTTGGAATAATTCAATGTTGTCAATACCGCGCCACACAAGTCGAAGGTTATCAGTTGACGCCATTAGGTCACTAGCTCCCGGCGTACGTTTGTACGTTGGGCGGCATGTAAAACTTAGGGTAGTACTAATGGGATTGTGGTCACCATATATTGTTGGAATTACTTCCGCCTTTATCACGTAATTTGTAAGGGGAGCAGTCACAAAAATATAATCAATAATGGAATTTGAGCCCCGACTTCTGTAGGTGGGGATAGTGTGTCCATCAATAGCTGCAATTTCCATGATGTCTAAAAAATGTTGCGAGTTTAAATGGTTCGTTAGCTGCTCGCCTCTCTTACATAACGGGCCGGTAATATTTGGTCGAGTATCGTGATTAATGGCTCTGGGGAGTCTAACATTAAAATCACCACCTAGGCATATACCTTTATTTAGGGCGCCATATTCTTTTTCCAGTTTTGAAATAAAATCAAACAACTTTAGAAAGTTCACATTGGGAATATTTTTAAAATCGTTATTATAAAAATTATTATATAGAGTGAAGCCCCCCGAGTGTAAAGGGACGCTTGAAATACATCGCTGTTTGTGGGCACAGTCCTGGTGCGGCCGCCTGCCTTGATGTTTACCCAAGTGGAAAGACCACCAACGGGCCTACCTGAAGTGGGGATTGGGGACAGAGTGTTAAAGCATTCAAAACCCTCCATAGACAGTTCCTGGGTTGCCCAGGTCTCCTGGAGCATTACAATATCATGGCCGCTTATTAACTCCCTCCAATCTAATATATTTAACTTAGATGCCAGACCGGCCACATTCCAGCTTAGGATTTTAAGTGTCGATTCAGCTTTCGTTGTGGCCGGTGCATCCTGTCTACTATCCTGAGTGCATATATCAGTCAATCCTAGTGCTGGTGCATCCCTTAATGTTTCACTTGTCAATGGGGGTGACAGTCAGTCTTGACAATCCAAACTTGACAACAAAGTGAATCTATTATGGGTTGGGATAGTATTATGGGGGTTAGGAGAGGTAGTTTCAAATGTTGGTTTGTAGAAATAACCTAAAGGTAATGCCCATATACTAGTACCGTGGTTAACCACTTCCCTCTGCGGTGTTAGAATGGCTTTCGCCACTGAGTGTCTACGGAAATTAATGACTATACAGTCCCCTTTAATAGATTTGGGAGATGTTCCAAGCCAGCCCACACGTCGTACCATGATGATATTTTCAATCAAGGATGGTCTAAATCGCTTGTGCTTGGAAAGCCAATCGACGCATTTGCATCGTAGTTGCTCCCAGGATTCTTTCTGGTCCTTCCTTAAAAAGGGAACACCAGCTAAAACCACGACATATGGGCAGGCCTGCGGGGGTAGGTCAAGTAGCACATCATTTCCCTCGGTAAGAATCTTGGGAATTGAATCCGTGACAGCATTATGCTCGATATTATCTTGAGTATTAGCTACACCATCACTGATATATGAGGGAATAAACGCCTTAGGGGGAATTTGTGAGTTGTTTGGTTGGTTAACAGAATTTTTTACCTCCGTAATTCCCTTCTTGTCTAGACATGAGCGGATTTTGTTACATGTCATACAATCACTAGTTTTCATATTTGAAGTAGGAGGGACAACAATGTTTTGGCAATTCGTAGGGATGTTGATGGTAGCTTCATTTTGAACCAGCTCTATAGCATTTGTCAGAGTAGGTGGGTTAGGGCAACTGGGGGAACAGCATCAGAGATCTGGGCTATCGGCCGAGGATTTGAAATGAACTGAGCATCAGAAATACAATCTTTCACCATAGATAAGAAGTTATTGAGTAGGGGTTTGATACAATCAGTTATCAATCCAAGCAAGTTATTCATATCAATAGCTCTAAGGTGGTTTTCAATGTCCGTGACAATTGGGAACAGAAAATCAGTCTCAGTCTGGGTTCCAATTGAGTGTAAGCATATATTAGTCAACGGGGCATGCGTGGACAATGGAGCATGCACTAGGGCCTCTACGGATGTTTGGTTCACGGATGAACGAATCCATGAATTTAGGGTTGTGCGAGTGGAGCATGGGCGAGTTGGTTGTTTTCTTTTCGCACAAATAGGCTTCCCAATTTTCCTCTTGCCCCTGAAGTCGGAACATTGGGTGTTACAGGATTTGGTTCCGGCGAGTCTGATATAATGGTATCGCTTGCCTCTTCACTAACCACAACAGGGGCATTAGCATTAGCATTGCGCGCAGTAGTATCAGTGGCGTCAGTAATCGGCGCAGAGGATAGCAAGGATTGCCCTAAACCAAGGGATAAACGTCTCTCTGTAAGTTCAATCTCGTTGCTTACAATACTAACAGCTCTTTCCAGCATGTTCTCGATGCTTGTTGTGGCAGATTTCATAACAGGTGGAGTAATTCGTTTCCCCATTATTCAGGCTGTTGAAGCTTGATAAACAGCTACACAGGTATGGAGTACTAAGTCAAAGTCTTTCGCTCACCTCATTTTGATCCCAGGAAAAGCCAAGATGAAAGAGGGGTGGCCCAGTCCAGTCTCCTCCGGGCGATGACGGGCAAGGACGGGCCCGCCCTTGGCCCGGGCTTCGCCCGGGCGCCGCCCGCGCGCGTCCCGCGCTGCGGTGTCTCCCTGGCGCTTATGTAGCGCTCGTGCAGCAGTAGCTCCGCCCTCACACAGCAAAGGTGTCTGGGACTGGTAGTCCCCTCCTGCAGCGACAGCGTTCTCCAGGCGTCGGTCAGCGCGTCCCGCGCTGCGGTGTCTCCCTGGCGCTTATGTAGCGCTCGTGCAGCAGTAGCTCCGCCCTCACACAGCAAAGGTGTCTGGGACTGGTAGTCCCCTCCTGCAGCGACCGCGTTCTCCAGGCGTCGGTCAGCGCGTCCCGCGCTGCGGTGTCTCCCTGGCGCTTATGTAGCGCTCGTGCAGCAGTAGCTCCGCCCTCACACAGCAAAGGTGTCTGGGACTGGTAGTCCCCTCCTGCAGCGACAGCGTTCTTCAGGCGTCGGTCAGCGCGTCCCGCGCTGCGGTGTCTCCCTGGCGCTTATGTAGCGCTCGTGCAGCAGTAGCTCCGCCCTCACACAGCAAAGGTGTCTGGGACTGGTAGTCCCCTCCTGCAGCGACCGCGTTCTCCAGGCGTCGGTCAGCGCGTCCCGCGCTGCGGTGTCTCCTTGGCGCTTATGTAGCGCTCGTGCAGCAGTAGCTCCGCCCTCACACAGCAAAGGTGTCTGGGACTGGTAGTCCCCTCCTGCAGCGACAGCGTTCTCCAGGCGTCGGTCAGCGCGTCCCGCGCTGCGGTGTCTCCCTGGCGCTTATGTAGCGCTCGTGCAGCAGTAGCTCCGCCCTCACACAGCAAAGGTGTCTGGGACTGGTAGTCCCCTCCTGCAGCGACAGCGTTCTCCAGGCGTCGGTCAGCGCGTCCCGCGCTGCGGTGTCTCCTTGGCGCTTATGTAGCGCTCGTGCAGCAGTAGCTCCGCCCTCACACAGCAAAGGTGTCTGGGACTGGTAGTCCCCTCCTGCAGCGACAGCGTTCTCCAGGCGTCGGTCAGCGCGTCCCGCGCTGCGGTGTCTCCCTGGCGCTTATGTAGCGCTCGTGCAGCAGTAGCTCCGCCCTCACACAGCAAAGGTGTCTGGGACTGGTAGTCCCCTCCTGCAGCGACAGCGTTCTCCAGGCGTCGGTCAGCGCGTCCCGCGCTGCGGTGTCTCCCTGGCGCTTATGTAGCGCTCGTGCAGCAGTAGCTCCGCCCTCACACAGCAAAGGTGTCTGGGACTGGTAGTCCCCTCCTGCAGCGACAGCGTTCTCCAGGCGTCGGTCAGCGCGTCCCGCGCTGCGGTGTCTCCCTGGCGCTTATGTAGCGCTCGTGCAGCAGTAGCTCCGCCCTCACACAGCAAAGGTGTCTGGGACTGGTAGTCCCCTCCTGCAGCGACCGCGTTCTCCAGGCGTCGGTCAGCGCGTCCCGCGCTGCGGTGTCTCCCTGGCGCTTATGTAGCGCTCGTGCAGCAGTAGCTCCGCCCTCACACAGCAAAGGTGTCTGGGACTGGTAGTCCCCTCCTGCAGCGACAGCGTTCTCCAGGCGTCGGTCAGCGCGTCCCACGCTGCGGTGTCTCCCTGGCGCTTATGTAGCGCTCGTGCAGCAGTAGCTCCGCCCTCACACAGCAAAGGTGTCTGGGACTGGTAGTCCCCTCCTGCAGCGACCGCGTTCTCCAGGCGTCGGTCAGCGCGTCCCGCGCTGCGGTGTCTCCTTGGCGCTTATGTAGCGCTCGTGCAGCAGTAGCTCCGCCCTCACACAGCAAAGGTGTCTGGGACTGGTAGTCCCCTCCTGCAGCGACAGCGTTCTCCAGGCGTCGGTCAGCGCGTCCCGCGCTGCGGTGTCTCCCTGGCGCTTATGTAGCGCTCGTGCAGCAGTAGCTCCGCCCTCACACAGCAAAGGTGTCTGGGACTGGTAGTCCCCTCCTGCAGCGACAGCGTTCTCCAGGCGTCGGTCAGCGCGTCCCGCGCTGCGGTGTCTCCCTGGCGCTTATGTAGCGCTCGTGCAGCAGTAGCTCCGCCCTCACGCAGCAAAGGTGTCTGGGACTGGTAGTCCCCTCCTGCAGCGACAGCGTTCTCCAGGCGTCGGTCAGCGCGTCCCGCGCTGCGGTGTCTCCCTTGCGCTTATGTAGCGCTCGTGCAGCAGTAGCTCCGCCCTCACACAGCAAAGGTGTCTGGGACTGGTAGTCCCCTCCTGCAGCGACAGCGTTCTCCAGGCGTCGGTCAGCGCGTCCCGCGCTGCGGTGTCTCCTTGGCGCTTATGTAGCGCTCGTGCAGCAGTAGCTCCGCCCTCACACAGCAAAGGTGTCTGGGACTGGTAGTCCCCTCCTGCAGCGACAGCGTTCTCCAGGCGTCGGTCAGCGCGTCCCGCGCTGCGGTGTCTCCCTGGCGCTTATGTAGCGCTCGTGCAGCAGTAGCTCCGCCCTCACACAGCAAAGGTGTCTGGGACTGGTAGTCCCCTCCTGCAGCGACAGCGTTCTCCAGGCGACGGTCAGCGCCTGCTCGCTCAATCATCTTTTTTTCGCGCTGCACGCGCTGTAAGTGGTGGTTTAACTGTCTTAATAGAAAACGACCAGTAGAGGTCAGTAAAATACCAGAATTGCTTTCTGCTTGTTCAACTGCCTCTATTTAACTGTCTTGATAGAAAACGACCAGCAGAGAGCAGTCAAATACCAGAATTGCTTTCTGCTGAGGGACTTTAACTTTTTTTATTTTTCTGGCAACTGGCTGTTTAACTTTCTTGATACAAAACGACCAGCAGATGTCAATAAAATAATAAAATCACTTAAGCATTCTCTAGATTCCAGTTCATAGAAATTGTCTTCCACGAGCACCCGTAGACAATAATAGTTTTTTCAAATCTTGTATTTTCAGTGATACGACCACCGATGGCCCTAATTTTATATTAAAAACAGAGCTTTGGACTGTACCATTTCCCGTTGAAAGGCAATATTTCTCTCCATGTGTTCCCATACATGGCATGTCACGCAGTTTGGTGCTTACTTTCCCTCCATGTTAAATAACAGTAGATGTTTCAGCACCCAGGCTAATGTGCTGCATAGCTAAACACTTTCAAGGTCCCAAAGGCGAGACCGAATGCATTGCAAATGCTTGTTTTTTGTGCTGACACTTAAATGACATTTGAGTAGTCTATCACATTTACATTGCCACATTTTGTTTACAGTAAATGTGGTTAGATTGAAGAACATCTCGTGGGACCATGCCCCAACCAACAAAGTGACACTAGCATTATTTGAAGGATTATACTATGGATTTTTATTTTTATCCCCGCATTGACATAAGTAAAAACCCAGGTTCTTATGGAAATCCAGATAAACAAAGATTTTGCCCTAGGATCCAGCTGACTGTTACCACCACGAGAATTCACTTGCAAATAACGCTTGTGGTCCAATAGCTATCTTCTGATTACCAAGTGCGTGTGAAATGCCCTTTTACCACTTCATGCTTGTGCAGCCTCGGGTGCCCCTTCTCCTATTCCCTGTCTTTAGGCCCGATTTGTGTTACTGTCACTTCCTGGCTGCCCACCGTCTTCAGATCACTAGCCTTGGGTCACGGTTCAATGCTGGGACTATGGTTTCTGGGGACACAGCACCTCTCTACTGTAGGCTGTTGGTCAGAGGCGAATATGTAGGCCGGCTTGCTTGTTTCCCACTGTCTACCTTTGTATCTCTCTTCCATTCTCTTGCCAACATGCCACTCCTCTTTGTCTTGTCCACACCTCCTGTTCATCCCTGCCCCTTCATTCCGCTTCCCCACTCATATCCGCCGTCATGTCCTTTATGCCATATCCTCTTCTTTGTTGGCATAATGCCCTTCCTCAGTTCTGCCTGTTCCTGCTAAATCGTCTGATTGTCTCAGGCCAAACCATGCACTCCGCACCACCTCCACTGGCATAAGGTATACGGCCTTTGACCATCCCTCTCAGATGCTCAGAGCACAGCCTGGTCTCCGGAAACACCCTATTTGCAGCATCCCCTTACTCACCTCCTTGGCACTAACTGCCTCAAGCCTTTTCTTCCAATGCACTTGAAACAACTGTATACGTCATATAGAATTTTTGGGCAGTATTAATAAAGTGATTGCTTATAAAATTAGTACATCTATTCTCCCTAGTTCTCCACCGGCATTTGTAGGAAATTGCTGACTTTCTCAGGATTGTCCTCAAAATATGGGACAGTCAGAGATTTTCTTAGGTGTTGACATGAGTAGCCATTTACCCATAAAAATGTAGCCAATTTACATTTGTGCATGAGTAAATGTTAAACATAAGTGCATTTGCACTGTGTAATATTCTCACTTGTTTCTCAATATGGTAAAAGCCTTGCCCTATTACCCTACCCCTTGTGAAAGTGTTTCCTTCCCTTCCCCACAACAGATTTAGTCCTGCCCTGGATTATAGTGAACTTCTGACTATTTTCAGAATGGGAAGTTACTTCAACGAGATTTGTGAATACCCGCACACTTAAGAGTTTTGGTTATTCACCACGTTTTGATGGTGTTCGCATCCTTTAACAGCCCAACCATTGCAAAATGTTAAGTGTGAGTAAATATTTGTGCGCAAAATTTTGCAAATGGCGCAATCTGTGCTGCTAAGTCATGCTTGGTGTCAAATAGCTTTGAGAATCAGGTCCCTATGTGTTTGTAAAGAATGCATAGCGAAGAGGGCCTGCTGCAGTTAGCCACTAGCAATACTATACGCACACCCACTAGTTGCAGTTCATCTTTCACAGAGGCCTCCTAACATTTGTTTCAAATAGAAACCACTCCTGGATTTCCACCTTCAGCCAACAGAGGGGAAATAGGCCATGTGTTGCTAGCTTTGCTCGTGGCATTATTATTGTCATAGGTATTATTTTATTTGATGACGTCTATTACATGATTTGTGGAGTCACATGGTGGCGGTTCTGTGATTGAGATTCCTTTGGTTTTGTAAATGATGAAGGTTGGCCATTACCCAAAGTACAAAGAGAATGCAAGTCGCGCGCCTTCATTCTCTAGTGTATGATGAGCATGGGGTGTTCTGGCAGAGGACACATCCTTTGACTGTGCTTTGACACACGAGGTGGTCTTCATTCAAGCCCAGCATCTGTTCCTCGGGCCGTGATGGCAATGGCCATCTTTCATATCCAGAAGACCGTGCCTGCTGCCTGTTTGTAGGTCCCTGGCCCAGTCTGGGGAGCTGGAGTTGGCGCTCCTGCCGGCAGACATTTTGCTCCGAGACACTTAGAAGCTGGGGAAGCTAAGGAGCGTGGAGTGGGAAGGGTCTGTGGCCCATGCGCAGAAGGTATTGGGCTTCTTTTTCTTGGGTGAGGCAAGGGGGTCTTTGGTCCTTGGGTTGCGGGGAGCTCAGGGGAGTGCATGGGTACTACACTTCATTTTATATGAAACCATGCCCGGTTGCAGTGGTGTAGGAGAATGACGTGGGCTACGTAAGTCCCGGGCCCTTTGACCAAGCCAGTGGCTCCCTGTGTTTTAACCCCTCACCCACCCCAAATCATTTTTTTTTAAAATGTGTTCACTTGTGAGTTGATTAATCAAATCCGAGTTTCTGGAAAAAGATAGCGGAGCATTGAACTTAGCCAAGGCAGGGGTCATATTGGAAATCCACTGGGGATGCTGTGTTCTGAGGGGGTAGGTGGACTATTTACTTTGTTACGGTGCAATGATCTTTAAATAGGTGCGTCTTCAGCTCTTTCCTAATTTGAATCGGGCTATGGTTGGTTCTGGTGGACACAGGGATATTTTTCAGATTTGGCTGTTTTAATGAATTACCTCTGTTGCCTACTTTTTCTTCCGTACTCTAGCTTGTCTTCAGTCTGATTGTGCCCTGGCTGTCGAATTCCCATGAGCTGCCAGTATGCCATTACCCATGGGCGCACGTGCCTTCCAATACAGGAGCGCAGCATCCGGTCACACCAATCAAAAGGGCCAAAACGCAACAACCAATGACAACAGATCTTGACATGCCACTAAAGCTCCGTGACACCAAACCTAAAGAACTTTGCTGAACTGGGCACATTGTTTTAAATAAATGTACCCGATATTTCAGCGCTATTATTTCCAAGGCCACATGGGCGCCTTTATGAGACATTGATCGCTTCCAGGCACAAAGCATGGGTTCATGTAACCTCTGAGGCTCATAGAGATGCAAATTCACCTCGTAATTTGTTACAGTTATGTTGGCACATCTCTCTAATTCTTATTATTTTGCAAATATATTTATGCAGTCAATTACTTCCCAGCTGGTCCCGCTCCTGACCTCGTTCTTGAAGCAATCTTTAAGACCCTTTCTCATTCAGGTGATTGTACAGCATTTCTCTGTTTCTGTACTGCGGCTATGAGTCACGCACTGACCTTGAACTCACCCAGCCAAGGTCCCAGTTTGAAAACCTCTCTTTCAAGGAACTGCATTTATTCGCTCACATCTCAGTCTTTTTGATGCGAACCCCCTGTTTATAGAACCAGGGCTTTTCCACCTCATTTTCATAAGATTTTTTTCTTAATTAGTGTTTTTTTCCGTAGTAAACAGACTGATGTGGGCCCCTTTTATTTGTATGCACAGCCCCTCTTGTGTGCGCGTGGTGCGCTTGTGCAGTCCAAGCACACACAGATCTGCCTGTCTATGAGCCTCTGTGCGACTGTTCAAACAGAGCGTCCCTTGCCTCAGAGGCGGTGCCGCCGCCTTTCGCTTTTCAAGGGACAGTTTATATCCAGACAGATTCAAGAACCCTTTAGAAGTTCTGTTTCACACTGTGCTATTGCATCTTCGCATTTGTCTTAATATGTAGACATTTTCTGTCTCAAGTTTTCCTTTTATTTAATCGTATTATGATTTTATTAACGCAAGTTTACCTCGTACAATCAAATGGACACAATATCAGGCGCAACCTTTCATGCAGAAGTAAAGGCAAAAGGTTGTCCAAGCCCCGGGGTCGGGTTACGTTAGAGCTATAGTACAAAACAAGCACTGGCAAAGCTAATCAGTCTGTCTTTACTAGCGGGTGAATGGTAGTTTTAGAAAAAAAATATTGTAAGTAAGTGCCACAAAACAAAAAGGCAAAAAGAAAACATGCCGCCTCGTAACCGTGATTTGCCACATTTTTAATTGAAAAGTTACTGATGCGGCTGTTTTGAATTAGATATTTTTTTAATAGCAACCCATTTAGTTGTGATATTCTTTTATTTGTATTATTTGTGACGGAGACGAGAATAAATCACCACCTAACCAAAGACTGAACTCTCAGGCCGCTGCATTGCTACTGGTTCTTACATATCTCTCAACCAACCAACTCATTCTGTGCTTCATGTTAAATCCAACATCGTACACCAAGGGTGTTTGCGCTCCTTCTTAGATTATAGGTTGGTTGCAAAGCATGGTTGGAGTTTCCCCAGGCAGTTCCCTCCAGGTATAAGCAGGCATTGCTTGTAGGAATTAGGGCAGGGAAAAGTATTAAAAGGGAGTTGCTGACTTTGGTCATGCTACAGCGGTATGTCCCTAGGGTCGTTTTACCTCCAAAAATGATGATGAATTGAGAATAAGGGACTACTGCATATTTCCAATTATCAGGATTCTGAGAATTGTATGATGGAACCCGTTTTTATTAATATGTGCAAGTTATTGAAACATTAAGAACAACAGCTGCTTACTACTTGAAAGTTGTTATTAAAGCAGTTTTTCAAAGAGCTGATTCATCTCGCCGATGTCCTTGTACTGTTAAACATAAAAATAAGAACATTTTATGGGCTCAGTAATGTGCCATTTTGAAAAACAGTCTTTTGATAACATACATTTACATTGCAATGTGTTCGGAATACCACAGGGTTTTTTAAATAATTATGTTAAATATGTAACAAAATACATTCAGAGAAATGTTTAAAAGTAAAGTTCTAAGTCATTACTATTTGGTAGCCTTTGTTGTGAATGTTATAGTGTTAGCTGTCGCAGCCAGCACGATTCGCGGGTGGGGGTGGGGTAATTTAATTTAAAAAAGAAAAAAGATAATTAAACGTACCTTTCCAAAGGCTGGGTAATCAAACAATCAAACATTTGTAAAGCGCGCTACTCACCCGTGGGGGACTCAAGGCGCTAGAGGGAGGGGGATGATGCAGCTACCGATCGAACAGCCAGGTTTTGAGCAGTCTCCTGAAGGTCAGCAGGTCCTGGGTCTGCCGCAGGTGGATGGGGGGGGGGGGTGTTCCATGCCTTGGCGGCGAGGTGGGAGAATGATCTGCCACCGGTGGTCGTTTGGCGGATGCATGGGACAGTGGCGAGGGCGATGTCAGTGGAGCGAAGCTGGCGGTTCGGGGTGTAGAAGGAGAGTCGTTCGTTGAGATAGGCTGGTCTGGCGTTGTGGAGAGCCTTGTGAGCGTGGATGAGGAGTTTGAAGGTGATCCTCTTGTTGACTGGGAACCAGTGCAGGTCTCTCAGGTGGGCGGTGATGTGACTCTGGCGAGGGATTCCGAGGATGAGGCGTGCGGATGACTTTTGTATGCGTTGGAATCGTTTCTGGAGTTTGGCCGTGGTTCCCGCGTAAAGGGCGTTGCCGTAGTCCAGTCTGCTGCTGACGAGGGCTTGGGTGACCGTCCTTCTGGTTTCGGTGGGGATCCATCTGTAGATTTTGCGGAGTATGCGCAGGGTGTTGAAGCAGGAGGAGGAAACAGCATTGACTTGCTGGGTCATAGAGAGCGTTGAGTCCAGGATGAACCCCAGGTTGCGTACGTGGTTGATGGGTGTCGGGCAGCTTCCAGCGTCGTCGGCCCCCAGGAGTCATCCCATGCGTAGGGGTTGGAGCCGAGGATGAGTTCAGTTTCAGACGGCAGGTCTTTGTCCAATCTGCGACGGCCTTCATTCCCTCATGCAGGCTGGATTTGGCAGTGGCTAGGTCCTTGGTGAGGGAGAGGATCAGCTGGGTGTCGTCGGCATATGAGATGATGTTGAGGTGGTGCGCTCGGACGATGTTGGCGAGCAGTGCCATGTAGATGTTGAAAAGGGTCGGGCTGAGGGATGATCCTTGGGGTACGCCGCAGGTGATCGTGGTGGCTTCTGATCGGAAAGAGGGGAGGCGGACTCTCTGGGTTCTGCCGGTGAGAAAGGAGGTGATCCAGTTCAGGGTTTTGTCACGGATCCCTGCATCGTGGAGGCGTGTGCGCAAGGTGTGGTGGCAGACGGTGTCGAAAGCGGCCGAGAGGTCTAGGAGGATAAGGGCCGCTGTTTCGCCTTTGTCCAGCAGGGTCCTGATGTTGTCGGTGGTGGCGATGAGAGCGGTTTCGGTGCTGTGGTTGCTGCGGAAGCCGGATTGGGAGGAGTCCAGGATGTTGTTCTCCTCCAGGAAGTGGGTCAGTTGTCGGTTTGCGGACTTCTCAATGACTTTCGCCGGGAACAGGAGCAGGGAGATGGGTCGAAAGTTCTTGAGGTCCTTTGGGTCTGCTTTGGGCTTTTTGAGTAGGGCGTTGATTTCGGTGTGTTTCCAGCTCTCCTGGAAGGTGGCGGTTTCGAAGGAGCTGTTGATGATCTTTCAGATTTGGGGTGCGATGATGGAGCTTGCTTTGTTGAAGATGTGGTGTGGGCAGGGCTCGGAGGGTGAGCCGGAGTGGATGGTGTTCATGCTTTTGATGGTGTCTTCGTCGTTGACGTTGTTCCAGGAGAGCAGGGAGTCGGTGTGTTTGGAGGGCATTGAGTCGGGGGTGTCGGCGACTGTCGTCGGAGTCTGGGTGTCGAAGCTGTTGTGGATGTCTGCGATCTTGCGGTGGAAGAAGGTGGCCAGGGAGTTGCAGAGTTCTTGTGATGGCGGGATGTTGTTGGAGCTGGAGTTGGGGGAGGCAAGTTCTTTCACTATGCTGAAGAACTCTTTGCTGTTGTGTGCGTTGTTGTTGATGCGCTCCTTGAAGAAGGTCTTTTTGGCGGATCGGATGAGTTGGTGGTACCTGCGTCTGGCGTCCTTGAGGGCCGCGTGGTTGTCTGGTCTTGGCGCCACTGCTTCTCGAGTCTTCAGCAGGTTTGCTTGGAAGTCTAGAGGTCTGTGTTGAACCATATGGCTCTTTTGTCGGTGCGCCTGTTTGAGGTTTTCCTGAACGGGGCGAGGGTGTTGGCGCAGTTGTCGATCCATTGTCTAAAGTTGTGGGCCACTGCGTTGGTGTCTGAGGGCTTAAATGGGGGGGTCTCAGGCGAGGGTGGTGAGGAGCTGGTCTTCGGTGACTTTGTTCCAGCTGTGGGATTCGTTGCTGTGGAGGCGAGGGCGTGCGTAATGATGAGGTCGGCGATGGAGTCGCTGAACTGTGGTCGGGGGCCCGGGGGTCTGTAGGTAAGGGTTCCTCTGAGGGTGGTGGTGTGATTGATGTGGATCTAGAAGTGTAGGTGTTCGGCCGTGCTGAGGGAGTCTTTGGTGTTGGTCGAAATTCTGATGGTGTTCCTGTGGACAATGGCGATTCCTCCTCCTTGTCTCGGGTCCTGCGTCTTACCTGCTCTCCAGGAAAAGGAAGCAGAAACAGACAGCTAGGCTCCCTCCCTCCTTAAAGCCAATCTCACACTGTGTTTGGTAGGGTGAAGCGCAGTGTTTTTCAGTAGACCCCTTACGTTCTGCAGAGGAGATGCATGGAAGGGACAACCAGAAAAGTATAACCCACTCGGTGGCAGTGTGGTTGGAGAGAGACGGGCAGGTGGTGCAGGGCAAGACAAAAGTCAAAAAGTGGGCCTGCATTGCATTGGGATTTCCCTCTGTAGCAATTTGATGGAGCAGTGAAGAGATGGCTTCCATGGCAGTTGCGAAAGAAATTAAACTATGAACAAGGCAAAGGGATCTGACACTTGAAATCGATATGTTCATCTCAGTGACTCGTCTTCAGTGCCAAGTGTTGATTCATCTAGTTTTGTTGTCAGTCAGCCGACTGACCCGCTTGTGAATTAAAGGTGGAAGCTGTTAGAGTGGGCATAATGTTGGGAAGGGAGAACATTTGGGGGAGGCAGGTAACCCTGGCTAAAATACTCTTACCTCGTTAGAGTAGCCACTGTTTGATGCGCATCTGCTACTGCATAGTCTTGGAGAAAGGTTGCATTCTCTTGCTGGAGCCATGAAAATAATTTACTAATGCTTGAAGTTCTATATTGAGCTCTCTCTGTTGATTCGTTGCCTGCCTTCTCATTGTAATGAATGGTACATACAACTAATTTCTTCTCACTCGGGTGCCACTTATGTACTTTGTTCAGTTTAGCTGGGTCTCCCATTCCATGTGTATCACTGTCAACCCACTAGGTAAAGCAATTCTGTAACTTTAAACCAGTTGTAAAAATAGTGCGTCCTCATTTCGGGATTGTAGTGGTATTAATGACCTAGCATGCCAATTCGTTCTGTGTTCACACTGTTGACACCATTATGTCGAATAAACTATGTCTTACAGATCTACATATGTTCAGACTTGCGCTTACTGCGGTCTGTTGGATTTGTAGCATGCAATAGCATATTAGGCATTTCATTGTGCTGCAAGATATGTAATGTAGAATGAAATTTAGTGTAAATGGACTCCAGTTATTCAACAGTATACACCAGCACCGTACCCCTTTGCAAATACAACCAATGCAAAAATGAAAAGCAATATTTCCACCTCACTGGCTGTTCTCAAACCCAAGGCCTCTTATCTTGGCAGATGTGAGTTTACAGAAGCAGTTTGACTTTCATTACAACCATTTGGCGCATTCAACTCCAATTCCCAAATCCACTCCTTGCGCAAAAAAAGTACCTGATGCCAGTGAAATAATTGCATTTCTAATATAGTTCTTGCAGCATATTTGCTTCTTGGTTTCCTCTTTAATAATGGAGTGTTACCTATTGCTTGAGCATGCACAAAAGCCCCTTACCAGCAGTTGAATATTTCATCAGAGTGGCTTGCGAGCCCCACCCTTCTTTCAGATTCCCCACAAAACAAGGGAACTCCTTTTGTTTGGGGTGTCCAGCTGGTCCAGCGTGAGAGTACATTCTTCTCCCACGATTGGTTTGAATGTTTATTTACCTCCTTCATTCAGATGCAAATCCATTGCATGGATTTGTCAGCAAAGCTCAGATCCCCCTATTTGATGCACAAGCTTTGCTGTCTGGTTTTATTGTTGACACCTCTTGGTCTTTCTCCAGATACACCACAAGGCACTGTGGCTTGCTTTAGGGTTGGATAGTAGCAGGTAATCTGCCTCACAGTTTTATGGATAGAAAATGTGGCTAGGAGCAGGGTTGGTACACTGATATTACATGACAAGTAGGCGAGGCGAAGGATGGTGTAATGATCTGCAATTCCAACTTTTACTTTTCATTGTTTTTTTTTCAAATGTATTGGGATCCTTTTTCGTAGTGTATTAGATTTAATAGAAAGTATCCATAGGTAATACCTATAAAGACAAAGGGCCTGATTTAAGGTTGGGTAGTAATGAAACATTCTGTGATTTCTGGAGAAAATACTATAGTCGAAGCGAAGCGTTCTAGGCGAGCTGCATTCCCTGACCCTTGCTAGCCCTGTGGTGGAGGGACATCTACCACAGTCCTCTGGGCGGAGCACATTCTCTGGGAGCAGAAGATTGCAGTGGAGCCCTGCATATAGCGGTGGGTCATGTGGATTTTAGATTCATAGAAGAGGTGTATTGAGAATCATTACTGGGTTATGAATAGTTCTAAACAGTCACTGTTCATCAATTGAAACAGCCACTTCGAGACATTGCTAAGCAGTTTCTGAGAGAATGGTGCAGGGGTCAGTCTATACACTAGACAAAATGTTTCTGCTAAAAGCTGTGCCCTTAAGGGTACTCAAATTTAACAGAATGAGCGTTTAATAATTTAAGACATGGTATTGTTGAACCTTCAGCTCCAACAATACAGGTAGCCGGCCAACCAGCTTTAGTGGTAAGATATGCCTGTTCACCAGAGGGCACCATTGACACTAGTGTTTGGATGCGCTGCCTCAGAATGTACATTTACAAGTTCAACAAGACTTGGAGCTTCCAGTAAGTCTGACCACCCATTGCTTGCCACTCCAGTAGTGATTCTGAGTGTGTACCACCACATTGAAAATCTGTACATCGGCAAAACCTTTCTATTGGAATACACATTGCCAGGACCTTCCATAACCTAGACCGGGCATATTTACAATTTGTACTTTTGGCGCTATAGCCACATTAACTCATGACGGTGAAACCCATGGCCATGCTGTTAAGACCTCAGCATAGATTGTGGTACCACTCCAACACAGCAGAACATAACTTATCACAGGTATGTGCATTTTTATAAGGCTGAATGCTGTGACAGTTCTTTTATTTTAAATTTTTTCCTTAGTTTGTCTTTATGGCTCTAGGAGCGTAGCTATTAATGATGCAGCAGGTTCAGTGGCACCTGAGCCCAGTGGTTTGAGGGGTCCTCTGCTTCCTCATTCTGGCTTCCTTATACAACCCAAACTAGAGACTGGGGGCCATTTTCCTTCTTGCATTAGGGTTCATGATCTTGTTGATGTTGAGCCATGTTACTGTATTCTATTGTAATTGAATTTATACGTCGCTTAATACCCCTGCAAGCATGTATTTAACTAATTGTTTGGAACAGTTGACCCTTTAGTTTTTGATAAATGATGATAAAAGAGGATGTACAGCATCATTTCTTAAGTAATGGATTTATCCATGTGCACGTTTATTACTTTAATGGTGTCTTGGAAGTGCCCCCCCCCCAATTGTGAGCTTGCAAAGGTCCTGACATTGTTTCTGGATTTTCAGGGGTGGCAGGGCTGTGTGTTTTGGAACGGTTTACTGCAGTACCGAATCCTTGCACAAAATGTTCATTGCACTGGAGCAGCACTTTACATCAAGTGATTGAGTTTCTGCTTCCTTTTTCAGTGCCTATTTAGGTAGAAGCCTACCAGACAGCCCAGCCCTGCTGTCTGGTTTGCTAAAGACATCCTGGAGAGATTGTGTTTACTTTTCTTTCTGTGACTACAAATTGAGAGTCCAGCTCTGACAATCTGGGGTTGTGAAAGAGGTGGCTTTTTCCCCGTTTGATTATGCCAGCTGCGTTTCGGGTACTGTGCACTTTACACATTTATTTTACTTACTAAAAGCTTTTTTATAGCACACAACAAAATTGAATTGTCTGTTAGAAAAACTCTGTAAATATTTCAGATTCGATCAGAATTAAGAAAGCACAAATGAAGCACTTTTTTGTAATTCTGAAGTGTATTGGGAAGAAAATATTTGACTATAATCAAAACAAATCAAAACACTAGGTGATGCCATTTCCACACATTATCGTTTGTGTGCTGTATAGTTCGATCAGTAAAACTGTATGTCCGTGCACTTGTAATGGTCATTTCAATTGAAAATGTATTGATTGTAATGGCAGTACACGACCACATCATGCATGCTCCACATTATGCTACTCCTCTCTATGGCACTCTACGCCACTCTATGCAGCTTTACTCTATTCCACTCCATGCCACACTTCTCCATGCTACGCCACGTCACTCTCTGACACTCTACTCCAGTCTGACACTCTACTCTATGTAACTCTACTCCTCTATACAAGATTTCACTCTACAACACTCAAGTCTGGTCCGCCCCACACCACTCTACACAACTCTACTTTACAATACTTTATGCCACTTCATTCTAGGCTATCCTTCTTCTCTCTACGATACGCGATGCAACATCTATTTACTCCATTCTGCAGCACTCTAGACTTTTCCACTCTGACACTTTAAGACCCTTTACTCCACTCTACGCCCCTCCACTCTGACATTCTAATCTGCAATACTCAATACTCCATCCCTCTCTATTTCACTCGGTGCCACTCTACTCGACTCTACGTCACCTACTCTACTCTATTACACACTACGCCACTCTGATGCACTCTACCCCATGAATCTCTAAGACGCTCTACAACACTTTATGCCACTCCAATCTACGCCCCTCCACTCTACCCAACTTCCTCTACACCACTCAGTGCCACTTTACTCCACTCTGACACACAACTCCACTCTACTCTACATCCACTCTATGCCACCCCAGTCTGACACTGTGGCACTCTACGCCACTCAACTCGGACACTCTACTCTACACCCCATACTCTACAAACCTCAACACCACACCACTCTATTCTACACCACTCCACACCACACCACCCCACTCCACGACATGCCAGTCTACATCACAAAACTCCACTCTACTTCACAATACTCCACTCTGCTCCATGACACTCCACTCTAGAACACGGATTGACACTCCTCTCTAGAACACGGCATGACACTCCTCTCCACTAGACAACCCTCCACTCCACACCAGTTCACCAATCTCTACGCCCCTCCACTACACCCCTCTTCTCCACATTACGATACTCCACTTTGACACTCCACACCACTCTTCTCTATGCCACGAACTTTGAGCTATGCTGAACAGCAGCCACGCTGGTTTACAGCATGGCTAAAACACATTGGCAAGCCAATAGCTAGTGTATAGGTGAGACCTATTGGCTTTCCAGTGCTTGTCTTCCATTGGTAGAAGACCGAGAGGAAACAAGGCGCATGCACAGTACATGTTAAAAAAAGCAAGAAAGTGTTGCTGACTAACGCTTGCTGAGGGCAAGATTAAATGATTTTATTCTGCGTGTGCCATGGTTATTGAAGACTGTATGTGCGCCAGTGTTAAGACTGAAGCATAATATGTGAAAGTTTTTCTAGTCTTATGAGAACTGTTTGGTACTGAAGTCTCTGAGATTAGTATAATGTATTGTTATAGACTAGCAAATTATTTTAGCTGAATTTTCACAGTTTTTATTCTTGAGTGAAATTTGTTTTTGAGTACTTGCAGCAGTCCATACCCCTAGTCACCTTGATATTTACCCCCCTCACAAATATGGCACCGGAATAGAATTGTCCAAATATCTTACTGTGTCCTAAATATTATTTGCTAAAATATCTGCCACAGGAATTAATAATATGCAATATTAATATTAGACTATATTTTTATATATGATATTCTGAAATACATTAGACAGCACATCATCGGCTGATATTGTGTTTGTTTCTTATGTTGTCGCATAATTCCTGACTAATGGAAAGGCTGTTACCGCTCTGTCTTAAGAAAGCTTCTGAAAATCTCTCTATTTTACATTGCTCAATCACACAACTCTTTTTTTCTTGAAGGGGATTTATTTGGAGTATGTGCAACCTCAGTTTCATTCAGACCATTTGAATGTGTTTAGAGTGGTCTACGTTGGGTTTGGCTATTGATCCAGGATACTGAAGTTCGAATCCCACTGAAGAGCTTACCGAATGAACTAGGATAAATAAATATCTCCCTGTACCGTAGCAGTGTCTCTCAAAATGGGTGACATTTAGAAGAGGGCAAAAGGCTTGTAGGAAGTGCTAGGCTAATGCATTTCCAGTTGCACTC
The DNA here is from genome assembly GCF_964204655.1 of Triturus cristatus. Taxonomy (NCBI): domain Eukaryota; kingdom Metazoa; phylum Chordata; class Amphibia; order Caudata; family Salamandridae; genus Triturus; species Triturus cristatus. The sequence continues at coordinate 966,428,302 of NC_140594.1, forward strand.
AACTAAATATTTGTCCGACGCACTTCACAAAGATGCTTTCAAAATAATTAGACATATAGGTAAAGAAAATTTAAAAGTTCAGCTTTGTTTAGTTGAACACATTACTGTATGGCCTATTGTAGGGTTATTTCGTGTCATTGAACTTCATTAGTTCTGAGTTTTTCTGGCATGCCGCCCTTCATATCACTTTAGAGGCCAAACCTCCCTTTAGATCTGCAGATAATAATGCACTTTAGAACACTATGATGTTATATATTCTTTTGGAGAAAACATTGACATGATAGCTACAGAGTATATGGACTAAAACTATAGGCAGCTGGTCTGCTATATGACATAGGTGGAGGCTTCACCATGGGTTTTAGTGGACAAGATATATTTTCAGTACTGAAGTCTGCCTAGTGTTTTATGTTGTGTATAAATTATCCCATTTAGATTCTTAAGTACTCACTCTGATACCATTTTCATCATATAACAGGGTAGAGTCAAGTAGCTTTCCGCAAATGCATCTTTAATTTGATATATATCGTATTTAGATCACCTTTACTGAGACCCCTTCACTCTGGCCTACTGTTACTGTGACTCTGTATACTTTACATAAAATACAACTTTTCTAAGACCCCATTAGTTTGACAATACCTTCACCGTGGCTGATTATTGTTTAAATGTATCTCAAGTTAAAATTAATGGACATGCTCTTTTCATACCCTTAGAAAGTCTTGGTAATAATCTTTTTTTAAATTGTCCCTCTTTAGTATACCACATCTTAAATGAAACAAAAACCTGGACTGTAGATACAGGAAAAAGGTAATAAAATATGACAATAGGTAATTATGGGAACCCATCTCCCTTTCTCTCCTCTTCGGGAAGGAGGTGGTGGGAAAAAACTTAAACTAAAATAACATAATTCCAAAGCAACAACTGAAAATTTCAAAATATTTATTAAAAAACAGCTAAACCTCAAGGAATCTCAGAAAGAAACCGTGGAAGAAATACCTTTACTGCATTTCAACTGTGTTATCGTTTGTTCAATTAAAGTTTATTTTTGCAGAAAAAAAAGATTGAAGGAATGTCAAATTATTATTGTTAAAACACTGTTATTTCAATAAATGTAAGACATCTATATTTTGACAATATACATTGATTTGTATCATGGCAAAACATAATCACATTTTTTGTTCTGTTTCTATTGTTTTATTCACAAAATATTCAGAGATTGTTTTATTACTTTGAAGTAAAAGTATTTCATCTGGTTATTAATATCATGGACTGTCTTAACTACAGGTAGGCGTCTCATGAATGGTTGGCCTCAGTAAAGAGAATGCACCCTTTTGTTATAGGCCCTTATGTAGATTCACAAATATAGATAGTCAATGTCACCATTCTGATGAGAACATTTTAGTATCTAAAATGATACCTTTATCAGTCTGTGTCCAAAGAAATCTCACAGATTGCTTACATATTAGTAATGCACCTCTACACGGAATGGAAGGGTGTACATGAGTCTGTAGGACTGACACACAGCTCCTATTTCCAGACCATGTTCTCCATCGGCATTCAGGGTGCCAGCATGTTTTGCTGATGGCTTGGAAGTCACTATAATCGATACCCTGGTGGACTGTGCCCATTGCGACTGTAATACTGGGGATAGTTGGGTGCGGCTGCATTTATTAGGCTGCAGAGATTCAGCAAGGTGTCATAAAATCAGGTTGGGTCTGTCATACATGGACCCAACCTGCTTAATATCAATAGATACTCCATCCAGCGCCTGCTGGCAGAAAGGAGCTGAGTGGCTCTGGAGGCTGCAAATACTCTAGCCTGCTAAGCCATATCCAAGGACCTGCTTTGAGGCAATATTAGCACCCAGCCCTTTCACCCTTGTGGCTTTTCATCACTCTTGTGGCTTTTCAGCAGTATAATCCCCTGCCGAACTGCTATGTTTGTATGATCTGGCTATGCGGTAACCCTCCTCCTTAGCCCTTAATCAGATACAGCTTTTACCCCACTCATTAACTGGGATGCTTTACTTGCAGTATCCTCCTCTCTCCAGGTTCTCTGCATCCACCACCCTCCCCATCCGTGTTCCCAATGGGAGCCAATGAGGCCAGGCTGTGCTGCTAGGCAGCTGTGTGGCCCAGTTTTAGGACGATAAGGGACAGCTACAGAATGTCTCGGTAGTGGCATGGTATAGGCCTCAAGTGTGCAGTGACTCCGGAGAGCCCAGTGTGCCTTCTGGCCCTGGGTACTGCCCTTATTTGCTTTTCTCAGTGGTTTGTACTGGTGTGTTGGGGGACATGCTGCCTGTTATACTTCCATCAGCTTCTGACATCTGTATCTGCTTGTTTCATCTATGTGCAGCTGAGATGTGTGCCTGCTTGCTCTACCTGTGAATACTCACCTCTTACCTGTTAAGATATGTTCCTGATTGTTCTACCGAGGGCAACTATTAGGTGGGATGTGTTTCCCTGCTCTGTGAACTGCTTGGATGCTTGCCTGCATGCTGTGTGAATTGTTGGGAAGTGCACCTCCTTGTGCTGTGAAATGTGATTTTTTGAGGTGAATTACAATAGCTATTTTGTAATTTATGTACTTTTTTGATGTATACTTCTTTTTGTATTTTCAGTGAGTCCAGAGAAGTCAAAAGGTTAAGGACTTCTGGTCTAGCCTCTGGCTTCAACTTCTCACCAGCAGGGGGAGCTATTGTGTATTGTGTTTGCTGCAGTAAAGAGGAACATAGTTGAGGGACTAGAGCTGTGTCGTGTGCTGCCCACTGTTGCCTCGCTCATGCTCATCCAGATTGCATAAGGCCCTCCTCAGACCAATACTGCTGCAGCATAAACACAAGCTCCACCCACAAGTTATCAGGGACCAGTGCAGGGTGGGTGAGGAGCAGAGAGCGATGGCAGGGGAAGGACCCTACTTCTCTGCAGCAATCTGAGATTAGAGACCATGAGATGGACTGCAGACATGCGTGGCAGAAACAACTCTTGGAAGGGAGGAGAGACATAAAGAAAGAACACATCAGGGGAGATATATATGTACAGTGGCTATGAGTCAGGCAGAGAGAGATGGATGTGACAGAAATTGGCGATAAAGATCCCCGGATAGAGCTAGCATGAGATGGCGAGAAACTTGAGGGACAAAACAAGAGCAGAGTCAAGAGAACAATGGAGTGTGGGGAACGACACACTAATGGTACAGAAATTTGACGCTGGGGTTAATAAAGACTGGGAAGAAGACGGAGCCTAAGAAGGGAAAATAGCCAGGGAAAAATCAACAGATGAAACCGCTAACGGAGTGGGAAGCCGGCATGTCCTTTAGCTAAAGTGTATGTAAAATATAAATTTGTGAAACAAAAAGAGAGAGAAGCGTAGACCTGTTCGCCTTCCCTGCCATTCAGTTTATACAACAAAAACAGAACGAGTCTCCTACCTATTTTACCCGTTTCTAAAAAACACTTTTTTGTCCGTCATCCACAGTGTAGTTGACTGGAAACCCACAGGATGTTTTAAAAGATTCCTCACTCACCTGGTAGGTGACATGCTTCATCAATGAGTTCCCACTCTTGTTGCTGAGTGCTTCCAGGGTGTGCTGCGACGCGTGATTACAGCGGAGCTGTTTTTTATTGGGTGGTGGTGGTGATCTTGTGACTGTGTGTGTGTGTGTTAGAGGACGTGATGCTTTTAAAATTGGCTTGAGATTCACTGTCACAATCGTGATTTTATTTGTGGGATTCTCGGTCAATGTTATAAACAATGGCGGATAGATGTGGGAAAGTTAGTTGCTCCCACTTATCCTAGGTGTGGTCTACATGTTTATTTCACAAACCTAGCTAAATAAACCACAATGGTGCATTTTTAAAACGCGAGCTAACAGAAATCTCACTTCAAATAAAAACAAATGTAAACTTCTGCTCAGCTGCAATCTTTCTCTTCATAATTGCTTTGAGGGTGCAGTACCTTATGTGGTTAATAGAGGTCACTTTAGAACTCCACAGGGACACCTAGTGCCAGCCTGCGGTACAGCACCCTTCCCTTGCTTCATAAAATGAATTTTATTACTTCTACTACTGCTGGGATATTTTATGAAGAAAACAAAATCGAACTAACTTTTTCATTTGCAACGCCAATAGCTCAAACTGTCACTAATTCGAGACCTATTACATTGCAAATGCTTGTTCTGATCCCTATGGCCACAGGTTTGCATTGTGAAAAAAAGGACCCTCGAAGTGGGAAATCACCATCAAATATCTGTCAGCAGTGTCCCAAAAACTCCTTGGGGGTCAACCTGCTCTCTACAAATACTTGCTATGATATGCTACGTTAAGTAATTTATTCGCTTTTTTTAAGGACGGTGGTGCATCATTCTGCTGATGCAATACTTTAGTAAACAGACTTCCCCTTTTAATAAGCTGTCCCATGTTTCATACTTGCAGTTCTGTTTTTTTCTCCATAGTAAATCAGGACAGCAAGCGCAAAAATGTAAAAACAGCATGATTGGTTGGACTACTCATACCATACCTGATACAGATTTTGATCTCTGCCAGAGGTGTTCATTTTTTCACCACATTACTTTCTGCTTTTTGCAATATGCATCTTTTCATTGCACATTTATGGTGAAATGTAATTGCCTTTCCTGCTGCATACGTATGTCCCTTCTGTAGGCTTTAGTGTTTTTTTCAAATGTTGGCATGTGTAGCAGTTAAAGCGGATATTTTAAGAACATTTTGAACTTTTGTTGTCTTGTACAAAGCAAGGCGTTGTTTATATTTCCGGGATAATGGACACAACCATACAGTACATTTCGGCGTACTGAATCACACATGACAAATGAACATTGACTGCACGGTTTCCAGTGTGTGAGAGCGCATGGGTGGTTTAATATCCTCAGTTTCTCGCTCATTCATTTATCTATCCATCAATTCACTCATCCGCCTACTGATTCATTCTTGCTTTATCTATCCACACAACCACACACACACAAATGTGGTAGGTGTAAGAAGCACGTTCAGAAATAAAAAGTTATTTTGTCTTGAAAGAATTTACACTGGAGCACAAAAATGTTTTGTGAATCTGGGACAGACATGTTTGCCTAGATCTAGTCTTTATGGCCTGACTTCACAGCGCACCTGTTGCCAGACGATTTTTATGTGAGCATCACTAGAGAGGGGCTTTGGCTCCGCCCACATGTTGTGAGCAGGAGTGCATGTTCTGATTGGGCAAAAGTTGTCTGCTTCCACAAAACGGTGCTTGCCCTCCACGCAGCTGTGATCATTTTGTGTTTTTACGTCTCGGCTGGCGAAGGCTGCGCTTGCGCAGTCTCGCTTGGCGAGATTTAACGTTTTTTAGTAGTGGGGCTTGAACCCGCCCTCTTCTCCATTGGCTGGCTTCCTAAGCGGAGGCCAGCCATTGGAGGAGAGGGGCGTCTGTCCATTTAAGCCCCGTCTTTTTCGGATTCGGGGGCGTGTTTTTTCGCTTCTTTCTCTTTTTTTAAGGCCCGCCCCTTTTACACTGGTGGGCATGTTTTTTTTTTTAAAGATAGGAAGGGTCGGCCATTTTGTGCGCGGTCGTAACGGAGGACGTAGGCGTGTAAGAGAAGATTCGCTTTGTGCCACAAATAACATCTCCGCGTCACTCGACTACACCCTGTATTCCGGCACCAACAAGATGAGGGGAAGCTTCGCAGATCGAGACAGAGGCGGGCGCGAGCCATCTGTGATTTCCACTCTTTGCTTTTTCACCGCTTAATACTTCTTGTTCCGCACAGGTGTTACTAAATTCATTTGAGTGACCTGGAGGGGCCGTAGCGGATAGGTACTCCCTTTATTTGCATTTAATTTCAAATACATTTCTTTTGGTGATGTTTATCTTTACTGCCCTATGATTGACCCCTTTACCAGTGTAACAAAGGTAGAAGAAATGGAGAGCAATAATCAGAATTTATTAGAATCAGATATCCATAATTTCTATGACTATGATTGTGCAGAGACGAAGGAAAAAGAAGGATGTAAGTGGTATTTATATGTGTATAGATTGAACCTTGGCAAAAGCTATACAGTGTTAAATCAAAAGATAGATTTGACTAGTGATTTGAGGGGTAGCTTGGCCCTGATAACAAAAATACCCTGTTTCTGCAGTACAATCTGTTCTTTAAAGAGGTGTGTTTTCAGCTCTTTTCAAAATTGGAGCAGTGTTAGGCCATGGTGTCCCTTATTTCTTTGCATTATTCTAGAATCTTTAGGTAGAATAGTAAATGTCTAATAAATGCAGTACCTTTTTCTTTCCACCATCACCATTATAACTTTATTCAGTTATTACAACCATTAAAGTGCATACACAATACAGTAAAGCAGATGCAATTTATGGAAGTAAGGCGTAATAATAGCAATACAGTACTAAAGCATCATAAAACCATAATCGAGAAAAGAGCGCGATATTGAATTATCGCAGAGGGCAGGTAACCAAACAGCAGCATATAAGGACTGAAGAGCAAATGCATGTGCAACACTACAATAAAGTGCAACAATATTATAATTTTAAAACATTACATTAAAAATCTAGTCAGTTTGTACCATGTACAGTGATGATACTTCACTTGCACATATACAGCAAATAGATCGCATCATGTCTTGAAAGTTATCACATAGGGCAGGTGGCTATACAAAAGCGTATGAAGACCAAGGTGCAAATGCATTTGCAAAAAGACGCAAAAGGGCAACAGTAATACAGTTTAAAAAATATTAAATTAAAAAACTTGTCAGTTTATACCATGCACTCTAAAGGTACTTCACTATAGTCCACGCAGCAAATGGATCTTGTCCAAAAGCCAATAGTGCAATTGACCGATCTAATGCACCCAGCTTAGCACATACCGGGGTGATCCATTCAGAGTGGCCTGCTAAGTATGCTGTACGAGAAAAGAGAAAGTGTTCATCATTCTCATTGTAGTAAGAGCAGGCACAGCATGCCACGGGGCTCCCAGAGTTGGCTAGCCAGGAGCTTGAGAATTCTGCGAGAGGAAGAATACCAGAGCAACATTTTAAGTTGAGTGCTCTCGCTGTAGTGGTGCGAATAGTATCTAACAATTTTTCATAAAACAAGACACTTTAAAAGTTAGAAAGGATTGGGTTAACACTCCTGTTACTCCAGGGGCCGTAAGTTTAACATTGGCTAAAGGTCTTACTGTAGGTCTAACCCAAGCCTTGCCTACACTTTCTAGAGTGTACCGGATGGGTCTTCTTTCTCGACCCTGACCCGCTTCTTGTCTCTGGAGGAACAAGCATTTGCAATGCAATAGGTCTCGCATTTGCGAGAGTTTTAGCTATTAGCATTGTAAATAACAATTCAATTTATTTAGGTTTTAAAAAACAAAACATAAATAAAAGGCATTGTCATTAACGATGCCAATAGATCAAACCTGCGTAAATGCGACACCTATTGCAGTGCAAATGCTTGTTATTGTTTTCGAGTTAGAGGGAGTTCTTTAATTCTAAGGTGTTTTGCATGGACCATTATGCTAGTTCGTAAGGGCATCAGCCCCACATACATATTCCCTTGAAACTGATCATATGCCCTGCGGCCTACATAACAGAACACGCCCCACCAATCGTTTGGCGAAGCTTGCCCTCTGCTGCTATTAGGTGGCCCCTGAGAACCATGCGTGGGACTCAAATGGATGTTCAGGGAATGTGGCGAAGAGAGTGGATGGCGGAGGTACAGGGAGGGCACGACAGGAGCAGATGGTGAAAGATCAGGCCCAGACTTAGCGTGCCGGACACAAATAGAAGCGGACAGGCCTCATCCCCGACCTCGGGTTCAGCGCCAGGGCTTCATTAGGTGTTCCACTCTGTAATCCGTCCCCTCGCCGCAGGAGGGCTGCGCCGTGGTAGGCTGGTGCTCGGGGCGCGGGAGGCGAGGAACAGCACCCTGGTGCAATCAAATAGCAGAGTGAATGTCACCAAACCCTGCGGCTTCTGCTAATGTGGGACGAGGGGATTGGGTGGAAGAGGAGGTGACAGAGAAGGTGAGGGCGCCCGTGTTAAAGCGGGTGCCCGTGTTCTTATTGAAAGCGGGCGCCGATGTGTAAGACAAACTCAATAAAGAAAGTAGTGCCCATAGACTAAATAACACGTACCCCTAACAACCGAACCAAAAGGGCCAGTCGCCATGGGAGGTTACAAATGAAAAGCAGGTAGTACTAAGGAGGGACTACTGAGCCTATTTACGAATCAGAAGCCAGCATTTACGAAGGTCAATGACACAAGCCAATGAAAAAAATGGGCTGAGAGTGGGTGGGGCTTTTTATGTACATACTCCACTACAACAAGTCTCGCAGAGCAGCGCATGCGCGCTGGCTCTAGGCTCGACCTGAAAATGTGGACTGTAACCACCATGCAGAGTCCTGGATGATTTCACAAACCCAGCCTTGTCAGGTCCATAATCTGAGCCTCTGTGCCTTGCCTTCAGCCCATACACCGCCACCTTTATGGATGGAAATGCTTCGAATCCTCTCAAGCCCTGGCAAGTACTTTGGATACATTAATTTGCATCTTTTTTTAAGCATAGTGGTCCAGGTTAGTCTGTCCCTTTTTGGGTATGATGTTCAGATTGTCCCTTTTTAGGTAGGTTTTTCAGATTGTTTCTCTATAACGTTTGTGCTGCTTAAAAATCTTTCACCTTGAATCGTTGTCGATATTGAAAGTGTCTCTTGTACAAACGTGTTAAAGAAACTTTTAGTAGTATACACTCTTCGAATTCTACTTAACTACCTTAAAAATCAATTGGTTAAACATTTGAAAATCTACTAAGCATATCGCGAGATTTCTCTTGCACGAATACAGTTCGCACAACTGGTGGTTTAATAACTGAGGGCTTCTTGGGTTCTGGTGGATGAAAAAATAGTTTCTTAATTATTTCAAGCCGCTCTGTACATTGTTTTTGATTCGTTTCATACTTCTTTCTTTACATGTTGTTGGTCAATTTATGTATGAGGTACTTTTGTGTAGCGCTGTGAATACCCTCATGGTTACTTCAGAGCACAGTACAGTTCGACATGCAAGTCCAGGATTCTGTTTCAGCAGGCGTCCGGTTGTCTGAAACACTAAAATGCTCCCTAATACCAATTATGTGGTCTTGTCAATCCACTCTAAATAACTCAGTTTTTAGGAATTTCCTCAGGCGTAGATACACTTGTTTCACCATTTAGTGGCATTTACCTGGCCTGTCTGGGGAAACATGAAGTTAAATGCGATGCTTGCAGATTTGCCAACGTAAATATTAAAAAAAAAAGGCCATTACAGGTGTCTGTGTCATATAGATTTTATGGTGCTACATCAATGTATTATTACTTCGAGGCAGACTTTCCTTTTGCGGTTTGTACCACATCATGTATGAATGGAATGACAATCCCAGAGGGCTAACCCTGTTTAAGGTGAAGTTCTCTGAATATGAAAACAAGAACCAGCTGTTCAGTATTACTTGTAAGTCGCTCGCTTCACCTCCTTTAGTTAAGCTGTGCCTTGGAAATTCTAGCATAACACAGTGCTTCCCTTCTTGTCAAGAAAATAGCCAAAACCTATGGGATAAGTAATGTGACCCTACATTGTGTGCAGAGAGGCATGCAGGTGAACCGCATTGAATCCCTCCAAATCTGGGCAAATGTCCCCTCAGGTCAGTGGTCTAGTGCAACTAGATTTCTCAAAGTGATTGGGCAGATTAGTATTCAAGAAACAGGTCAAGTTAAAAGTACAATAAAAGACAAATAACTTCTTCCAGAGGAATGCGCTGGTCGAAAGGAATGTGTTGCTGAACTGGGCCTCCATCTTTGGTTTTCATGTCCCATTACTCCAAGAACATTTGTTAAACCTAGTAAACTATATGTGTATGTATGTGTATGGTATTTCTGTAGCACAAACATAGCCAAAGGTCATTGGAGAGCTGTACATAGTCAAAGCCACGACTAATAGGAGAGGAAGCTGAGTTGAGGACAGTTAACACATTGTGATGTAGTCTTTAAAGAAGTGAGTCTTCGACTCTTCACTCAATTGGAGCAGTGTTGGGGCGATTCTAGTGGATACAGGGGTGTTGTTCCAGATTCTGGGTCCACAATAGGAAAAGGCCTGTTGTCCTGTTTTTCTTTTTCACACTTATTAGTCTGCAGTCTGATGGTGTCCTGGCTGTGGGTGTGTCGAGAACGACCCCTGATTGTAAACTTATCTGCAAAATAAGCTGGGGATGCTCGTCGTGAATGTTTTGTAAATGATGCTGCTAGTTTTGTAGATGGTGCAGGCCAGCAAGGCCACATTTTTGTAAGGCCTGGAGTAGACTTCCTGCAATGAATAAGATGCCCCTTAGGAGTCCTAGCGTGGCGTCTAGGAGGCCATGGAGTACAAGCATACCACCATTAGTTGGAGTTCGAAGCTGTCAAGGTTCATTTCATTGAGTCAGGTTTGTATTGTTTCTTTTTTGCTGTTCTTGGCAAATAACAGGAATTCTGTCTTGCATGGGTTGATCTTCAGGTAGGATCTGGACATCCAGGTCTGCATGCTGTGCAAGCAGTGTTTGAGGCATTGGATGCCTGAAGCAGAGGTATAAGAGATGAAATAGGCTTGGTATCGCCTAGGTGCTGTCATATCTTATGTATTTTGTCACTAGAGAAGAGTTGATGGTTTTGCACTTATCTGTGGAGTGACGGGTTGGTGGGTTCAGGCAGGGGGTAATGTAGTGATTGTCTTGAACAGCATTCTGCATCTGTTGGTGGCTTCATTGATGGAGATAGTATAGTACTCTACTTTGGCTGATGTGATGAGCTGTCTGCATGTTGCGCAGAGCGGCTTCAGGATTGGGAGGTTCATTAGGAGTTGGGGTTTTCTTCCATTTTCTTTCCTGTCTGCGGATGGATCATTTATTGTGAGCAACATCTTTAGAATACCACGGTGCTCAAAGCTTTGGCTTGCACTTGCGAGTTTTATTTGGGGTGCGATATTCCCATAACTTTCCCAAAAATTGTTGAAGTTATTTAGAAGGGTGTTGGCGTTAAATGTGGAGTTCATGCATTGAGAGATGAGTTTCTATTTGGACGGTATAGAAAATTGATGTAATACGCTAGTGTAGAAAATTATACCCATTAGATGGAGAAAGGTGTGTAAAAAAAAACATAATCCCTGGTGAAATTCTAACTTGACCAGGCAAAGCCTATTCCTACTGGATCCATGTGCGCATGTTCTCCTGTGATGCCCTGTGAAACCTGATGCGTGTCAGAAGCATTCCCCCTGGGTCCATCAGAGTCTACAGTATGTCTTCAGCAAACAAGCAAAGGTTATGTCCCTTGTCTGCTAACGCAATTAACTCCAATACCATCTCGGGATCTGGTTCTTATGGCCAATGTCTCCACCAATGTGGCAAATAAGAGAGGCAAGAATCTGCAACCCTGACTGGTCTCCTTTTGGACGGAGCACTCCTGAGTCTTCCCTCCGAAGATTTTGATGGCTGCCTTAGGAGTTTTGTACCTGGATAATATCCAGCACTTCATTTTCTTCTTGATCACTATTTTACCCAGACTGCGTAAAGGAATTCCGAACTCACCTAATCGAACAACCTCTGTGTGAATAGCAGTACCAGTATCGCCAGGAGGTTTCTCCTATGGGTTTCTTGTTTATGTGGGCCTTTCATCTGATATTATGGCTTGCATGCATTTTTTATATAAACCCCATCTGGATGGGGGTCAATTAATCTAGGCAATATATCCTTCTTATATTTGGGTAGGAATTTCATGACTTTTTAAGGCACAGTTACCTCTTGGTTTTCCAGGTTTAGGGACCCAAGTTACCTCTTCCTGCATCGGTGGGGTTAAGCCTGTGGTCTGTGTACAGGAATTATAGAGCTCTGCCATTTGTTTTCCCCCATGTGGAAAGAGTATCTGATGGAAGGTTGAGGGAGGTGCCATATGGGCCCAGACACCTTATTTATGTTCATGGATTTCAATTATCTTCTAATTTCCCCAGTATCAATGGGCGCCTCTATTGTTACATTTCTTCTACATTTGTTTCCCATTTGAAGTCTTTGGTATATGGCAGTGAAGTTTTTAATGTTCCAGCACACAGTACCCTCATGTGCTTTTATGTAGATTTCCTATTACTCACAGCAGGAAGGGTTCCTCAGTGGTATTAGATGCATACAGTTTAATAAAAGTGTAAGGTTCAGTGTGCCATGTAATTTGCTATTTAATATATTGCTCCTTATTGTCTCTCTTAATCTTCACTTCTCCAATACAAACTTGCACTTTTGGTAAGTATTGCCATGCCTGTTGTTTTTTTTTGCTGATGCCCAGAATAAATGCGAGGATAAACTTTGTCACAGTTGGAATTGGTCCTTTGTAAAAGGTGGGTCTCCTTGAAGAACATAACATCTATTATTTAATGTAGCTCCACACCTGGTATCTCTTGCTTGGGAAATGTATCCCGTTTACCAATAAATGTTTAATTGGCATAGTGGTTGTGGTGTATTTTCTGCACTTTCCCTAGCATGCTTGGGTTCCTGGTACCGCATTTGGTACTCGGTTATTTCCTCTTCCCCAATAAGTTCATAACTACGGCCTACCAGGACAACACTCAACCTCTTCTATCCTAGGTCTACTGCCCATGTGGGGAGTCCCTAAATACCCTACTTTCAGGGATCACCAGCACTATTAAGGTCTTGCCTATCTGTCAGTCTTTTAATTCAGCCTCTATTCAGCCTGAACTCCACTCGCTCTCCTTATGTGTTCACCCTGGCTCTTCTCTCTGTCTTATATTCTCAGTCCCTTTACCAAATACACAGATTCTGGATTTTTTCTCCACTGCTGGGATAGACTCCTTATTTTTCAGGTGCTTCAGCAGACCTTCCTTAGCTTCTGCTTAGTCCAGTCATGAAGGCTAGTTGGGGTGTCCGGGCCTGCGAATTGTTCGTCAAATTAGTTTGTCAACGCGCTCCTCCACAGCTTTTCCAGTTGTTTCTCTGTGTCCTCTTCTCCACCAAGTTCTAGGATATTTGTCATCACTGCAACAGAGCATATCGATCGATGCGGAAGTGGTTGCCCCATGGTAAGGGATCTGTAGTGTTGTGAGAACTGCAGTTACTGGATCGAAAACCTTCACTTTGTGGAAAACTATTGGGAAGAGGTCTTGGTACAACTGTATTTTGTGACCATTCTAGATAATTTCTTCCTTTAATCTTGCCTATCCTATTACTGATTATTTTTCTTCAAAGAAATGGTTTCTTTCTAAAATGTTTGGTTGGTGATTTCTTTGGTCCCAGCACTCTCACTTTGTAGGTGCGATTTAGTTTGTTCGGAGGAGCTTCTAGAGGTTCTCAAATGGAGTGTAGGCGGTCCCTAGCAATGTTCTGGAGTGTTTTATGCTCATATGATTTAGCATCAACAGCACGTTCAAGTGAATCTAGTCTTTCCAACTCTGCTAGTGCCTGGAAGCAGATTCTCATGACTATGAATTGTGTGCAGATTTGATTTCTTTTCAATATTCTTGCTTAATTACATGTGGTGTATTCTGGGAAGGACCTTCTTCAGTTTCCCGGTTAGATTGCTGGCTCATTTTTGCGGTGGCTCTTTTTGTCCATGATTAGGGCCTCAAGTCTGTGACTGATTTATTATTTTATTTTTTTCTAGCCACTTGGCATTTAGTAGTTGTGAAGACTGCTTCTTTCTTTGTGCCACCTTTGATATCCGGGTGGCACTCTTCATTAAGGAGGATCTTTGGCTTTTCCAACTTACAGGGTCTCTGGACGCTGTCTAGGTGAGTCTGGCCTTCTTAAAGCTGCTATGCTGTCTTTTGGCCAAGAGTGGCCCGTTACTCTCCGATTTACAGATTCCACTCGTCACTCTCCTTGGGGTGTCGGTGCTTCACTAGGCGTGTTCACCTCCGGCATTAATATGGCACCCACCACTTGCTTAGGCCGGGGTCCGGCTTGCTCGCTCTCTGGCTGGTCTTGAGGCGGAACATTTGTTTGTGATAGGCTCGCTGCCTCTTCTAGTCTTTTCTCGCCTCACTTACAGTGGAGGAGAGCCATTTCAGACCCCGGGGATGCTGAAAAAGGCTACTTTTTTCAGGTTACTTGGCTCCTCCATGTCTTACTCCGTTCTTGCTCTTTTTTACTTGCATTTTCAGGAAGTTTACCCTGGAACAAAGGTTTAGAAATCTCTAATAATAGCATTTTTAGTATAGAGCAAGCAGCATTAAACCTAATTACCAGTAACCCGAGGGCTCTCTTTTTTTAAAACCAAATCCCTGTGAAAAGCCACCACATACTGCAGCGGATACATTCTCATCCATCAACGGCACATTTCATCCTCTACTCAGGATAGATGGGGGCATCTGTCTATGTGTATCGGGACTTCTAGAAGCTTCCGTTTATTTATTTGGTAGATACTTAATGAGCAGAAGCATCTATGGTCTATATTACTTTTTGACATGTTAAGTTACATGTGTACTTTTTTTTAAAATCTTCAGAGTGACTTTTTTTTATTTACAATAGATGTATTTTGTGATGTGGCATCCATAAATATTTTGCGCTTTAATCACTGCATTGCTTTTTTTGTAGTTCTTTTTGGTACACTTTTGCTGATGTTCACATTTGTTTTAGATCAACTCCATTATCTGAAATGGCAATTTATAAATGTGAAGGGTTAATAAACTGATAAAGCATGTGTCCAGGCGCTACCATTGTTTCAGAAATAGAGATGATTACTTAGGACCCAATTTACAAAGATTTTGCTATGACTTACTCATGCAGTGCTCTCAGCTGACGCCTGAGTTCCAGGAGTAAGACAAGAGTACTACTGGCATACTCCTTGAACTCAGTAGTGAGCCAAGAATTCTGCAAGAGTAAGCCAGAGCTACAGATAGCAGCATCTATGTGAATGGGAGTGTGGCTGCTGAGACAATGGACCTTGTTACCAACCACTATTTATTCCTTGCAGTAGTGGGTGACGGGTTTGTTTACGTCACTGCAAACTACTATTTTTGTAGGCTGGAAACGTGCATTTTGCACCATGTATACTCCAAGAGCTTAAAACCAAAGGTCTGCTCACATTGTTCATTAGTAAGTACTGTCCTTCCTCCAACAGTAGCCCCCACGCTAACAGTGGTGGCTGTATAGATAAAGAAATACAGTACAGCCATGAAAGGAATAGCCGTTTGGGTAATCTTATTAATCTCGGATTCACTGAATATTCATTTAAATAGTTTTACCAGCAGGACTTGTAAAGTATCTTGTAATGTGTCTTACTTTCTCAAAAAGAGGCCAGAATGTCTGCAAGTTTTGTTTTGGCATTGCACTTCACCAGCACCCCTGCTGAGTTTGTCCAAGTCACTTGACTGTGATTTGTTGTCCCGTGAGATGAGAATTGGAACATGTGCTCGGCATATGGGATGCAAGCATCCCTTCCTCTGAACACAGGAGGTGGCGGCAGTCCAAGTTTTGAAGGAATTTGATCCTCTGTCTTTTGCCGTTCTTGCGATCATGCGCGTAGTGTGATAGCCTCCCCACTGGAGCAGAAGAAGGTATTATGCATTCTCCGCATGGTAGATGCCAAAGCGTTCATAAGACAAGTTGATTCTTGACTCGCATGTTGGACCCTATTCACAAAGGGTAAATGTGGTCATAAATGTGTGTTTATGACCGAATTCACCCTTTTTACGTCTGCCTGGAATTCACAAAGGGATTCCTGGCAGGCATCAACCAATCTACGGGTTCAGAGATGAGCAACACGAGTACGGATATCTCAGAGACATAAATCCCACTCATGAGGTAAGAAATTAGAAATTAAGTGTTCCAGTGGTTTTCCTTGGAAGCTCGGGAATGTCCACCAACTTGTATGCTTTTTTTGTATTCCCAAGCTCTGATCTGACCTTTTCTCACTTTGGGAATGGTCGTAAATTTACTCCATCAGAAGGCTGACCCCCAGATTTTGTATGGGCAAGCAGAAGGGTTCTTTCCATTGGAAAAAAAGAAAAGAAAATATAAAAACAAGAGCATTTGCGCAGGGGATACTATTCACCCTCTAAGAACTTATCTTCTATGGGGAACTCCACAAACCAAGAATAGGATCCCAATTGGAAATCACATGACCATCCTGTGAGTAAGCCTCAAAGCCTGTGCCTGGTGCAGCGCTCAAGGCGGACTCCTGGGAATGTTTATGAATCGGAAAACATTGGAAAAATATTTTCAGGCATAGGTGGAGATTTCACTCTTATTTTTCTCCTACTTTTTTGTGAATCGAGCCCATTGCTTTTACCAAAAGCATGCCTATCACAATTGTGTAGTGTATGTGAAAACTATGAATGCAAACCGAGTGCATTTCATCCGGCACTTATGGATCCGGGATCTGGGGGATTGAACCTGTTGACCAAATCCAACGCCTTGAGAACGCCTTCTTGCGTTATCTCTTGGCCGTCCCCCGTGGTACATCTACTTATTTGGCGCACACTGAATTGGGTCTTACATACATCGCGGATACGATTAAGTCTGCCCCCATCGTCTTATGGCATAAAGTCTGGACTAATCAAGAGACACTTTTTAATAGAGAAATTATCACTGATTGTCTCAAATTGGACGAGGTCAAGAACATTAAATGGCTGAATTACGTAAAGAACTTGTTTTTTGATTTAGGGCACCCTGAATATTTTACTGATCCCTCAACTCTAAATACCATACCAAGAGTTACGTTAAAACGCCTTGTTTTAAACCACTTGAGTAGCCGTCTGTGGTCCTTAGAAAAACAAAAGAGCACCATTGTCGACTATCACCAATTCACTACCATAAATGGGATTCAGCAATATTTACTCTTAGAACCATCGCCCTTTATTCGTATGCTCCTGACTCGTTTTCGCACTGACACTTTTTTCAGACTTTTAACATTCCCCAACCCAAATTGCTGGTCTAGTGCTTTGGAGAAATGCCCCTGTGACGACTTGTCAAAGCAGTCTAATATTCACTGCATCTTATTTTGCAGATTCCATCAACGGCCAAGGGCTATCTTCTTGAAACCTCTGCTTAAATCATGGGGACTATATTCATGCAGAGCAGCTTACCATAAATTAAAATCTCTGGAAACCCCTTTAGCCTTGGCTGCCGTTTCATCTTATCTACAAATGACTGTGAAATCGAGGGCATCAATGCAGATTTAGTTGACATATGTCTTAATGTCCTGTCATGCACCTGTATTCTAACTGATCTTGTGATAGACGAAAAATAATTGAAACTTTATTCGTTTTACTTTATTAATAATTTTAATGAATTTCTTTTTTATCTATATTTATGTACATGTACTTTTATGATATTGTTTTTACATATCGAATAAAGTTCATTATGACTATGAATGCAAACCACTGCGTTATGACCTGGTGCAAAGCCTCCGTTCTATGTATTTTTTCAGGAAAAAGTACCTACTGCTTGCAGTGTGTAGCCCATTATCACTATTTGAACCTCGTTTATTAACAAGTAATATCATTTTTCTTTTTTCAGAAACTATACTCTTTGATTCCCCTCGAATTATTGAGATCTGTGTGTCTTTGCTTTAACAGGGATTTATTCATTTTAAGCTTAACTACTTACGTTTTATGATCAGTCGGTCAGTAACCCTAAATTGATTTTTGACATAACTTGTTTGAGAAGATAACTTCCAAGACAAAGGAATGTGTTGAAATGGAGAACAACAAAGGACACCAGGCGATAGAACCAGCAGCCTGCAAAGGCGCACACTATATTGGTTTCTAGTGCCAGAAGCAGACAGGAAGGGCCTCTGGAAAAAAAAACTGTCGCTAAACTGACACCGGAAGCCATAAAGAAATGTGTTTGGATCCGACTGCAGCAGCAGAACCTCTTTCTGTGACCAGTATAAGAAGGAACATGATCAAGGCATCCAGGGACCTGTCTGTAGGGGTAAGAACTCAGTTTAGAAATAAGAAGTTAAATTGAGGAGTAGCATGCCCGCATTCCTAATCCCGTCCCCCATTTCCCCAGCCCTTCCTGGGAACAAATATAACAAATCTCATAATAATGGTCCAAAAGAAAGTCATCTTCTTCACTTCATTATATAGTAATTTTCATCATTCAAAGCCCTCTCATATGAACATCCATCCATGTTTCTTGGGAATTCTTTACAGTCCTTTGTTGTAAAATTAAATGCTGAAAGTGTCAAAGAGCTTGATGGTATTTGCAATTGAGATCAAATCCACGCACAGGCTGAGTTCTGAGGAGTTGGCTTCACGGGAAAAAAAGTACTTCACATAGAGCAAGGCTTTTAGACCACTGATTATGGACCTCTGAGTCAGAGGAAGTACTTTGGATGCTCTGTTATGTGCATAGCTCAAGGCTGACACCACACTTGGTTCTGAGCATTAGAATACAGTATATCATAACAAAACACATCTTCCTGGACATGTATGCTTGAGAGTTGCCAGGCTTTCAATTTTCTGAAGATGGCAAAGGTGTGGTGGCTAGAATAAGGGGCACAGAAAATGCACACCCACCATTGCCAGCTTTTTCAAAGCATGGCACTCATGCTACCTCATTAAGGAATCTATGGGCCGAATTGAAATATCTAAACACATTTTGATTGATGGAGCTTTGAGTACCAAATGCAGATGGTTGTGGACATTGCAAAGGGATATGAGTGCAATCTGTTGGTGTGTTGCCAGTAATCGCTGCCCTTTAGGGATTTCATAGGTTGCACTGTAAACTATTAAATATTCTTGATCACATCTGAGATACATTTGTACATGTTAAACTGCCACTGGATGCAGCTGCAACCACATCAGAGACAATGGAAACCCAAGGAATTTGTTTGTCAAGTGTGATGATGAGATGTTCCAGACCAGGTACGGGAGACGTTTATCACGCAAAATGACTTGAGGGAAATGGTATCATGATAAAGATTTACTGAGCTTGTTTCGGATCTTTCACTGGATATCTAAACAATGAAGATGTTTTTGTGTTTTAATGTCTCCTTTCAATTAATAAGACACAAGACCGTACACTCAAAAAATAAATATTCAGAATTTAGAACAGTTTTCTAATGCCCGCTAATAATTTGCCAGTACCATGTAATGCCCAACCATGTAATGCCCGACCATGTGTCCACCCTATTGCTAGGTGAAGGGGCAGTTAAAAATAACTCCGGCCTCAGTTCACTCATTAAGTTCGCCAAGATTTGCGTGAAGGACAACTGAGAGTAACTCTAATCTTAGTTTACTTTTCCGGTCCAGCGGTATGAGAGGTGAGGGCACAGCTGAGTACTTCCTCATGCCTCAGTTCATCAGGTAAGACTGTCTCCCGAGGTCTAATGATGGGTAGGATGGGGAGAGCTGTGTAATAGACTTGCCCTGGGAGTTCTTACGCTTGATCGTACGATGGAATGTATAGGCTAGGAATATCGAGAGGCACTAATATCGTGCACAGAATATCGAGGGGCAAAATCTCAAAAGGTAGACACCTATAGAGCAAGTATAGATTTACTGTTCTAAACTTCACATCTATGCACCATGAAGATATGTATAGTGTCGCAGCTTGTACATGTGGAGTTAGTTGTGGAAAATCTATACTTCCTTACCTTTCAATATATTGTCCTTCAGTATTGTGTTCATGATATTTGGTGCCGTTGAAATTCCTATCTTGATATTCCGGGGCACACCCTTCCATATCAGGTATAGTTTCAGTATTTGTCCATGTATTCACTAAAAAAACACAGTTAATTGCATATTTTATTATGTTTATAGTGAACAAAAATGTGTACAGATTCGTATGTGCATATGGTGTGCATGTTATCCAACAAAGAGTATTTCAGTGCACGTATAGATCGCAGACGGGTAGGAAGGTAGGCAAGGCTAGCTTTGACCTAGATGGAGACTCCGTTTGGTGTTCTAAGGTAATTTACAGTATATATTAGGTACTTGCAATTGAGGGCGCTGTTGTGGGGCTTCTTGTATGATAATAGTTTCTTATGACCTGGAACACGCAGCAGATGCAGAGCCCAAGATCCTCCTGGCATGAGCTGGATCAGACAGCAGAGTTGCTCTAGGGATTCATCCTTGGCCTCTTTCATCACCGCACTTGCCAAGAATGCCTTTGTACATCGTAGGATGTGCAGAGATGAAAAGTAGTCTGATTGGATCATGTGGAACAATTGAGCCAATTGGAGAGCGAGAAATGGGGCATCTGTCTTGGGTGAATTGTCTAAACTGAAGAACGTCCTACATATGGTGATTCTAAGGCAGAGGACTTAATATGGACAAAAGGGGGAAGAGTTTCGCTTCACTCTTTTGATCAGGACACATGGTGCAGAATCAGATTTTATATTTAACTGGTTTTGTTTGCGTAATGTATACATTTTTTAGCACAAAACAGGACATACAATTTTATTATTTACTCAGATCCAGAAAGTAAGACGGTGTGCTGGGATCACTCTATTGCTCATAAATTGTACTTCTGTTTCTTTTGACTTAAACTTAAGTGTTAAACATAAAAGGTGATGGTAATAGAAGTGGTCCAGCGAGGCCTTTGTATCTGAAAGTGTAATACTTGGAAAGGTTTTGTTTAAAACGGGTTTAAAAATTAACATGCATATTTATCACTCCGTGCATCCTTATCTTTTGGTAAAAAAATATTCTGCAATACAAAACAGACGAAACAGATGTAGTAATTGCGAAGCATTTTTGACTAAATGACTTAGAGCAGGATTCTCCAAGCTTATCTGTAGTGAGAGCTATTTCTGATCATTGAAAATCATTGTGAGCTACTGAAGGCTAAACAACTCGGGCATTGTTACCAGACACCCTAACGTCCAGCCTCATTGACTTTAAGTCTGATGTCCAAAGAGCCAGATACTATGGATTTGAACAAAAAACTTTAACCAGGGGCTCTATGACTGGGCTGTCGTGTGCGGGTGAGAGCGTGATCTATGAACATATGCGTATGATTGGGATATATTTGTATAGGTCACTGAGAGCCTGTGTTGTATGTATTTAGAGCACAGAACATACCTTTTGCCATATGCTTCACCGTTACTTGTATAACACAAACATACAATCATTTTTGTCAAATGGGATACATTTAAAGTGCAGAAAAATGGTCTGCAAAAATGTTCATAATATTGAATATTTTTCTGCACTTTAAATTTCTCCCTTTCAAAAAAATAGCTGTGTTTTTCAGTTATACTTATGGCACCATGTCTGCTGGCCACTGGGAGCAAGATGCCTGCTGTTTGTAAATGCAGCACTTTGAAATGTGAGAACATTAAAATGAAGAGCTAACTTAATCATTAAGGTAACTTTTCATTTTCCATTTTCTCCCATTTAAAAGCATTCAGAAACATAATTTTTTTCATAGTTCCAACATTGAGTTGACACTGACTTTTATTTAACATATTTAACATATGCCTGCTGTCTATAGTCATTTTGGGTGGGTCAGGCTTCTTCTGCTATTGGTCTGTCCTGGTATCATTTATACTCCTCTGCCTCCATCCATGACCATGTACGATCTAGGGTAATGGTTCAGTCACCATCAGTTAATTGTTCTCTTGCCCTGTAAATTAGTGCATTTTCTGATCACATGTGCACATCAACCTGAAAATAATTGCTTCAGTGTCAGTTCTGGTTGACCAGTCCTATAGTTTTACATTTTGTCCTAGCTCCCCTTTCTTATCTTTTCTTTTCTTCTTTTCATTTTAATTATGCCTAACGGGATACTACGATTCTTTAGGCAGTACTAATGGCTCGTTTACTTGCCACTCATTTCATTTGCAGTGCAGCACATCCCACATGGTAACTTCCTCTGAACCGGGTGACTATTACGGAATGCTGTTGTCCATAAAGTAGCATTGTTTTACCATTCCAAGATGACCAACACGTTGTTTCCAAAAAAGGCAGTAATGCTGGAACTTTAAATCCACATTAAACTATGTTCAATACCTTTGCACTGGTTCCTATATTTAGTTTTGTTATTGCAAGCATATGTCTGCAGTCTATAGACCACATGTATTTTTCTACTTGTATTCTTTTAATTTATCTTGCATATGTTGTTGAGTTTGTGCGTTTTATTGTGGTTGTGCCCTACGGTGAATGCAAGAATGAGTCAGTGAATGAATGGATGACTGGATGCATGATTGCAAATATAAATGACAAAGGGGCGGCATTCATAGAGCACACCCAGTGGCATTGCGAATGATTGTTTCAAAATGTTTTGACAGTAGTGTTTCTTTACTATGCACCTTGAAGTATAAATTGGACACGTTATTTCTCTGCAGAAATATTTGTGAACCTTGTCCAGTTTTCAGACAATTGCAGCAATAAAGTGCATTCTTCCAGATGTCCTAAATTCTTTGGATTCTGTGGTTTTTCAAAAATGCAATGTTTTTGTATCCAAGTCCAAATCTTGCAACAAAGAGTGACCGTTCCAGTTGTTGCTTTACATAGTAATATTTATTCTAGATACTGGAATGCAGTGGTGTAGGGAACCCCCCACATACGCAGCGTAAGCAGGCTGCTTGTGGACCCCAGGGCCTTGTGAATTGGGTCCAACTGAAACATCAATCAGTTTTTTCTGGGCTTCTTCTGTCTGCAGTTTTGCAGGCAAAATATCTCATAAATAATACTGCTAGGCAATATCAAGAGGGGGGTGAGAAGTGGACTGGCAGGGAGCATGGAAATACAAAAAGAGAAATGATGACAACAAGAGAACCACAGACAGAGGAGCACATATAAAAAGAGAGCAGAAGAAAGGAAAGAATGAGAAATTTAGGATGAGAGCCAAAAGATGGAGAGATTGAAATAGGAAAGAAAGAATGAGAGGAGGAAAGAAGGATGGAAGGACAGAATCATGAAAAAGTTAAAATGAAAAGAAGGATGAAAGGATGAAGAAGGGGCGAAACAATAAATGGCTGGAAGAGTGAAAGGATGGCTGGAAGAGTGAAAGGATGGATGGAAGAGTGAAAGGATCGATGGGTTAAAGGATGAATGAATGGACGGATGAATAATGAACAGATGGGGGAGAGTGAAAGGATGGGTGGATGGGTGAAAGGATGGATAGATGGATACATGTATATACTGGTGGATGCATGAAAGAATAACTGTATATATGAAAGGTAGAAAGGATGAATGGATGATGGGAAGGTGAAGAAATGTACAGATGCATGGATGACGAGATCAAAGGGAAAGGATGGATGAATAGGCGGAAGGAGGGTGAAGGAACTCTTCTAGAGATTGTACGCTTTGCTTGCCTTGCATGCTTGGTGTGTGATAAGATGTCTTCTTCAAGTGTGGGAATTAAACATTTTTGGCTGCTCTCTTGGTGGAATGTGAAATGCAAAGAAAACTGTAGACATTACTGTGATCTCTGGAAAGACTAAAAGATTGTGAAATTACTAAATTTGGACATGAGATATCTCACTGTTCTTGTATGATTCAAGAGCGTAAAGTTGCTTGTAAGGGACATTCAAGAGTGTTAGCATATTGATACTATGCTGTAAACAGAGTACCATTGCAAACTTTTATTTTGTAGGATTATTTAAGCAACCTTTCTGACCTCATCTTATAATGAACCTTCTGCTAATCCTATTCTTGATAATACCCTAATAGAATTAAAAAGGCATATAACATGGCACAATGGGACAAGTAACTGAAATGTAATGTTATCTTGTTCCTTAAATCAATAAACTCATTACTAAAAAAAAGAAAATAATATGGTATATTTTTCTAAGGCTCTTCCAGTCCTATAGATTGTATGACAAAACTCTTCTTTTCACTTGCAATACATATTTTAATACTGCCACTGGTTATCTCCTGGATTCTCATTACAGAGTCAAATCCCCTGCTCTGATGGTACTATGGGGCCAATTCATAGTTTCATTTATTAGTATGTGAAGTTCTACTACAGGAGTACTACGTTGCAAACTCATAAATGCCTTTGAAGGTTAGCCCCAAAATGTCATCTCACTATCAGGAAAAGTATAAGATTACAGTACTTGATATTTGAACTAATTGCATACAAGTATTCCCTGAACATTACCATTTTAGATGTTTTGATACCAATTCACAAAGGAATTTGTAAATACATTAAGTAGTACTGCAGAAGTACCTAATCACATACTCAGAAATTTCTTTGTGCATAGGCCCATGAGTGTCAATCAGCAATGCGTGGTAATATGGCCGCTCCAAACCGCAGAGATGGCAGCCAGAAACACCACATACGTCTTCCTAAACTTGTGGTGTAGATGTTCAATATAAGGCAATACCGCCTGAGCCAGTTTGTACCTAAATGTGAATGGATCACCCATGGCAGCACATCTGGGATGGCAGTACTGTTTGCTCCTCTTTCTGCTCATTCTATAATTATGTCAAATAAACATTTATTTGTCAAGATCTTTTTAAAAATACTGTTCCAGGCTCCCATTTTAAGAGGTCTTTGGGACCTTGAATGATCATGCAGTGCAACGTCCAGCTGCATTATTTCCAGACTTTCTTTTAAAGGGTATCGAGAGCCTTAGTCTTTGACTTGCCAATATTGCTCAAAATGCATTGTTGGGTTCCCAAGGGAGAAGGCTGGCTTCGTAAACCTAATTGCCCTATGAGATACTATTCAAATGATAGAGGCGGTCTATATATGTTCAGCTTTCATAATGTTGGCACTTTAAAAATAAAATAAAAAAAAGTTACCAGCCCAACGTTATTGCATAGCATAACATACCTACCTCAGTCAGTCCTCCTAGTGACTAATACCAATAGGAAAACATTTTGCTAAAGATGTTTCTTTTGGTATACAATAGCTAGTTTCACTTTCGTGAACAGCGGCGGGTGCATAGGTTTCTACACGAGATAACAAAAAAGAGAGAGAAATATTTGTCATTAGCATAGTATATACACAACTAAGACAGCCCCTGTCCAAACCTCCAGCAACTTATTCCCCATCCAAAGAGACCACTCAACCTAAAGCACTATAGACTTGCTGTACTCTTAAGTGTTAAATGTATTGACTACAGCCCCCCCCATGAACTAATATTCTGATAACTTTGTGTCGTCTATGGGCTAAAGCACTGATGACATTGTCTTTTAAGCTTTGCTGAAATAGGTTAATGTATCTATCATTGTTGAAAGCTTGTATCTACGTTCTGCCTGAGAAATTGACACAATGCCAGGTTCTCGCTATTAAAAATCTATTTAAACAGAATACAAATAACATTGGTTTCCTATGTTAATGCAAGTACTGAAGAAGGCTGCACCGTTAATGACACCTGATGAACTGGCATCACAGCATTTTAGGCCTAAATGAAATTTGTGGTATTTACTGTGCCTGTTAGATTAAATTGTATAAGAAACATTATTAACCGATTATGCCCGTACATTATCTGTATAGCATTTACCTTTGAACGCAGTAATCGGTCAAAATGTGTCTAACGTTAGCTGGTATTTTGCCAATTTGTTGTATCATTTTTTTTTGTAGTGAATATATAATCTGAGTATTTATATCACTATATTAAGTGCACTTGCCCATATTTATTTATTGTATTTATTTCAAAGTATAGCACAATTTTACCTAAGATAATCATTAGTGCACTTTACAGACTGAAAAATAGGTAGTGATCTGGATCTCCAATATTGTGTACCAGATTCTCTTTCAAGCAACATGGACACAGAGGAATATGCATTAGAACGTACATCAAATTGGGCGTCAGAGGAAAAGCATAAACATCCAGGCGCAGTGGATGCTGTGTCTAAGGGAATGGATATGAGCAAAGGCACTTGGGGAAGGGTTCAGGGAAAGGAGAAAATGGAAGAGTTAGTATTTTGGGATGAGTTAAGTAAAGGAGGAGAATACAGGAGATCAGAAGGCTAATGAGAATAGGGATGGGGGGGTTATAGGTCAAGGTAGATTGCTATTTATTTTGTTATTACACTGAAAGAGGTTTTCATGATGTCAGAGGTCTTTGGGTAGGAAGTTCCAGGAAGTTGACCCTCACCAGAGAAGCAACAGGTGACAGCTGAGTGGGAATTGAACTTCTTGGTTTAAAGTCTGAAGATCTTTGTTCCTAAGGCTTTTAGCTCAACCCGAATTTTTAAGGAAGCTGACAAATAGGCTTCTTTTTTAATGTATTTCGACGTGATACACACAAGTTTGAATTTACCTGCGGCTTCAGATGGACTCCAATGTAAGTCATGAGAAAGAGGTGTGATGTAATCACATATCTTGGCCCCAGAAATTGTTCTTTCATCAGAGTTCAGCAAAGCTCCCAAGGGACCAAAGATGGATTTGCAGATGCCCGTCCGAACTGAGTTGCCATAAACCAACCTTACCATGAAAATACATTAGTCGGCTGTTCAAAGGTCTTTAGATTGGAGCAGGGTTTTTCGTATTTTCAAGGGGAGGAGAATTGCTCTTGCAGATTTTAATGGGCGGTTGAAGTCTATGTCTATGTAGGGATATTTGTAAAGCGCAACTGCTACACCAAGGAGTGTCCTGGCGCTGAATGCCGAAGAATGTCAGCAGGGGCAGGAAGGAACTATGGCCTGGAAAAAAGGCAAGTTTTCAGCTTCTTCCGAAACACAGGCGTTGTCTTGATGCTTCTAAGGGACAGCGGCAGTTTGTTCCAAAGGGAAGGGCCCAGGAAAGAGAGGGCCTTTCCCCCTGACCTAGCCTTCTTGATTAGCGGGCTTCTGGCCAGGAAAGAGATTCACAGAGTGGAGATTTCTCTGTGGGGCATAGAACAAAATCCTGCTTTTTAAGTAGCCTGGGCCCATGCCGTATAAGGCTTTCTGGGTCACATCCAGAGTCTTAAATATAATCCTTTTCCTTACTGGCAGCCAATGAAAAATCTTAGGAAGGCTTGACACGTGAGCATCACGGGGGAGCCCGAAAATGGTTTGGGCCGCTGCATTCTGGACTAGCTGCAGCCTACCCATCAGGTATTTAGGCATGCCTGAGTAAAGACCGTTCCCATAGTCAAGACGTGAGATGATCAGGGCTTGAATCACTTGTTGTCTGGCCGCCAAGGACAATAGGAACAGAAACTTCCAAAGGAGTCGCAGGAGGGCAAAGCAGGGGCCCACTACCGAGTTTACTTGGGTATGGAATAGCAATTGACTATCAAATTTAAAGCCCAAGTTTTTCACTACCTGATTATGATCAGAGGGGATGGGAAGAGCGTCCGATGGCCAGAAGGACTGCAAGGGTGTCTCAGCCTCTGAACAAAAAAAATAGCAGCTCCGTCTTTCCCGCATTACATTTAAGTTGGTTCATGGACAACCACCCAAATAGTGCTGAAAGGCAATTGCAAATTTTCTTGTCTGGGCGGGGCTCGTTATTCTTCCATGAGAACAGTAGCTGGGTGTCATCTGCATAAGACACAATTCTTCCCCCTAAAGATTCTGCCAAAGTAACCAAAGGCTGGTGGTAAATATTGAACAAAGTCGGGCTGACGATTAAGAGATATTCAGTAGCTGCTTCACCTGCGGGTTAATAGCCTCTGCCCAAAGATGCCCAAAGATTTATTTTCAGGGACTAGAGTAGGAAAGAAGTCCGTAAAGAAAGACAATTATGGTAGAATTTGAATTCATGATGATGACGAAAGAGGATGAATTGCATCTTGTGGGGTTTAAAAAGTTGTTTGACGTCCAATTACGAAGTTTGGAAATGCAGGTTTTTAGAACCCCAAAATTATAAAACGAGATTCTCACACATTTGGGTGTCATCAGCTTATTGATCACTTGTGACACATGTTCTAGCCCAGCTGTTCGTAACTGGTGGTCCTGGGGTCCATGGCTCCTAATCTGGGGGTCCGCTGACCCATATGGCCACAAATCAATATTTCCTGTCCCTAATCCTAAGTGTTTTGAGCTAAGTAACTTTATAACGTTTTTTTCTTCATCAAAGTATAATAGTTTCATCAAGTATGAATAATACTTGAAGTCTACTGTATTGTCTCGTCAATACATTTGATATACTTCTGAATAAAAACAATAAAGATATGTCCAAAAAAAAAGTCATAAGCCTTTTTAAAATGTTTTTCACTGGAAGCGGATTGCTAGATGAGGCCCGAGCATGTGTGAATGCGCACATTCTGTTCACATTTAAACATGCTCCGGCCTTACCTAGTCATCAGCTTCTGACTAAAAACACTTTTGGGTTGTTTATGATTTTCTAGAAAACTACAAACATCTTCATACACAGAGAGGCAAAGTTCTAAGCGCTCAGTGATTTATGCATGAGTAAGACTGAATGAGGAAGGCTGCATGAGCGTGACTACTGAGTGCTGTGGCCTACTACTAGAGGAGACCATTTTAACATGGCTGCCTGTGTTATGCGTTCAGGTTAACATGGCTGCCTGTGTTATGCGTTCAATTTAACATGTCTGCCTGTGTTATGCGTTCCATTTACTATGGCTGCCTGTGTAATGCGTTCAGTTTAACATGGCTGCCTGTGTTGTGCATTCATTTTAACA
This sequence comes from Triturus cristatus, assembly GCF_964204655.1. Taxonomy (NCBI): domain Eukaryota; kingdom Metazoa; phylum Chordata; class Amphibia; order Caudata; family Salamandridae; genus Triturus; species Triturus cristatus. The sequence continues at coordinate 966,456,778 of NC_140594.1, forward strand.
TGGCTGCCTGTGTTATGCGTTCAGGTTAACATGGCTGCCTGTGTTATGCGTTCAATTTAACATGGCTGCCTGTGTTATGCGTTCCGTTTACTATGGCTGCCTGTGTAATGCGTTCAGTTTAACATGGCTGCCTGTGTTGTGCGTTCAGTTTAACATGACTGCCTTTGTTATGCGTTCAGTTTACTATGGCTGCCTGTGTTATGCGTTCAGTTTAACATGGCTGCCTGTGTTATGTAGCAACCACTCTCCAGTACCTTTTTAAAGAATTTAAAGATATTTGAAATTACTGCCACTCTAAATGAATTGGAGTTGTGGGTTGTCGTACTTCTGGATATAGAATCATTGGGAAAATAAGCCGCTGTGCCCAATTCAAGGTGTTTTGACTCACTCTTGTAGCACTGCAGAGTAAGTCATACTTTCTTATAGCAAAACCTTTGTGAATCAGGCTTAAAGTATGTTCCTCGGGAGAGTAATGAATATACCTCCTTGGATTGTGAAATCACTTGTATGTTAGAAATGCTTGTGTGCAAAGATTTTGTTTTATTTTAGAATAAATGCCTATCAGTTCTTAACCAGAGCTCAGCAGGCTGTTATATGTACTGCTTATCACTGCATAGTTTGGAAGTTTAATGGTTTGCCATATGTGTGAAGTCAACTGCATGTGTCGTGTTGCAGCACAGTGGACAAAAACACTGCCAGCCCTGTGTCACACACATGGTTTTAAATTGCTTCACCTGACCGCTTCAGGGAGTCTGTCCAGGGGCTTTTTTCCGCATATTCTAACTTCCTTTCAACAGTCAGTTGGATTTCTGAGCTGACAGGTAATTTATCAAGATGCACATTGCTAACATTTTCAAATAAATGCTTCCATTTGTCGCCAGATGTGCACACCTATATGCGGGTGCTTCGGTTATGATGTTTTTGGTAGATCAATTAATCATACGCTCTGCAGGTGTTAGCAGAGACCGACTGTACTTTTTACGCCTGATGTAGTGTCTCAGGTTGTTGGCATCTCAAGGCTGGGTTTAGTCTTTAAACTTGAGCGTCAGCATGCTAGCTAGACTTGTGCGCATGTACGAGGCATCCCTTTCTTTGCCTTTGCCATCCGGTGGCTGCTTTCTAACCTATAGAAACTGCAGAGAAGCCCTAGCCCCCTGTATTTATGTTTTTTGACTCATGTACAATGTTTTAGCTTCAAAATGTTTCTGCAGGGCTAAAGTAACATAGTAAAATAATCAAGATGTAAGTATGATATGGACACATGTTAAACATGAACACAGTTTGGTTGACAGTAGCGGTGGGGGCGGGACCATAATTATCCACACTAGAAGTTCTTTACTTGGCTATGGTACATTTACCCTTTCTGCACCTTGTGCATTACGCGAGGTGCATTCAAGAAGGTGGCCATGTACCAGGATTCTGTGTTGTGTGAAGTATATGCTAATGCAACTTACATTGGCAAAATTGAGTGATACATTATATTCAAGGGTTTTAGTTTCAGCCATAAACCATCTTTGTTCTTTGCTGTTTTTGGACCGTATTGAGTCTGATGCATACATCTTCGATTTGCTCAAGAAAGAGTGCAGTATTTGTATCCATCACTTTGACATTTCACTGACCCGCCTCTGCATGTTGCACTTATCCAATAGGATTTAAGGTTCAGTGCTTTACTGATGTTCTGTACCACAAACAGCATTGGTAGGCCCACTCACTGTCACTCCACATGCTAGTGGTGCTTAGTGGTGTTTTCATCTGAGCCTCGCTTGACTACTTGGTAACCATAGAGCAGCCACCAAAGGGGTCACTGTTCGCGCACTACTAAACGCAGCAGTGATTCTGAAGCAGACTGGCCACTCTGCACCTTGAAGTTAAGGTTGAACCCTGACCTGTGTATGTTTCCTCTTGTGCTACTTCTTCTCCTCCTTGAGAGGTGTATATAGGAGATCTTATTAAAGATGTGTGTTTGCCAAGACAGCAGGCTTATGTAAAGATGTTTTACTTTGTGCAGTGGTGTGATCTTCATTGGGAAGGCGTGATGTCATGGTGCTCTACACATTTTATAGTTGCACCCAGTGTGTCTGGCAGATGTGTATGTGCACTAGGGATTCTATTTAAAAGGTAACAGGAAGACCTATACAACATTAGTTAGACTGCATTTATAGTACCAGTGTGATAGTTCACTGTTGAAACCAGGTTCGTTCACACTTAAGATTTGTGCACAACTTTGAGTTACAGACTTAGCTGCAAACAAATACCAAATACAATTTGATGTAATTGAGTTGTAATGTGCTTTGCTACCTTCTAAATGTGGGTATAAATGTGGAAAGTGGGTTTTGTGGGTAGGATGCAAGGCACAAATTATGAGAGGCTACTTCTACTGGACTAAAATGAAATTCCAGATGAGGACTAATGTTAGACATCCACCGTTATGAGGCTTTATTTGGCCTCTGACTTCTCAATTCGAATGCATAGCTTCGCAGGTTTGTTAAATGTGATATTACTATTCTGAACAACTTTTTTATCATTACCATGCTATATGATACTCTTTATGTTACAAGTTCTGTGCTATTCACCATTTGTCATTTCACAAACTTTTCTATTCTTCTCTACCCTCAAAATAAGCAACACCCTTTTACACAACTCACAAGAGCCATGAGACCATGAAAACAAAAGTGGACGGCAGTGCAGCATTCTGTGCCGCTTTATTCATGAGTCATGAAAATAGTAGTCACATTTAAAAATTATATTTTGAATAATTGTGGCAGCATTTATTTCAAAGTTAATTATTCAATGAGGAGTAAAAAAGCCAACCAATAAAATAAAGGAGGGACATTGATGCAAAAAAGACAGACCCGGTCTTTGAATTTATACTCCTGTGCAAGACTTTTTGCTCACCGGTAAAGCTTTAGGCTTGATATAGAGGATGGCGTAAATAAAAATTGTGTTGTATTTGTCACAACTTTACACTGGTTACTGTATGTACAGTTGTTGGTTTTTCCCAGCACACCATTTGTGCACCGGGAGATACATATAAACATAATTTCCCGTTGAGTATCCATGCTTGGCTTGGAAACTAGAACTCCACATGCAGAGGACTAAAGTTTAATGGCAAGACCACAATGAGCACCAGGTCATTTTATGTGTATAAGCAGGTTATGAAAAGAATGATATTTGATGAAATGTAGGGAAAGTGTTTATGCAACAAAATTGAGAAGCACATGCCTTTTTATACTACAAGTATTTTGTTGTTGTGCCATATTGGTACTACTTTTGGCAGCAGGTTTTACAACATTGTGGAAGATTGTAAGGATCAGATTTACTAACATTTTGCATCAGAGTTGCATTACGTTTTTTGATGCAGCCCTGATGGACAATGTATTTCGAAATTTACAAATCCACGCAATGCCAAATTTGTATGGCTTAGTGTGGTTTAGCTAAAGAAAGGTAACGCAGTGCATAGCACTGCCATGCGTTACTTTGTATCGTGGTGGAGGTCCATGGTTGGTGCAAGGGTGTTTCATCCACCAACCCAGGGATTTTCACACAAACATGGATTTACTAGAGACAGTAAACCTGGTTGTACGCCAAAATGGTGCACCTACTGGACACGGGCCTAACGAGGAGAAATATCTTAATTTCTCCTCGTTACTGCACTATGGTGCAAGGGTGCATACATTGGCGCTAGGCTGCCTGAAGTGCACCAGCGCTATCAGAGATCAGAACTGCGGCATAGCTTAGTAGATCTAGTGCATTTCTGCTCTCTCCCTTTCATGCAACACAGCACAGCAAGTTACCTTGCGGCGCTGCGTTGTTTGAAAGGTTTGTAAGACTGGCCCTAATTGTGCAATCAACCCTGTGCAAATGTAGGTTGAGCTTTCATTGGCAACATATTCTGGAACGACCTTCAACACTCTGTGATTCTGGGCAAATTACTTCATCTCCCCCTGCCTAACAAAAATGAATGTGTCCATCTGTAATGAAACTGGTGTTCATGTAAAGCGCTCTGATACCCGATGTCTCGGGTCTAGTTCGTGCTGCATAAAACTCTCAAAATAAAAAAATTAAAAAAACAAATTCCACTAAAGTAACTTTGAAATAAATAATTCCTTCAGTATCTCCTCTCCCACATTAACAACAGGACATTGGAAACAAAATGATGTAACCCATCATGAAAGTCCATAGTTGGTCCTTCCCCGGAACTCAAGTCTCTCTTGTGCATCACCGCACTTTCTCGCCACCTCCCAACTTCAAAACAAGCATTTTCAATGCAATAGGTCTCGCATTGGTGAATGTTTGAGCAATTGGTGTTGCAAATGGTAATGTGTTTTGTTTTTTCTTTTTGTTAAACAATATACTACCAGTAGCATAAGTAATAAATGAAAAGGGATCAAGCAATGAAAGGGTGCAATGCCATAAGCTGTTGCTAGGTATTCTTGTGGAGTTGTAAAGGCACCTTTATAAGATACTGCACCCTTAATGCAATTATAAAGAGAAAGATTGCATTAAGGCTGCAATACCCATGTGGCAAATAGAGGTCCTTTTATAACTCCACAGGGACAATTAGTCATAACTCCGTTTAGATACTTTTACAACAAACCTATGTTTTAAGAGTTGACAATATTAGCAAATGCGGAACTGTTGCAACAAATACAGCGTAATGTACTCCTTTTGACACAAGTAATAGCAGGGTTTGGTGGCTTAGGGGAGGTATGCGTCCAGTGTAGGGCCTATGTTTGACCTTAAGGTCACAGGTTCAAATCCCAACGTGTTGACTGAGCCTTTTATCCTCCTGAGGTCGATACAATAACTACTGTTGGGTAATATGAAATCTGTTTTATTTAGGCTAATATGCACACTGGTGAATATACGTTTTATAAATACAGATTATATAAAAGCTGCTGCTAAGATTAGGAATTTAATTTGTTGCTTAAATTGGCGGTATTTTTGGACTGTTCAAGGGTCGTATTTGCGCCTTATTGTGGGGGTGGCTGTATGAAAGGGGGGCATGCTGCATTGATGCTGTTGCAGCGGGAACGGGTGTATTTCGTTTGCTGGTCTAGACAGAGGACGACGGCTGGGCAGGCACCGGTAATGAGAGAAATATAAAGCAATAAATATAAGTAAATAAAGAAACATGAGGCCATTGAAAACAAACATATGCAGAAAGCCTGATGTGACAACAGAATTGCGGGCGGCTGAGATAAGATAAACAGGGTTTATTATGGTGGAAAGGAAAGAAATGTATGATAAACTGTGTTACAGAATAAAGAAACTAGATTGCACGCAGCATTTTTTTTTGTTAGGCACGGGGAGATTACGTGATTTGCCCAGAATCACGTCATGATGAACCGACAACTAGACTCCAACATGATTCCTTAGTTCCAAAGTCGACAGCTCTGGCCGTCGTGCTACGTTACTATATCCTGGAAAGTGCTGGGCACATAAATATCTCTAGAGCAGGTGTTTTATGTGTAAAATGCAGCCTGTTCGGGTCCACCTAAGTAGGTAAGTATGACTAACACATTTGGCCTTGCTGCCAAGTTCCTTGCTGCAGACTATTTAAAAATATAAAAATGCACTAAATAAAAATAAATAAATACTGCTGTGCTGGTCCTTTCGGATCTCCGACCCTGCTGCCCCTCCCCTAGTACCTGCGGAAGTTGTTCCTGTCCGTTGCAAAGCCATAAGCTGTCTTGAGCCAGTGCTGTACCCCACGGTCTTCTTCACGACACCGCCACTCGTGCTCACGGTACCCGCAGCCATTACAACCCCACTAGCAAGCTAATGTGCAAGACACGTGAGGAAATACGCAACGTCCAAAAAAAGTAGGCTTAGAAGTACAAAACCTCAACCAGGCACGTCAGTGGTAGTAACTGTTAAATGAATTAGAACACTGAAGCACAACCTAGCCATAGCGTGCTCTTCTTCTTAGTCAGTATACAAGGAGACTTGACGACCTTAGGAACATGACAATAGAAACAAGGCTGTCGTTCATTGAAATACAAGACGGCCGGGCACATACCACACCGTCCGCACGGTGTATTATGGGATGGCCATATTAAGCAGGAAAGAATTTAGGAGTGAGCGACCGGAGACATCTGCTGTGACTGGAGCATGAAGGAGTGGTTTAAACACATGTTAAGAAAGTGGGCAAGTCGCAAAGTATTGTAATCGTTTAATATATATTCATCCCTTCAGTCTACACTTTCACAACATTATATTGATTGCAAATTGTTCAAAGGCGCTTAGTAAAAAGTGAAGCTTTGAGAATACGCTTGTAATTTAGTCGTGGCAGTAAACCATCGCGGTGCTGTATTTCTTTCGGGGGGAGGGAGGGGGGTGCAGGAATGTACAGAACCACTGTACAATCCAATATGGCTCCCAGGGCACCTTTTAAAACCCCACTGAGTCTTGTGTCGCTTTCATCTAGAGTTGTCTCCAGTATAAAAAGATTGGTCTAAAATAGAAGCGATCCTTCAACTATAATATCAACAGCCCATGTATAATCTCCAGACTTTACTCTAATGAAAACGTGGGTAAACGTTCTAAATAGCCAGGGAGTAGCTTTAGGGCACACATTTCCTATAAATACAAGCATTTGCAATGCAATCGGTCTCGCCCTTTGGACCTTATAAGTATTTATCCATGCAGCACGAGTGAGAAAAATAGACAAACTTATTCATAGCTGTTGTTACGAAACTCACGGAAGTACGAGTACGTGCCCAGGACCACACAGTGTCTGCAGCGCATTTAAGAAACATATCATGAGAGACGGAAGTGGGGTAAAGGCAAGCAGTTAGGACAGGGCAGCAATCATCAACAGGCTTTCTCATGTAATGGCCCTGTGGCTAATAATTAAAAAAAAACTGAATGTAATGTTATTAATTCTCTTCTAAAGCGCTCGAGTTAAGTTATAACACTGCCAAACAAGCACTGAATAGAGAGAAGATAGGAGACCACCGGACAGGCTTTCCTAAAACGGAATAAGTCATCTCAAAGTGAAGTCTTTGAATATGGGGTGTGGGAGTGGGCATATTCTGTGTAATAAAAACAAAGACAACACAAGGAACAATTACTTGTCTTGCGATTTCCAAAAGTCACAAAAGGTTAAGCAGTTGATCATAGGCTGTAGCTGTAAACACTTGAAAAACAAAACAAGCCTTCGGCCGCGCGGCCGTAAAAGTAACGGCCGCGCGGCCGTGAAAATGAAAGTAATAGCGATCGCGATCAAAGCGAAAGTGATCGCGATCGCTTGGACGGGAGCGCTGCGTGTGGCAACTGCAAGCACGTGAGTGGTGCGCGCGCAGCAGTGATTGGCGGCTGCGCGCGTGCACGCTCACGTGCACTCAAGCTTTAGGCCACAGGCAGCACTCTAAAAATCCCAACTATAAAATATCTCTCCGAGCCAGCGCAAGCGCTGGGGCTCAGCGAGACCTAAACATCTCCAGTGCAATGACCCTCCCGCCCAGCCAGTGAGCTACTCTGTCTGTTACCTCTCAGGCTTGCTCTTTCTACTCCACCCCTCCCGCCTGGGATTCCATCTCTTTCCAGCTGCAGTGCCTGTTCAAATATGAACAGGCCTCCTTAAGAAATGTCCTTCACTAGGAAAGTAATTGGATGCACAAAAGACTAAACATCCAGAAACACAATAATTGACATGTTTACACGAAAGTAGCCCCAACATAAATTGTTAAGGAACTATTTAGAAGTCACCCTCCCCATGTATATATCAATATACTGCCATGCACCTTTCCAGTAAATTCAGACGATGAAAACCTTCTGATGTGACACATTCCACCCAGGGGTTCCTCTTAAGGATGAACACATGTGGTTTTGTGCCAGAGGCTGATCAATTAGCATGTATATTTCTTCTTTCAGCCTCCTAAACTTTCATAAACCCTCTGCAGCTGAATGAGAAAGGAGAGCACATCTTTGTTTCCAATGCCTGGGCCCTTCTTTTTGGCTTTTTAATTTTTAAAAGTATGAAATGGGTCTATATAAAAATGCTGCTATTTTGCAGAGTATTTTTGTGAGATATTGTAATGGCATCACCTCCATAATCTTTTGAAGTAGCATGTGCAGCTATTGATACTATAGGTTTCTCTTTAAATAGTCATGCAGAAATGTTAATACTTGTGTACTGTGGAGTACAAGGCCCACAAAAGAGAAGTAAAAGCTCATGAGGCCTGTTTTTGATGGTTCATTGTTGTAACTTAATGCATTCTCCTAAATACTCCAAGTCCCTGCTGCTCAGCCAGTGTGTGTGAGGCCATGTAGAATATTGAGTGTGTGTGTTGGGTTGAGTCCCTGCTGCTAAGCCAGTGTGTGTGAGGTCATGTAGAATATTGAGTGTGTGTGTTGGGTTGAGTCCCTGCTGCTCAGCCAGTGTGTGAGGTCATGAGAATGTTGAGTGTGTGTGTTGGGTTGAGTCCCTGCTGCTTAGCCAGTGTGTGAGGTCATGACAATGTAGAGTGTGTGTGTTGGGTTGAGTCCCTGCTGCTCAGCCAGTGTGTGTGAGGTCATGTAGAATATTGAGTGTGTGTGTTGGGTTGAGTCCCTGCTGCTCAGCCAGTGTGTGAGGTCATGAGAATGTAGAGTGTGTGTGTTGGGTTGAGTCCCTGCTGCTCAGCCAGTGTGTGTGAGGTCATGTAGAATATTGAGTGTGTGTGTTGGGTTGAGTCCCTGCTGCTCAGCCAGTGTGTGAGGTCATGAGAATGTTGAGTGTGTGTGTTGGGTTGAGTCCCTGCTGCTTAGCCAGTGTGTGAGGTCATGACAATGTAGAGTGTGTGTGTTGGGTTGAGTCCCTGCTGCTCAGCCAGTGTGTGTGAGGTCATGTAGAATATTGAGTGTGTGTGTTGGGTTGAGTCCCTGCTGCTCAGCCAGTGTATGAGGTCATGTAGATTGTTGAGTGTGTGTGTTGGGTTGAGTCCCTGCTGCTTAGCCAGTGTGTGAGGTCATGACAATGTAGAGTGTGTGTGTTGGGTTGAGTCCCTGCTGCTCAGCCAGTGTGTGTGAGGTCATGTAGAATATTGAGTGTGTGTGTTGGGTTGAGTCCCTGCTGCTCAGCCAGTGTGTGAGGTCATGAGAATGTAGAGTGTGTGTGTTGGGTTGAGTCCCTGCTGCTCAGCCAGTGTGTGTGAGGTCATGTAGAATATTGAGTGTGTGTGTTGGGTTGAGTCCCTGCTGCTCAGCCAGTGTGTGAGGTCATGAGAATGTTGAGTGTGTGTGTTGGGTTGAGTCCCTGCTGCTTAGCCAGTGTGTGAGGTCATGACAATGTAGAGTGTGTGTGTTGGGTTGAGTCCCTGCTGCTCAGCCAGTGTGTGTGAGGTCATGTAGAATATTGAGTGTGTGTGTTGGGTTGAGTCCCTGCTGCTCAGCCAGTGTATGAGGTCATGTAGATTGTTGAGTGTGTGTGTTGGGTTGAGTCCCTGCTGCTCAGCCAGTGTGTGAGGTCATGACAATGTAGAGTGTGTGTGTTGGGTTGAGTCCCTGCTGCTCAGCCAGTGTGTGTGAGGTCATGTAGAATATTGAGTGTGTGTGTTGGGTTGAGTCCCTGCTGCTCAGCCAGTGTGTGAGGTCATGAGAATGTTGAGTGTGTGTGTTGGGTTGAGTCCCTGCTGCTTAGCCAGTGTATGAGGTCATGTAGATTGTTGAATGTGTGTGTTGGGTTGAGTCCCTGCTGCTCAGCCAGTGTGTGAGGTCATGTAAAATATTGAGTGTGTGTGTTGGGTTGAGTCCCTGCTGCTCAGCCAGTGTGTGAGATCATGAGAATGTTGAGTGTGTGTGTTGGGTTGAGTCCCTGCTGCTCAGCCAGTGTATGAGGTCATGTAGATTATTGAGTGTGTGTGTTGGGTTGAGTCCCTGCTGCTCAGCCAGTGTGTGAGTTCATGAGAATGTTGAGTGCTTGTGTTGGGTTGAGTCCCTGCTGCTCAGCCAGTGTGTGAGGTCATGAGAATGTTGAGTGTGTGTGTGTTGGGTGGAGTCCCTGCTGCTCAGCCAGTGTGTGAGGTCATGAGAATGTTGAGTGCTTGTGTTGGGTTGAGTCCCTGCTGCTCAGCCAGTGTGTGAGGTCATGAGAATGTTGAGTGTGTGTGTGTTGGGTGGAGTCCCTGCTGCTCAGCCAGTGTGTGAGGTCATGAGATTGTTGAGTGCTTGTGTTGGGTTGAGTCCCTGCTGCTCAGCCAGTGTGTGAGGTCATGAGAATGTTGAGTGTGTGTGTGTTGGGTGGAGTCCCTGCTGCTCAGCCAGTGTGTGAGGTCATGAGAATGTTGAGTGCTTGTGTTGGGTTGAGTCCCTGCTGCTCAGCCAGTGTGTGAGGTCATGAGAATGTTGAGTGTGTGTGTGTTGGGTGGAGTCCCTGCTGCTCAGCCAGTGTGTGAGGTCATGAGATTGTTGAGTGCTTGTGTTGGGTTGAGAGTCAGTTGAAGATCTGGGCTGAGCAGCAAGGATGCTGCTCCTGGTGGGGCTTGGCTATCTACTTACCTACCTGTAACTAGGATCGAATAAACCTTCTTCCTATAATTGACACTTTGGCTACTGAACATGCCTAACACCATTCATGGAGCCAGTTAATGCTTTGTGTGCAACTTCACAACTTGTGTGCAATTTCCAACACAAACAGCGGTTAGAACACAATTAGAAGTCTGTGATAGAAATGTTTAAAACTTAAGAGACCATGTTCACAGCTCTCTGAGCGACTGCATGGCCTGATGTTGGACTTTCTAGTTGTGCAGTGCACTTAAGTGTGCCCAGCTGCAGTTGTTTATTTTATTTTATTACACTATGTTGTATTTCAACAGTACCCACAAAAGGCGGTCCAGTTTTTAGGTCCCTGGTTTTGATTTCACTGAGCACAGACCGTTTCATAGCGTGTTGTTGTGGGTTTGTGACACCCCTTTGGATTCACCTCTTCACCTCTGGTGGAAGTTTAATGCCCTGCCTTTTGTTTTTCAGAAGCTTGTTTCACAAAGCACATTGGCTATCGCCCACAACATTAATCATTTTAAAGATGTAAAGAGCAGTTTCAAGATACATGAGAGAATTTAGAATGTCCCTTACTAATTTCTTTGATTGTTTGGTTATTTCATAAACTTAAGGGGTGAGTTCAAATGTTAAACTGCAAATTAGCTCAGCTCAGAGGCAATTTCGCAGGTTATTGAAACAGCTGGATGGGTTGTGCATGCAAATTCATCAGCCATGTGGGCAAAAGCATGACATGGGGAAATTGCCCACGCTTCTGAATTGTGACGGAAATATAGACTATTCCCCTTTTCTCCAGGCCATGTTTGCTCGCCGTCAGGCAGGACCACACGCTGCTGGACAATTCCTAAATACATTGAGCAAGTCATAGCGAAGGACAGGAAACGCGGCACAGTTCAGAACAGAGCTATTACATGGGTCACAAGACAGCTGCATGGGTAATGGAGCAACTTCAGGGGTTATTGGTCACTGTTTCAGGGGTCAGTGGTGAGCGGCTTTGCAGCTCACTGCATCAGTTTCATACCTCGTTGTGCCGCATTTCAAAGCATGAACTTTGTTTATTGCTGCTTTTACTGCATAGGACTTCATATTGACAGAATCGCCTAAATATCCCACCAAAATCCCTGAATGGTAGGAAATAATAATCGGAGAGTTTACAAAAAGTAATCCTTCTGGGCTCAAGCGTGCAGAAAAACAGCTTGGTTCAAGCAGCTCATTCGATCATCAACCAGTTTCCGCCCTGTGTGCCCCATGGGGAGGAACAGTTGGTGCCCGTTTCTAGATCCTCCACAGCAGGTTGAGTCTCAGGGGAGACCCTTTAATAAAGGGAATACGGGGCAAATGGGCTTTCAATCAATGGACATCTTGCAACAGCCAACCATACCCCCAATGGGCAACGCCAAATGGGGGTGCAGATGCTAGTGCAAGGGGGCGAGCAGCACTAAGGGATTTTTGCCTTCCCATGACAAAACACTTTGACACATAGAATGCGTTAGCAGCAAACAACACCACCACTCGCTAACCAGAGTAGCAGTCTGCAGCCATCAGGTCAGGGTGGAACACAAACTGCTGCCAACCACAGGGTGTAGATGCTGGGCCAATCCACAGCCCAATGCTTAGGTGTTCAGAGGCCACAAACAGGCTGGGTATCAGAAACTGAGAGGCAGCCAAAGCTTAGCAGGGGCTCAAGTCAGCTAGGTGTGGTGAGCTGCACTAGTTAATGCTTGGGGAGGGCCACAAACACGACCCTAAATGGGCGACCAAATGGCTCGTATGTCAGGACATCTTCTAGGGACCCACTCATAGTAGCTAGAGCAATCGGCTTGACAAGCATCATATCACTTTAAGTTAAGGAGAGAATATGGCAAACAGAATTTATCAACAGAATTTCTCTGCTGGAAATCCAGCAGGTGGGATTGGACCTGCTAAACCAGGATAAAAAGGATGATAATGAAACAAAAAAATAGGCGAAAGGTCAGGTAAGAAAGGAATGTAGAGAACAGACTAGATACTGTCTGAATGCTGGTATGTGTAATAGAGGAGACATTCTCGCAGAACGCAGTGGCCCTGTAGCTATAGAATACAAAATTCACAAAAATGTTTCAAGGTGATGCATGGTTAAGGGACAATCGGGACTTCAGGCTCCAGATGCAGACTTGGCCCTGCGTTGATTATCACCTCCAGGATCTAGCAGGGCACATGGATGAAATGATTGGGCCATAGAAGGGGTAAATGGAAATGGTTTGCCTTTTAGGTGCACACCTAGCAAAGTAAAGCAATACAGCAACCTTTCAAGCCATATAGCTGGAGTAGGCCCTTTAAGGAAAACGAATGCTGGAATTTTGACAAAGGCAAATTTAAATGGGGACCAGCATGTAAATTCAGGGATGTGTTGCGGGCCAGTGATTGTGGGAAGGGCAGGGGCACGGCTGAGAGAAATAACCTCTCCAAAAAGCAGTAGCGAGGAAGCCCCACTTACCTGGAGGAGGGCAATACTAGGGGTTAGATGAGACTGACAAGAATGCCATTAGAACCAGCAGGTGGTTTGAGGAAGCCAGGAAATACCACAAACACACGTCATTGGCCCCACTTAGAAAGCTGCTGAATGAATACTACAGGCCTGAGGTGTGGCTCAGCTCCTAGGGGCAGGTTTTGAAGAGGGCTTCCCCATCCCATGCAAAGGGCCAATAGTGGGCAGCTTTAACAGAAACCTAAAATCATTGATGGAACACAGCAGCTATCAGAAAAAAATCTGGTGAAAGAGCAACATTTGTGGCGGATACAGGACCCAATTGGGGGGCTCCACTCCCAAATTTCATGATATCACCACTTGGGGTGGTCCTGAAGAAAGAGACGTGGCAGTTCAGGTTAACACCTAATCTGCTGCAACCAGTGGGAGAATTTGACAGTGACTATATTGATCAGGAACAGGGTTTGGTGTGTACGCCAGGATACCATTTTTGGTCGCAGTGCGCTTCATAAATAACTATTACATTACATGCAAAGTTAGAGGCAATAGACTTGCTAAGAAAAGCTGGCACGGTCATGTTAATAGCTAAAGCAGACATTGAGTCTGCCTTCTTTCAGTGCATCCAGACAGTTTCCTCCTACTAGGCTGCCATTCTGAGGGGCCATACTATTATGATAAATCTCTGCTATGGGTTGATCAATTCTGTGCTCTTACTTCAAGGCCTTTATACATTTCTGAAAAGGTCACTCAAAAGCGGCACTCGGATGGGGCAAAGCTGTTTTATGTAAATTCCTGTTTGTAGGGGCAGCCGACACAAGCAAGTGCAGAACCTTACTTGAATCTTTTCTGCAGCTAGTTGACATCATGGGGTGCAGTGGCAAAGGACAGATGAACAACTAAGCTAACCTTTTTTGTGGATCAAGCTTAAGTTGAACCAGAGTTGGAGAGGCTTACTGGAGGTTTTTGCAAAGAACACCACGGCAGCAGTCAAGCAATATTTGCAGATCTGGACGAACATTTTGGCAACTTCAGTGGCACCTTGATTTGGAGCGAGCCATAGGCAACAGCCGAGTTACTCAGCAATGGAAGTAGAGGAGCGGCACATAGAACACTACAACATAGGAACGTTTCCCTACAGTGGTCGCAGTATGCATATAGAAAAGCAAGCTGAAGAATAGGAAAATTGCACTGTGGTCTGCCTACGCTGTGATGCAGTCGGTGAACAATGCCTTGGCCAGTTGTCTTAGAGTTCTTAACTTGCTTCAATATTTGTTGAGGTGCCAGCTGAGATCGAATGTTGAAATCAAGGTGAAGCATATTTCTGGCTGTGTTAACACTGTTGCCAATGCACTTTCTTGTTTGGAGTTGGACAAATCCAGGCAGCTGGCCCCACGGCCGTACCTAGAGATGACTGGTTTCCCACGAGAGCTGTGGTACACATTAGATCTGACTTGATATTATTGGTTGACAATGCATTGGCTCCCAGTACAGCAGACAAGTACTGTCGGTGCTTGTGCAAGGTTTGCCGAACCATTGGGGCAGGAGAGCTAGGTGATGACCTGGGAACAACAGCAGTAGGAAAATCCATATTCTGGGCTTTCAACAGTAGGAGAACTAAGGGCTGGGTACTGACACATTTCTCAACCGTGGCATATTTTGGCAAGCTGAAATCTGGGGTGGACCTGACGAGGAATCATTAATACAGAGCAGCTCTGAAGGATTGGAGCAGATGCAGGTAGCGCCAAAGGATGAGAGAATGTCTATAAATTTTGGGAGATTGAAGGATGTAATAGAGGGACTGTGCGTACTAACCCTTTAAAAGCACACGGTTCATGGCGGGTATTCTTTGGGGGACTCCGAATCAGTGAGCTGGTGGCACTAGCTAGTACTGAGGCCAAATAATCCTGGTTACGAAGTGATGATATACAATTGCAGCATGATTTCATGATAGTGAGGATGAGGAGGTCTAAGACGGACCAGGAAGCAAAATGAAAATTCTCCTGCATTGATTACCGTCCTTCCAATGGATGATTGCTGCCCGGTTTGCCTCTTGAGATGATATTCATCCATCGGGGAGGGGCACTGTTCATTCATCCAAATGGCTTTTTCCTGACCATTCCATTGGCTGCAGGAGGAGGTCATTAAGAGAGTAAGCAGATGGTAGTCTAGGGCGTAGATCGAATAGATGCTGAATAGTCAATTTATCTTTCGACACGGCTTAGCTGCCGAAGGACAACATGGCTGGTGGGGAATTCATGCATCACCAGGACTCAACGGTAGGCCAGTATCTTGGGCACAATTCTTTGTCCCCCTGGCTCCGTAATAGACGTTTAGTATTTGAATCTAGCACAGAGGTGATAGTACTGGATATTTATATGGCAAGTCCGTCTATAAATTACACCCAGCAGAGCCGAGAAGTGTGTTGAGAACCGATGACCCTGGGTTCCTCAGTACTGAGGTTGCATTGGTTGGTAAGTGCCAGGCAGCGTGACCCATGCCTAGCTTTAGGCTGTCTGCACCCTCCACTTGCATGATGTAGGTCTGTATGCTTTCTCAACCAAGCTGTCCACTTTGTTTCGTTGTTGATTAATTAATACATTTCAGTAATTTAGTTACATTATGTTAAAACTAGTAGTTTGTGAACTTACATAGTTTTTAAAACTTCAAGTGTGAAATGTAGTTTACCAATATCTGGCTTGACTTGTTTCACTCAAGGCCATACTTTGCGTAAAAAGTTCACGTTAGATACTGGCACAAGACGTGTTCGACCAGAAGATGACTCTTGACAAGACATTTTCTGAACAAGCCAGTCAGGCAACTGTAGTTGAAAAGTACATGAAATGGCATGTGAAATTCCAAGAAAATGTTGTCGCATTAATTTAAATGTTATCTGCAAGCCAAGTTAACAGCCATTAAACTGCCTCCTTGCCTTTTGATGCAAAAATCAGTAGTTCTTAACTTATGGTCCGGGGACCAATGGGGTCCGCAGCACCTACTCCGGCAGGGGGTTCGCAACTGCTTAGAAAATAAATAAATGTTAACAAAGTGATAAAACGTATATAAATTAAGAAGCACAATGTAAAAGTACCAATTTTAAACGTTCAGTAAATGTGAAGGAAATTTGAAACTGGAGGCTAAAAATGAAGTTGGTATCCTCACATTGATTTGCGGAAGCAATGCAAGGTCATCAAACAGAATTTCGTGTGCATGATGGGTGGCCTCAACTAAATTTAGAAAAGTATCAATCTTCCCATTAAAATTTAGATTTTTCTAAAAAATATATTTGTTTGTGAATTTAATATAATATTTCATAATTTGTACCTTTCTTTGCAGAATGTTTGGTTCTCTCATTTTGGTATATTGTTTTATGGTTCAAATCATTTAGTATCCTTTAGCCATGGTCCCCAGATTCCAATAGTAGCTCGTAGGGGTCTTCAGATTCCGGTAATGATTCAAAGGAGGTTATCGAATTCCAGTAATGATAAAATGGGGGTCCACAGAAGTCAAAATGTTAAATCTACTGACATGGATGAAAGAAATGCATCACCAATGTTTTGGCCTGAAAGTTAGTTATTACTCAGCTCAAGAAGCTATTGGCGATTAGGAACGGTGTGTTATTTTCTATTGATTTTCTTTTTTTTAACACATCTTTTGGTTGGCCCGCGATTTAAAAAAAAAAAAGGAAAAAAATAAATTGTTTATCCCATTTTGCAGGCTAGCAGATATTTCTT
The DNA here is from genome assembly GCF_964204655.1 of Triturus cristatus. Taxonomy (NCBI): domain Eukaryota; kingdom Metazoa; phylum Chordata; class Amphibia; order Caudata; family Salamandridae; genus Triturus; species Triturus cristatus. Next base: position 966,473,458 of record NC_140594.1, read on the forward strand.
TCCAATCTAATTCCAATCCATCACTAGGGAACTGAGTCCTTCTAGTCGTTTTTAAGTTATTGTCTAAGCCGTTTTAAGGCTAGCTCCACACACCTGACATTTCATCAAAGGATTCTAGCAGGGATAACTGGTTGCACATTCACCAGTGTGTTTTAGATGAGAAAATGTCTTTGATTGCGAACAGAAATTGTTGCCTATTGTACTTTGATGCAGCGGACTTTAGAATGAGATAAAGTAGTCAACTAGTTACTTGCCACAAGCTAAAGTTTCCCTGTGACAAGTCTTCAGCATTGATTCAGACTGTAAATCACACCTCCCTCAATTGCCGTTGTTATGGTTCCCCAGAAAGAAAATCAATATTACATGCCCCTTCCATTCCAAGCCGTGCTTAATTTAATTATGCGGCAATGGAGGACCAACATATGAGGCGGAGTTGACTGAAGCAAGGAGCAAGAGAAGGCTAATTGTATGTCATTATGTGGCACCTTCTGTGGCAGTATTGTTTTGCCTTTTTGTCCCTTCAACACAGTGTCCGAGCAAAAAAGTCATCTCATTGGTACTAGTTTAACACCTGAATGCAAAAAATCAGCAACTGAAAGGTGACCAGTTAATATTTTCAAGTAGTCTGCCTCTGCTCGACAACACATATTGCACTTTCTAAATAACTTTTGATCCATTTGAATTAGAAAGAGTTTTTGTTTGTTGGAATCTGCAGGTTATACAGCAAGGAAAACAGGCAGCTCGTCTGCTAAGGCAGAGGAGCGTCGCCCCACTGCTCTCAGAGCAGTGAAAAAAGGAAAACTAAAATGATAATACAACATTATTATCATTTTATTTTTCGTAGCTATGAGGCTAGGTTAGAGCAGGGCTGGGGTCACAGGGGGAGGAGTGGTGGGCACAGTCTAAGTGCGCATGACGGTTTGGCCAGATGTCTGGGGGCAGCCAAACAGTCATGCACACTTTGCTTGTTCTCCACCAGGCTGTAATGTACAGCCTGGTGTGGACCATGCACAGGCTCATAGTTCCTATCTGAGCACTGAACCACGCCGAACCATGGTGACAGCAACTTTGTGATTGGCTTAGTGGAGGCTGTGTGCTTCCTGCTTCCGGACTCAGAGTCAGGAAGAGAAGCGGAGAGATGGTGGAAGACGTGTTTTTAAAAAAAAGATTTATTTTTAATGTTTTAAACCCCACCCACCCTGCCACCCCGTTCCCTACCAGCCACCATTTAAGGAAAAGTAAAATTATGTCATTGCAGGGAACAATGGACACAGAAATACCTTTTCATATAATCCGCTACACAGTACAGTTATTACAAAATCAAAACAATTTAGATTGAATAACAGAAAAAATAAGCTCTCATTGAAAAGACATGTTTTTATTTTGCCATGAGTTTGGGGAACAAAATATAGCTTGAATTAAAAAGATGCAGCGGAATAGAAAATGGTTTTAATGAGGGGTAAGATCAGAGTTACAATTTAGGTTAAGAGTCAGGCTGAGGCTTAAAGTGCAGTTACTAGTTTCTGTTCCGGTATGGTTTAGAGTTGAGTGTAGGTTTAGGAAAAGTTTAAAGATTGGTGGATGACACATATTTTCGATTTAAAGGAACATGTTGCAGCAGTAGGTTAATGCTATTTAAGTTTCTTTGTTGTGGTATTGCTCTGTAGAATAACTCTTTGTAATGTTGGTTGAACGTTCAGGGTTGTAGGAGAAAATCTGGAACCAACACTGATTAAATCATGTGTAATTTTACAGGAGAACAGGCTTGGGCGTGGATAACTGAAGGACATAATTAATGAGGAATTCAATTCTTTAAGAGAAATATATTTACTATGACACTTCACCATATAGCATTATGGCCCAAGGTCCCAGTAAAGCCTAATACCTGACTGAATATTTACAGGCTCTTGGCACTTTCACGTTTCATGTCCTGTGATCCACCTCCTGGTCATTGTGCTGTTTGCGGTAGAGCAGAGCAATGAGAACCGCTACAGGTATTGGGAAAGGTCTCGAGCACGGTCAGCCGCTTTCGCAGCAGTCACAGAGAGAGGACGGAAATCAGCACTCGATTGCTCCTTGCATTCCAGAGGAGCTTAAATAATCTCCTGTTGTCACAAGCATCAGGGTGATCATCTTGCTCAGGTTAGAATAGGATAGAAAAATCTTCTGCAAGCACCAGCAAAGGTCCAGAAGAAATGTATCCAGGAAGGGGTCTGATGTATGTACACGTAGGTCACAAATAGAGACTGCAAATTTTGCATCAACGTTTGTGACATGCCTGTCTGTCATTGTATGTTGCAACTCTGTCCATTTGCAGAGGATCTCAAAACTATCCTCCTAATGAATAATGAATAGACAGGACACTATTTGCAGCTCCTGCAATTGGGTAAAAATCCAAGGATGGTGGCGTGCAAGGGACATCCCTGCATTTGCATTCCTAAACAGGATTTTTTTTAAAACTGTTTGAATTCCGTAAATGTTCAGGTACTGTTTTAAAACAATAAATGTGTCCTGTTTGGGAAGACATCAGGTGGAGTATGCAGTGATGTAGTGGACCACAATCTGTACTTCCTGGGATCGCCCCAAACCATTCCCAAAGGGGAAGCTGTCCCATAGTGACTGTTTTCCCCCTTGCAGTTCAAGTACTAGCCTGCTCGGGTGCTGGTATTTGATCAAGTGTTTCTATAGATGGCAGTGTGTGTGAATGGCTGCTTGGAGGGGGTGCCACTTTGATGACCCCTCCTAATTACAATTCAGAATGAGCCATTGAATCTATTTTGTGACTAGAAAAGTATTTCCCAACTCCCAAAAAAGGTTTTGAACTTCATCAAAGGGGTACTTTGTAGTTTCAAACCCTGTGGTCTTGTGAATTGTAGGCTCTGTGACCTCAAAATCCATTTGTACATGATGGCCGTGATAATTATTATGCAGCTAAAGAGGTTAAAATGTGAATATATAGTAGGTGAGTGGAGATGACCTACCACATTGGTCAATATTATAAAAGTTTGAAATCAAACAGGTCAGACCTGCATGAAAATAAAAGAACCTCTGTAATTTAAAATAAACCCCTCCGTATAAGGTCAGCTTTTATCCTTTAACCGGAGAGGCACATACTTCACATTGGGCTACAACTGTTGAGCCTGACGGAAATAGAATGTTTGTCATGTTTTCATCCGCGGATCCTGAGTGGTGCATTTAAAAAAAACTTTACTTTTAATCTGAGCAGAAGCAATCCTAAATATGCACTAAAATATGTTAAGAGTGAGTCTCTGCGCGTGCGAACAATGAGACGCTCCCTCAGTTTGTGAATCCCGCAGGAACCCAAAGAATAACGATGGATTTAGGCCCAGATCTCTGTACTGGGGTGAATGTATGACATTGTTCTGCATTCTGTCCATCAACTGTTTTGTTTGCATTTGTCACCCCGAGTGGGAAGGGTATGCCCAGACGTGGGTCCCTTGCTCTCCATGCCACTGGAATCAAGCTATCCTGGCTGAAGAGGGGTGAAACCCCGAAACCGGTCCTAGGATGCTTGTTTCCTGTCCGGGGCGGACCTGGCTTGGCAGTTCGGGCTGGACTGTTCCCATGAGGCACAGGGTCAAGACTGATTTGCATATGGCTGGGTTCAAACTGGAACGGCATGGTGAGCAAAAAAACGATGGATTTAGGCCCAGATCTCTGTACTGGGGTGAATGTATGACATTGTTCTGCATTCTGTCCATCAACTGTTTTGTTTGCATTTGTCACCCCGAGTGGGAAGGGTATGCCCAAACGTGGGTCCCTTGCTCTCCATGCCACTGGAATCAAGCTATCCTGGCTGAAGAGGGGTGAAACCCCGAAACCGGTCCTAGGATGCTTGTTTCCTGTCCGGGGCGGACCTGGCTTGGCAGTTCGGGCTGGACTGTTCCCATGAGGCACAGGGTCAAGACTGATTTGCATATGGCTGGGTTCAAACTGGAACGGCATGGTGAGCAAAAAAACGATGGATTTAGGCCCAGATCTCTGTACTGGGGTGAATGTATGACATTGTTCTGCATTCTGTCCATCAACTGATTTGTTTGCATTTGTCACCCCGAGTGGGAAGGGTATGCCCAGACGTGGGTCCCTTGCTCTCCATGCCACTGGAATCAAGCTATCCTGGCTGAAGAGGGGTGAAACCCCGAAACCGGTCCTAGGATGCTTGTTTCCTGTCCGGGGCGGACCTGGCTTGGCAGTTCGGGCTGGACTGTTCCCATGAGGCACAGGGTCAAGACTGATTTGCATATGGCTGGGTTCAAACTGGAACGGCATGGTGAGCAAAAAAACGATGGATTTAGGCCCAGATCTCTGTACTGGGGTGAATGTATGACATTGTTCTGCATTCTGTCCATCAACTGTTTTGTTTGCAATGGTGAGTGGAGATGACCTACCACATTGGTCAATATTATAAAAGTTTGAAATCAAACAGGTCAGACCTGCATGAAAATAAAAGAACCTCTGTAATTTAAAATAAACCCCTCCGTATAAGGTCAGCTTTTATCCTTTAACCGGAGAGGCACATACTTCACATTGGGCTACAACTGTTGAGCCTGACGGAAATAGAATGTTTGTCATGTTTTCATCCGCGGATCCTGAGTGGTGCATTTAAAAAAAACTTTACTTTTAATCTGAGCAGAAGCAATCCTAAATATGCACTAATATATGTTAAGAGTGAGTCTCTGCACGTGCGAACAATGAGACGCTCCCTCAGTTTGTGAATCCCGCAGGAACCCAAAGACCTGGTTGTTCACCTGGCCATGGCTCAGCCCATACTGCTTCTGCTTTAGCACCAGGATACCCTCTCAGGTGAGTTGTGCGCTATACGAATACACATAACATTCAGCAGTAAGGTGCTTTTTAGGTCTCACCTACGTAGTGCGCATGCGCTGCATAGGAGGAGACCTTTAGGAATCGATTCAGTTTTTCGGCCAAAAACGTGCACGCATTGCATTGCTTTCAATGGCAACGCGTGCACGTTTGCCGATTCCGTTGCCGGAGCGAGATTTGAAACCATTTGTTTGTAATTAACTTTCAAACAGATGGTGCCCCTGCTCGCGACCGCAAGGGAAACATTCCAATGTTCCAATGGGCGGTAGGCTGGGTTATGTGGAGGCGGAGTTAGATCAGATTCTCCGGGCTCTAGTGAAGGTGGGGGCTGATCAGTCCGCCTCTGTTAACATACAGCCTATGTGAAAGGAGGGTCTGGGTCGCCTCCGCCAGCGTCCTGGGCACAGGAGGCAGAGCGACGGCCAGCCCTAAGCTCCGCCCAGGTGCATGTAGAGGGACGGCCTACAGTTTGTGGTCAGCCCCTTGCATACCCGCCGCCTGTTTGGAATCCGCCCCTACCCTCCCCTTTCCAGGCTTAGACCACACCACGGGCCCGCGGGTTGTGACTCTTACAAAAGGTAATCTTCAGTGCGAAACAGAGGGGCAGCAGGAGGAGGTGGTGGGCGACTGATAAAAGTGCCGGGGAAACGAGAGCGGAGGCCGGCTAACCGACGCCACCAGAGAGCCCATCCACAGCCCCACCATGTATGACTGCATGGAGGCCTTCATGCTGGCGCTGCACCTGCTCTACGTTGTCACCAACCCGGGCACCTGCATGCTGCGCAAGGCCCGGCTCAGCCCCTGCTTCGGCGGCCTCGACCCCTTCGGATGGCTGCAGCCCGCGAGCCTGCAGTGTAAGTGGCACCAGGCTTTGGGTTGTGTTTCTGCTGAGGGTGGCAGGCGGATGTTTGTGAAGCGTGGCTCTCTGCTGCCCCTCCGCCTCTTTCTGCTCTTTACCGCCTTTCCTGATTCACTTTCCCAAGTGAGAAAGAAAGTGGACGAGCTGGCCCTTCACAGTTGTGATCTCGTCCTTTCTGTCCATGCTGTTCCTGTTGTGTCCCCCTCCCCCAACTTCCATTTTTTGGTGCTTGGACTCTATCCTACTTTGCTCTGTAACAGTACGATGTCTCATACAAGCATTTAATGCCGGTTGTTAAAAGCAAAGAAACCTAGGCAATGGGAATTTGTCCAGGATCACACAAGTAATTCACGTGGCTGGATGCTAATTCAGAGCTAGACTCCCCTACTTGAACAGTCAGTGACTTGTCCATTGAGACCCATCGCTGGCTTTCTCTTATTTGGTTGTTTTTCTCCGGACGCCTTTTGTCTGGGGTTATGCCTTTTTGGAGTTCCCGTTACCAGCAGTGGTAATTGTGGGGGTTTTGGACGTACGTAGTCCGAAGCCTAAAAGCTGTGTACCACAGTCGGACTGGGACCTTTGCTTCTTTTCTACACCAAGGTCCCGGGCTCTCATCCCTTCTGTGCACTTGACTACCCCCTGTACACATACTGGGCCATGAAGCCCCTTCTAAGAGAGCTGCTCGCACCACATGAATAGATCTCTGTGGCCCATAACGTGTAATGACCACCATTCCTGGGCCTGTAGCCTGGGGGCGCAAAAAGTGGGGTTAGCTGTTATATTGGTGGCAACTTCCCCTCACAAAATGCCTGGAATGTAGCCAAGGGGGAACAAATGGGCAGGAAGGGCTCTGGCCGTAAAACTTTTTATTACATGTTATAAACAGTTGTTTGAAGCCCTGGAATTTCCTCCGGTTTAGCAATTTAGCTGGAAAATCGACCACAAAATTTGGAGTCTCTCCGGTTTCTCCTGCTGGGCCCGAGTTGCTAGGGGCTGGGGGCCTCCTGCCTCTATTTTTTACGATGGTAAAGTTGTGAAAAAAGGGCCTCCTTGGTGGAACCCTCTGGAGGTCTCCGGGCCTTGTGAAGAGAGGAGGCTGATAAAACATGAAACGGGACAAGCTGTCACCCTCCTGAGAAATTTTTCAAGGGCTGAGGGGAATGACCCAGGCTCTGCCGTACCCCCACTCCCTCAGCAACAAAGGCATTGGCTGAAATGCTCCTTCCGCTTCCTTCATCGTGGAAAAAAAGTCCAAAGCCTTACCACTTCTTCAGAGGCTTTTATGTTGCCCCGGTTGCATTGTTTCTGGACGTCACCTGAGCTATACTAATGTGCAAACTGTGATCCAGACCTGGATACATTAACATCACTAGCTAATGCTTGTGTCTGGCCAGTGGGTTTATTGAGCCGAGCACATGCTTGTGGCTACAGGCTAACTCTGATGCCCCGACTCCCTCCCAGCGCGAAGCTTTGGTGCAATACAGCTGCCTAAAACTCTGGTTGTGGCTCAGGCTGGATGGACTCCATTAGTTTAGCTATGTCCAGCCCTGAAGTGGGTAATTCCAGAATCTACTGCAGTAGTTCATGAGGACGCAAGTGCTTCTGCCCAGAAGAAAGTGATCAAATGTTGCTACCAACAAAATTCTATAAGAGGTTTCAAACCTGCTTCAAACACCAGATTAATTTAGAACTTTTTAGGAGCATATGCAGTACACCCCCAGGGGTGCTGCCTCGAGAACATCTCCTCAATCACCCCATCACACCCCAAAGGCTTCACCTACAAATCACTGCATGCTTCCATATGAAACCCCACCATCCTCAGCTCTTCTAAAAGACCACTACCTTACTCTCCGGGTCGGACTGGGACAAACAATAGTCCAAAATAAAAGTGCCCACCATTGGTGAACCAAATACCTTTTAAACAAGCATTGGCATAGCCAATTGGTCTCGCCTTTGGGACCTTATAAGTGTTTAGCCATGCAACCTTTGATGTTGTTGTACCAAGGATATTGTGCTGGATAACTGAACACTTATAAGGTACCAAAGGCGAGACCTATTGGCTATGCCAATGCTTGTTTCTTTTGCATTTGTACTGCAGCCTGCTGCCTACCGCTTGCTGAAGTTTCCTTCACCCCTGGTCTCAAACATTAGCCACTTGTTAACAGAAGGCTCTCTTGGCCACATGTTGACCTGCCTGAGGCAGAGGTGGCATGCAGCGTGTTGACTTTCTAAATCTCGTTCAGAAACAGATGAACTACATAAATTAAACTTTTCTTCTTCCCCAGGTAGCAAGCCCGCTCATGGGAATCATTCCACATTTCCAGATTTGCGCAGATAAACATCCTGTGTCTGCGGGATGTTAGGCTTTTGTGTTCAGCGGAGAAGCTTTTTAAGGCTGTTCTGTGATCCTCAATGTGGCTTCACAAAATCCTGTTTCACTTTTAAGCAGCATTCTTCATAAGATAAATTACCTATAAAATGCATATCTCACTTAAAACAAATGTTTTGCCCTTTATTTGATCTGCATTCTAGAAAAACCCTTAAGTTGGCCTGTAGCTGGAGTACCAAGTTAGCCTTTGATACCAGTCATCTCATGTAATTATCAGTGAGACTTTTCCCTTAAGCTGGCCTGTAACTTTGTCTGAAGTTAGCCTTTGCTATAAGTCATCATACTTAATACGTTTCAGTAAGAAATCTAACTTTAGATAAAATAGCTTGTAATCCGTAACAGCCTTGCTGATTAAAAAATATATATATATCACTATCTGAGCATTATACTAAATGCTGTTCCAAGATCTAGCTGACCCAACAGTGTGCAAGAGTCCTAGTGGAAGCTTGTACATGTGGTTCTTCACCCCTTATTTCCGTCTGCCCTGTGGATGTCTGTCCTCATTAGAGGGAGCAATCAGAATCATTTGCCAAAGCATCTGAAAAGCCACAGTACAAGCTTCATCATGTGTTCCTTTTCTCGGCTGCGATACGGCTGCCTTGCAGATCGCGTTCATCATACTGTGCCTATAAACAGCGGTTTATGCAGTCTTGTTCAAATAGCAAATGCATGGAACCATTAGGAGCAAGGATACTTAGCCTTTAATAAGGTTGAAAGATGCTTACAAGAGTACCCTGGACCTCACAGTTCTCAGCCAAGAGATCTTAAAGCTTCACTCACTCATTAAGCCGATGTCGTAGGAAGATCAACATCCAGTTTACCAATTTAACATTCCTGGTGGCTCTCAGTTTGACTTGCTTGTGTTGCAGCATTGAGAGGACCGTATTTAAGTAGTCTCTAATGACTGGAGAGATAAAGTGAAGAAGCACATCAAAATGGAGTTCAATGTTATTTTACAGAGGAAAGCATTAGAGTTCCAGTCGGAGCCAGTTTGGAGCTGCTCTGATCTTTTTTGGATACCACATCTGGCTAAGAAAGGCATACTAGTAAAAAGAACAATATGGGTAGCATTTATGAATGTTGCAGCCCTTTTCTAGAGCTCAGTGGCCAATATCTTGATCACAGACTTGTTGTTTGCTTCACGGTGTTAATTTTCCTGGCTGACTTTATAATATATTTGGGGTGGGTGAAAAATGTTGTTCCGCCGGCGGGGTTCGCAGAGATTTGCCCACTCCGCGTTTCTCTTCTAACACAGAGTTCCGGCACAACTCTGCCAACCGTGGCGTGGTGGAGAATTTTCTTATGTGCGACTTGCCAACGCTAAGTTATTGATCGAGAATTTGCATCCCCTAGCATGGTTTTCGGGTGCTGATGAGATTTTTCAATGTGATTGGTCACGCCAGGTCTCAGACGTTCGCACTGAGTAAAATGCTGCGAGTTCTTCCCACCCCTAGATAATATCAATGCTTTCATGTGAAATATGTAAATAACCATAGAATAGTGCTTAAGACAGATTGTTATCGAATTAAGTAGTATATGTTGAAAAAGGTATCACACATTACACTATTGCTGGAAAAAGAGACTTGCCATTCACCTTATTGTTGGAAGAAAGGCGCTGTAGCTTTCTCTACCAGCTCAAAAAGCCTGAAAGGAAATATATTTGGACCATCTGTGACTCACCAGAACCATCTGGTACGTTACGGTCTTTCAGAGCTTGCGTACCAATCATGAGATGAGCGGAATGAGTTATAGAGCTTGGTACACCGGAAATGATGCAAACTCTGCAAGACATACATAAGCCCTATAGAATAAAGAGCTCTCGTCACCAAAGATGCAGAGACCAAGCACTTTAAAATTAAGCTTCTGGCAAATAAATCATGTTCTGGAGACCACCGGATGCAAGCAAGATCATTCACATCCTGGTTAATGGTGCTTCCACTTGTGATGAGCATAGGACCACAGGCAGCTTCTGAATGCCAGGCCAGGGTGGGGAATGAAAAATGAATGCCCTCACTTATTGTCCCCAGCCAAAGATACCAAACCAGTGAAAGCAGAGACCAGAAGGATAGCACATCATGTAAAGAGTCCACAATCATAGGGTTGAGGTGCATGTGTAATTTGCACGTAGTCTTGATTTAGTTTTCAGGTTCAGAAGTTCTTTCCCCTACACTCCCAGACGATTCTGGTGTGTTTGAGTGCACGTTCTACACTGCTTACATCACTTCTGCCTACTTGAAATAGTTTTAAGTTTAGAAATGGAATGAGTGTGGAAAAACAATTGCCAGTATTTAAGAAAACCAACAAAGTCTCAGCTTTGTGGTGTTGCTCACATTTGCTGTGCCGCCTCCCATGGCTTGATTCATTTCCATGCACCCAATCTCTAGTTACCACTGTGGAAAATACTACAATTTGATGTTTTTCTAGATTAGCAAGTGTCATCTGCACCCTTAAATTTACATAGATTCTAAATCTGGTTTTGGAATGTTTATGCACAGATGCAACATTGACGCACTTCCGTTTTGTCTAAGATGCTTACACTTGTATGCACTGAAAGGCATGAATTACCTTGGTTACTGTACCTTTTACAGTAACTTGCAAATTGATAGTAGCAGGCGCTGTTGACCCTCAAAATACTTTACTATGAACTTTGGAGGTTAGTCTTGGCTGTAGTACACACGAAGGATAGAGCAGCTATCTGAATGTCCTCTCTGCTCAGACAGCCGGCTCCAGCTGTACTGTTCAGCATAGTGTTTGCGGTCACCCACCCAGACCAGACCTGCTGCGGCCCCATCGGTTGTAAGTTAGCTTAGAGATACCGCAGGCGAGCACGTTTTGAACCAACAGAAGAGGCCTTTAACCCTGGGCCAAACCACTAATCCAGCAAGTGTCCCACAAATTGAAATACTGGAATGTTATTCATCTATTCTCTGCAATTACAGGCCTCTGACTGGAGCTCACCACAGTACTGTGGGCTGCAGCTATGTTCCCCAGCATGTGGGTAAATGAGTTAAGCATTAATCAAATGTCATGTATTTCTGCCGCAGCAAGAAAGGACCTTTCTTATCCTAAACTGATCTGAGGAAAATTAATAAAATGTAACAAATCTAAAAGTATGCACTTGGGTACCAAGTAACCAAGATGTATAGGTGTAATGCATGGGTTTCCGATTCGGTATTCTACATGCTGCTTCACAGATTTAGGATTAGTAAAAGTTTTTTTTATATTTGTTTGTATTACGAAACCACTACAGTACATGGCAAGGGACATTCATCCTTTTACATTGCTTCCTTGTATAATATTTGACACCAGTGTAAACACAGAGGAGCGTAAATCTTAGATCAACAAATTAGCGAAAGCGTTTAAGGCGAAAGTGATCTTTCGCCAACCAAACATTTGCTATTATGGTTTTCTATCGAATTTTACAGGCATTTCTATAGGGCGTTCTATACCCCTTGGGAGGCTTATCACGATTTCCATGTGGCTGAGGATGGATCCACCATGTTTGTTATGCGTGGGTGCAAGGGTTCTGGATTTGATGTTATGCGTAAGGAGTAGGGTAGCTTCACTTTCATTAAGAGTCCCATCATACAAATTCTGAGGTTATGCCTTGCAGCCCCTTTTGTGCACATTAATAGGATTCTTTGCTGCATCAGCTGCTTTGGATCACTTGTAGCTTCGCCTCCAACTTTGCATAAAGAAGAGACTCCAATCACAGTAATCAATATATTTCATTTAAACTGTTGTTAAGGGTACACAAAGAGGGTGGGTTTGCCTGAGGAGCACAAAGAGGATCTCCTTTTGTGTTCTGGCCCTTATGAACCTCAGTATGTGCAGGCTCCTACCTATGCTGACACAAATTTAAATTGCTGCGGGATACCAGTGCCCGGGGCCCCTACTGCACTCACTCACTCCCTCCGGATGTTTCCTGCTGTTGGCAGTGTAGGCAAGGGATTGCGGTAACTACTCATGGGAAACAACACTCTGTTACCGCCACCCTTAACTGGTGCCCTGCATGGGACGTGACCTGCTTTTGATTTCGATTTCCAGGATACGCCTGGGAATTTCCAAAACAAATCAGAAACTGCTCAGTAAAATAGGAGGATACTTATAGGAGTAGATTTTACTTTTTAAAGCACTTTTTGTGATCAATGCCCTTGTTTAAAAGCAGAGCTTTCCTGCCTATTTAGATCTTTTCATTTACAACTGGTGTGTTTGTTTTTAAAGTGATAAGCTAGCTCCTCATGCTAGCTCAGGATCCTAGCTCCTCATGCCAATTCAGGATGTCATTTCAGTGATTGGCTTCCCGCAAACAGCCACACGACCCGTGTGGTCTGGCTACGTGTGCTTTATTTCTTCAGCTCAGTCTAAATACGATGCGTAGTGCTGTGGAACTATGTCTGTTGTATGTAAAACAAACTGTAATTGTCCAAAAGGGTTTTTTCATATTTGTAGATTAGGTAGACTTCACAGGAAGAACTTTCATACAGTCTGCAACTTGTTCTGAAATAGGATAATCGTCAACACAAGTTGTTTCTACATGGGAAGAATGGCCTTAAACTACCTTGGCTACTGGCAAATTAACTTTTCTCATTTCACAATCATTCTTTAATATGTTTTTAGTATATCCATTACATTTTAAACATAAAACCCTTATAGCACCTTAATACACTGTGAGTGTTATTATGCATGATCATGTAATTTCAGTGCTAAACACTCAAAGAATCACAGTATGTCCTGTTCTCTTCATTGTTTATGCTGTAGAGAGGGATGGAGTTAAGTTATACATTTATTTATACGCTTTGGAATAGATCTATAGCCAAGGATCCGGTTTTGTTCAACATTTTCTGGAACTGTGGGATCGCCTGAATCTTCTAATTGACAACCATCCTTGCTTCTCCCCATTAACTGTCTCCATTTATGTTTAGTTCTTCTGGTTTTCTTTTTTTTATCTGTTCGTTGATTAAGTTACGCTGTTTCTATTGAGGTGTAGATGCTATGAATACACTTAGCAGCTTCTAAATGAGTAGTTTTAGGGAGTCTATCATCATCCCTTCTTTCAATTTATGCAGTATGGTGTTTCACAATGTTATGCTTGTATTTTTTCACCTGCCCTTAGACTGTCTGGATATCACAGATACATCAGCTTCAGTACTTTTGAGTGGGTCCCACCTCCATATATTGTAAAGTGGCTTTCAGAGACTTTAATGACATTATTATTCGCCGCTTAGAAAGGTGAAGAATTTACTCTCCTTTTTTGTTTTCCTAGGTCTGGTCAATAAGTTTAAGCAGGCATGTGCCTTGTGTGTACCAGTTAGATCTCCCTAGGAATGTCTTGAGCATTTGTTTGTTTTTGGTTCCGCGTTGTGCAATCAGGAGCAACCCGGACTATATATATGTATTATGTAGGATATTGTGTTATATCAGTTTAAGTCTATCGTCCCTTGATATTTTTGACATCACCCATTTACTATATGACTGTTTTACTTCCCGATCTTTCTATTATTAATTCCTGAGTATGCTTAATAGCTCTTGTGGTTTTCTCTATTTTTTGGTATAATATCACTTTGCGCTCCCCTTTCAGAGATATTATCAGTTCGATTATGTTGGTTATCGATCTTAGCGGTAGAAATTAACCTATGGGAATTTGGAATATCGACCTTAGACTCTCAAAGGTGTAGAAGATTCTACCTTCATACATATCTCCTAGTTTGTTAACTTCCACCATATACCACTTTGACATTGCTATTAATTTTGTTAACACTTCAAGCAAGAGGCTGAACGATGATGGAAGTTCAGGTGAGTGTTCTATTTTTGTTTTAGTACACAGAATGCATCTATTTTAGCAGTGCATAGCAATACCCAGAAGTAGATTATTGTGTTCGGGCTGGCCACTTGAAAAGAGTGGCATGCCTATTAGAAGTGTCCCTCTATTCTGTGTCTCTCAAATATTTAGATTTCTCCTTTTGTGGTTGCCTATGCCATTGGGTCACCCACTATAAATGTTCTTCTAAATAGTATGACTCATAATTTGGTACCCTGAGACCTTCTTTCAGAAGTGGTCATTGACATTTCCTCAGTGTCACTCTGACCCTGCCACCACCATCAGATCAGGTCCCAGTCTCTGTCTTCTGAGGGATCTTCACCGGTATGTATGTGAAATGGTGTAGAAAATGTGGAAACACTGCAATTTTAGGCAGTGCCATTTTGCCCATGGTTGACTGCATTTTATTTTCCAGAAAGAGGCTGAGCACCTGGTTCCAGCCACTACCCTGCCCACATTACCCTTATGCAGTGACCTTTTTGTCATAGTTTGTTTGAATTCAGTGGGAAGAGGCAGGATGTATCCGAGTTTACCATTAGCCCAGAGAGCTCCTACAATTTAGACAGTATCTCCACAATTGGTTCCAAGTCTGTGTCGGTGTTTCAGAGGCACAACAAAATATCATTGACATACAACAGTATTGCACATTAGTGGTCGTCTAACAATATACCCCAGCTAAGACCCTCACTTTACCCATATGCAGCTAGTGGCACTATTGCGAGGGCAAACAGGCGGGGTTCCAAGGAACATCTCCGTCACCTCCCTCCTTTGTGCATCAGCCAGGTATCGGATATAATTCGGTCATTGCAGACTTGGCCATAGGTATGAAATACATTAGTTTTATCCAGATCATTATTACGTCTTCAAATCCCATCTACCTTAGTTAGGACCATGAACAATATTAAACGAGAAGTTGTTCAGTAGGTGAAACAGGTGCCTAATTTTAGGTAATTTGTTTGTGTGATGGATAAACCCTGATTGATCTGGGTTTATCAGTTGTGGCAACGCTTGCAAGATCGTGTCTGCCAAAATTGTAGCCAATATTGGACGGTCTTGTTTGAATAGTGATAACTGCCTGTAAGACCTGACATCTAAAGTATCTTTTCGGGCCTTGGGCTACTGTGAGGGCTTCTATTATTGTAGTGGCTAAGTGACGTAGGTGTTTTTGTTTTTACTGCTGCTAACATGTCCAGTTGGTGCGGTGCTAGCATCTTCTGGTAGGTAGCTTTAACCTTGAAAGGTAATTCCTTACTTACAACTGATTTGCCCTTAGCTAGGATTTCAGTACTGTATTTCACTTCTGGCAACGATATAAGGGCGTAAATCTGTAAATTAGTTAAAGTTCTTGGTTGTGTAGTTTGTGCAGTATTGCACAGTGTAATTTTAACGTGGACATAGCTTTCTTTTTACAAACTCCATACACGATTAAATGATTATTCGCTATTTGATTAAGATATGATTGTAAAGTGGAAATTCGTTCAGTACTTTCATTGACTGCCGTAGTGTTTAGCTGAAGATCTCTCAGAATGTTCAGCTTACCCACTGGGCTATGTTATCCCAGGCCTTACATTAATGACGGCCCTAAAAATGGAGAGACTTTCATAACCTTTAGTTTTAATAGGTGCATATATATTATCATTGCAGATTTATGAACCACAGAATACTCTATATGGAGCAATCTGTTTGTTATAGTTTTTTGGGTGTTCTTTTTTTGATTGACTGGAAAATAACTGGGCTCTAACCAAAGATAGAAAACCATATATTCCCTTATTCCGATTGTTATACAGGAGTGGTGTTGCTCCATGCTAGTTGGCCAGTAGGACCCACTGAAAAATAAAAATACGTCTTTTCATTCTTGTTTTATTTTTTAAGGTTCAATATTTCTATTTCATTTACATTTGATCTCCATAATGAAGGCATGAGTCAAAAAGAAATTGGGGCACTGCAATTATTTTCTGAGTCTAAGGGCGATTTTGGTGATCTGACCTGACAGTGTTTCTCAGGCCTTGCCTACTAGTTCCTCCCTTGTTTGCTACCGTGTGCTTTCTCTGCCTCTAGCAGGCCATCTTTAGTTTGTTGCATTTATAGTCCAGAATCCTGCTTTGTCCCAAGGTAGCAGCTATGCTACTTAATTACATTTTATAACGCTTTAAATGCAGTGGTAATGGAAATATACTATATAGATCAGTGTTGTTTGTTCTCAGCACATGTGCCGTACCATCCAGGCTTCAAGGTCAGTTCTGGGCATTCTGACCAGACTACATGTCCTATGCCTCACACGGTCTCATACCTATTGGCTGCCATCTCCAGTGTGCCATATTGGATAGGTTGTAATGAGTGAAACTTCCCATTCATCTGTCCTGAGTTCTCCATCCTGAGTACATAGTCAAGAGGACAAGGTATTTCGGAGTCCTCTGTCTTGAGTCCTCTGTCCTAAGTTTTCTCCTCTGAGTCTTTAGTCCTCCATTCTTAGTCCTGAGATCCTGTGTCCTGAAAACCCTCCTCTGAAACACCTGTCCTTTGTCCAGAGTTCTTTCCCCTATCCTGAGCCCTCTTTTCTCTATCCCAAGCCTTTTCTCTCTCCTGATTGCTCATTTTTTCTACTGTCTGTCCTGAGTCCTCTTTATTCTTTCCTATGTACTGAGTCCTCTTCCCTGTCTCCTGTGTCCTCTGTTTGGAGTCCTGACTCTCCAGTCTGAATCTTTGAATCATACTCACCTCATTTTACACCTCCCTCTATAGGTCATACTACACTCAACACCCCTATTAACAATTTGCTTGCTTGAAAGGGCACTCAGAAGCATGATACTAATGGGAGCACTTCATGGCCTTGTCAAGGTGTGAGGTGCTCTGTTTGTGCTGTGCATTACAAAACAATACATTGTATGGGGATTCTAGACATTTTCAAGTTGCCCTGAAAATGTTAGCCTCCATTCTGTCTAAATGATACTTCCTATACATATATTAACACTGGTGTTTTATCAAATACATATGTTATGTTATTTTACGTTAAGTTAGTGGAATTTATAACCAAACTGTACAGAACTTCCAAGGCATACAGAGAAATAGCCTTTACTTTAAAGTTATGCTTGTGAATTAAATTGCCATGTTTTCAATGTCTTCCTGAATCTAAGGAGATTTGACTTGTTCCTAAGGTGCACAAGAAGCTTATTCCACCTCACTTCAAACCTCAATAAAAGATGCTCCACCTCTTAAAGAGGAGCATTGAAATTTTGGCACCACTAGCGGGGATTGATCACTAGATCTCCAAGTGCACGCTGAGGCACTTAAAAGGGTATCTAAGAATAGAGCAGTTTGGGGAGTAAACCGCTTTATACACCAGACACAGGGCCTTGAAAGAAATGCGCTCCTTTACAGGTAAGTAGTGAGGGAATCTTGGGCCTGCGTAATCTGTAGCACTTTGCAAAGATTCTGCAGCACATAATTTGCACATTGTCTACCAACCACTTTTATGCACTGGCAGAGATAAATGTTTGTAATAGATTTATATTAAGAACCTAACTTTGAAAATCAGCGGGCTTCTTAGGAGTACCCACCTTGTCTTTCTCTATAAATTGTGTCAATATCTTTGTTTAAGTGTTTTTAAATGGGCACATTTGCGGTCTAGCTAATATATAAAAGGCATGTCTCAGTAAATATGTATGTAATCTGTTGGTAGTTCTCAATACGTGATTATTTTAGGGTGTCGATGAACTGAGCTACATGTACTTTTTTTGGTTTGTGGATCCACTTTGAGAATGGAATTTTCTGTGCACGTCTGCTGTATTTGGGATGCTTTCCCATTGAACCAGGAAGGGACATTACCCTACAGTGTTTCCCTGGTCCCAGAAACCATGCTACTATTGCAGTTCAAATAAAGCAGTGTGTGGCAAATTTGTTATCTCTAAAGACCCACGGGGGGTGAAAAGCAAACAGGGCTCCAATTTCAGACTTTAGTGTAGTTGGTAGGAATTGAATAAAAACATAGTATTGTAGACTTCTCCTTATGCGAGAATACATTTTGGTGGTTACTCCTCCTGTCCATCATTTTAGGGAGTGGCCAGAAGAATGATGCCATTTTCAGTTGGAGCCTCTGGCTATCACAGCCCATAGGCAGGGTGATATTAATATCTCTATGTAGTTTTATGACGAATGCACCTTGCCGGTTGAGTGGTCAAAAGTCTGTACAAAGCTGCTTCTAAGAAAGTGCAACAGCTACTCATTCAGGATATCTGTGAAAAGATTTGGCGTTAGCAAGTATAGAATTGTCAATATTACAAAAAAGGTTCCTGCTTTATGGGAATTGTGCTGCTTTTCTGTAATTTATACTTGAGATAGATGTGCCTGAAAGGTAATCATTGAGAATGACGCATACATAGTTAGGATGAAGTGGATAACTGTGGCGAAAGAACCTCTGAAATACAATAGAAAGAAAAGTGTAGCTGTGAAACACCTCTAACATGGACCAAGAAATGCTGAGGGGAAGACAGTATGTGGGGGTTGTCAGCCTTATAGTAGGACTGAGTCAGCAAAATGTAGTTTTAAGTCATATATTTGGATTTGCGTGCTTGGGTGTGTGTGGAATAAATGCTTTATTGGATCATTTAGGTGAGAGGCGTGTCGTTCTTGGCGTGTACACGACAATCGTTTTTCCAGACTGGGATGGGGAGCGTTCCTTGTGAAATGTAGCGTACATGATTGCTCTTCCTGACCATTGCGGGTAATGAAGGACAGATGAAGTTACATGGTGAGACAGAATTGAATGGTGGAAACATGCAGTTCAGTGTTGTGCTTTATTGCGTGAGATGGAAGCAACTATGAAGGTTTTTGATCCTTTGCTTCTGACTCACATCAAATAACAAAGACTGGATGGGGTGATTTGTGCTGTGCAGCAAGACCTGTTATTTGGGAACACCATTTGGTCTGATGCAGAAAGCCCCTGGTAATTCTTTGCAGCTGTTGGTGTTGGCGTGATGGGCTATTGCACATTTTTTGATTTTTAGCTGTTCATTGGAAATGTGACTTTGTGGCTGACGGGGGAGGGGAGTCTCTGCACTGAATTGACTCATCCTTCTTACATCAAATGTAGCAAGAGATGAGTCCACTGTCACTAGTCCACTGTCGCTAGTCCACTGTCACTAGTCCACTGTCACTAGTCCACTGTCACCAGTTCAGTGTCAAGTGGGTGGGACTGGTGTTCTTTTCACCAGGATGTCCTGCCTTACGCCAATGAATGTGAGGACGTGAATCTGTCTTTGAAGGAACTTCTGTTCCATGTATGAAGTTACCTCTTGTAAAGATGGCAGTATTCGATAACATCTTAGAAAGTTTTTCTGCAGGGCTTAAAGAATGCAATTCACAATTCCAGGATAGTAGCTTATCACATTTTTCAGAAACGTGTATTGGGCCCCCTTGAAATGCTATGATTTGCTGTACGGTTATAAAATTCTGTTCCTTGCTCTTGAATAAGCTGCACCATGGATGCAGATGACCTACCACTCTACAGATGATCGTATCTGCCACGATCGTGTCCAGGTTGGACTATGGCAATGCCCTTTATATCGGCCTCCCTGAGAAACTAATCAGCAAGATGCAGGGGATCATGAACGATGCAGCTAGGCTGATTTTTAGGCTCCCCCGATGGGCTCATGCCACCCCTGTGCTGCTTAAGCTGCATTGGCTCCCGGTCAAACAGAGAGCCACGTTTAAGGGCCTTTGCATTGCCCATAAAGCCATCTTTGGCCAGGCGCCGGGCTATATTAAGGAGCTCCTGATGAAATATGCTCCGGGACACACAATGCGATCGTCCACGGCATGCCTTTTGGCCCCCTCACGAGCCAAAATGGCATCAAAAGGTGGCAGAGCGTTCTCTGTTTTAATTCCCCAAATCTGGAATTAACTACCGGAGAACCTTCGTAAGGAACCCGCCCTCCTCCTTTTCAGGAAGAGTCTTGAGACTTCTTTGACTAGGGAAGCCCTGGCTATAGTCTAATACATTGGCTTGGTGTGTTTCTGGGATATTAGTAGCTACCTGAGCTTTCTCTACTAGCGATAAGAGACCTGCAGGTGATTACGCGCTATATAAGCTACAAATAACATAACGTGTGTGTGTGTTAGCCCAGTCACTGAGTGCTGAGGTAGAAAGCAACCAGGATATTTTCAGACCAGACCACACACTTCTCTCGGCAGGAAACTGCTTACTGTTACTGTTGCTGCACTGTGTTGTTAATTTACATCTAGTGTCTTCTATGGCCCACAAACATGCTGGACGGTAGGAGATGCTAATAAGAACAGTTTACAAATTCTTTCTACTGGAAATTGCACCAGCAAACTGCAAGCAGTTAATGATGTTTTGTACAATAGTTTTTAAAACTTCCCAATTTTGGCTAATATTGCTTATTTACTAATCTACTGTTTGACACTGCATTCCCCAAAATAATTCCTACAGCGTCGTTTTTAAGGTAGTCTTGTCAGTGCATTTGTTGCTGTTCTCCTGCTCACACATGCCAGGCACCTATTTAGCCCGTGGCCCAGCCGCAAGTCATTGAAACGTCATCTTTACGCCTGCCGTTAAGGTTATATGTCAGTTTCTAAGGAACTCATTTCCTGCAGTCTTTGATTCTAGAAGTGAATTGAATATTTGATGTAAACTGGCCATACTGGTTTACTAGCAATTTTTCCAAACCAAGATAGGGAGATGAAATAGATAAGTGAAGGAATTTCTTTTAAGTTGACATTTTATTAGCTTGTTATGTTTTTTATGTTATTTATTGATTTTATTGATTTTCGTGGTTGTTTAAAATGCCGACCAAGTCTCAAGGGCGCTGCAACACTGTATAGAAGAGGATTTATAAATTTGAGGGAGAGGTGGTAGCAGCGCCGAGAGCGGCTGATTATGGAGCGCGGGGGCTCACGCTTCGATCCCCGGCGGCAGCTCAGCACCATGTGACTCTGGGCAATAGCTCACTAATATCTCCCTGAGGGCCCCCAGTGTCTTAAAACCTTAAGGGGTGATATGTTCGCGCTTTACACATATATATGGATTATGGAAATATGGTTGGCGCAAGCATTAGAAAACCCAATTGATGCCTGTGATACCTTCGCTTTGCCGAAACCTTTAAGGTAGGGTGGCTATCAGGCATATGTATGATGTATGTATGTATGTATGTATGTACAGGTGACGATTTTGAAAAATGGACTCCTGCTGATGGAGTACTGACCGCGGGCAAAGCATGAGGAGACGGAGAAGCGGCTACTGGGGGAAGGTTAGTACTTTGATATAAAGACTGGGGATGGGAAAGAAGGAGGGCCAGCAGAGAGTGATCTAAAGATAAGGAGAAAAATAGTCCCCAGTGCACTGCAGTGTAAGGTTCTGACGTCTGCAGTGGAAGCATACCACTAGTTCCTAAAAAACATAGTGAGACCGAAGTGCTCCTTGGGTGGGACTAGCCATCAAATCGTGAACAGGGACCAGAGATGGACAAAGTTTTCAACTCATGAGAAAGGAGTGGACACACACCCCACACTGTCTATACTCGTTTCTTTAGGTCAATCGCCAACAGACAGCTAAAGCTTTCTGTAGGCAAGGTCTAAAACAATTTTGCCCTGCAAATGCAAGAAGCAAGACCATAACAATTCATATACCGGAGGTTTGAACATAAACTGCTTTTTCACTGTGATGCGATGCATCATGCTTTTTGGCAAGTCATAAATATGTCACCTTTCATTTAAAGAGTCATTGAAGATATACCGAAATCGGGCAACTTGGCATTACTACCTAGAAACCGGAGGAAGAGGATCTAAATACGTTATAGTTAACAAAACAGTTTCATGGTCTGGCTTAAAGAACAACGAGATGTGTCCATCAGCAGGGTTCAAGAAGAAACTACTACAAATCAAATGCGAGTCTAGACAAATACCCCATGTTTAAAGGAATCCACAGATATGTCTCAACAGACCTGGAATTATGTGCAACATAAGGCAGTTGGCAGGCGTATGTTGAACTTTTTAAAGCTGTCATTTTCTGAAAAGTTTTGAGCTCATGTTTAAAATTTTGATAGGACATGCTTTTGGGCGAAAGAGTGGTTCAAGAGTAACATAGGTTTTAGCTGCTGCGTTGAAAGCTTATTTTAAGGTCTTTTGCTTCGTAGGTATAGGGCCAGGACCACTCTTGCTTTTCCAAGCACGGACATCTCCTGCTTCCTTGAGTTTTTACGACAAGCATTTTAGCATGTCGGGATGGCTGCTTCGTACGTGATGCTTACAAGTTTGAAGGAGCATCTTGCTTCAGGCGCCAGCCATTCTGGATCATTGGGCACTGGTGGGATCCTTGCAACTGGTTTGGATCACATGATGTGATGTGTAGATGCGATGGATTAGTGATTTAAATGTGTTATGCTAGATTCAGGAAGGCCATTCAAGAGGACATTGTGTTCAATCGTGTTCTGCTCTGGGGATGTCCTCAGTTGAAGGTGACCACCTATGACAGTATGCTTCTGTTCATCCACATTGAGTCTCTTGTATAGGATAAATTCCAAGTATTTGACCTCATTCACCAGAATAAAAAAAAAAATCCTAATGGAGCGAAAAAGGCACGCCAGTTTTGTTTAGTGAAATTGTCAAGCAATAAGGGATATTAGTTAGATCTCGGTTTTGTAAGCGCTTGGTCTAAGTTTAAAGTGAGACATCCAAACATTTAGCTAATCGAGGCATTTAGCCAGAAAGGTG
This sequence comes from Triturus cristatus, assembly GCF_964204655.1. Lineage (NCBI taxonomy): Eukaryota > Metazoa > Chordata > Amphibia > Caudata > Salamandridae > Triturus > Triturus cristatus. The sequence goes on from NC_140594.1 coordinate 966,496,099, forward strand.
ACATCCTCATATTAGTTCTGCCCTCGAATACTGCAGAGTGTCGTCCTCATACTGGTGATAGGCAATGCCAATATCTTTTTTCTGCAAGTGTCTTAATTAAGGTTTAAAATATTTAAACCGCCTTTCAGCTGTTGAATACAGCGGGGAGAGCCCTGCATGCCGCAGCAACCCATGTACACAAATTTTCATAATAAGCAAACGCCAAAACCTCTTTTCTTGCTCCTATTCCCTATCCACCCACCTACAAAAGCAATCTTAGATCTATTTTGCATAATACGTTACAATATGGTATTAATTCAGGATCGGAAAGGACCAATGGGAATTTTGAAACCCTGGACGCCCCTGTTTGGAAGAAATTTAGTAAAATAATCCATTGCTCGCCACCTGGGCTAACACACATTGTTTGGGAGTCACCGAGATTGAATTTGATATGTTGCAGAAATCAGTCCAATGGGGTATCACGGCGCAGCAAAAGGACACTGCGGCAGGAGCAAAAACGCTGAAATGAAAGTAAAAAGGGTTTCGAAAGTTTCTTACATTTGCTATAATCTCTGAAGTGACAGTGAGCTCTAGTTGGTCATGCATATCTGGATGGTCGAAGACCCACAGCATGATCTCAGGGCCCAAGGGAATAGGAAAAATCCAGTATGCCTCTCAGGGATTTTGCTATCTGCCCAGAATGCTGTAATGATTTGGGAGCACTTCTGCCTTATATCTCCCTTCCTACCCTATCCCCCCAGCATTCCTGTCTGGCACGGGCTGGGGGGATGGGGGTACATACGATGCAATTTTACCAATGTATACTACCAACTAAAGATAATTTTATAGCATATCTCCCTACTCAAACAATACGAGGACTGAAGAATATCCAGTCTTTTTTCACTGTTTGTTTGTGAAGTGCTTTCTTCAAGGCGGACATATGTGACCATTTAGACTAGGTTGACAGCTGATCCATCAACAGTGCACAAAATGTAGAAATGTGGCCCATCAAGCCCACCAGTTTGGGGAACAAAGACTCAAAAGATTTCCCTCTAGTGGCTGCAGGTTTATATAGAGTCGAACGGCCCATGCCTCAACTGAGCGTAGCTGAGTCTTTCGGTCTCCTTAATACTAGAATCCATTTTACACTATGTGAATAATTTTGTCAAATCCCCTTTAAATAAAACCACCGCCTGCATCCACCAGCATCCACCAGCTGTCCATTAATCAAAGGGTCCGTGCTGCAATGCCTGGGTGAAGTCACCATTGAAGTGTTAGTCTGTGGAGATGGAAAGGATCTAATATCCAACCTTTTTAGGGTCGAGCCTGCGAGAGCATGCATTAGCGCATGCGTCCCACTTGTGAGACACTGTTGTTAACAAAAAGGGATTGGAGGCCGCCCGTTGCTTACCATTTGTTGGATTGGGTGGCACTCTTCTTTTACAGCCTTGTAATTAGTCGAGGCAGGCATAACATTTCCGTTCCTCTCTGTGGAGAGGAGACCAAGTACTGATTAATTCCACTTAATCAGTGCCTGTCCACTGCACCCAACGTGATTGAGGTACTGTTATGTTCTGTTTAACTTTTAGTGCCCTCACACAGAATTGTGACTGTCAAAAACGTGCACAGCATGGCAAAATCGCAAAAATTTAGTTCTATAGTTAACTTTATTTTATTTTGACAAGTCTTCTTTTCTCGTTCTGCACTCATGTTTTCTTGTTTGTGCTCATGGGAACTGCTCTCAAAAGATGAGGATTATTTTATTGCAAAGTGACATTGTTTCTTTCTTATGTGTAATTTCTGAAATGGTGCTTTAACACATAATCGTGCAGTACACCCCAATCCACCCCACTCCAATCTGCACCTTCCCAATCCACGCTAATCCACCCCACCTCATCTCACACCAATCTGCCCCTCTCAATCCACCTCAGACCAATCCAATCCACCCCTCTCCAATCCAAACAACTCACCCCAATACAGTCCACCACACTCCAATCCTCCTTCAGGTTGCCCCACTCCAATCTGTCAAACTCTAATTTGCTCCACTCCAATTCAAAGCAATCTGCCACACTCCAGTCTGCCCCACTCCAATCCAAAGCAATCTGCTCCAGTCCAAACTATTCTGCCCCACTCAATCCAAAACAATCTGCCCCACTCCTAACTAACACAGTCTGCCCCACTTCAATCTGCCTGACTCAATTCAAAACAATCTTCCCCACTCCAGTTCAGAACAATCTGCCTCACTCCAATCCAAAACAATCTCCCCCACTCAATCCAAAACACCTTGCCTGTTCCAATCTGCCCCATTCTAATCTGCCCCAATACAATCCAAATCAATCTGCCCTACTCCAATCTGGCCCATTCTAATCCGTCCACTCCAATCCGTCCACTCCAATCTGTCCCACTCCAATTCAAAACAATCTGCCCCGCTCAATCCAAACAATCTGTCCCACTCAAATCTGCCCCACTCCTATCCAAATCAATCTGCCTCACTCCAGTCTGCAATCTAATCTACTCCACCCCACTCCAGTCCACCCCACTCCATTCCACCCCACTCCATTCCACCCCACTCCATTCCACCCCACTCCATTCCACCCCACTCCATTCCACTTCACTCCAGTCCACCCCACTACAGTCCACCCTACCCCATTTCAATCCACTCCATCCCGTTCAGTTCATACCACTCAGTCCAAACCATCCAGCCCACCACATTCCAATCCACCCCACTCCAATCCCATCCACCCCACTCCAATAAAAAATTCAATACACCCTACTCCAATCCACCCCTCCAGTCCAGCCCAGTCCACCCCCTCCACTCTAATTCACCCCATTCCAAACCACCCTACTCTAATCCACCCCACCCCACTGTAATCCACCCCACCCCAAACCAATCTAATCCACCCCAATCTGCCTCACCCCATTTTAATCCACCCCATCCACGCCACCCCCTCCACTCCGTCCAACTCACTCTACCCAAATTCACTCCACCCTATTCCACCCTATTCCACCCTACTCCACTCAACGCCACCCTATGCCACTCCACTCTACGACCTTGCACTCTGTGACACTCTGTCACTGAACTCTACTCCCTTCTACTCAACTCTACGACACTCTTCTCTCCCTGCTCCACTCCACAACACTCTACTCCAACAAATCCAGTCTTCGACACTCTACTCCACCCCCCTCCCCCCCACCACTCCATTCTAGGACACTCCACGCCACTAACTTTTAGCCATGCTGAACAGCAAACACACTGGTGTACAACATGGAAAAAGCACTGTGCCAACACCAATAGTTATTGCATAAGTGAGACCTATTGGCTTTGCCAATGCTTTTTTCCAGCTTGTCCCAAACTTGGAGGGTTGTAGCCAGCAGACTGCTATTATAGACACTAAGCAATCTAAATGTGTGCTTCATTTAGTATTAAGGACACATGTACAACATATAATGTTTGCTGTGTTATAGGTTGATAGCGTATCAGTTATTCATATATGTGTACTAATGGGATGTACAGCATGTATTATAATTTAGTGAATGTGCATCAGAATTCAAGTCTTGCATTTTACATCATTCATCCCTAGGGTTGATCTTTTCAAAATATTCAGACAAGTGTTTTTGAGAGAGAGGCATCTTCAGCTTTTCCTGGGTTCTTTGTTTGAGCTGTGCTGCAAACATCCCTAGCAAATGCCACCGACTCCTGTGAGCCAGGGTCTTAAGAGCTCATACCTGAGACATAGACTGACATCTGTTGTTTGGATAAGGTATGGGGCTAAAGGCCACTTAAGAAACTTAGGGCCATATGTAGATAGCTAAATACCGGTCGGTAACGGCCGAAAATCGGTAATTTTCCCGTTACCGACCGGTATTTAGCCCTTTCCAATGTAGGAGGCAGGTTTTAAGGATTCGGTAATTTACCGAATCGGTATTTTAAGAAATCGGTAAAATACCGATTCGAATCCTCAAATCCTATGTAGGGAGCACTCAAGTGAGTGTTTTTTTGTTCCAAGGATTCGTTATTTACCACCAACTACAGGTTGGTAGTAAATACTGAATACCTGTTAAAAAAAAGCACTTTTGTGCTTTTCTAGAAATGCCATGTGGCAGACATACATGCCCTTAGGGCATGTATGTGCGCCACATGTTGACACATGCACGATTCAGGGGTGCAACAGGGTGTCAATGTGCCACCCTTGAATCTGCTCCCCCTATTACCGAATCGGTAATAGTCAATGGCTTCCCATTCATTCCTATGGGCCTCCAGGCCCATAGGAATGAATAGGAAGGTATTCCTTATTACCGATTCGGTTAATACCGAATCAGTAATACCGAATATTACCGAATCGGTAATATTTACCGATGTTTTTTTTACCTACATTATATTTACCGATTTCGTAAATACCGAATCGGTAAAATTAGGTATTTAAGGATCGGTAAATATAAATTACCTACATATGGCCCTTAGAAAGGCCCTTTCGGGTCTTAGAAAGGTTATCAAGGCGCCAGCAGGGAGAGGTTGGCTACAGAAGGCGGGTGTATTATTCAATGCTTGGATGCAGTGAATGCATCCAAAATGTTGCAGTACTTTGTAATATATTGTTTATTACTCCCTTTCATTGCCATGGTTCGCTTATTGTCGTAGTTACATCTATTTGTAAAATCTGCACTTGATTAGAGCATTCATTTTTAATAAAGCCTTAAAAAAAATTATTATGTGAATGTATTGTGTTTCTCCATTCATGGTGAAAAGTTTCAGAACTCACTAATACAACCAGTAATCCTGTGGTCTCACAGGGATTGTTGCCCTTTATGAACCATCCTCAAGTAATGCAAAGGAGATTTGTGGTTTCAGTCAGACAGATTCCCTAGCTCTGGTTAGTAAATTGTCTCATCTTGCACTTGGTTGGGTTTAGACATTCCAAACCTTAGCCATATTTGCTTCTAAAGTTACAAAAACGTCTCAATAGAAGACAAAGAGACTAGTTTAAGGCTGACAACGACCGTGGCTTCCCTCATAGATTGTTTCACTATTTCCAACTCCAATAAAAAGGTGTGTCAGCTTACGGGTTGATCAAAGGTTATAAATATTAATAAAATGTTGCTGTAACCCCATCATGCCTAGGTGCCTTCGATTGCTTAACAGACCTCCTAACCGTAATGGAACTGTCTGGTTATTCCCTTCGCTGGGGATTGGGTTTTGGTAAATTTGCTCCTGCCATATATTGACCTTTCGGAGATAGAAACTATTTGTCTCCCTTTACACTAGGTGGTTTTGAAACTCCTAAATTCATTTTTTTTCTCCCTCAGCTCGAAGAGTCACCCTTGAGATGCCAGGATTTCCTTGATGTATTCCTTCTTCGTCTTTTTCCAGAGCTGCTGTGCTAAAAATGCCCACCTTACCCCCAGACATAAAAATGTTACAAGTGTGCAGTGTTAATTCTTTCCTGTTCGAATATTAAGTTCTCAGTGGTCCTCCAGTAGGCGGACGTTTATGTATGAGCCCGAGAGAAGGTCTTTCCCCTTATTATTTTTCTCCAAACGTTTTGGTCTGTGCCTCTACCTTTTAAGAACTTAATCAGAGGGTACTTGAACAAATTATATTCGAATGTTATACTTTGGTATTTACACTCCCTTTAATTTGACAGTTCATGCATCTCTAAAAATGCATCAGCACTCTTGCCACTCAAGAAATTGTGAGAAAGGTTCTCTCTATTTACAAACGGTCTTATCCTCAAAACAAATCATACATTTTCTCTCATGGGCGTATTTGTCGATTTGGGGTATGTTCGTAACTTTATCCATTTAAAAAAAATATTACAGGACTAATCTTTGGAATCTGCAACCGTTGCAGCTCTTTAGAAGTACTCACATGCATATGCATTTATGAATGTAAATACACATGTAAAAATACTTATCAGAAGTTCATTTTCACTTTATAACTTCTTCCTATGTTTCTCCCTATCGGGCAAATAAATAAATAAGCTCCTCCCCATGTGAAATTAGCTTGCACATTAAATCCACCACACTACTGTAAGTTTACAAGCAAATGAATTTAATATATTGCGAACACAAAAAATCAATTTACATCCTTAAAAAAGGTTAACTAAGCTAAATTAAAATTAGTTGAGCAAACGGTTTTGAGTATCAAATAAAAATAAGTTGAGCAAATAGCTTAGAAAATCAGGGACAAGGAATGTAGTTTCATTGTCTGAACAGTGCATCAAAACAAGTAGCGCAACACAGTGTATTATAGTGTCTCAAGAAATATATTTGTGATGGTGCTCCAAGAACCAGAAAGGGCCACAAAACACTTCCCACACTTGAGAAGAATTCCTCAAAACTAATCAAAAAGACAGTCCCGAGCACCCAATATTAAATCAAATGTTGATGGTCCGCACAATTTCGTCGTTGTTGTAGTTTTTTGTTTTATTTGCTGTGGTTTTCAGATTTTCATGTAGCGGAAATCACAAACTAGACCCTTTATTTCCAAATATTCATATATATCCAATGAAAGCACAAACTTGTAGCCAACACGTGTTTCGTCTAATGGTATTTCAACCAGCAACTTCATCAGGGCCTGACATAATTATTCCAGGTAAGTCTTCCAACCCAGATGCTGTAGATCCTTAGTCTCAAGTAATAGAAAGTATATAGTGACCACCATTTAAATTCCGCACTGCTCAGCCAGTATGATCAATGTGCGTACATATATTCAGTATAGATTCCAGGAAGTCTCACTGTTTTTTCAATCGAGCTGCAATAGCTTCGCCATACGTGTGATCTTGGCGTGCTGCATTATCTGAACAGGTATGACGCCATTCGTATTGTTAGTAGGAGGCAATTTGGATATGGATTGAGGCGTAATACTTGAAGCCAGTTAGCCACTGTACCAGACCTGAGCTCTTGTTTTTACTTTCTCCGTAAAGTGCCCATGCAGAGGTCATCATTCCATTTAGCACACTGAGCTGTATACTCTGCAGTTCTGCAAAAGCCACGTCATCCACTGCCAGCTACAATTAATCCTAAACTGTGCACGCAATGCACACGACATCTAGTCACACTTACTGCTGTGACGTTGTCGCCCCCAACCTCTCTCCTGCACACCCTGGCTAAATTATAACATGTCAGAGGTTCTCCTCCTTGACAGCGGCGTAACGAAACTTGAGGGACCCCCCATAGTCCGGACCCAGTCAGGAGTTTCAGGCCATGGGCCTGCCTCCCATGCACCGTGCTGGAGGCAGTGGTGTAATGAGACTTGAGGGGGCCCCACTGCAAAGTACAGGGAGGGGACCCCTTCGGACACACTGAGGAGCTCTCAGGCCAGGGTGCTGGGCTGAGGGGGCCCCCTGTAGTTTGCCCCCCATCCGCACTGCGGGAGCCTTTGGTATGCCACTGGCTAGAGGGGGGGGCCCTAGAGCTCGGGTGCCCCTCTGCATCGCGGGGCTGTGTGGGCTCTCCTGCACCACAGGGGTTGTGTGGGTTATTGTTACGCCACTGCTTGATCCCTCTCTAAAGGTTGCATGCAAGTCGATGCCTGGCGATTGTTCGCTGTGAGCAGCAGTAAGATCTGTCGCACCTCATCCGTCAAAACACAAATGCCATTTAAAGATGGCCGCGTGCCACTCATTCATTTAATGTGCCACACAACAAAATGGGGGCGCTGTATTTAAAGAGTGCGGTTTCTTCTGGCCAAAGGAATTCAGTGTGAGACATCTCAGGGTGCCTGTGTTTGTTTAAGCATGGATTAGTGTATATCCAAGCACACCCCCAATCGCTTTCATTCAAACGCGTTACCATATTCCTCGCTAATGGCGCCTGCAATCATGTGCTTGACCTTTTGGAAGTGGAATGCAGCTTTCACCGCAAGTATTCCTAGACTACAATACTAGATTCAGGCTGTTCATAAATGGCACGCAGTGAGCTTCTAAAAAGCATTTCCATTTATTAATGCAGTGCAGTTTTATATTAATATAAAGGCTACATTGTATTCATGCTGTTTCATAATAACCAATGCAAATCACTAGATATGCCCTCCTCTCTTTTAAAAAGCATAGTTGTATGTGTCTTACAGTTTGTTTCCCAGACTATATTCCCCTGATATTTGCTTCAGATAGTTACCCTTGTCATGCCAAAACCTTTTTTTAAAGTTATAGATATTTGTTTAAATGGTTGTTTAGCAAGCTCGGTCTGCTTTTTCCAGTTTGGTACAGTCTGACGAAAGTCGTCCTTATCAGCAGTTGTAATATGACTATTCTTCACTCTCTTGGAAACAGCAAAGATACAAGGGGTTGATATTGCTGAAAAACACTCTGAAGACATTTAGTGCCCAAAGCTACAGACTTTGCTTTTCTCTTTACTATCAGTAGCATTTGCAGGCGTTTGGGAGAAGCAGATGCTTTGCTCAATGGCAGAGACCGATACAGTTTTAATAATAATAATTCTTATTTTTATTTGTTTCTTCATATCCGTGTTTCCCATTCACAATAGGTTGGTCATAGGGCACAGGTTGCAGTCCCCAGACACTGGTCAAACATTAGTGTAGTAACCAATCAGTGTTGTTCACATTAGATATTAAAATGTCATCAATTCTAATCTCCATCTGTGTCCCAGGCTCCCATTGTCATTTCCCCTAGTTTTACCTTTTCTTCACCGCTCTTTCCTCCCAGTCTTTTTTTTTTTTTTTAACAGCTAAATTCTGCGTTGGTCTCCTCCACTCGTTGCATTCAGCACAGTGTTTGCGCGGTGACCGTTGCCCCAAGGCTTGGAGATGCTCAGCACCACATCCTCCTTGCCCTGCTCCTCCAACTCATCACATCAACACAGTATTCATTTATTTTGTTCTTTGATGTTGTATTAAAATACCACCTTTCAGTACAGGGCTGAGACTGGTCCCTATCGGACTCTCCGTCTTTGCTCTCACCATCTGGGTGAAAAGCAAATCTTAACTCTGCAGCAGTACCACCCTTCACTGCCTTTCAATCAATCTATCAGGGAATCGTAAAGCGCGCTACTCATAAGCGAGGGTCTCAGGGCTCTGGGGGGAGGGCGGCTTAAGCAGCTCCGGTCAATCGAAGAGCCAGGTCTTGGGGTTCTTACTGAAGATGTGCAGAGAGGTGGCGCGTCTGATGTCGATCGGGAGCTCGTTCCAGGTCTTGTCCACGATGTAGAAGAAGGCTCTTCCACCCGTTCTAGATTGAGGATGCACAGGATTTTGGCAAGGGCAAAGTCGGCAGATCGGATGTTTCTCTTGGGTATATGGAAGGAGATTCTTTCGTTGAGGTATTGAGGTCTGGTGTTGTGGACGCATGGGTGAGTACTTTGAAGGTTACTCTCTTCTCGACGGGGAGCCAGTGGAGGTCTCGCAGGTGTTGAAAGATGTTTTTGTCGAGGGATGCCAAGGACAAGTCTGGCTGCGGTGGTCTGGAGTTTGCGGAGCAGAGACTTGTTTATTCCAGTGTAGAGGGCCTTTCCATAGTCCAGTCTGCTGGTTATGAGTGCATGAGTGACGGTCTTTCTTGATTCTGGGGGGATCCATTTGAAGGTCTTGCGGAGGGTGTTGAAGCAGGTGGAGGCGACAGCGTTGACCTGTCAGGTGATGGAGATGGTTGAATCGAGTACCATGCCTAATTTCCGGCCGTGGTCGGTGGGGGTGGGCAGGCTGCTGAGGGCGGTGAACCACCAGGTGTTGCTTCATGCAGTGGGAGAGGGTCGGAGGATGAGGACCTCTGTCTTCTCCAAGTTGAGCTTCAGGCAGCTGCTGCTCATCACGGATGTGACTTTCTTCTTTCCTTCCTGGAAGCTGAGTCTGGTAATGACTGGATCCTTGGTGAGGGAGAGGATGGGCTGGGTGTTGTCGGCATAGGATACTATGCTGAGACCGTGCTGTCTGACGATGGCGGCGAGTGGGGCCATGTAGCTGTTCATGCCTTTGATGTAACTTCAAAGAGACTCCTTATTGTGGCATCCCGTGTCTTCCTTTCACATGCCCGCCACCATTCTCTGCGCCGTGCCACTATCTTCTTATGTTATGAAGTAGTCACGCGTGACATCTCGTGGTCAATCGTGGCTGTTTCATACATAAGCTGTATTGAGGGGAGGAAACAGGTTTTGACCACGGGATGTATTGTGATTTAAAAAGGGGGGACTTCAGATATGTGGGGGGAATGTTTGTTATTTATTCTTACCTTGTATGCGCTGGAGACTTCAGCGCTATAACGGAATAAAGTTCATGATCTGGATTTCCTTGTTTTGTGGAGTTATCATTTCTTACGTCGTCCTTTCATTGCCTGTATTTTGCAACACTGGCGATGAGCGGGAGTCAATTTATGTCGTTCAGGATTGGAGAAGTTACACCAAAAAGGATTGGATTAAACGGAGCGTATTGACACGGATTGGAGCACTACGTAGCTCTATTCACACTGTGTAATTGTTCCTTTTTGGCATAGCAAGTGTTTTCTCTATGGAGAAACAAGGAAATCTGCGGCTTTGCGTTCCTATTGGATGTGAAGTTTGGCTACGCCTATGAGTGCTATTGTTTTCTCCTATCACATCCTGGCAGTTCTGTACAAGTTTCTGGTGATCTAGTTATTTCCTCTAATTCCCAGAGCCTAACGGCGGCTATACAAACACCGGGATTCAGTTCCTCCATCGATTCTGGGAAGATCTTGTATATTGCATGTTGTCACTTCAAGGTAATGTATTATTTTATGGCAATTTTGACAACATTTTTCACTGTCTGACATTTCCCTTTCATACCTTGTCAAGACACCATTGTACTTTAAGTTCCATTACCACCAGCCTATGGCTGGGATTGTTCCCCCACCTTCCTTCCGTAATGCCCATGAATTGGGAGATATGGGAAGCTATGTTCCTAGTGTATGTGGAAGTATTGGAAGTATTGGAAGGAGAGAAGTGTGAACCGGAAAGAAAATTTACCTTGCTTAAACATTGTCTAGGTCGGATTGGGTTAAAGGAATTCAAGAACTTACTTGTTTTGGTGAGCCCTGGCAATTTCAACACTTACCAGTATGCCTCAAAGCAACTACTTTTAAGATATGGAAAAAAAACATTGTCACGGAAAGATTTATATTTTACTCAATGAAGCAATGCCCTGATGAGTCCATTGAGGATTATGTGTCCACTTAGATCCTTAGCAGCAACATGTGACTTTGAACATATTTCTTACTAGAAAGTACTGAGATACCAAATTTTAATGAGGACCAATAATAAGAAAATACAAGGAAGGTTATGGACAAGTACTGAAATGTCGCTCAATGCTGCTATTGATATAGCTAAAGCAATTGGACACTCAAAAAATGTGTGCAAGAGATAAGGTGTAGAAAAAACTGATCTACATGTGGTACACAAAGACAAATCTAACGCGAGGAGTACCTTCACTCAAAAGAAAGGTAAACTACAGAGCAATGACATGAAACCCAAATGGCAAAAGCAAGATGGAAAGAAAAATTTACTTTTATGTTATAGATGTGGTAGTGATTCTCATTTAGGGTATGCAAAAATATGTCCAGCCATGGATAAAGTATGTTCAAAACGTGGGAAAAGGGGGCACTTCAGTAGAGTGTGTAGATCTGCTTCTAAGAAAATCAACTTAGTATAGAGGTATGAAGAGTATGATAGTTCGAATGATAGTAGTGAACCTGATAATAACACAGTATTGACCATAGGTGGTGCATCGTCTTCTTCAAAATTGTGTTCATGTAAGATTAGTATCGATGGTGTCGGTGTGCATGTACTAGTGGGTTCTTGTGCGTGGTACACCATCATTTCACAAGCTCTACTTAAGGAAAATTGGCCTAACAAGGAACTAACACCTCCTGATGTTGCTCCAGGTGGATATACTGGTCATAAATATGAGTTGTTGCGTTTTTTTGGGTGGGCAATAGAAGTTTCAGGACGACACGCAATTGGGAAAATGTATGTCTTTACTAGGTTGTCCGCATCAAGAAAAAATGGGAATCAAATTAGACCCTGCTGCAGTTCCTCCGGTGTATATTGTTGCTGACAAAGTCACAGGGAATTACAATAATACTATTTTAGAACTTAAGCAAACATTTCCAGAAGTCTTTATTGATACTTTAGGGGAGTATCGTGGGTTCAAGCACCGAATTAGATTATGTGAGAATGCTGTATCAATTCGCCATAGAGTGCGCAATGTCCCCTTATCATACAGAAGTACGCTCAAAGACATGCTACATGACTTATGTATGAAAAATATTATTGAGCCTTTCGAATCTTCCCCATGGTTTTCTCCGGTTGTCATTTTGGTTAAACCTTATGGTGAATTGTGGCTTTGCATTGACTTGCGCAGCCTTAATAACGCTATGTGGTTGGATGCTCATCCTTTGCCCAATCTACATGAGATGGTGACCACTCTAGCGGAGGCCAAAGTATTCTCTTCCCTTGATTTGGCAAATGCATATCACCAAGTTGTATTAGAAGAGGAATTAAGAAATGTAACAGCTTTTGTAACTCCGGAAGGTTTGTTTAGCTTCTGTCGCATGCCTTTTGGACTTGCCAGTGCTGCTGCGGTATTTCAGAGGCTAATGATGAAAACTTTAGAGGGATTGGATGGTGCGGTTGCGTTTCAGGATAACATACTGGTCTTTGGTAAAGATGCCAGTGAGCATGATTACAACCTGGAGTCAGTTTTAACAGCCTTAACAGATAAGGGTCTCACTTTGCGATCCGTTAAATGCAAGTCCAAGCAAACTAAGGTCGAGTACCTTGGTCATTTAATCAGCAGTTCTGGCATTAGACCCAAAAGAAACCATATTGAGAACATCATAAAAGTACCTTTTTCTGTCTAAAGAGCAATTTGTAGCCTTCTTGGGGACTTACAAAGTTCTAATCTAAATTAATTCCCAACTATGCTGATTAAGTAGAACCATTCAGAGGTTTGTTAAAGGAAAATGCACACTTCATATGGACTGACACCATGTCTACTGCATTCCAAAATTTGAAAGAGTTCATTGTCAATGCTCCTTGTTTGCAACCCTTTGTTGCTGGGAAACAGTGTGTAGTTATGGTAGATGCCAGCAGTTGTGGTTTGGGAGGAGTCATTGTGCAAAGAGATCGCGGTAAAGAATGGATTGTGGCTTATGCGCCTAAAATGTTGAGAGAAGCTGAAAATAATTACTCAGTTATCGAGAGAGAACTGTTGGCATGTGTATGGGGTGTGGAACACTTTAGAACCTTTTTATGGGGTACTAAGTTTACTATCAAAACAGACCACAAACCCTTGATTTACATGATGGCACCTGGAGGAGGACGTTCTATGTCTGCAAGATTAGCATCCGGGTTGCAGAATTTCCAGTATCAATTAGAATTTGTGCATGGGAAAAGGAATGTGCACGCTGATTGTATGTCCCGGTTACCCGTGGATAATGAACAAGATAACACTGGAATAATGGATAAGGAAGACTGTGGAGTTGCTTTCACCTTGCAGGATGTAATTTTTCAAGTTCAGAACAATCCATTATTTTAGAATCTAAGTGGGCTGAAGAGATGGACAATGATAGCGAACTCAAGAGAGTTAAGGAGTGGATTCTGCATAGTTGGCCAGAGGAAAGGAATGTTTCTGGGGACATTGTGGGAAATTCGAAGGTGCGTGAGGAGTTAGCGGTTGAGAACAACATCATTATACGTGTGGATATATTTATTCCTCCATTTAACCTAAGGAAAGTGATTTTGGATATAGCACACGTAGGCCACCTAGGCATATCTTACACTAGAAGACGGGTTAAAGACAATTTCTGGTGGCCTGGTATTGACATGTTTGTTGAGCACTAAGTAAGATCATGTAGCAAATGTGTTTCTTTTTTTTAAATTTTCTTTATTAAGTTTTTTATAACATCAGGCAGTCAGGACAAAAATCAAGAAATACATATAATTTAACAAAAACATCATTTGAAGGAAGGCACGTCCCATAAGATACATGCATTAAAAGTATTACATCAGATCATAACCAGTTGATAAGTGGGGTCCACAGTTTCAACCCAATTGCTCTCCTTTTCTTGCCCTTAGTTTTATAAACAGCCATTTCCAGGTGATACACAGAAAGTAGTCTGGCTTGCCAATTATTAAAGACCGGTGGTTCAATGTCTAGCCATTGTGTAGTAATACAACGCCGAAAGACTGACATACATATAAATACAAATCTATCCTCCAGATCTGTTCTTATGCTATTACTACTAGTTTGTACCCCCAGAATCACCAATTCTGCAGTAATTTGTGTTGACACCCCTAAATAAATCGATAAAAAGTTCTCGATGTCTCTAATAAATTGGCTGAGTTTTGGGCACAAAAAGAACATATGTATAGTGTCTGCTGCTATTAAGTCGCATCGATTTCATTTATTCACTCTGACCTGTGCCCATCTTACAATTTTAGCCGGTGTATAATATAAGTCATAAATGGACATGAAGTGTCGACTTATTAATGATCCATTATATAACGTTTTACTAGATATTTCGATGACTCTATTCATATCAATTCCTTCTACATCAAATTTCTTTTGCCATTTGTCTCCTACTATTGATAGGTCATCCTGATAGTTCGCGAGCATTAATTGATAAATAGTTCCAATTCTCGACCTTTTCCGGAGTATTTCAATAATTTTGATTTTTTGAAACAAAATTTGATTCTCAAAACATTTTCTATCCAAAAAACTACGAATCTGTAAAAACTTAAAAAATTCTGTCCGAGAGAGACCATATTTCTGTTGTAGAGACAAAAAAGAAGCCATTTGTTGACCGACGAATAAATCCCCCAATTGGCTAATACCGGCCCGATACCATCTGTGCATAATTGGATCTCTGAATATATCCGGTAGCAAAGGGCAATTAATTAAAGGTGTATAATAATTTAAGTTGGAGCTGAGACCTATTCTTTTCTTTATTTTTTTCCAAATCTCAAACACAGTTAATATAATTTTAAATTTGTTTTTTTTATAGTAACTCGGCTCGATAATGCGAACTAAACATTGGCATGCCTCCTGTCCTAAAACCATCTCATATATAGATGGCCTAACTGACTCATCCAAATATGTTTCATTAACCAATAGGACACCCATATTCTGTAAAAAGATAGACCAAAAGTATAATTGAAAATTAGGAATTGCCAGGCCCCCTCTATCTCTTGATAGAGTACGTTTTTTTAAAGCTCTTCTAGATCTGTGATAGCTCCATAGAAACCTGGACGACATTCTCTCAATTCGGTTAAATATTGATATGGAAAAGAGCAGAGGTATGGTTCGAAATAAATACAAAAACTTAGGAAAAATGAGCATTTTTAAAACATTGCTACTGCCATATAATGACAAACGAAGATTATCAAGCCTCTCCAGAGTTTTATTGGCGGAAGCAATTACCGCATCAGTATTTAAACAAACAATTTTATCTAGGTCAGCAGATATTTTTATTCCCAAGTATGTAGACTCTGCCTCAAAATGCATGTCTTGTGGACGTCCAGCTTCTGAATGAAGAAGTTGAGTCTTGGCAACATTAAGCTTATATCCAGAGTATTGACCAAATATCTCCGCCGCTTATATTATTTTAGGGAGGGCAGTCCTAATATCTGTTGTGACTATGGCAATATCGTCTGCATATGCAAACACCTTATAAGCTATGTCGTGTATCATAACCGGATTGATTCCAGCGTTATTGTCCAAACTATTTAAAAAAGGCTCAATATACAGAGCAAACAACAGGGGCGATGTAGGGCAGCCCTGCCTTGTACCCTTCGTAATCATTATATTACCAGAGAACCGACCTGCAATACGCAGGGTTGCTTTTGGATCTTTATAAAGAGCCTGAATAGCTATAATAAATTCAGCGGGAAAGCCTTTCCAAGTTAGAGTTGACCATAGGAACTTCCAGCAGACCCGGTCAAACGCTTTTTCAGCGTCCAACAGAGCCACTGCAACCGGAGAGTTAGAGGCCTGTGCCCAATCCAATATGGAGATAATTCTTTTTCCGTGGTCCGTTGTATCACGCTGTAGAATAAATCCATGTTGTCTCTTTGACACCAACAGAGGCATAAAATTATTTAACCTGTTTGCTATAATTTTAGAATAGATTTTGCTATCCACATTAAGAAGAGATATGGGTCTATAAGATCCCATATCTACTTCTGATTTTCCTTTTTTAAGGAAAATTACTATGATGGCCTCTGACCATGAATCCGGGGGTCTACCCAAGAAGGAATGTTGGAACACCTCCAGTAATTCATTTTTCAACGTATTTCTGAAAGTGCGATAAAACTCCAGAGGAATCTGATCCGGGCCCATTGCTTTACCCATAGCTAATGCTAAAATAGCTTCTTCAACTTCATCCCACGTTATTGGGGCCGATAAGAAGGTTTTCTGTAGTTCAGAAAATTCTGATGTCAGAGCCCCCATCGTATACTCCCTCCCCTCATGATCATACACCTCACTACCCGGGGCACTATAAAGCGATTGATAAAAGTTCTGAAAAGCCTCCAAGACCCCCTCTCTTGTTTCTTGAATAACACCATCGGCATCCATAATTTTAATAATGTCATTATATGCCGCTTTTTGCCTTAATCTTTGAGCCAAGATTTTCCCAGTTTTCTCACCGAATTCGTATACTTGCTCTTTATGTTGTTTATATTTTAAAGCTATTTTATCCGCGATGTTAGAGTATACTCTTGCCCTATTGACAGTGAGTTCTCTTTGAGCCAATCCTGGGTCCCCACCAGACCTAATTACCTCGGCTAATTTTTGTTCAGCTAACATGACCATCTGAAAATCATTTTTATATTTTATCAACATTCTTTTGCGTCGAGATAATGAAAAACTGAGGGTCTCCCCACGAACTGTGGCTTTAAATGCATCCCACGTAGTTTGAATAGATGCCGTCCCTTTGTTAAAAGAAAAAAACTCCTGTATAACTTTAAGCATAAATTCACAATATTCGGTTTCTAAGAGGAGGCTCCGCTCAAAAGACCATGATTGATTCCCTGCTTTTATTTGTGATTCAATTGGAACTTCGAGAACTAAAGGATTATGGTCAGATATAAGTTTTGGCAAGATCTCTAGCTCCAATTTTCCTAGATATTGTAAAGACATAAAAAAATAATCTAATCTCACAAATTTCTTATGCGGAGCAGAGTAAAAATTATATCCTAAGTCATCCCCATGAATTGCATTCCAAGTGTCAAATAGCCCATGATCCGTAATCAGATTTCTTAATGCTGTATATAAACGGGGTTTTCTACCCTTAGATGAAGTAGTCATCCTAACATCTAGACTAGCATCCAAATGAATATTCAAATCGCCACATAAAACTAGAGGTTGTGGCCATTGAGCTAACTCAACATTAAGAAAATGAATAAGTTCTGTATCATCCAGATTAGGTCCATATACATTACAAACCGTGAGTCTAAGTAATCCGATCTGAAATAAACTAATCGTCCATCGCCCCCATTTGTCTTCAGCTGACTTAATACATGCACCTAAGCCTCGTTTCATTAGAGTTGCAACCCCTCTCTTCACCCCTGTCTGTTTGGTGCAAGCAACCAGTTCTAATCCAAGTTTCCTCAAACAGCCCATTCTGGTCCATGCAACATGAGTTTCTTGTAGGCAGAGTAAATCAACATTTATAATCTGTATAAACTTCGCAAACACTTCTTTTTTTCACATCATTTAACCCACAGATGTTAAGCGTACAAATTTTTAATTTCCTGGCCATAATATAAACAAAAGGTTACGGACCCATCATCTTAATAAGAAAAACAAAAATTATCGAGATGATATCTTGTACATACATTAGTATAGTTTTGCCATAGAATTTAATGCTTTCCAGATCAGCACAATCAAATAAACTCATAAGTCCAGACTGCCGATGTTTTTTATCCCCCCCCACACAACCCAACACCCCCCACTCTTCCCTTCCCCTAGACCCAAGAACCCCCAGCAAACCGCCCAAACCACCCAACCCACCCAAACCACCATATGAGGCATAGGGACAACCAGGCCCTAATAGAGATGGTCAGCCGCCCTCCCTCCCTCCCTCAACTGCAGACAAGGTTAAACTTATAAAGAGAGACATCCCCTATAATTCCAGACACATACTATAAGGAATCTAAAAATCCTCTGGCTAGAATCTCAGAAAAGAAAAATCTAGTCTGACCTTTAAACATAACTTTGAGCTTGGCGGGGTTCTGCAAATATACAACAGCACCTTTCTCTTGGAACCCAGATATTAATTGTCGTAAGTGCCATCTTCTAGAGACTGTTTCCTTACAAAAATCAGGTCTCACAAAGAATTTACAACCTTTTGCAACTCTCTTCTTATCAGGTCGTGCCAAACCAAACACGGCTTCTCTAGCCAAAAAATTATTGAATCGAACCAAAATGGCACGAGGTTTCTCTTCTTCTCCCAATCTAGTCTTCCTAACATTAAAGGGAATCCTA